>NC_056001.1:9087083-10287083 GCF_018446385.1 Zingiber officinale | reverse complement strand
AACCTCGGACGTTGTGTGGGCAACGATCTTCCGAGACGAGAAACCACCAATCACCTTCTTCTCCTCCTAGCTAGGTTCGGCCAACAAAGAGGAAGCTTCACCAAGGAAGAAAAACAAAATACTAACCAAGCTCTAAGAGATGCTAGCTTTCTCTCCTTCTTCTTCTTCTTCTCCGAGTAGTATCCGCCACCACAAGAGCTCCAATAGAAGGGTAGGGTTCGGCCACCACAAGAGGAAGAGAGGGAGAGGTTGGCCGGCCACACCAAGGAACAAAAGAGGGAGAGGAATAATAGATGTTGTGTCTTGTGAAGACACCCTCACCCCTTCTTTTATATTCCTTGGCCTAGGCAAATTAGGAAATTTAATTACAATAAAATTTCCTTAATTTCCTTGACATGATTTAATTGAGAAAATTAAATAAAATTTCCCAATTTAATCTCTAATGGTGGCCACTTCTAGAGGAAATAAATTAGACAAGTTTTAATCAACAAATTAAAACTTCCTAATTTGTTTCGGAAATTTTAAAATAAAATTTCTCTTTAAAAATCTCTTCATGGTTGATAAAGGAAATTTCTATAATTTTAATTTTATCAACATGTGGATAATTTTAAAGAGAAAATAAAATAACTCATCAATCTACAAATAAGGAAAGAGATCTAATCTCTTTCTTTAATCTTTGTAGATCTTTTACAAGAGAGATATTTTAATTTTAATTCTCTTTAAAAATTATTTCTTCCACATAATAAAAACTAAAATTAAAATCCTTTTAATTTAATTTGGCCCCACTAGCTTGGGTTCAAGCTAGGGCCCCAATAATATACCTAGGCCGGCCCTAGCTTGGTTCCCAAGCTAGCTTGGCTGGCCCCTTATTAGTGGGTATAGAAGGTGGGTATAGGTGGGTATAAAACTTCTACAAATAAGAGGCTACGATAGGGACCGAGAGGAGGAATTGGTTTTGGTCTCCGATAAAATTAAGCATCCCGTTCCCTAACACACAACTTAATTTTATCAATGATAATTCATTCCACTAGAGAATTATCATTGAACTACCGCACCAATCCCAAATTACATTTTGGGCTCCTTCTTATTATGAGTGTGTTAGTCTCCTGTGTTTAAGATATCAAATGTCCACTAATTAAGTGAGTTACCGACAACTCATTTAATTAATATCTAAGTCCAAGAGTAGTACCACTCAACCTTATTATCATGTCGGACTAAGTCCAGCAGGGTTTAACATGACAATCTTTATGAGCTCCTCTTGAGGACATTATCAACCTAGTATCTCTAGGACACGCTTCCTTCTATAATCAACAACACACACTATAAGTGATACCATTTCCCAACTTATCGGGTTTATTGATTCAACGAACTAAATCTCACCCATTGATAAATTAAAGAAATAAATATCAAATATATGTGCTTGTTATTACATTAGGATTAAGAGCACACACTTCCATAATAACCGAGGTCTTTGTTTCTTTATAAAGTCAGTATAAAAGAAACGACCTCAAATGATCCTACTCAATACACTCTGAGTGTACTAGTGTAATTATATAGTCAAGATAATCTAATACCTAATTACACTACGACCTTCCAATGATTTGTTCCTTTCCATCATGGTCGTGAGCTTCTGTTTATAATTTATAAGCTACTGATAACATGATCTTCTGTGTGTGACACCACACACCATGTCATCTACAATATAAATTAATTGAACAACTACATTTATCATAAATGTAGACATTCGACCAATGTGATTCTTATTTCTAGATAAATGTTTATACCAAAAGCTAGGCTTTTAGTATACACTCCAACAATCTCCCACTTATACTAAAAGACTAAGCTGCTATATCTGCTGCCATACATCTGATTCCTAACCCTTCAACATGCCCATCAAAAGCTCTTGCCTTAAGGACCTCAGTGGAAGGATCAATAGGTCATCACCTGATGCAATCTAGGCGGCAACAACTTCTCCTCGTTTATACGATTTCTCGTATTGGGTGGTACTTGCGCTCTATTGTGTTTACTTGCCTTATAGACTTATGGTTTCTTCGAGTTTGCTACTGCACCAACATTATTACAATAAATTGTAATAATCTTTGGACAAACCAGAAATCATATCTAAGTCTATCTTGAGGTTATTGAGTCATACATCTTTTAATGGCTACCTCAGAGGCTTGCCATATACTAAGCTTCTATGGTGGAGTCCGAAAAACACCTATGCTTATCACTCTTCCATAGTTATGACTTTACCTCCTAAAATAAACACAAAACCCCGAGGTTGACTTATTATTGTCCCTATCCGATTGGAGGTCAAAATCCATACAACCCATAGGAACCAAATTAACTGCCTTGTAAGCTAGCATATAATCTTTAGTGCCTCTAAGGTACTTTAATATATACTTTACTGCAGTCCAATGTCCTTGTCTAGGGTTACTTTGATATTTGCTAACTATGCTCTTAGCAAAACAGATTTCTGATCTCGTGCATAGCATACATTAGGTTGTCTAACTGCCGAAGCATAAAGAACTGCCTACATGTCCTCAATCTCCTTTAATGTCATCGGAGACATCTCTTTAGATAAAGACACTCCATGCTTAAAAGGTAAGAAACCTTTTGAGGAGTTTTGCATGCTTAAAACGAGCAAGGATTTTTTCGATGTATCAAGCTTGGAATAAATATATTTTTTCTTGTGATCCCTTATTACTTTGATCTTAAAAAATATATACATTCTCCCAAGTCCTTTATATCGAATTATTTGGACAACCATACCCCTACTTCTGACAACATTTTGATATTGTTTCCAACTACCAAAAATGTTATCTACGTATAGTACAAGAAATACCACCACGTTTCCATCACATCTTTTGTATACACAAAACTTTATCCGTTTACTCAATAAATCCATAGGTGTGGATTACTTTGATAAACTGGATGTTCCAAGACCTTGAAGTTTTGTATCAGTCCATAGACTGATTGAGCTTGCACACAAGATGCTCTTAGCACTTTGCAATGAACCCTTCTGGTTGCTTTATATGGATGCTTTCTTCAAGACTTCTATTAAGGAATGCTGTCTTGACATCCACTTGCCAAATAGATAAAAGAATCCGGATAGACTTAAGCATGGCTACCAGCGAAAAAGTTTCCTTTTTTAACAAGCCTTGCTTTGAAAGTTTCCACCTTCCTGTCTATCTCTCTTTTCCTATTGTAGACCTATTTACACCAAATAGCTTTTACACCATTTGGTGGTTCTATAAGCTCCCAGATTTTATTAGAATACATATATTCTAATTCTGTATTCTTTGCAAAGATGCTGCATTTTTATCTTGGAGTGCTTCGTCATATGTCCGGAGATCAAGTTCATGTCCTCCAGGGATCGAGTCCAAAGACTCCCAAAACATGAATCTTTTTAGGCTGCCTAACAACCCTTCCACTACGATGAGGTACTTTCTGCAATTGTGTATCATTTGTGATACGTGTTGCAGTTTCTTGTGATATTTCATCTTGTACAATTGGTACTAGGTTAGATGTGTCCTTTAATTTCCTTAAGAACAAATTTACTTATGAGCACGTGGTTCATTATATAGTCCTTTTCTAAAAATCAGTCATTGATGTTATCAATGACCTTCTGATTTTTAAGACTATAAACCTACTTTTGTTTATCTAGGATAACTTACAAACAAGTGAACTCCTATCCAACTTATCATTATCTCTTTTTAACATATATGTTGGATTACCTGAATCCGAATATGTTTCAAAATAGGCTTACGCCTATTCAGCAATTCTATATGAGTAGAGAGTTATGACATGGAAGACACTATGTTCACTTTCATTTTCAGAGTTTATCCTTAAAACAAATTTGGTAATTTTCTGAATAACTCATCATCTATCTAATTATTCCATAAGAGTTCTTTACCTTCTTTCTACTACACCATTTTGTTGGGGTGTACCAGATGCAGTTAGTTGGGATTGAAATCAACTTCTGATAAGTGACTCCTAAAATCTCTCAAGAGGTACTTGCCACTACGATCTTCCATAGTGACTTTTTACTTTATTCCTCCACATCAACCTTGTACTCTTTGAACTAATCAAAGTACTTAGTCTTGCGGTACATTAAGTAAATTTATTTGTATCTTGAATAGTTGTCTATAAATTAGACAAAATATTCAATACTACCTCTTGTCTGGATAGTCATAGGATCACACAAATCAGAATGAACCGATTTCAACATATCTTTGACTCCATACCCCTTGGACTTAAAAGCTTCTTGGTTATTTTTCTTCCAAGTAAGACTCACAGGTTGGAAAGATTTCCACTACCAATGAACCCAAAAGTTCATCAGCTACCAATGAATCCTACTCAAGTATAACCTAGCTTTATATGTCAAAGATATAATTGGTTCATTTCCGAAGGTTGCTTTCTCTTAAAATTAGAAGATGTGTTACTAATTTCCATTTGTTGCATCGTGGGAATTATTGGATTATAAATTGTCAACCATCATACCAGAATAGATAACTTTCCTATTTTTCTTGATAACAACTTTGTTATCAAAATAGACACAATATCTATAATAGTTTAGAAACTGAAATCAGGTTCTTTCTAAACTTGGTACGTAAAGACAATTACTTAAAATCCATATTTTATTCTTATCAAAGGATAAACATCTCCCACTGCAATAGCTACCACTTTTACAGTAGTGCCCATGTGGACGGTGATTTACCTTTCATTTAGTTGTCGGGTTTCCTGGAACCCTGCAATGAATTGCAGACATGATTAATGGCATCTTGTATCTACACTCCAGGTTCTGGTAGATAACACCACTGGACATGTTTTAACTAATGAATTAAATACATCTAAATTGTTCTTAGTTCTAAGAAGACAGTCTACCTTAATGTCCAAGTCCTATTTCCAATCATTACAATTGGGACTAATAAGTCTTTTCTATAGTATGACTACTAGGATTGACAAACATCCTAAGAATCACAAAAATATTTGGTCAAGATCAACTCCTTAAAATCTCCATGAATTTTGTGTATACAAAATCGAAGAAGAGATTTTATTCATTAATTTTATTATCTCGTCAACTTTACTTTATGACGAATAAAATTAATAGTTGATCTGTCTTTGATCAAATATTTGGTCAAAACTTTTTGAATTTAAAATAAAATATTGATTCCTCAAATAATATTATTTAAATTCACCAACACCTCAAACACCGTGAATTTTGCATGCCACGTTAGTGTGGACGTATACAAATTCAACATTTGTAAAAGGAGGGTTTTACCCATTAACTATCTTGTCAATGTATCTTTATGACAAATAAAATTATCTCAAACATCGTTAATTTTGTATGCCACGTTAGTGTGGACGTATACAAAATCAATCATTTGTAAGAGGGGTTTTAACCCTTTAATTTTATTATCTTGTCAACCTAGTTTTATGACAAATTAATAGTTGGTTTCATTTGGTCACACAAATAATAGCAGTGACTCCGATGGGGAGGATACTATTAGATGTGTCTAAGTGTATACCATTACTTGACACTAAGTCCATTAATAAGATTATGCCCCTTCCGTTGGGGAAGATCACACGCTCTTAATTAACTTCCTATAGTCATCCAAAAATGGAAGTCTGTTCTAGTGATCCACAAACAAGCTCATCCGTTATGGAGGAAGGCACTCAGAGCCAACGCGCAAGCTTGTTTGCATCGCTTACAAACCAGTAATGGAGACCATGGGATTTATTTAAAAATCCCTCTCCCACTTAGTTATTTATAAACGAGGAATTTTAACTATGCTAGCCTACTAGTCATGTATACTAACATGCACACAGACAATATAAAAGCAATAAATAGAAAATCTAATTTTCAACTATTATGGCTTTTATCTCTAGTTGTCCTCCGTGTGTTGTCATCCCAAGCTGCTGCCATATTTGGCCACCGCCATCGGTGTCTAGTCATCCATCTTGCTACTATATTGCGCCTCTGGTCCTTAGAAGGTTCCACGCTTTGCAAGATTCGATCCGCGACATAAATAGAATTTTACATTTTGATCCTATATTCCATAAAAGGAATGTACATGTATCTAGATCAAAAATAAAATCCTAATAAAACTAAATACAGCTCCTGCTGTATTTTAATACAATCATGCACACACATATAAATTGCCCTTGACATGTCCAAGGGTCCAATCACACACATAATTAATTAAAAGCCATAATAGTTGGATCCTGCATCCACAAAGTTAGCACATCCTACTATTATCCTGCCTAAATTATGTATGACATGTGCATAATTAAACTAAATACCAAATACACAGAGGCAAAACCCTAGCTCTGATACCAATTGTTGGTTGCTACTCGGAAAACCTATAGGTTCCACTGCACAAAAAATTTGTACAAAGGTCCGAACCATTTCCTAGCTACCATGTGTTCTTTTAAATTAAATTTTGGATCGTCTTCGGAACTTAACACGTTTGATCCAAAACTTAATCTATTTGTTCTTTTAGGTTTTGACTTGGATCTCTGCGAAACTTAACACGTTCGACCCAAGTCTCCTTAAGTTATTAATTCCATTAAATATTAATTTCCATAAAAGGTTCCCAGTACTGACGTGGCGAGGCACATGGCCTTCTTGGATATGGGAGCAACCACCACCGACTAGACAAAACCTTTAATAGAAAGCTAATATTTAATTTCCTAAATAACTTTAGGTTAACCAAAGAGAACAATCAAATCACAAGGAAAAGAAAGAAACAAAGAACACAACTTGAAAAACATATTCGAAATTCTAGAACGTAAGCCTCTTGTATTTGGTATTATTTCCATAAATAACTAGCATGATGCGGAAATAAAATTTACTAGTTATACCTTGTAGAAAAACCTCTTGATCTTCTACCGTATTCCTCTTCTAACCTCGGACGTTGTGTGGGCAACGATCTTCCGAGACGAGAAACCACCAATCACCTTCTTCTCCTCCTAGCTAGGTTCGGCCAACAAAGAGGAAGCTTCACCAAGGAAGAAAAACAAAATACTAACCAAGCTCTAAGAGATGCTAGCTTTCTCTCCTTCTTCTTCTTCTTCTCCGAGTAGTATCCGGCCACCACAAGAGCTCCAATAGAAGGGTAGGGTTCGGCCACCACAAGAGGAAGAGAGGGAGGGGTTGGCTGGCCACACCAAGGAACAAAAGAGGGAGAGGAATAATAGATGTTGTGTCTTGTGAAGGCACCCTCACCCCTTCTTTTATATTCCTTGGCCTAGGCAAATTAGGAAATTTAATTACAATAAAATTTCCTTAATTTCCTTGACATGATTTAATTGAGAAAAATTAAATAAAATTTCCCAATTTAATCTCTAATGGCCGGCCACTTCTAGAGGAAATAAATTAGACAAGTTTTAATCAACAAATTAAAACTTCCTAATTTGTTTCCGGAAATTTTAAAAAATAAAATTTCTCTTTAAAAATCTCTTCATGGTTGATAAAGGAAATTTCTATAATTTTAATTTTATCAACATGTGGATAATTTTTAAAGAGAAAATAAAATAACTCATCAATCTACAAATAAGGAAAGAGATCTAATCTCTTTCTTTAATCTTTTGTAGATCTTTTACAAGAGAGATATTTTAATTTTAATTCTCTTTAAAAAATTATTTCTTCCACATAATAAAAACTAAAATTAAAATCCCTTTTTAATTTAATTTGGCCGGCCCCACTAGCTTGGGTTCAAGCTAGGGCCGGCCGCCCAATAATATACCTAGGCCGGCCCTAGCTTGGTTCCCAAGCTAGCTTGGCCGGCCCCTTATTAGTGAGTATAGAAGGTGTGTATAGGTGGGTATAAAACTTCTACAAATAAGAGGCTACGATAGGGACCGAGAGGAGGAATTGGTTTTGGTCTCCCGATAAAATTAAGCATCCCGTGTTCGCCAACACACAACTTAATTTTATCAATGATAATTCATTCCACTAGAGAATTATCATTGAACTACCGCACCAATCCCAAATTACATTTTTGGGCTCCTTCTTATTATGAGTGTGTTAGTCTCCCTGTGTTTAAGATATCAAATGTCCACTAATTAAGTGAGTTACTGACAACTCATTTAATTAATATCTAAGTCCAAGAGTAGTACCACTCAACCTTATTATCATGTCGGACTAAGTCCACCTGCAGGGTTTAACATGACAATCTTTATGAGCTCCTCTTGAGGACATTATCAACCTAGTATCTCTAGGACACAGTTTCCTTCTATAATCAACAACACACACTATAAGTGATACCATTTCCCAACTTATCGGGTTTATTGATTCAACGAACTAAATCTCACCCATTGATAAATTAAAGAAATAAATATCAAATATATGTGCTTGTTATTACATTAGGATTAAGAGCACACACTTCCATAATAACCGAGGTCTTTGTTTCTTTATAAAGTCAGTATAAAAGAAACGACCTCAAATGATCCTACTCAATACACTCTGAGTGTACTAGTGTAATTATATAGTCAAGATAATCTAATACCTAATTACACTACGACCTTCCAATGATTTGTTCCTTTCCATCATGGTCGTGAGCTTCTGTTTATAATTTATAAGCTACTGATAACATGATCTTCTGTGTGTGACACCACACACCATGTCATCTACAATATAAATTAATTGAACAACTACATTTATCACAAATGTAGACATTTGACCAATGTGATTCTTATTTCTAGATAAATGTTTATACCAAAAGCTAGGCTTTTAGTATATACTCTAACAATCTCCCACTTATACTAAAAGACTAAGCTGTCATATCTGCTGCCATACATCTGATTCCTATCCCTTCAACATGCCCATCAAAAGCTCTTGCCTTAAGGACCTTAGTGAAAGGATCTATAGGTCATCACCTGATGCAATCTACGCGGCAACAACTTCTCCTCATTTATACGATTCCTCGTATTGGGTTGTACTTGCGCTCTATTGTGTTTACTTGCCTTATAGACTTATGTTTTCTTCGAGTTTGCTACTGCACCAACATTATTACAATAAATTGTAATAATTTTTGGACAAACCAGAAAGCATATCTAAGTCTATCTTGAGGTTATTGAGTCATTCAGCTTTTATGGCTACCTCAGAGGCTTGCCATATACTAAGCTTCTATGGTGGAGTCCAGAAAAACACCTATGCTTATCACTCTTCCATAGTTATGACTTTACCTCCTAAAATAAACACAAAAACCCTGAGGTTGACTTATTATTGTCCCTATCCGATTGGAGGTCAAAATCCATACAACCCATAGGAACCAAATTAACTGCCTTGTAAGCTAGCATATAATCTTTAGTGCCTCTAAGGTACTTTAATATATACTTTCTGCAGTCCAATGTCCTTGTCTAGGGTTACTTTGATATTTGCTAACTATGCTCTTAGCAAAACAGATTTCTGATCTCGTGCATAGCATACATTAGGTTGTCTAACTGCCGAAGCATAAAGAACTGCCTACATGTCCTCAATCTCCTTTAATGTCATCGGAGACATCTCTTTAGATAAAGACACTCCATGCTTAAAAAGTAAGAAACCTTTTGAGGAGTTTTGCATGCTTAAAACGAGCAAGGATTTTTTCGATGTATCAAGCTTGGAATAAATATATTTTTTCTTGTGATCCCTTATTACTTTGATCTTAAAAATATATACATTCTCCCAAGTCCTTTATATCGAATTATTTGGACAACCATACCTCTACTTCTGACAACATTTTGATATTGTTTCCAACTACCAAAAATGTTATCTACGTATAGTACAAGAAATACCACCACGTTTCCATCACATCTTTTGTATACACAAAACTTTATCCGTTTACTCAATAAATCCATAGGTGTGGATTACTTTGATAAACTGGATGTTCCAAGACCTTGAAGCTTTGTATCAGTCCATAGACTGATTGAGCTTGCACACAAGATGCTCTTAGCACTTTGCAATGAACCCTTCTGGTTGCTTTATATGGATGCTTTCTTCAAGACTTCTATTAAGGAATGCTGTCTTGACATCCACTTGCCAAATAGATAAAAGAATCTGGATAGACTTAAGCATGGCTACCAGTGAAAAAGGTTTCCTTTTTCATCAAGCCTTGCTTTGAAGGTTTCTACCTTCCTGTCTATCCCTCTTTTTCTATTATAGACCTTTTACACCCAAAGGCTTTTACACCACTTGGTGGTTCTACAAGCTTCTAGATTTTATTAGAATACATATATTCTAATTCTATTATTCATTACTCTATGCCAAGATGCTTCATATTTATCTTGGAGTGCTTCGTCATATGTCCGGAGATCAGGTTCATGTCCTTCAGGGATCGAGTTCAAAAACTCTCCCAAAACATGAATCTTTTAAGGTTGCTTAACAACCCTCCCACTACGACAAGACATTTTCTGCAATTGTGTATCATTTGTGATACGTGTTGCAGTTTTCTTGTGGTATCTCATCTTGTACAGTTGGTACTAGATTAGACATGTCTTTTATTATTTTCTTAAGAACAAATTTACTTATGAGCACGTGGTTCATTATATAGTCCTTTTCTAAAAATCAGTCATTGATGTTATCAATGACCTTCTGATTTTTAAGACTATAAACCTACTTTTGTTTATCTAGGATAACTTACAAACAAGTGAACTCCTATCCAACTTATCATTATCTCTTTTTAACATATATGTTGGATTACCCGAATCCGAATATGCTTCAAAATAGGCTTACGCCTATTCAGCAATTCTATATGAGTAGAGAGTTATGACTTGGAAGACACTATGTTCACTTTCATTTTCAGAGTTTATCCTTAAAACAAATTTGGTAATTTTCTGAATAACTCATCATCTATCTAATTATTCCATAAGAGTTCTTTACCTTCTTTCTACTACACCATTACGTTGGGGTGTACCAGATGGGATTGAAATCAACTTCGATAAGTGACTCCTAAAATCTCTCAAGAGGTACTTGCCACTACGATCTTCCATAGTGACTTTTACTTTATTCCTCCACATCAACCTTGTACTCTTTGAACTAATCAAAGTACTTAGTCTTGCGGTACATTAAGTAAATTTATTTGTATCTTGAATAGTTGTCTATAGACAAAATATTCAATACTACCTCTTATTTGGATAGTCATAGGATCACACAAATCAGAATGAACCGATTTCAACATATCTTTGACTCCATACCCCTTGGACTTAAAAGCTTCTTGGTTATTTTCTTTCCAAGTAAGACTCGCAGGTTGGAAAGATTTCCACTACCAATGAACCCAAAAGTTCATCAGCTACCAATGAATCCTACTCAAGTATAACCTAGCTTTATATGTCAAAGATATAATTGGTTCATTTCAGAAGGTTGCTTTCTCTTAAAATTAGAAGATGTGTTACTAATTTCCATTTGTTGCATCGTGGGAGTTATTGGATTATAAATTGTCAACCATCATACGAATAGATAACTTTCCTATTTTTCTTGATAACAACTTTGTTATCAAAATAGACAATATCTATAATAGTTTAGAAACTGAAATCAGGTTCTTTCTAAACTTGGTACGTAAAGACAATTACTTAAAATCCATATTTTATTCTTATCAAAGGATAAACATCTCCCACTGCAACTTTACAGTAGTGCCCATGTGGACGGTGATTTACCTTTCATTTAGTTGTCGGGTTTCACGGAACCCTGCAATGAATTGCAGACATGATTAATGGCATCTTGTATCTACACTCCAGGTTCTGGTAGATAACACCACTGGACATGTTTCAACTAATGAATTAAATACATCTAAATTGTTCTTAGTTCTAAGAAGACAGTCTACCTTAATGTCCAAGTCCTATTTCCAATCATTACAATTGGGACTAATAAGTCTTTTTCTATAGTATGACTACTAGGGATTGACAAACATCCTAAGAATCACAAAAATATTTGGTCAAGATCAACTCCTTAAAATCTCCATGAATTTTTGTGTATACAAAATCGAAGAAGAGATTTTATTCATTAATTTTATTATCTCGTCAACTTTACTTTATGACGAATAAAATTAATAGTTGATCTGTCTTTGATCAAATATTTGGTCAAAACTCTTTGAATTTAAAATAAAATATTGATTCCTCAAACAATATTATTTAAATTCACCAACACCTCAAACACCGTGAATTTTGCATGCCACGTTAGTGTGGACGTATACAAATTCAACATTTGTAAAAGGAGGGTTTTACCCATTAACTATCTTGTCAATGTATCTTTATGACAAATAAAATTATCTCAAACATCGTTAATTTTGTATGCCACGTTAGTGTGGACGTATACAAAATCAATCATTTGTAAGAGGGGTTTTAACCCTTTAATTTTATTATCTTGTCAACCTAGTTTTATGACAAATTAATAGTTGGTTTCATTTGGTCACACAAATAATAGCAGTGACTCCGATGGGGAGGATACTATTAGATGTGTCTAAGTGTATACCATTACTTGACACTAAGTCCATTAATAAGATTATGCCCCTTCCGTTGGGGAAGATCACACGCTCTTAATTAACTTCCTATAGTCATCCAAAAATGGAAGTCTGTTCTAGTGATCCACAAACAAGCTCATCCGTTATGGAGGAAGGCACTCAGAGCCAACGCGCAAGCTTGTTTGCATCACTTACAAACCAGAATGGAGACCATGGGATTTATTTAAAAATCCCTCTCCCACTTAGTTATTTATAAGCGAGGAATTTTAACTATGCTAGCCTACTAGTCATGTATACTAACATGCACACACAATATAAAAGCAATAAATAGAAAATCTAATTTTCAACTATTATGGCTTTTATCTCTAGTTGTCCTCCGTGTGTTGTCATCCCAAGCTGCTGCCATATTTGGCCACCGCCACCGGGTCTAGCTGTCGCATCCATCTTGCTACTAGTTCCGCTGCGCCTCTGGTCCTTAGAAGGTTCCACGCTTTGCAAGATTCGATCCGCGACATAAATAGAATTTTACATTTTTGATCCTATATTCCATAAAAGGAATGTACATGTATCTAGATCAAAAATAAAATCCTAATAAAACTAAATACAGCTCCTGCTGTATTTTAATACAATCATGCACACACATATAAATTGCCCTTGACATGTCCAAGGGTCCAATCACACACATAATTAACTAAAAGCCATAATAGTTGGATTCTGCATCCACAAAGTTAGCACATCCTACTATTATCCTGCCTAAATTATGTATGACATGTGCATAATTAAACTAAATACCAAATACACAGAGGCAAAACCCTAGCTCTGATACCAAAAGCTGGTTGCTACTCGGAAAACCTATAGGTTCCACTGTACAAAAATTTTGTACAAAGGTCTGAACCTTTTCCTAGCTACCATGTGTTCTTTTAAATTAAATTTTGGATCGCCTGCGGAACTTAACACGTTTGATCCAAAACTTAATCTATTTGTTCTTTTAGGTTTTGACTTGGATCTCCTGCGGAACTTAACACGTTCGACCCAAGTCTCCTTAAGTTATTAATTCCATTAAATATTAATTTCCATAAAAGGTTCCCAGTACTGACGTGGCGAGGCACATGGCCTTCTTGGATATGGGAGCAACCACCACCGACTAGACAAAACCTTTAATAGAAAGCTAATATTTAATTTCCTAAAATAACTTTAGGTTAACCAAAGAGAACAATCAAATCACAAGGAAAAGAAAGAAACAAAAGAACACAACTTCGAAAAAACATATTCGAAATTCTAGAACGTAAGCCTCTTGTATTTGGTATTATTTCCATAAATAACTAGCATGATGCGGAAATAAAATTTACTAGTTATACCTTGTAGAAAAACCTCTTGATCTTCTACCGTATTCCTCTTCTAACCTCGGACGTTGTGTGGGCAACGATCTTCCGAGACAAGAAACCACCAATCACCTTCTTCTCCTCCTAGCTAGGTTCGGCCAACAAAGAGGAAGCTTCACCAAGGAAGAAAAACAAAATACTAACCAAGCTCCAAGAGATGCTAGCTTTCTCTCCTTCTTCTTCTTCTTCTCCGAGTAGTATCCGGCCACCACAAGAGCTCCAATAGAAGGGTAGGGTTCGGCCACCACAAGAGAAAGAGAGGGAGAGGTTGGCCGGCCACACCAAGGAACAAAAGAGAGGAGAGGAATAATAGATGTTGTGTCTTGTGAAGACACCCTCACCCCTTCTTTTATATTCCTTGGCCTTGGCAAATTAGGAAATTTAATTACAATAAAATTTCCTTAATTTCCTTGACATGATTTAATTGAGAAAAATTAAATAAAATTTCCCAATTTAATCTCTAATGGCCGGCCACTTCTAGAGGAAATAAATTAGACAAGTTTTAATCAACAAATTAAAACTTCCTAATTTGTTTCCGGAAATTTTAAAAATAAAATTTCTCTTTAAAAATCTCTTCATGGTTGATAAAGGAAATTTCTATAATTTTAATTTTATCAACATGTGGATAATTTTTAAAGAGAAAAATAAAATAACTCATCAATCTACAAATAAGGAAAGAGATCTAATCTCTTTCTTTAATCTTTTGTAGATCTTTTACAAGAGAGATATTTTAATTTTAATTCTCTTTAAAAAATTATTTCTTCCACATAATAAAAACTAAAATTAAAATCCCTTTTTAATTTAATTTGGCCGGCCCCCACTAGCTTGGGTTCAAGCTAGGGCCGACCACTCATACCTAGGCCGGCCCTAGCTTGGTTCCCAAGCTAGCTTGGCCGCCCCCTTATTAGTGGGTATAGAAGGTGGGTATAGGTGGGTATAAAACTTCTACAAATAAGAGGCTACGATAGGGACCGAGAGGAGGAATTGGTTTTGGTCTCCGATAAAATTAAGCATCCGTGTTCGCCGAACACACAACTTAATTTTATCAATGATAATTCATTCCACTAGAGAATTATCATTGAACTACCGCACCAATCCCAAATTACATTTTGGGCTCCTTCTTATTATGAGTGTATTAGTCTCCTGTGTTTAAGATATCAAATGTCCACTAATTAAGTGAGTTACTGACAACTCATTTAATTAATATCTAAGTCCAAGAGTAGTACCACTCAACCTTATTATCATGTCGGACTAAGTCCACTGCAAGGTTTAACATGACAATCTTTATGAGCTCCTCTTGAGGACATTATCAACCTAGTATCTCTAGGACACAGTTTCCTTCTATAATCAACAACACACACTATAAGTGATACCATTTCCCAACTTATCGGGTTTATTGATTCAACGAACTAAATCTCACCCATTGATAAATTAAAGAAATAAATATCAAATATATGTGCTTGTTATTACATTAGGATTAAGAGCACACACTTCCATAATAACCGAGGTCTTTGTTTCTTTATAAAGTCAGTATAAAAGAAACGACCTCAAATGATCCTACTCAATACACTCTGAGTGTACTAGTGTAATTATATAGTCAAGATAATCTAATACCTAATTACACTACGACCTTCCAATGATTTGTTCCTTTCCATCATGGTCGTGAGCTTCTGTTTATAATTTATAAGCTACTGATAACATGATCTTCTGTGTGTGACACCACACACCATGTCATCTACAATATAAATTAATTGAACAACTACATTTATCATAAATGTAGACATTCGACCAATGTGATTCTTATTTCTAGATAAATGTTTATACCAAAAGCTAGGCTTTTAGTATACACTCCAACAGGGCAACTCTCTGTGAAAGCTTTCTGATCGGTCTGGGGACCGATCAGCACAGGGCTTGATCGGTCCCCACGACCGATCAGGAGGTTCCCTGATCGGTCCATGGACCGATCAGGGACGGAACAGAAGCGAAGGCTTCTTCCCTGATCGGTCCACAGACCGATCAGGGTTCTAGCCGTTGCGACGCAACGGCTAGTTTCTTCGCTGTCTTCTTCGCAGGTATAAAGGGGTCGAGGGCTGCTGCTGCACAAGGACTTCTTCTTGTCTTCTCCTTAGAACTTCTGTTCTGCTGCTGAAGTTTAAGCTTCGACTGAGCTTTGTTGAGCTCACTTCCGAAGCCCCGCGTGAGCTTCTTTCGGCTGAGTTGCTTGTTGGCATTCGTCCGTGAAGTTGTTGCTTCCAGGACTTCAGTCGACGACAAGAAGGCAAGCTTGTATTGTTACATTCATTGTATTTACTTCTTGTATTCTCTTGTACTCTTAGCTTGCTGTTGCAAGTGATTGTGGTGAGGTTTCTCCACCCACAAGGAGTTGATATTAGCCGGTTCTCCGGGGACTCATCCACCGACGGATTGATAGGGCTCGTCCACCTTACGGACACGCCGAGGAGTAGGAGTATCATCTCCGAACCTCGTTACGTCCTTGCGTTGAGGTTTGATTTCTTCTCCTGTCTTCTTTCTGCATTTAGTTTCCGCTGCGCTAACCCTAGATTGTAGAAAGAAACGCGAGCAATTGGAGTCGGCTATTCACACCCCCTCTCTAGCCGTACGAAGAGATCCTAACAAGTGGTATCAGAGCGAGGCCGCTCTTCGACGGATCAACACCCGGGGGAGCACGGGCTAGAGATGGATCTCTATGGAGAAGATATCACGATTCAACCCTTCTACGAGTCTCACGACAACTTCACGTATTGGAGGGTAAGGATGATGTATTTTCTTAGGACTAATATGTTAAATTGGTTTTGTGTACAAGAAGGGTTTTTCCCTCCGATGGATGAGGAAGGAAAACCTATCAAGAAGAAGGAGTGGACGAAAGAGCAAATCCGACAATCCGAAATCAATGACGAGGTAACAAAAATTATTGAATTTGCGTTACCTAATAATGTTTTGTGCAAGATAGATAGGTACAACAACGCCAAGGAATTGTGGAACAACTTGGCCAAGTTTCATGAGGAGAGCTCCACTTCAAGTCATGAAGAGGAGCCTAGTGAGCCAAGTAGCTCACATCATGGAGGGAGCGAATTGAGAGTTGAGGGCTACTCAACATCCAAGGAAGAAGAGGAGGAGAGTTCCTCTTGTTCAAGTTCGAAGCAAGAAGAAGAAGTTTCCACCTCCGGAAGGGTTGAAGAAGAAAGCTCATCTCCACCCTCAACCCTAGGTAACTCAAGCAATTTAAGTTCAATTAAATTACACATTATGTGCTTTGAGTGTAGGGAACATGGACATTACAAGAGTAAGTGTCCAAAGAGGGTAAGAAAGACTCCACCGGCGCCAAAGGTCAAGGAAGCCGGAGTCCCGAAACGCAAGGGCAAGGAGCACATCGTGTGCTTCCAATGCAAGCAAAGGGGACACTATAGGAGCCATTGTCCGAGGGGGAGGCAACCTCACAAGGGCAAGAGACTGGGCACAACGATAGGGGGAGCTAAGGCAAACCCTAAGGTAACCTCTAAGGTTCATTATTGCAATTCTAATAAAACTCATGCTAGTAGTTTTGTTGCAATTGTTAATAATGATAAGCATGTTAACTTTAGGAACCAATACATGTGCTTAGGAGCTAAACATGTTAGCCTAGGTAAGGATAACACTAGAAATACCAACCCTAGGATTAACGCTTCTAAAGTTAAGGAAAACCTAGGTAGAAATCCCAAATCATCTAGACATATGCCTAGGAATACCTCAAAGAAAAATGACAAATTAACACTTGAGGTATTAGAGAGGGAAAATCAAGTCTTGAGGTCAAGACTTGATAATTTAGAAAAGGCTCTTAAAAACATGGAGAAGTCATCTCTAGGGTTTAAGAGTCAAAAACCCAAGTCCAAGGACAAGAAAGGTTTGGGTCACAAACCTAAGTCCCAAGTGGTCAAGCCCACTTATCATAGTGTTCCATTCGATTATGGAATAAAACCTAGGGCTAGGAAGACCATTACCAAGGTCACAAGGGAAGTCACCCCTATAGTTGACCTTGATGAGACCCAAATGACCAAGGCTTTAAAGCCTAAAAGGGTCATTAGGAGGGTTGCTAGGGAAGTTATCCCTAGTGAATATTTAGTGAACCCAATGAGCTCAAATAGGTATTGGGTTCCTAGGAGCATCTTCTCTACCCCATAGATGGGTTAGAGAGAGTGTCAACTCCAATTAGAAGGGTAGTTAACCCAACTTTGAGGAAATTGACACTCAAGGAGCATTTTCAAGGTTTTGATAACCTTTGAAAATGAAAAAGAATTATTATTTACTCCTTGAAGAGTAAATTGTGTCATATTTGAAAAATATCGATTTTAATCTTATTTGGCACAATTTAAGAAAACCTAGAGAAATACCATAATTGGGATTTTGGTTTTCTCTTAGGGATATATGGGCAATCTAGGGTTAGATTTTAAGTTAGCTAAGGCTAAGGATACTTAGATAGGGAATTTAGGTATTTTATTTGTGCTAACTTGCCATGATTGGTTGCCATATGCCATGCCATGACATCATATTTATTTTATTATCATTTGAAATGTCATGATAATGCTTAGGTTATCTATATGTCATGTTTATTTAAGTTTTCAAACTTTATGCCATGACATCATGACATTGGCACATGTTTTTACTTATGATATCATTTTATGCCATGTCATCATCTCTTGCATTAATAATCAATGAAATTGATTTAAGGATGAAAAACACATTTTGATATTGAGATCAAATTTGTGTTTAGAAAATGCATGAGACCTTAGTCTAAGATACCTAAACCCATATCTCACATCAACATTGACTTGGATGTGTTTGATACACTTTAGATGTATGTGAGATATTAGGATCATGAGTTAGGATCAAGGTGCATAGTTTTTGTACCTAGATGAGCCTAATTCAAGAAATGGAGGATCATAGGGAAAGCTAGTGTACAAGTCATGTACATTTAGCCCTAAGATTATGGTCCTAAATTAAAAGGTTTAAAATCATTTTGAAATTGATTTGGAAAACCTTGATGAAGTTTTCCTAGTGATAGCATTCATCATTGACCAAAGTGATACAAAGTTGAGCTAAACTTGAACTATTTCAAAGTTTTTGAACTTTATATCAAGATTGAAAAATGGAAGTTATTTTCATAGAAAACTATTTTTCCATGATAGTATATGTTATGAGGAATGTATCCTCAAAATTTCACAATTTTTCGAATTTTCTGGAATTTTCTAGGAGTTTCTGAATTTCGGGAAGGAAATTTCAGAAATCTGCCTATCAGAGTCTGGATCGGTCTGGGGACCGATCCAGGTAAGTCCTGATCGGTCTGTGGACCGATCCAGTGAGATCCAGAAAGCGTGCATCGGTCTGGGGACCGATCAGTGCGTGCCAGTTTCTGATTTTCAGCTGTTGGTCTGAAATTTCAGCTAGAAGTTGGGTTTTGTGGATTTCTAAAGTTTTGAAACTCTCCAAGACATTGTTGGTGCAATGGTCAAGGGGGAGTTTTACCTAATTGTCAAGGGGGAGTTGCCTTTTAGGGGGAGTTTTTACTCCAAAATACTGTTGAGGATTAGTGATATGGGATTATCACTAAGTTGATTGTTGAGTTTAGTATCAAGGAGGAAATTAAGAGTTTCAATGAAAGGTATGGGACTTTCATTAGGAAGAAACTCTTGACCTTGATACCCTCCTTTATTCCTTTTTGATGTGTGTCAAAAAGGGGAGAGTGTTCATTGGAGAAATTATTGGAGAACCCAAGTTAGGTTATCGGGTTAACCTAAGCTAGGGAAAGAATGTCAAGGAATGTTCAAGAAAAGAACATTGAAATTCTTTTTGATGTGTGTCAAAAAGGGGGAGAATTATTGGAGAACCCAAGTTAGGTTATCGGGTTAACCTAAGGGGAGAATGTCCAGAGAATGTTCAAGGAAAGAACATTGGACATTGGAAGATGGTTGGAAAACCTAAGTTAGGTTATCGGGTTAACCTAACTTGATTATGGGTTTTGTCAAACATCAAAAAGGGGGAGATTGTTGGTGCAACCTTAGGTCAAGGTTGACCTGGTTGACCCGACTCGAGGTGACTTGACTCGAGTTGTATTTTGATGTTTGACTTGGGAAGATTGTCGGTGCAACCTTAGGTCAAGGTTGACCTAGTTGAGTTGCATGTTGATGTTTGACACTCGTGAGAGAGTTGTATTCTTGATGTTTGATAAGAATAGGTGTTTGGGAGATTGTAGGTGCAACCTTAGGTCAAGGTTGACCTGGTTGACCTGATTCGGGAAAAGTCCAAGCAGGGAGCTTGGCACGCGAAAAGTCCAAGTATGGAGACTTGGCAACGGAAAAGTCTAAGCAGGGAGCTTGGCACTGGAAAAGTCTAAGTATGGAGACTTGGCACTGGAAAAGTCCAAGCAGGGAGCTTGGCACGCGAAAAGTCCAAGTATGGAGACTTGGCACTGGAAAAGTCCAAGTATGGAGACTTGGCACGGAGAAGTCCAAGCATGGAGAAAAAGTCCAAGCGGGATGTTGGCGGTTGGAAAGTCCAAGTATGGAGACTTGGCACGGGGAAAGTCCTAACTGGGATGTTAGGCAGTGTGGAAAGTCCTGGTGAGTGAAGTCAGGCAGTGGGAAAGTCCTAACTGGGATGTTAGGCAGTTGGAAAGTCCTGGTGAGTGAAGCCAGGCAGTGAGAAAGTCCTAACTGGGATGTTAGGCAGTGTGAAAATCCTAGTGAGTGAAGCTAGGTGAAAGTCCTGGTGAGTGAAGCCGGGCAAGGGAAAATCCAGATGGATCAAGGGTAATCGGACATCTGGTGATGGGAAGTCCAAGTAGGTCATAGGAGTGACCGGATACTTGGCACGAAGAGGAAAGTCCAAGTGGGTCAAAGGGATTGACCGGACACTTGGTGGGGAGTCTTAGCAGGTCAAGGGAGTGACCGGATGCTAAGCATGATGTACCAATAGGTCAAAGTTGACCGGATATTGGTTTGGAAGGTTTGGCACTTGGTTTGGGCAAAAACCAAGCTCTGGATCGGTCTGCAGACCGATCCAGCGATACGTTTGTGTATCTGATCGATCTGGTGACCGATCAGATGACAAACAGAAGGTGATCATGGTTCTGTGGGCTTACTGATCGGTCTGGGGACCGATCAGCTTGGAGCCTGATCGGTCCCCGGGACCGATCAGGGACGCGTGGGATCGGTCCGGGGACCGATCAGATTCCACACAGAGAGTTGGGCAACTCTCTGTGAAAGCTTTCTGATCGGTCCCCACGACCGATCAGGAGGTTCCCTGATCGGTCCATGGACCGATCAGGGACGGAACAGAAGCGAAGGCTTCTTCCCTGATCGGTCTAGTTTCTTCGCTGTCTTCTTCGCAGGTATAAAGGGGTCGAGGGCTGCTGCTGCACAAGGACTTCTTCTTCTCTTCTCCTTAGAACTTCTGTTCTGCTGCTGAAGTTTAAGCTTCGACTGAGCTTTGTTGAGCTCACTTCCGAAGCCCCGCGTGAGCTTCTTTCGGCTGAGTTGCTTGTTGGCATTCATCCGTGAAGTTGTTGCTTCCAGGACTTCAGTCGACGACAAGAAGGCAAGCTTGTATTGTTACATTCATTGTATTTACTTCTTGTATTCTCTTGTACTCTTAGCTTGCTGTTGCAAGTGATTGTGGCGAGGTTTCTCCACCCACAAGGAGTTGATATTAGCCGGTTCTCCGGGGACTCATCCACCGACGGATTGATAGGGCTCGTCCACCTTACGGACACGCCGAGGAGTAGGAGTATCATCTCCGAACCTCGTTACATCCTTGCGTTGAGGTTTGATTTCTTCTCCTGTCTTCTTTCTGCATTTAGTTTCCGCTGCGCTAACCCTAGATTGTAGAAAGAAACGCGAGCAATTGGGGTCGGCTATTCACACCCCCTCTCTAGCCGTACGAAGAGATCCTAACATAGCTAAGTAGTATTCTAATGGACTCTAGTCTGAGTACTGGGGTATATGTTTCATCATAGTCAAGTTCCTCTACTTGACTAAACCCTTTAGCGATTAGTCTAGCCTTATTTTTAATAATCTCTCCATTTTCACTTAATTTATTTCTGAATACCCATTTTATTTCTATTATTTTTTTATTTTTAGGTGGTGGTACTAAGTCTCATACTTCGTTTCTCTCAAATTGGGCTAACTCTTCTTGCATAGCTATGATCCAGTCTGAGTCAAGTAAAGATTCAGCTATTATCTTGGGTTCAATTTTTGAGATTAGGGATATCTGACTTAAGTTTCTAAAGGATGACCTAGTCTGAACTCTTAGGTCTGGGTCACCAATTATTTAGTCAATTGGATGATTTGGGTTGACTCTTATGGTTCTAGTAGGTTTATTCATTTGTGGTTGATCTTCTTCTTCTTGACTTAGATTTTTACTGGCTCCCCCTTGACTAGTGTTATTTTGAACAAAATCAATTGGTTGAATCTGGGTTTGTTCTAAGTTTTGGTTGCACTCTTCAAATTTTACATTTGAGGTTTCTTCAATTCTTAGTGTAATTTTATTATAGATTCTATAACCTCTACTGTTTAATGAGTATTCTACAAAGATCCTATTTTCTATTTTTGATGCAAATTTTTCTAAGTGTTCTCTTGTATTTAGTATATAGGTTGGGCATCCAAATACTTTAAAGTATTTAATATTAGGTTGTTTGTTATAATATATTTCAAATAAAGTTTTATTATGAGTTTTATTTATTGTAGTTCGGTTTTGTACATAGCAGGTTGTGCTAACAGCTTCTACCCAAAAGTATTTTGGTAGGTTATACTCATTTAGCATTGTCCTATAGGCTTCAAGTAGGGTTCTATTCTGTCTTTCTACTATTCCATTTTGTTGAGATATTTTAGGATATGAATATTCATGATGGTAACCATTTTCAAGGTAAAATTGGTTAAAGTTATGATTTTTAAATTCACCTCCGTTGTCACTTCTAATTCTTTTAATTTTTAGGTCCTTTTCATTTTCAACTTGTTTGTAAAAATTAGTAAAAATTTCAAATGTTTCATCTTTATTGTTTAAAAATTTTACCCAGGTGAATTTAGAGTAGTCATCTATTATTATTAGGTAATATAGGCTTCCATTTATTGATTTGACCCATGGTAATCAAATAGGTCTAAGTGCAATAGTTCTAGTATTGAATATGTTTAAAGTTGATTAATTGATTGTGAGAAGATTTTGTTTGTTTTCCTTGTTAACAAGTATTACAGATTGTTGAGTCTAAGTTAGGTAATTTTAGTAGGCCTCTTACTAATCCATTTAATTTACTTAGATTTCTAAAATTTGTGTGTGATATTCTTCTATGTCATAACTAGGTTTCTTCTTTTTGTGTTAAGTAACACTTAAGTGAGGAAGAGGTTAGGTTAATTGCATAGATATTATCCTTTCTAAACCCTTTTAGGCTTATAGTGGGGTTATCTAAGTGCTTAATTAAATATTCAGAGGTAAGAAACCAGAATCACAAAATTGACTTATACTAAGAAGGTTGTATTTGAGTTTTTCAACAAGTAATACTTTCTTAACAATGAAATCAGTTTTGAGTTCAATATTACCTATCTCAATTACTTTGAGTTTGCCGTTGTTTCCAAAGGCAACTGTTCCTAAGCTTTTGTAGGTTAATTGAGTGAACTTGGTGTGATCCCCAGTCATGTGTTTAGAGCAACTACCGTCCAATATTCACTTAGTTTTCTACAATAGGTAGAAGTTAAAATTAGTCTTATTTTAAGTTAATTTTAATTTTAAATTAAATTTAGTTAATTTTAAGTTTAAGTAAATTTAATTTAAGTTTGATTTAATTTGAAACTAACTTTAAGTTTATTTTAATTTTAAGTTAATTTAAGTCAATCTAAGTTAATTTAAATTTTAAGTTAATTTAGTTAAGTTAACTTTTAATTTTAATTTAAGTTTTAGATTAAGTTAAGTTTTAGTTAAGTTAATTTTTAATTAAGTTAACTTTAAGTTAATTTAATTTAAGTTAATTTTAATTTTGAGTTTAATTTAATTTTTAAGTTAAAATTTAAGTTTAATTTAATTTTTAAGTTAAAGTTAAAGTTAAAGTTTAATTTAATTTTTAAATTTAAGTTTAATTTAATTTTTTATTTTAAGTTTAATTTAATTTTAAATTTTAAGTTTAATTTAATTTTTTAGTTCTTAGTCATCTTACCCGATCTATGTTTTCAATCACGGAATCCTGTAATTTTATGAGATGAGTTAAGTTCAATTTCAGAGTTTTGTTTAACTTTATGTTAGATACAGGTTTAGTTTTGGATTGAACAAACAGACATTCTTTGGATCAACTTATGGCTATGGTGAGTCACCTAGACATCATTAGAGTAATCATGTTTTCGAGGTTTTCCAAATAGTCTCATCCACTGAACTTAGTACAAAACCTTAATTTAACTAGTTAGGATTTGTAAGGGGTAGCTTCAGTTAGTTCTACTAAGCCAAATGCACCTGGTCGAAGTCATATCTTCCTAGACATGCATAGACAGAGCTTCCCTAACCTACTATCATCCAAAACTTCACCAGTACCGTAGGTCAAGTTAAACTTTTATCCTTTTTTACTCTAATCCTAATTACCCTGCCGGGTAGGTTATTTTTGGATGTGTCAACTAATTTGAAGCCTCCCCTGAATTATTGATATGGATTTCTTAAGTTTTGGTTTTGGGTTTATGTCGGTTACTTTTGTAATTATAATAGACTTGATGATAGTTTGGGTTTGGGTTGATTCTGTAGTTCTTTCTATGATTTGTCTTTGGTTTAGTTGATTTAGTTTTATGTTTTAGATTTTGATTTGGGTTATTTGATTTTACATAATATATTTTGTTTTGGGGTATATAGTATTAGTTAATTCCTACTTGCGTGGTTAGATAAGCTTTTGGAACCCAAGCTTTAGTTTGTGTTTTATTTTGAGTTACAAGTGATATGAATGATTTATTTGTTGAACTAGACTTGTATCCAAGCCCAAATTTATTGTATACAGTTTTTTGATTTTTAAGGATTAGATCCAAGTTTTTAGATCTAGTTGTAAAATTTTCTAACAACTCTTTAAGTTTATTAATTTCAATTTTAATGTTGAGTTTTTCTCCTCAAGTTTTACAACTTGATTTGGATTAGAATTTTTGATTTATTCCTTGAGATGTTGATTTTCCTCAAGGAGCATTTTATTTTGATTTCCATTTTCAATTAATTTTTTATTTAAGAATGTAATGATTTTGAATTTTTTTTGCTTAAATTAAGGTATACCTCATCGGAACCTTCGGAAACGAGTACGGACTCATGGCTCGATTCGGGTTCAGAACCTTCTTCCGATTCGCCTTCTGATTGTGATTTGTAGGCCATCAGTGCAAAGTAACTTCGGTGCTTCTATTCTTCGGCGTTTGATTCATCCGAAGATGGTTTGTCTCACGTCGCCTTGAGTGTTTTCTTCTTGGTTTTGTCGTTCTTCAGCTTTGGGCATTCGTTCTTGTAGTGCCCCTTCTTGTTGCATCTAAAGCAGGTCACGTTTTTGTTGTTAGGATCGGTAGTGGAGTTGATCTTCTGTAGATCATTTTTGATGAAGTTCTTCTTTCTCCTGGTGAACATTTTTCTTACCAAATTCACCAGGTATTCTTCGTTTTCTGAGTCTTGGTCAAACTCACCTTCAGGTTCAGGTTTGGTTCTTGACTTGTCTTTAGAGGAACCTACAAAAAAGGCAATTCCTTTCTCGACCTATTTTGAGTTAGTCTGTTCATGGAGTTCAAGTTCACAAAATAGTGTTGGAGCAATCCCAATGGTCCGTGCGGCCATGTGTTTTGGTGTTTGGGCAAAGAGTTTAAGTTAGATTCACTCTTGTATTTGATATGTGTATGTGAGTGTGTAGGTTTGCAGGATACACATGTGACTCAGGTTGACGACTTCAGGTCCGGTGAAGGATGGACCATCCGAGGGGCCGTGGACAAGGCAGCAAGGACAAGGGCCGAGGGAAGCGACTTCGAGGCATACGCGAAGGATGACATTGGGGACGAGCCCATTTCACTCTCTCTCTCTCATGACACTTTCTCTCTCCTCATTCTATTATCATATTTTCTCTCTCAACATACTTTCTCTCTCCTCATTCTCTCTCATCACACACACTCTCTCATTATTTTCTCTCTCTTCATTCTCTTCTCATTTTTCATCATATTTTCTCTCTCATCATTCTTTCTCTCTCTTCAATCTCTCTTACCATACCCTCTCTCCATATTTTATCTCATCACACTTTCTCTTTCTTCATTCTCTTCCATCACACTCTCTCCTCATTCTCTCTCATCACACATTCTCTACCATTTTCTCTCTGTATTCTCTCTCATCACACACACTCTCTCATTATTTTCTCTCTCTTCATTCTCTCCTCATTTTTGCATCATACTTTCTCTCTCATTATACTTTCTCTCTCCTCAATCTCTCTTACCATATTTTCTCTCATCACACTTTCTCTCTCTTCATTCTCTTCCATCACACTCTCTCTCCTCATTTTCTCTCATCACACTTTCCCTCTCTTCATTTTTTCCTATCACACTTTCTCTCTCATCACATTTTCTCATCGTACTTTCTCTTCTCAATCTCTCATCTTCTCTCATCATATTTTCTCTCTCTTCATTTTTTCCCATCACTCTTTCTCTCTCAACATACTTTCTCTCTCATCATACTTTTTCTCTTCTCAATCTCTCCTATCACGCTCTCTCCTCATTTTCTCTCATCACACTTTCTCTCTCTTCATTTTTTCTCATCACACTTTCTCTCTCTTCATTTTTTCCATCACACTTTCTCTCTCATCACACTTTCTCTCTGATCATTCTCTCTCATCATATGTTTCTCTCACATTCAACTTTATCTTCCATCTAATTTTTTCTCTTATTTTCCTCTAAGGGTAAAAAAGAAAATTTAAGTTCATTCCGATTGAAAATATTCAACTAACCAAACATTATTTTTAGGAATGATACCCAAACTCATACCCATTCTCATTCCACAATACTATGATACTCATTCCCATTCTGATTCCTAGGAGAGAACCAAACGCCACCTCAATGTTGGATCTAAGGGTTTAGGTATGGTGTTGGGTAGTTAAAGACCCAACAATGATAGATTGGGTCTAGGATACCGATCTAGTGTCTCCAATGCTAAGGGAAAGTCTTATGCGAGGGTTGCATATGACTATAGCAAGGAGAAGTCAATAAATGGCAAGGGAAAGTCATTTAATGATAAGAAGAAGTTAACTAAGGACAAGGTGTTTAAGGTTAAGAATGTTAGGTTTGTAGGCCAAGTGTCACCGGAGGTGCACCGATGTGGCCTAGCAATTGTGGATGAGTCACCTAGGGAGGTTGTTAAGGTTAAGAGCTCTAGGGGGGAGCTCTAAGAGTCAAGTTGGGACCCATGGAAAATGGATCTCAGGTGGGTACTACTTGGGAGTCTAGGTTGGGTCATGGAATGTGCCAAGCGGTTTGGAGACGGACTTAAGTCTCAAACCTAGAGAATTGACACAATTGGATTATGTTTCATGCTTAGAAATATGACATTGGGGTCATATAGCATGATAATTGGTTTTCGATGTATAGATGCCATATAAACCAATGCTAGGGATGCATTATAGGTTAATATGAACAAATACATCAAGAGAAAGCCAAAACTAAGACTTTAGGTTAAGGTTCAATTGAACAATTTAGCTAGTTTTAAGTTTTGTGTCAATCTTGGGATTGGTGATAGATACATTTTTGAATGTATTTTTTTCAAGTAGACATGGATAAAACAGACCTCTCCACAAAATTTAGAAATTTTTGGATGTCTGTGAAATTATTGGCGCATTTCTAAAATTGGGTTCAGAATATAGGATAGGCTGAAAATAGTGTATCAGTCGACTGGTAACAGTGTGTATCGAGCATAGAATGGTTCTGTGTGTTGATTTCGATAAGGGCAGTCGACTGGTGCAATTGACTGATGCTAGTCTGAATTTATTTTCAGTATTGGTTTGAGACCGGGTCAGTTCATGTAAGTGTATGAGATCCATGAGGAATTAATACACGAGTTTAGGGTCAGCTTGGATGATAAGTTTTTAGCAATTGGGATATTGTTGGAGAACTTTTTGGATGTTAGGTAAAGGGAGAGAACCTTAGTGCCTTTATGTGTGGGGGGGCCTTGTGATAGGTTCTTAAAAAGCCCTGTGGTAAAAATCCTAGCTCAATGGGGAGCATAGGTGTAAGGGGAACCTTGAGATAGGTTCAAATGCATGTTGCATTATTTTCCCTTTCGACAGTGTAAGCCCAAGTGTGTAGCCTTGGCAACGTAAGTTCTTTCGGCGGTGTAAGTGTAAGTGTATAGCCTTAGCATTGTAAGTCCATTGTTGTTAGCATGTTTATTTGCTATTTGTTTTCCCTAACTTAAACGTATTGCCAAACATCAAAAAGGGAGAGATTGTTGGAGCAATCCCAATGGTCCGTGCGACCATGTGTTTTGGTGTTTGGGCAAAGGGTTTAAGTTAGGTTCGCCCTTGTATTTGATATGTCTATGTGAGTGTGCAGGTTTGCAGGATACACATGTGACTCAGGTTGACGGCTTCGGGTCTGGTGAAGGATGGAGCATCCGAGGGATCGTGAACAAGGCATCAAGGACAAGGGCCGAGGGAAGCGACTTCCAGGCATACGCGAAGGATGACATTGGGGACAAGCCGCGGGCTTGAAGGCATCTGAGGGACGAGAGCCAAAGGAAGTAGGCTTGAACGCAAGAGGTCAAGTGTAACGCCCGAAAATTCTCAAAACTATTTTAGAAATATTCTATGATTTTTCTGGAATTATTAGATATTTTTCCGGAATTTTTCGAGTAGCGGAAGTAGCAAAAATTATTAGAAAAGTAAAATGGCTTAAGCGGGAATCGAACCCGGGACCTCTCGGGTCCGCTAAACCTTTAATTAGCCTTAGTAACCGGTGAACCCAGCAGGACCATGCTGAGAGAAAGGAGAATCAAATATATTTATAATTGAGTTGGGCCAAAATACCCACTTAATATAAATAGGAAAACATAAGTTGGTTTGGTTTATTTTAGAGTTTGGTTCGGCAACTTCTCCTTCACCCTAACCTCACCGACGCCACCTCTCCCTCTCCTCCCTCTCTCGGCGCAAACCACAAGGAGAACTAGGGTTCCATCCCTAGGGTCCCAAGGTCACTTTCCGGCGACGATTTCAGCACAAGGACGTTCCCCTCCGCGAGAAGAGCACGTGGACGCGAGCGAATCGTCGAGAAGTCGTCTCCACCAGAATTTCTAACGATTAGATTTGTAAGAAATCTAGCACACAAGGTAAGAAACCCCTCACCTGCAGTATAAGTAGCTCTCGCGTGTTTTCTTTTATGCATTAGATTAGTTTATTGAATTTTGTCAGCATATAGTGTGTATTTTAACTCTTCTCACGGATTTAGGGATTAGTGAGCATCTCTAGATGGGCCGAGCACGTGTATCCTCTGTAGATGGGGGTTTAGACGTTGCTGGGTGCCTAGAGGTGGTGTCCCTGATCGAGAGGAGAGTTAGAGAGCGCCAAATGCTCGATAAAATGCCTAGTACAGCCTTATGATACAGTGGGCATTTAGTTAAATGTCATAGAACATGTTAATTAGTATGATCATTTTTTATTTCAGCTTTTACGAGACTAGATGTCCAAATGGGTGGGCTCCCATAGTCGCCTCTAGGTTCAGACAACCTAGTTCTAGGTTCAGATAACCTAGATTCAGCAAAATAATATTAGCTATTTCAGTATTTTACTTTTCAATGGCACTGTACTGGATTAGATATCCATTGGGTTGGGCTCCCATAGTCGTCCCTAGGTTTAGCTAACCTAGTAAACCCTACTAGATTCGGAACTTGCAATCCCGGGTCTAGTTAGGGATGCGCGCACAACAGGTACAGTTGCCAGGGCCCATCAGCAGCATGTTTAGTATTTTCACTTACTATATGTATATGATTTTCAACCTTTCACAAATTAGTTCGTGAATTCAGTACAGTCCTAGCAGTAGCTCAGTTTTTAGTATCAGTTTAGTTCTTCATTGATACCATGTGATTGATATCATGTTCAACTTTAGATATGCCATGATTGCATGCTTATATGTCATGCCATGTTTAGTTTATTCAGTATACTTAGCATATCCTTTCAAACAGCATGATTTAAAATCATATTTGCATCGTATGCATGTTTTAGTGAGGTAGATGGTTTCTTACTAAGTTTTTTAGCTTACAGATACTATTTTCCTTATACTGCAGATACAGGTAAAAGGAAAATGGACTAGCAGAGGAAGCTGGAGGCCAATGCAGAGATGGTGTGTGTGGCAGGAACTGGAATAAAAGATTCTTAGGGGACTTAGCAAGTTTAAACCGTAGAACTCTTTAGTGTTTTACTTTCATGCACGTTTAGTTGTGTAATGCTATGAACCAGTGAACTATGTGTCATGTTAAGTTTAGAATACTAGTTTTATGTTATTAGAATGTTTCTCATGTAGTGTATAACTCATATGTGAGATTTTGGCACGCCCAAGTGCTGAAATCAGAGTTTCAGGCTGGGGTTGTGCCGCTGGATCGGTCAGCTGACCGATCCATGCGCGAACAGAGAGTTGGCCTCTGTTATGGATCGGTCAGCCGACCGATCCATTGTGCGAACAGAGAGCACCGACGCTCACTGATCGGTCAGCCGACCGATCAGTGAGCTACTGGATCGGTCAAGCCGACCGATCATGGTACTCCTGGATCGGTCGGTAGACTGATCCAACCGCATACAGAGGCGAGGGAGCATATGGATCGGTCTGTCGACCGATCCAGAGAGTTTTTCCGTGCCAGTAACAAGCTGGATCGATCACGGGATCGATCCGACAGCCCAATCGATCTATGGATCGATTGAAGTGCCTGATTACAGCTAGCAGGCCATCCGAGAGGCATAGATTATCTTCTCTAACATGTGTACAACTCCTAGGTACACCCAGAACACTAAGTTAAACTTTACAGTATTTAGTTCAGTAAAATTTTAAATTAGCCAGTTTTCATTCCGCATTAATAGTCCAACACAGCATAATGTGACGGTCCGGCCTCGCAGCCTAGCTAGTAGGAGGCGGGTCGTTACAGAGTGGTATCAGAGCAGTGTTCCATACTTCCTACACACACATCAGCATTGAACCTACAGCTTCCAAGTAAGAATACCTCTACTTTATTTATGCTTTCTGTTTCCTTGTTATAGATCATGTTTATAGATAAACTGCTGCATGATAGTATGTGATAGTATATAACATGATAACGATATACAATTATGATTGTAATAGTTATTCATGTTCTGTCCTCTATATCTTTAGCAATGGCACGAGGACGCCCAGCTAGAAGGGCATTAGCTCGAGCTGACAAGAGGCGGGCGGTTTAGTGCCTCCCGGACCTTACAACATTAGTGGCTCGGTTACAGCAACAGCAACACGAAATAGCCACCTTAAAGGCTAATCAGAGAGTACCCAGTCACCCCGGAACCGAACCTAACGACTCGAAGTCTTAGAGGTTCCACCACCAACACCAGCACCAGCAGCCCCAGCAGGTGAGCCAAGAAAGGAAGCCTATCGATCCAGTGGCAGTGAAAAGCCAGAGAACTTCTCGGGCACTAGTGAACCATGGGATGCACAAGCTGGTTCAAAACACTGGAGAGCACGATGGAGCTGGCCGGAACACGAGAAAGTGAAGTGTGCCTCCTTCGGAGGCGCACGCATGTGGTGGGAAAGAATCGAAACGCCCAGTGAACCGGATGTCATGGGCTGACTTGAGAAGGAATTCTTCGAGGAGTTCTTTCACATATAGGTTATAAACCGCCACTACGACGAGTTCACCGAGTTTCGTCAGGGCAACCTTTCGATTGAGGAAGCCGTGAAGAAATTCAACGGTTGGCTCGTCTATGCCCGAAGCTAGTCAGCACAGAGAAGGAACGAATCCGGTTAATGCTCAAGATGCTGAGGCCGAGATAGCAGTGAACGTGGTGGTGGCATACATAGGCCACAAACCACGAGGAGTTAGTGAGCGGTGCCTTGACCACGAGCATTACCACAGCATAAAGCAGAAGCAAGTCTCCTCGAGTCCAAAGGCCAAGGAAACTCTCACACTCAAAACACCAAGGCCACAACTCTGGGAAATCCAACAGCAAGCGCAAATCGGGGAGTGACCCAAAGGAGGACCATCTAGCAAGCTACCCAGTTATCCAAAGTGTGCTACTTGTGGGAAATTCCACCGGGGTTTGTCGCAAGGCACACGAGGATGCTTTGAATGTGGAAAGAAGGGCACATGGCCAAGCGGTGCGAACAAGACCGGTCTTCCTCAGCCACAGCATGATGCAGGCCAGCCAGCTCAGTTATATCAGATGCAGGCCGCTCTAGAAGGTCCACTTATCAGCCAGGGCAGATTAGAAGCCCCTCCAACGACGGCGAATGCGAGGATCTACTCACTCACCAGAGAGGACGTAGCCAATGCCTCGACAGTTGTCATAGGTCAGATTAGCATTTTACAGTATAGTGCTACTATTCTATTTGATACTGGGGCAACCCATTCATATATAGCCAGGTTGTTCTCCGAAAAATTAGAAATACCCTCAGAGGTACTCAGTGGTCAGTTTTTGACGGCACTACCTTCAGGAGAGATTATGGCATCCACGCACTGCCTCAGAGCAGTGCCGGTCATTATAGCAGACAGAGAGCTCTTTTGTGATCTGATAATGCTAGAGATGACCGACTTTGACGTTATCTTTGGAATGGACTTTCTGATCAGATACGGTGCTACCATAGAGTGTCGTAAACAGAAAGTCATCTTCCAACCTGAAGCGGCAGTGCAATTTGAATACAGCGGGGGACCAAAGAGAAAGGCCAAGAAGTTTCTCTCAGCTATGAAAGCACAGAAGCTACTGGATTCAGGATGTACAGGATTCCTAGCACACGTAGTCAACGCCAGCCAGGACAAGAACCAACAGCTAGCAGAGGTTCGAGTCGTATGTGACTACCCAGCAGTCTTCCCTGAGGAGTTACCAGGCTTAGCATCAGACAGGGAGATTGACTTTGAGATTGAGCTCATTCCCGGTACAAATCCTATCTCCAAAGCGCCTTATCGCATGGCTCCAGCAGAACTGAAGGAACTTCAGGAGCAACTACAGGAGCTGCTTGACAAGGGTTTCATACGCCCGAGTCATTCACCATGGGGAGCGCTGATAACCATGATTTTACGGCATTATTATGATTCATTTATGCATGGTTTTGATGTTGGTTTCCTAGTTTAAATCATGGTTATATCACATTTTGTGCATAGTGTGTATTTTTGGACTTAATTGCAAATTATATTATTTTTGGTGTTGTTTGATGTTAATATTTAATTCTTATTTTGTAGGCATCAAAGGATCTTAGATTTGGATCTATTTGGACCGAAATTGGGCTCGAATCAGAGTCCAAACAAGAAGATCAAGCTTTGAAGCATTATGGACCGTTCATCAAGAATAGGACAGATCTGAACCATCCGTTGAAGATCTGGCCGATCCAACCTAATGGGGAGCAGATCTAAGCCATTGATGAAGATCCAGAAGTTTTGATCCAGATCTGAGTTCATCCAGCCATTGATCCAGCCGGATTAATCTGGACCGTTCAATGAAGACTGTGCAGATCCGGGTCATCCAGTGATGATCTGATCGATCCGACCTACGGGAGGGTAGATCCAGACCTTAGATCAAGATCAGCACCTTCGGATTGGATTTTGGATGACTTTTCACCGTTGATTTAGCCCGGAATCATCTCAGCCGTCCGATCAGATCCAGATCTGATTTAAATAGAAGCTACAGTAGCTACAGTACCATCGTCGATCTCCACAGCGCTGTTCTTCTTCGTCCCACGGCGTTTCTCCGGATTTCGGCCCCGATTCTTCCTCCAATCAATCTCTCAAGCTTCAACTTCATTGTAGAGCTCTACAGTAGCTCATCCCGATCATTTGGAACCGTCGTTGGGTGTTCTCTCCGACGGAAATCTGCTCTCGGATCTTCTCTGTTCCAGCCCGAATTGGAGGTGGTCTTCCAATCGGCGACTCCGATTCCCATCAGCGACGTTCAGCGGTGGTCCTCCGACGTTCCTGAGCTCCATCCGACATCACACCAACATTCATAGCATCATTCCAGATTCAGAGTTGGGAGGTTGCAAAAATCCAGATTTTCAGCCATTCTTGGGGTTTTGGGTTGTTTTAGCTCGCCGGGGGTGGTCCGTCGGTGTAGCTGAGCATTCCTTGAGCTGATACGCTGCTGAAGTTCTCCACTGAGGTCCAAAGTTGGGTGGTCTCAACTTTGGCACTCTTGTGTGACGGCAAGAGTGTGAAACTTGTATGGATTGGTTGTGAGTTGGATTGGTTAGGATTTATTTCGTTTTATTAGTGTTTTATTAGTGTTCTTATCATTGCAATTTAGCATTTCTTTGTTTTGTTGAAGTTTAATTCATGTTTGGTATTTAGTTTAATTCTTGTTTGATGCTTAGTTAATTGTTTAGTGTTTAAGTTCTAAGTTAGGGTTTAAATTATGCTTAGATTAGATTTTATTTCTGTCTTGTTATTTCATATTTAGTTTAAGTGTGTTGATGGATTTATCACAACGTAGTGTGACAATGCGTAATGATTTGTTCATTGGCACATAGTTAGGTTTTAGTTATGCTTTAGATTAATTTCTTTACCGCTGTACTTTTCATTTGTTAGATTTAAATTCAAGTTTAATCCCCCCCCATTCCATTTTTATATCGAAAACCCCAAAAATAGGAATAAAAGACAATCATAAGATTACATCATATTGTTGGTTCCTCGAGAGCGATCCTGGGTTCGTTTCTACGACATTATTGTTTAATTAAGGGGTTCAGTGAATATATACATTTATACAATTTGATTAGCGGATGTGACAGATCGGCTATTGTTACGCTCCGCAAGTGTACGGAAATGTCGCAAGTAATATAAAAGATTATCGTATCCACAGGGACTGGAATAAGCACTAGAAATGTCTCAATGCGAATTAGCTAAACAACTATCCAATCGTTTCAAAAGCAAAGTAAAGGTAAACAAATCTAATATTAGAGATCAACAAACAAGAGTTTAGTGTTTTGGGTTATGATAAAGGGAGATTCTAGGAGTTTCGGTTTCTTTGTAAGATTTCTTGAATGTAAATGGTTCACCAATTCTTATTCCTCAATTGCCAAACATGTAGAAAGTTGCCGGTTCCCTCTTGCAATAGACAACCGGCTAAGGACTGAGAAATGTATCTAAATAGGATTAATTAGACATGAACCTACGTTGTCCTTACACAGAAGCGCACCTATTACTATGCCTTCCTCGGATATCAACATAGAAGTGTTAGAGTGTATACTAAAAGCCTAGCTTTTGGTATAAACATTTATCTAGAAATAAGAATCACATTGGTCAAATGTCTACATTTATGATAAATGTAGTTGTTCAATTAATTTATATTGTAGATAACATGGTGTGTGGTGTCACACACAGAGGATCATGTTATCAATACCTTATAAATTATAAACAGTAGCTCACGACCATAATGGAAAGGAACAAACCATTGGAAGGTCGTAGTGTAATTAGGTATTAGTTTATCTTAACTATATAATTACACTAGTACACTTAGAGTGTATTGAGTAGGACCATTTGAGGTCGTTTCTTTTATACTGGCTTTATAAAGAAACAAAGACCTCGGTTATTATGGAAGTGTGTACTCTTAATCCTAATATAATAACAAGCACATATATTTGATATTTATTTCTTTAATTTATCAATGGGTGAGATTTAGTTCGATAAATCAATAAGCCCGATAAGTTGGGAAATGATATAACACTTATAGTGTGTTGTTGATTATAGAAGGAAGCGTGTCCTAGAGATACTAGGTTGATAATGTCCTCGAGAGGAGCTCGTAAAGATTGTCATATTAAACCCTGCAGTGGACTTAGTCAGACGTGATAATAAGGTTGAGTGGTACTACTCTTGGACTTAGATATTAATTAAATGAGTTGTCGATAACTCACTTAATTAGTGGACATTCGATATCTTAAACACGGAGACTAACACGCTCGTAATAAGAAGGAGCCCAAAATGTAATTTGGGATTGATGCGGTAGTTCATAATAGTTCTCTAGTGGAATGAATTATTATTGATAAAATTAAGTTGTGTGTTGGGCGAACACGGGATGCTTTTATCGGGAGACCAAACCAATTCCTCCTCTCCCTATCGTAGCCTCTTATTTATAAGTCTATACCCACCTATACCCACCTTCATACCCATTATAAGGGGGTCGGCCAAGCTAGCTTGAGGATCGAGCTAGGGCCGGCCAAACCTTGGTTCATGGTGCCCTAGCTTGAACCCAAGCTTAGGTGGCCGGCCCTATTTAATTAAAAGAATTTTAATTTTAAAATTTTCTTATGTGAAAGATATAATTTATTGAAGAGATTAAAAATTAAAATATCTCTTTTATAAATCTCTACAAAAGATTAAAGAAAGAGATTAAATCTCTTTCCTTATTTGTAGATTAGAAAGGATATTTTATTTCTCTTCTTTATAAATTATTCACATGTTGAAAAATTAAAATTATAGAAATTTCTTTTTATAAACCAATCATAAAAGGGATAAAAATTATTGGAGAAATTTTTTATAAAATTTCTGGAGACAAATTAGGAAGTTTTAATTAATTAAAACTCTCCTTGTTTTGTTTTTTAAAGTGGTCGGCCATTGTGTTTAAAAGAAGAAAATTGTTTTAATTAAAATAATTTTTCTTTACATGGCAAAAGAATTAAGGAAATTTTGTAATTAAATTTCCTAATTTGCCTAGGCCAAGGAATATAAAAGAAGAGGTGAGAGTGCCTTCTTGGGCACAACCTCTATTATTTTTTCTCCCTCTTTTCCTTGGTGTGGTGGCCGGCCCTTCCCTTTCTCTCTTCTCCTCTTGTTGGCCGAAACCTATCTTCTTGGTGGAGCTTTTGTTTGTGGCCGGATCAAGGAAGGAGAAGAAGGAGAGAAAGCAAGTCTAGTCTCTAGCATCCCTTGGAGCATTGGTGGTGGCCGAAATTCTTCATCCTTGAAGAAAATTATTGTGGCCGGCCATCCTCTTCTTTTCTTCCTCTTTTGTGGTGGCCGAAACTTATCTCTTGCTTGGAGTTCTTGTGGTGGCCGGATACTACTTGGAGAAGAAGAAGAAGAAGGAGAGAAAGCTTGTATCCCTTGGAGTTTGGTTGGTGTTTTGTTCTTCGTCCTTGGTGAAGCTTCTTTGTGATTGGCCGAACCTAGCTAGGAGAAGAAGAAGGTGCTTGGTGGTTTCTCATCTCGGAAGATCGTTGCCCACACAACGTCCGAGGTTAGAAGAGGAATACGGTAGAAGATCAAGAGGTTTTTCTACAAGGTATAATTAGTAATTTTTCTTTCCGCATCATACTAGTTATTTATGGAAATAATACCAAATACAATACGTTCTAGAATTTCGAATATGTTTTTCGATGTTGTGTTCTTTTGTTTTTTCTTTTCCTTGTGATTTGATTGTTCTTTTTGGTTAACCTAAAGTTATTTTAGGAAATTAAATATTAGATTTCTATAAAAGGTTTTGTCTAGTCGGTGGTGGTTGTTCCCATATCCAAGAAGGCCGTGTGCCTCGCCACGTCAGTACTGGGAACCAATTATGGAAATTAATATTTAATAAAATTAATAACTTAAGGTGATTTGGGTCGAACGTGTTAAGTTCCGCAGGAGATCCAAGTCAAAACCTAAAAGAACAAATAGATTAAGTTTTGGATCAAACGTGTTAAGTTCCGCAGGCGATCCAAAATTTAATTTAAAAGAACACATGGTAGCTAGGAAAAGGTTCAGACCTTTGTACAAAATTTTTGTACAGTGGAACCTCTAGGTTTTCCGAGTAGCAACCAACAAGAAGCCCACAACTTATTAATCTATAAAGATACAAGAAGCTAATCATAGAATCCATCCTACTCTCTTGAATATTCCTATTTCCTCTTCAAGATTATCTCTCAAACGTCCTTACACGGGCTTGCACCTGTCACGTGGATCCCTCGGATGATCGAGTGAGAGTTTATCCTTACCAAGTCCATAAGAAATCCAAACAATCAATCAAGAATGAGAATTAAGCACAAACCACCATCAATCATTCAAGATCTAATTGATACAAGCAAGATAATGTCATTGAAACAAGAAAATGGCAAATCCATAAGAGATTACATCAATCCATCATACAAATACTCCCTTAATCCTAGAATACAAGATCTACTCCATGAATCGAGGAAGAAAACCCGAAAGAATAGAGATTACAAGCACTCCTTGAATCCCCAATCCAAGAAAACAAGAAGAGGGGAAAAGAGAAAACTTATCTACGAAGAATCCTCGCTCCGGAGCCGGAATCGCCAAGAACTCCCCTTGAATTGCCCAGAAATCCTCCCAAGAATGGGAGGAAACCACCAAATCTTGCCTTCTCCCAAAGGGGGAGAGATCCCCTTTCAATTCATGAAGGAAAGTTTAAATAGAGGAGGGAATCGGGCGCCACACGGCCCCTCGACACGGCCGTGTGAGATCCACACGGCCATGTCTAGTTCCTTCTCTGCCAATGTTGCACGGTCGTGTGGTGCACACAGCCAAAGACCCTTCTGCTCTCTGGAAATGCTACACGGCCGTGTGGTGCACACGGCCACCACCTGCTTGGCCTCTGGAAACCTCACACGGCCACCACCGCTGCCTCTGGAAACCTCACATGGCCGTGTAGATCCACACGGCCATGTCCTGCTTGGCCTCTTGAAACCTCACACGACCGTGTAGATCCACACGGCCACCACCTGCTTGGCCTCTGGAAACCTCACATGGCCGTGTAGATTTACACGTCCATGTAAGGTTTCAGCACTAGATGTCATACATGGCCGTGTGCAGCTCACACCCCCTTGCATGGCCCTTGCACACCCTTTGTCTTAGCTTTGAATAGTTATGTTTCATTGCAACATCATTTAGGCCACCAAGATGGGGTTTTCTCCCATTGAAGTCTTCATCAAAGTTGTAGATCTTGAAGTTATCTACAAGTCGGTATAAAGAACAGCCCAAATCTCCAACCGAGCACAAAGTTATGGCCGTTTTAGTTTTAGTCTGCAGTGCAGAAAACCTCACACGGCCGTGTGAGGTTCACACGGCCTTCACACGGCCATGTGAAGTTCACACGGCCCCAACATGACCCCTACACGGCCTTAACACTCCCATGTGAGTTCTACACGGCCAGAACATGAAGAAAACATAGTTTTGCATGCCCATGTCACTCTGGAAGCTCTAGACTTCATTTAAACTCTGTTTTTGCTCCAAATCACGTCCTATCAATCAAAATAAGCAAAGAGTAGATCTCCGAACAGAATATAATGAAAGTATGATATTCTAATGAAATAGGGTGCAATAAACATAGATTATGCCAATGAAATACAAGTAGATGAGCGTCAAAGTATGCATAAAAGAGTATATAATCTACGCACATCAGCTATATCAAATTTTGGCGCCGTTGCCGGGGAAATTGTAATATGCAATGTTTAGTAATTTTAGGATTGTTGTTTTGATTGCTTTCATGATTATATATTCATGTGTTGATTTTATTTGTTCCTGAGTCTTCTGATTTTATTTGCTAGTGTTTCAGTGTAAGAACAGGAAATTCTTTTTACCATGGATCCATTTTATCAGCATTTTGGAGATATGAGGGAGAGTTATTACTATCAGCCTCAGACTCAGTGCTACCTACCTATGGAGCAGCGGAATAGGTATGAGGAAGCACAAGAACAAATTGAAGAATCAATGTGGAAATGCAATGAAGTTATGCAACAAATGAGAGAGCATCAAGAGCAGCAATTTGCAAGGATACAGAATATACAGAGTCAGTTAGATCAGATAGCATCATCTATTAATCAGTTACAAGCACAAAGAGCCAGTGAAGAGGTGGATTGTGGAGATCTTGTCAGGCCTGACACTACTTCTATTTCTTCACAAGAATTTTCTAATATTATTTGTGATGATGATGCAATTGTTCAAATTGTTGATTCTACTAATGTTGTTGCTTTAGATGATGTGAGTGATGCAGGTCTTGTTGCAGAAGATAATTTAAGTGTAGGGGAATGCTTACTGGAAGCATTACCTCAAGAATCACCAAGAATGGAGGATGTAAGTGTAGGGACTTGTGCTATGGAGCCAAGCACCCAAGAATCACTACATGAAGATGTACATACACCAGAACTGGAGTCTGAGCCATTAGTAGAGGAGAAAGAGGTAACAAACACCACTCCAGGTACCTCTCAAGATGACAAGGAGAACCTAAGCTTCCGGAGTGGATGCTTACACTGAACCGCCTTAGACCTCCAGAGAGAATTTTGAAAGGAAAAATGATTAATAAGAAGAATTTTAGTGGAACCAAAAGTACTCCACTTCCGGGGTGGCTATCCCTTCTAAACCTTCTTCAACCACCGGGAATTAAAGGGGAGTTGGTTCTAATTTTGCTTGCTTTTGCATTTTAATTCATGCTTTGTGTTAATAAATTCATTATATGTTTCTTTGATTTAATACTTTGCAATTACACTTTGTTTTTACATTTTGCATTTTATTTCCACATTTGCTTTCATACTTTGCAATTTTGTTAGTACATAGCATGTCATTTGAATAAATTCTTCATGGAATTTTTCTAGTAATATTTTTAAGATGGTAAAAGTTGTTTTAAATTTGATCATCAATTTTAGGTCACTTGGCATGATTGGATGCTTTTCTTACATGATATTGGTTAAAATGGTGGTGGATTCCAATTTGATTAATTAAGTTAGATTGCATGAAAATTACCTAGTGAGGACCACTTTAAGCCTATACACCATTATTTTCTTTGTGTGACATGCACTTACAACAATTGAAACTCTAGAACTTGCTTAGTTTCTTTTCAAAGTCACAATAGCATATGTATCCATGAAAAGAAAGGATATTTGTCATTTTTATTCCATCATAAATTCTAATTTCTTTCTCCACAATTTTCTTTAAACATTTTCCTCTTGCATTTTATCCTTTTATTACCTTTGCTTGCTCTATTGTATTTAGAGTTTTGGTTGAATTCTTGATGAGTTTGATTTTGCAAGATGGGTAAAGGTTTAAGTGTGGGGGAGAATTAGTATACATTTGAAGATATTGAAGGTTTGGATGGTTCTTTGCATTGAATGCTAAATTTAATTGTTCTTTGAGTCTATTCTTGGAAAGAGCAAGTTTCAATAGTTTGGAATTTTTGAACTTGATACTATGGTGATACACTCAACATCTTGGGATGATTTTAAATGCTTCTCAACTGTGCTACTGAGGTGTGGCTGAATTTCTGAAAGTTGCAATTTGATGTGCCACTACGGACATAAGCTACAACAAGTTGAAGAATTGGCATCAAGTTGAGCAGTTACATCTCTTACAAAGTTATAAAAACAGTAAAGAAGGAAGGAAGAGATGCTGAAGTGTGCAGAAGTAGGACTTTACAGCAACAATAAGCTTGGAAAAATGAGTTTCAGTGCAAGTGTGTGCCAAATTTCCTTTGCTAGTCAATGGAAGGTTCAAAGGAAGCTGAAATGGAACCATTATTATCAAGTAGGAATTGCAACAAGGGCAGAATCTGGAATTGAAACTCATTTACTGGAACCAGAAATTGAATTGGAATCAATGTGCCAATGGTGTGCCAATTTTTCCATGTGATTCTCAAATCAGTGAGAAACTAAGTGAAGGTTGTAGATTTTTCAAAAACCAATGGTGTTCTTCTCCCTCCAAGACGTATCCAAACCATGAAGTTAAAGAGATTGAGGTGGAGGTTGCTGTTGGACAGGAAGTTGAAGGTTGAAGTAAAATGGAAATGAAGGGTCTATTATCAATGTACCAATCTGGAATTCAGAATTCTGTGAAAGAAATGCAGAACTGGAAATTCTGTAAAAGTTGAGAGATGAGTAAAAGGAAATTCAGAAATGAAAGCAGGATTAAGAAGCTGATTTCTGAAATTTGTTGCTGGAATTTTGGCAAGAGTCACAGGACAGTGATATAAAGAATGTGTATCAAGACAAAACTAAGTTATTGAATTCTGCTCTTTTCCTACAGTGGCTATAAATAAGAATTTTATTTATTGGCATGACTTTTGAAACTGAATATAACAGCTAAGAAATTCAGAAAAGTGTTGTGTATCGACTGCTGAAGTTGTCATCATCAGCATTCCTTTAAATCGAAGCTTTCATCATTCCAAAGCCAACTGAACCCTTTTACCAAACTTATATCTTCATGATTCGAAGCTTGAGGTCATGCACACTCAAAGAGGGAAATGACAACAGCTATAGGCAGATGCTGAATTTTTGGAAGTTCCAGCTGGTGGCTGAAAAACTGATACTTAAACCTGGAGAACATTCTGCTCAAGTGAATTTTTGAAGCTGCAGAGTAGGATACAAAACTCAGAACATTGGAGTTGAGCTGAGTTACTGAGTTTTCCTGTGTGACTTGTCAAGCTAAACTTTGTTTCTTTCTCTTGTTGACATTGATGTTGATGAAGCATACTTGCTAGATAATGGAATCATCCATCATCTGGAATTGAAGATTATCAGAAAAATAATCCAGATGCTGTGTGTACAGAATTCCAGTTTGTTGTCTTTGCAGATCCGAATTTGAGTTACCTCCAAGAAATCAGTTATGTATTCACATATTTGAAGAATACAAATTCTGTAAAGGAACAAATAGGATTCCAACTTCAAATTTCCATAAACAACTCAGATCAGCTTTCAAGACAGCTAACAGATCAGAAAGCTGATCTGAGATTCCTTAGCTGATCCAGAACTGCTTTGAGGGCTGCCGTTGGAGTTTATTAGGGTGCCAATCTTCTACCATTGCAGTACCATATTAGTTCTTTGTCTGAGCTAAATTCTTTATTGCTTAAAGTTGGAAGTATTCTGAATCCCAATGCTGAAACTTAAAGTTTCAATTTTGGAAATGTTGATTTCTGGTACTATAAGCTGTAAATCTGCAATTTCTTATTATGGAGAGCAAGAAAGATTTATATGGTGAAGGGAAAACGAAATTCAGAATTATCTTCAGTTATGTTTTTAGCTCTGAATTTTGTGTTGTTAGTGCAGATACTGCTCTTCAGTTTTGTTATTACAAGATTAAGCTTTGGAATGTTAGTTGAATGACTATTATATGTGATGATAGCCCCCAATTGTATGAAATTTGTAACTGAAGAAAGCTTTGAAAAACTTTTCCAGAACAAGTGCAGGAAGAAAAGAAGAGTTTCTTCTAGAATGATTTACAATGATGCTATCTTGGAATCATAATTCAGAAACTAAAGCTTAATTTCTAGAAATTTTCCAGTAGCTTGATTCATTGTAACGTCAGTTTGGAAAATGAAATCCTTTGGTATTTTCTTCGAAAGATAATTTATATGATATCAAGTTCTAACTAAACAAAACAAGGAATTTGTATCAACCTCATGCTGATTTTAATGCTGCTAACAGAACCGCAGATTTTATTCTGCTTGTTGCAAGTGTATGGATTCCTTTGAAGAAACAGTGGCTAGAAGATCCCTTTGAAGCTGATTCCTTTGTCCTAGTTTCTGATCAATGGGAGTTCAAGTGGATTTCTGTTAAGTTTGCAGAGTGGAAACAAAATCGGTACCTAGAAATGGTGTATCTGTGTTCTGCATATATGTATAAAATCATGTACCTTTGAATTGAGATCACCTAGAATTGTGAATTCTGAACTTAAGTTCAGTAATAAAAATCTGCAGAACACAGAAAGCAGAAACAAGGAAGTTGAAATTGTTTTGTATCAATGGAGTATCAAAATTTCGGAACAACCTTAAAACTAATGTGAAACTCAAATCAAGTTCTGTGTTGTGATGACACAAATGGCAAGATCAGAATATATTGTAGAGAATTTCAGAGATAGCGACTGGAGAATTCTGCTAAATGATTTGGTTTCCTGTTGCAACATTGCTGCTGAAAGAGATTCTAGAAATACTTATTACAAGGGTTGATGAAAACAATATCAGAAATTCTTCATGACTAAAAGTTGTAGAATCACTTGTGGTTGACTTGCTTCCAATTTTTTTGATATTAGGCTGATTAAATCAATACTTAAACTGGGCCAGCAGGATTTGTCTAGCAGTTTTTGTTGCTGTATTTGAATTCTGAGATTTATGTGCTGCGATTCCAGAAGTGGTTTTTACAAGAGCTATGTCAGAGGCAATCCAGCTGTGATACCTTGTTACTGGAATCTTTGTTGCAGATTACAGAAATAGCAGCACATCATATATTCAAATTAAACAGTTTGAATGGCAGAATTGTTAGAAGGTTTTGCTGTTTCTGAAAGTGATACTGGGAATTTGATTTCTGATTTGGTTAGTTGGTTCATTGATGGAATTGGCTTATTCTGGAAATGAACCTGAAACTGAATGAAAACCACAGAAAATAAAACAGAAATCATGGAAGACCTTAAATGCATCCTTGTGTTGTTGGACCTCAAGTGAAAACATTTCAATTGTAGCGTGGCAATGTGTGACTTGTTTATGCTAAGATACTGATTGAAGCTTAAGAACCATCCATGAGGCAGATCCTGGATTTGATCAATTGCACTGCAGTTGTGGATGTTATTTCACTGCATTGCTAGTATTAAGTTGTTGCTGGAGTCTTTCTGCAATTTCAAACCCACAGGAAGCATATTTATTTCTTGAGTTGGAATCATTATTTAAACTTGAATTGACTCAAATTCTGAAATCTGGAGACTTTCTAGAATCTAGCCATGTATTCTGAATTCGGAAAGCAGAATGCCAATGCTGTGCTTACAACTTCCATGTAGTAACATTGTGCAGTTTAATTCCCACAACCTGTCAATAGTGTTACAGTTTCAGTTCCTGCATATAACTAGAATACACTTTAGCTCATGACAACTTTGGTTTGCTCTTGGATACTAAGGATAATCTGGTTTGCCAGACAAGTATTGAAAGGTACAAGAATCTGTTGCTAAAAGTTGTGCCAGTGTGAATTCTGCATATTTGTAATGCAGAGGTTAAGTGAGAGTTAGCCAAGATCTGTTTGGTGCCAATTTCTGTGCTAAATCTGAACTTCTGAAGTAATTTAGTGAGAGACTTCAAATCTGATTTCCTAGTCCATATTCCTGAAACTTTGACCTTTGTGGTGATTTAATTCATCAAGCTTTGCTGAAATGGTTTTCTTAAGTTCTAATTTGCAGCCTAACTAATTGAATTCTTGTTGAATTGTGTTAGTTCAGTATTTCTAAAAATCTGTTCTGGAATTTTACAAGATGTGCAGATTTAAAATCTTAAATTGGTGTACCGGTTGTGTACCAAATTATGTTACAAGCATTTGGCCTGTAAACTGTAGTCAAGCATTTGGTCTTTCCATTCAATCTTCTTTAATTTGCTATGAGTTAGACATGCATGAACAATAAAAGAGATTGCTGGTATTGTCCAGTTCTATTGCTGAAAATTTCTGCAGTTTTGTCCATATCTGAATCAGATTTAATAGTGCAGCCTTAAAGAACTACTTACCAGATATAAAGGTTTCAAAGGATCAGGGAAGTTCACAGAGTGCTGAAAATTGATGAAGTTTTTGCATGTAAATCCTTAATTTTCTCAATTGGTATTGTTGTATTTCCAGAAGTCAGAATGAACTGTCTATTCTGCTGGATCGAAATCTGAATTAAGAAATGGACTAGAGATGCAGAATTTGAAAACAGTGGTTAGAAGAATATCAAGTTTTTGGGTTTTTGTTGTGTTTGAATTGTCCGAGACGGCCAATGTTTTAAGTGTGGGGGAAGGGAATTATTCTTCATGATTTGAGATTATTTTTGAGCTTCCAAATTGCTGAAATTGAAGTGGAAAAATAGTGAAAGAATTTTTTTTTTTTGAAAATTGGCACATTCAAGAGAGTATCAAAAGGGAGACAATGTATCAAGATTCTATGTTGGCATTCAAATTGAATGGGAGGGTAGCTTGATACTTTGAATTGGTTAAAACAAATGGTATACAACTCTTTTTACATCAAATGGATCAACTCATCAAGTAAATTCCTTCCATACTCTCATTTTCTTCATTAATGTCTTTTCTTTTGCTACTACATTCACTTTCATTATTCTTTTTGCTTCCATTTCAATTCTTCTTGATAATATCCTTTTGATTCATGTATGCTATGTTCTATGGTGGTAGAGAATTAGAAAATAAGCAAGCTTATGGTAGTGAAATGTTGTGAGTTGCATTGAGTGAGCTCCACTTATATACAAGTTTGAGTGTGAGAGCTAGAATAGGTAAATCCCTTGTGAGATTGCAACTTGCTTAATTTTTTATTTGGATTGAAACTACCATACCTACTGATTATTGTTTGGATTGTATACATGATTGTTGGTGATCTTTAGATGGTCTTAGTTAAATTCTTTTTACTATCTTCTAGGTATTGCTAGGGAATTTTCTATGGAGATGATTTTTAGTTTTCTTTACTTTCACGGGACGTTCAAGACTAAGTGTGGGGGATTTGATAACCATGATTTTACGGCATTATTATGATTCATTTATGCATGGTTTTGATGTTGGTTTCCTAGTTTAAATCATGGTTATATCACATTTTGTGCATAGTGTGTATTTTTGGACTTAATTACAAATTATATTATTTTTGGTGTTGTTTGATGCTAATATTTAATTCTTATTTTGTAGGCATCAAAGGATCTTAGATTTGGATCTATTTGGACCGAAATTGGGCTCGAATCAGAGTCCAAACAAGAAGATCAAGCTTTGAAGCATTATGGACCGTTCATCAAGAATAGGACAGATCTGAACCATCCGTTGAAGATCTGGCCGATCCAACCTAATGGGGAGCAGATCTAAGCCATTGATGAAGATCCAGAAGTTTTGATCCAGATCTGAGTTCATCCAGCCATTGATCCAGCCGGATTAATCTGGACCGTTCAATGAAGACTGTGCAGATCCGGGCCATCCAGTGATGATCTGATCGATCCGACCTACGGGAGGGTAGATCCAGACCTTAGATCAAGATCAGCACCTTCAGATTGGATTTTGGATGACTTTTCACCGTTGATTTAGCCCGGAATCATCTCAGCCGTCCGATCAGATCCAGATCTGATTTAAATAGAAGCTACAGTAGCTACAGTGCCGTCTTCGATCTCCACAGCGCTGTTCTTCTTCGTCCCGCGGCGTTTCTCCGGATTTCGGCCCTGATTCTTCCTCCAATCAATCTCTCAAGCTTCAACTTCATTGTAGAGCTCTACAGCAGCTCATCCCGATCATTTGGAACCGTCGTTGGGTGTTCTCTCCGACGGAAATCTGCTATCGGATCTTCTCTGTTCCAGCCCGAATTGGAGGTGGTCTTCCAATCGGCGACTCCGATTCCCATCAGCGACGTTCGGCGGTGGTCCTCCGACGTTCCTGAGCTCCATCCGACATCACACCAACATTCATAGCATCATTCCAGATTCAGAGTTGGGAGGTTGCAGAAATCCAGATTTTCAGCCATTCTTGGGGTTTTGGGTTGTTTTAGCTCGCCGGGGGTGGTCCGTCGGTGTAGCTGAGCATTCCTTGAGCTGATACGCTGCTGAAGTTCTCCACTGAGGTCCAAAGTTGGGTGGTCTCAACTTTGGCACTCTTGTGTGACGGCAAGAGTGTGAAACTTGTATGGATTGGTTGTGAGTTGGATTGGTTAGGATTTATTTCGTTTTATTAGTGTTTTATTAGTGTTCTTATCATTGCAATTTAGCATTTCTTTGTTTTGTTGAAGTTTAATTCATGTTTGGTATTTAGTTTAATTCTTGTTTGATGCTTAGTTAATTGTTTAGTGTTTAAGTTCTAAGTTAGGGTTTAAATTATGCTTAGATTAGATTTTATTTCTGTCTTGTTATTTCATATTTAGTTTAAGTGTGTTGATGGATTTATCACAACGTAGTGTGACAATGCGTAATGATTTGTTCATTGACACATAGTTAGGTTTTAGTTATGCTTTAGATTAATTTCTTTACCGCTGTACTTTTCATTTGTTAGATTTAAATTCAAGTTTAATCCGCCCCCCCCCCCCCCCAATTCCATTTTTATATCGAAAACCCCAAAAATAGGAATAAAAGACAATCATAAGATTACATCATATTGTTGGTTCCTCGAGAGCGATCCTGGGCTCGTTTCTACGACATTATTGTTTAATTAAGGGGTTCAGTGAATATATACATTTATACAATTTGATTAGCGGATGTGACAGATCGGCTATATCAAGCGCCTGTATTGTTCGTGAAGAAGAAGGATGGAAGCATGCGACTGTGCATAGACTACAGATCACTGAATCAAGTCACGATCAAGAACAGGTATCCCCTTCCCAGAATCGATGACTTGTTCGACCAGCTGAAGGGAGCAGCAGTGTTCTCTAAGATAGATCTCAGATCAGGTTATCATCAGGTAAAGGTTAAAGAAGGGGATATACCCAAGACAACATTCAGAACTAGATACGGACACTACGAGTTCGTAGTCATGCCCTTTGGCGTGACCAATGCTCCAGCTACATTCATGGATCTCATGAACAGAGTATTCAGGGAGTATTTAGATAAGTTTGTTATTGTGTTTATCGATGACATTCTTATCTACTCAGGAACTCAGGAAGAACACTCAGAGCACCTGAAACTAGTATTGCAGACCCTTCAGCAGAACCAGCTATACGCCAAGTTCACGAAATGTGAATTTTGGCTAGATCAGGTGTCCTTCCTGGGTCACATCATCTCAAAGGATGGTATTATGGTAGATCCCAGCAAGATAGAAGCAGTAAGTAACTGGAAGAGACCTAAGAACGCCAGCGAAATCAGGAGCTTTCTGGGATTAGCAGGATATTACAAAAAGTTTGTAGAGGACTTATCCAGGATAGCCTCCCCACTGGCAGCTCTTACCAGAAAGAATAGGAAATTTCAGTGGACAGAGGACTGTGAGAACAGCTTCAGCGAGCTAAAAAGGAGATTGACCAGTGCTCCCATTTTGGCTCTACCAGACAACACCAGCAGCTTTGACATTTATAGTGATGCCTCTAAGTTGGGACTAGGGGCAGTACTGATGCAAAACGGCAAGGTGATCGCCTATGCCTCCAGACAACTCAAGGATTATGAGAAGAATTACCCTACTCATGACCTTGAGCTTGTAGCAGTAGTGTTCGCTCTCAAAATTTGGAGACATTACTTATATGGAGCTCAGTGCAGAGTGTATACAGATCATCAGAGTCTGAAGTACTTCTTCACTCAGAAGGATCTGAACATGCGACAGCGCAGATGGCTTGAGCTGGTCAAAGACTACGATATAGACATCCTCTACCATCCAGGGAAAGCCAATAAGGTAGCCGACGCACTTAGCAGGAAATCCAGTGCTACTTTGTTATCTCTTACAGCCATGTCACCGCCCCTACAGAAGGAGATCGTAGATTTCGGTCTCGAACTCATCGTTGGACAGCTCTCTACTATGACCTTAGAGTCTACCTTGCTTGGTGATATTCAGTTAGCTCAGGAGCAGGACCCTGAAATTCAGAAAATCAAGCAAGGGCTAGCAGAATTAGAAAGTAGAGAATTCAGAGTGTCCGATAGCGGGGTGTTGTATTTTGGTGACAGACTCTGTGTTCCAGATCAGGAGGAGCTACGGAGACAGATTTTAGATGATGCTCACAAGACTCCCTATGCGATGCATCCAGGTTCCACCAAAATATATCAAGACCTGAAGAACCAGTTTTGGTGGCCCGGGATGAAGCGAGACATCGCCAGATATATTAGCATCTGCCTCACCTGTCAAAGGGTCAAGGCAGAACATCAGCGACCAGGAGGAGTCCTGCAGCCTATACAGATTCCAGAATGGAAGTGGGAGGATATCTCTATGGATTTCATAGTGGGACTGCCCAGAACCACGAATGGTTTTGACGCCATCTGGGTAATAGTCGACAGGTTGACTAAATCAGCCCACTTCTTAGCTATCAAGATATCCTACTCCATGGAGAAGCTAGCTCGGTTGTATCTCGGAGATCGTGAGACTACATGGAGTCCCACGAACCATCATTTCGAACAGAGACAGTGATTCACATCACTTCCGGGAGTGTATACAATCGGCGTTGGGCACTAAGTTAAAGTTCACCTGACATTCCATCCTCAGACAGATGGTCGGACGGGGGTAAATCGGTACTCGAAGATATGCTCCGCGTGTGCCCTAGACTTCTAGGGAAGTTGGTGCAAATATCCGAGCTTAGCAGAATTTGCATACAACAACAGCTATCGGGCCACTATCGGCATGGCACCTTACGAGGCTCTCTATGGGCGGAGGTGTAGATCTCAATCTGCTTGTATGAGAGTGGTGAGCAGAAGAGCTAGAACTACAGACGGATCTAGTGGCGAGATACCACAGCTATCTGAGATCCATGGAGGATAGAGGCAGCTCGAGCCTTGAGAAAAACTATCTTGATACAGCGCGAGACCCTTAGAGTTTTCGATCGGGGATACGGTGTTCCTCGAGTAGCTCCCATGAAGGAGTGATGCGTTTTGGGAAGAAGGGCAAACTTAGTCCCAGATATGTGGGACCATACCTTATCAGCAGAAGAGTGGGCAAGGTAGCATATGAGCTAGAGCTACCCCAGGAAATGTCAGCTGTCCACAACGTATTTCATGTCTCTATGCTGAAGAAGCATACCCCAGATGCCACCCAGGTGATTGAGCCCCAGTCGGTACAGATCCGCGAAGACCTCAGCTATGATAGTCGGCCTATTCAGATAATAGACCGAGCAGTTAAGAAATTGCGGAACAAGGAAGTACCATTAGTCAAAGTCATTTGGCACAGTCACACAGCAGAAGAGGCAACTTGGGAGACAGAAGCCAGCATGAGACAGAAGTACCCAAAATTATTCTAAGTTCGAGGACGAACTTTTTATAAGGTATGGGGGATTGTAACGCCCAAAAATTCTCAAAACTATTTTAGAAATATTCTATGATTTTTCTGGAATTATTAGATATTTTTCCGGAATTTTCCGAGTAGCGGAAGTAGCAAAAATTATTAGAAAAGTAAAATGGCTTAAGCGGGAATCGAACCCGGGACCTCTCGGGTCCGCTAAACCTTTAATTAGCCTTAGTAACCGGTGAACCCAGCAGGGCTGTGCTGAGAGAAAGGAGAATCAAATATATTTATAATTGAGTTGGGCCAAAATACCCACTTAATATAAATAGGAAAACATAAGTTGGTTTGGTTTATTTTAGAGTTTGGTTCGGCAACTTCTCCTTCACCCTAACCTCACCGACGCCACCTCTCCCTCTCCTCCCTCTCTCGGCGCAAACCACAAGGAGAACTAGGGTTCCATCCCTAGGGTCCCAAGGTCACTTTTCGGCGACGATTTCAGCACAAGGACGTTCCCCTCCGCGAGAAGAGCACGTGGACGCGAGCGAATCGTCGAGAAGTCGTCTCCACCGGAATTTCTAACGATTAGATTTGTAAGAAATCTAGCACACAAGATAAGAAACCCCTCACCTGCAGTATAAGTAGCTCTCGCGTGTTTTCTTTTATGCATTAGATTAGTTTATTGAATTTTGTCAGCATATAGTGTGTATTTTAACTCTTCTCACGGATTTAGGGATTAGTGAGCATCTCTAGATGGGCCGAGCACGTGTATCCTCTGTAGATGGGGGTTTAGACGTTGCTGGGTGCCTAGAGGTGGTCTCCCTGATCGAGAGGAGAGTTAGAGAGCGTCAAATGCTCGACAAAATGCCTAGTACGGCCTTATGATACAGTGGGCATTTAGTTAAATGCCATAGAACATGTTAATTAGTATGATCAGTTTTTATTTCAGCTTTTACGAGACTAGATGTCCAAATGGGTGGGCTCTCATAGTCGCCTCTAGGTTCAGATAACCTAGATTCAGCAAAATAGTATTAGCTATTTCAGTATTTTACTTTTCAGTGGCACTGTACTGGATTAGATATCCATTGGGTTGGGCTCCCATAGTTGTCCCTAGGTTTAGCTAACCTAGTAAACCCTACTAGATTCGGAACTTGCAATTCCGGGTCTAGTTAGGGATGCGCGTACAGCAGGTACAGTTGTCAGGGCCCATCAGCAGCATGTTTTGTATTTTCACTTACTATATGTATATGGTTTTCAACCTTTCACAAATTAGTTCGTGAATTCAGTACAGTCCTAGCAGTAGCTCAGTTTTTAGTATCAGTTTAGTTCTTCATTGATACCATGTGATTGATATCATGTTCAACTTTAGATATGCCATGATTGCATGTTTATATGTCATGCCATGTTTAGTTTATTCAGTATACTTAGCATATCCTTTCAAACAGCATGATTTAAAATCATATTTGCATCGTATGCATGTTTTAGTGAGGTAGATGGTTTCTTACTAAGCTTTTTAGCTTACAGATACTATTTTTCTTATACTGCAGATACAGGTAAAAGGAAAATGGACTAGCAGAGGAAGCTGGAGGCCAATGCAGAGATGGTGTGTGTGGCAGGAACTGGAATAAAAAATTCTTAGGGGACTTAGCAAGTTTAAACCGTAGAACTCTTTAGTGTTTTACTTTCATGCACGTTTAGTTGTGTAATGCTATGAACCAGTGAACTATGTGTCATGTTAAGTTTAGAATACTAGTTTTATGTTATTAGAATGTTTCTCATGTAGTGTATAACTCATATGTGAGATTTTGGCACGCCCAAGTGCTGAAATCGATCCACCGATCGATTGCTACAGACCGATCAGGGAGTGGGTTGTGCCGCTGGATCGGTCAGCTGACCGATCCATGCGCGAACAGAGAGTTGGCCTCTGTTATGGATCGGTCAGCCGACCGATCCATTGTGCGAACAGAGAGCACCGACGCTCACTGATCGGTCAGCCGACCGATCAGTGAGCTACTGGATCGGTCAAGCCGACCGATCAGGGTACTCCTGGATCGGTCGGTAGACTGATCCAGCCTCATACAGAGGCGAGGGAGCATATGGATCGGTCTGCCGACCGATCTAGAGAGTTTTTCCGTGCCAGTAACAAGCTGGATCTATCACGGGATCGATCCGACAGCCCAATCGATCTATGGATCGATTGAAGTGCCTGATTATAGCTAGCAGGCCATCCGAGAGGCATAGATTATCTTCTCTAACATGTGTACAACTCCTAGGTACACCCAGAACACTAAGTTAAACTTTACAGCATTTAGTTCAGTAAAATTTTAAATTAGCCAGTTTTCATTCCGCATTAATAGTCCAACACAGCATAACTGTAGCGACCGGCCTCGCAGCCTAGCTAGTAGGAGGCGGGTCGTTACATCAAGGCTGCGAAAGAAGCGTCAAATGAGGCGTAAGGGTGAGGGTCCGAGTGAGTGAAGTGTACTCGGGTACCAGTCGACTGGTGGTTTTATCAATCGACTGGTGTAGTCGATTTGATAGTCGACTGGGAGCGAACAGAATATTTTTGTTCGCTCTGCCAGTGTGGAGCAGTCGACTGGTACTTTTACCAGTCGACTGGTATAAAGCCGTTGGCATGTAACAGTCGAATCTCCACAAGAGGGCAGTCGATTGATGATTTTGGGAACTTGGTTATAGTTGACGAAATTAGTAGTGGTAAACCCTAATTAGTAGTCTACTAGTTCTCAAGTGCTTGTAAGTGTTGTGGTGAGATTTCTCCACCCACAAGGAGCGACTTGAGATAGCCAGAGTTTGCCGGGGCTAATCCACCAATGCATAGGGATCGTCCACCTTACGGACAGTCGTGGAGTAGGAGCCCTAATCTCCGAACCACGTTAAACGAATGTGTTAGCGGTTTACTTATTTTTCTTTCTTTTATTGTTTAGCTTGTTTGTTTTTGTATTATTCCGCTGCGCAAGCTAACAATAGTGTAGGAAGTGATTATTTGGGGGGTCGTCTATCCAACCCCCCTTCAAGCTGGCCAACGATCCCCAATAAATAGTTCATCTAGCTTTAATTTGGAAAGATTCTTTAAAATCTTGTAAGCATCCATGATGGATGCCCATAATCCATTTCGAGGAAACGTGTTAAGGGCATACCTTATCAGGTCGCGGTTCTCCATTTGGTGGTCGATGTTGTGAAGTCCATTGAGGATGTCCTTTATCCTCACGTGGAGTTGACTCACAGTTTCTCCTTCCTGCATTTTTATATTAAATAGTGTATTCAGATAGAGGTCTCTTTTAGTTACCTTCGCGTCGCAGGTTCCCTCGTGCAATTCGATGAGCTTGTCTCACAGTTCCTTCACATTATCATGTGGGCCGACGCGGTTCAGTTCTTCTTTCGTTAGCCCGCACTGGAGGTTGTTGAGAGCCGTGAAATCTATTTGGGCTTTCTTCTTCATCTTCGGATTCCACTGTTCCGAGTCCATCAGAATTTCGACATTATTGATCGGAGCCTTGTAACCTTTAGTGATGCTGAACCACTGGTCAAATTTGGTCTTTAGATAGACCTCCATTCGCTTCTTCCAGTACGAGAAGTCATCGTCGTTGAAGAGGGGAGGACGAGCAGTGTTGTATCCCTCGTTTTGGGTCATTGCTCTTGCACACAATAAAAAAGACAGAGATTGTCCCAAGACTTTTGGTCTTGGATTAGTAGTGTGAGATACAAATAAAAATATTAAGACTGAATTGGTGTTGCACCAATTCAGATTAGTTTCCTACGAGAAAATGTTTCCAAAAGAGGTAAGTGTACAAATTTGGATTATGTCAAAAAATTTAAAACTGAGAATAAAAACAAAAAAATTTCACCCCCTTTGCCTGATTGGTGGTTGCACCAAATCAGAGCGGTATATGCTCTGATACCACTTGTTGGATTAGAAAGAACGCTAGAGGAGGGGGGGGGGGGGGGAATAGCGATTGTTGAAAAATCGTTATCGAGTCAAAGTACACAGTGGAAAGTAATAACGAAAACAATGCTAACACACCAAGTTTTACTTGGTTCGAAGCCTTTGTCCACTCCTACTCTAAGGCCAGCGCGTGAGAGTGCTTTCGTCGGGCAATCCACTAATAGTTCACAAAAGTGTTACACAATAAGTACAAGAAGAGTAAAGTTACAGACAATAAGGAAAATAAAAACTGAGTCGCAGGTTGTCGGAGAAGCTTCACAACATCGCAGGAGTGTCTTTAGAACAGCGTGCAAGAAAGCAGTTACAGAGAGAAGTTGTTATTTTTTCTCTTGGTGGAAGGTTGCTTATATAGGCAGTTCCGGGCGCCTAGATCCCTTCCGGGCGCTTGGACCGTGACGTCAGTCATCCAATCAACGCGCTCCAAGTTGGCGAGAAGATCGATTTTGGGCATTCCGGGCGCCCGGACCAACTTTTCCAACTGCTTTTATTTCTTGCCAAATGAAGTTTGTCCGAGACAATAAAACTTATCCTACCCTGCAAAACAAGTGCTAGTACAATTATAGTCAAGAGTAGTAATTAGATTTTGTCTCATTGAGACCAGAATCTAGTCAAGATCTCAACTTAGATTTTCCAAATGGATCTAAGTTGGATAGATGCCTACTATTCCCTCAAACGGAGAACGCGTCCTCACCAAGTTACTCTCCTCTAGTGACTTACCTTAACTTACCACTTTGCCAGACATCCGGTCAGCCTGTCGACCTGTTTGGACTTCATGCCAACTATCCGATCGACCCGTTGACCAAGCTGGACTTTGTGCCAGATATCTGGTCTGCCCGTCGACCTATCTGGACTTCGTACCAGCTATCCAGTCAGCCCGTCGACCCAGTTGGATTTTTTGCCAAATATCCGATCAGCCCGTCGACCTATCTGGACTTCTCTTGCACACTTAATTAAATCATTAGATGACTTTAAACCTAACTTAACTTACTTTATTATTTATCAAAATCTGAATTAGATCGTTAGTGCAACTTATACCAACAGTACCCTTATATTTTAAATAAATTTTACTAATCTATTATTAACTATTACTATAGTATTCTTATGTTTTAAAATTTTAACACAAAATATAATTAATAAAACCTCCTCTAAGGACCCTCCACTAATATATATATATATATATATATATATATATATATATATATATATATATCTGATATCTGATTTTTTTTTTCCCTTGAGAAAATTTTTCGATCCGCCTGCTCAGGATTACAGTGCTAAGTTCAAATTTTAGAAATCTTAAGGTCGAGATTCAGCTGCGATGAATTACAGAGAATTTTTCCTCTAATGAATAATGAGTCATCTTAATACATTATTATAAGTGTCTTTCGATTTATTTTGATAGTCGATAAAAAATTTTCATAGAATTAACTTAAAAATTAATCGATTAGAAAAATTAGATACTTAGTACCCATTAAAAAAAACTGATGGTAGGATAACTTATTTATCTATAGCATGGATCCAACAAAAATACTTATTTATCTATAACATATATACAAAATAAAAATATCTGCGCCATGCGCCAATTACTTACGAAATAAAGATACAATGATCAGGAAGAACTAATTAATATTAACAATATATGTATATTAATTAATTATGGTATATATTACATGATCATTCTGTGGTGTTAAGCTGAGGGAAGATATTGTAATAACTGTAATAGAACTAATTATGCTAAAACAGTAATATTTAATTGCACTAATAAACGACGAACATGTAATAAACTTTAATAACAGCAAAGGGTTAAGAAATTGTGTATCTCCGGTCGAAGCGTCGGATGTGCCGACTGTCTTTAGAGAATTGATTGCCGCCCACGGTGCAAAGGCTCTCCGGCAAAATCCTCCCAAGATCCGACAACCGCTCGCGTCGCTCGTAGGTGCACTCCAAAACGAGCACCGCACTCGGACTCAACCTCAAATCGCAAACCAAGCCTCAGAACTCGGAACAAGGGGAGAGAAGAAGAAGCAGAAGACAGAAGAAATGCTTTGCTTCGGTGTGTTTTCAGAAGGAACGGAGGAAGTGTATTTATACACTTCGAAACAGTGCAGAGGAAGGGACGCACTTCCTCTTCTCACGCGCGGATGAGTTGTATCGACGCGGAGCGCTGCTTCGCTTCCTCACGCGGACTAGAAACGAGACCGGGCCGCCCGTGAGCGCAAGGCCCACGGGCTGGGATTTACCGCGCACGTTAATCGCGCACGTGACGCCCGGTTTATGGATTTCCGGCTAGAACCCCCCAAATCCACTCGATTTGGGCTTGGCCCGCGCATGCGTGTAGGTCCTCTTATCATTGCTAAGCAAGGATGGAAGGACTTCCTATATAAGCCCTTCCAAGCTTCTCCACTTAGCAATGTGGGACTAAAAACACTACAAAAAATGCATTGAATTTAAAACAAAATTTAACAATCCCCCACAAATTCAAATCATTTTAGTCAAAAACAAAGATATGTTCTGAGGCTTGGTTGCAATGAGCTTTCAGTGAAAATACCTTCCGGTTTGAATTTTCACCTAAGTACACCAATCTTATTCACATAGGTTTGAAGAGAACAGAGTCTTGATCTTAAACCTTTTATATGTGAAGATCAATTGGTAACAACTCATCACTGGCGACGGTTGAATCCTTCTGGGTTGGTGCATTACGGCCATGCCACTGAATCTTGTTTCATAAGTGCTAAGGAGAGTTGCCTAGACCCCCCACACTGCGGCCTCACAGTTACACTTACATAGGTGAGTTCTCCAAGGATGTACTGCAAGAATCCTGTCATTAAGACCTTGAACTCATTAAGAGCTCTTAAGCTCATCCTTACTAGTAGTCAAGCATCTATCCAGGGAAGAGACTATGAGATTATATCTCAATTAATTTGATGCTTACGTTTCACCCTTATAGCTTGTTTGTACCACATTGAACCTACTTTTTGGGATCTCCAATCAGATAGGTTGGGTTGCCGCTATAGATGAAACCAGGACAGGCCTCAGTCCCATTCCCTTACTGGATCTCTTGATTTTCTCAGAATCAAGTCCTTTAGTGAGTGGCAATATTGTCTTTTGAACTTACAAAGTCCAATGACACCACTCCAAGAGACACTAGCTCACGAATAGACTTTAATCTTATTCGTACATGTCTCTTCTGTTTCTGGTTATACTTGGAGCTTCTAATCTGAGCTATTGTTGTTTGATTGTCACAGTGTACTGAAATAGAAGGTATTGGCTTCATCATCAAGGGAATTTCAGAAAGAAGACCCTTAAGCCAATCAGCTTCAGTTACTGTGGTATCCAAAGCACACAATTCTGCCTCAGATGTAGACCGGGTTATAATCGTCTGTTTAACAGACCTCCAAGCAACTGCACCGCCTCCAAGTGTAAAGACATAACCAGTAACGCCTTTACACTCAGCAGTGTCAGCTATCCAACTAGCATCACTATATCCCTCCAGGACTGCAGGGAATCTCCCGTACCACAAGCCCAAGGATATAGTGCCTTTCAGATATCTGAGTACTCTGTCTAATGCATCCCAATGCGTTCTGTCCGGACAGCTGGTAAACCTGCTCAATTTCGATATAGCAAAAGAAATATCAGGTCTAGAACAATTAGCTAAATACATTAGACTACCTATTATTTGTGAGTATCTTAATTGAGACACTGTCACACCACTATTATTCTTGTGGAGAGTTTTTGAAGGGTCATATGGTGTGACAACAGTTTTAACTTGGCTATAGCCATATTTCTCTAATACTCTCTCAACATAGAGTGATTGAGAAATTGCTATTCCATCAGTTGATCGAGTCAACTTCAGCCCTAAAATCATATCAGCACAACCCATATCCTTCATATCAAACTTACCACTTAAGAGGGTCTTAGTCTCATTAATAATTGAAAGATTAGTTCCAAATAGTAGAATATCATCTACATATAAACATAGGATAATACAATTATCACCTTTCATTTTAGCATACACACATTTATCAGAGTCATTTACTTCAAAGCCAAACGATAACATAGCTTTATCAAATTTTTCGTACCACTGCTTTGGGGCTTGCTTCAAACCATAAAGAGATTTGACTAACCTACAGACTTTATTCTCATTTCCAGAGACTACATATCCCTCAGGCTGATCCATATATATCTCTTCTTCTAGATCTCCATTTAGGAATGCCGTTTTGACATCCATTTGATGGACCTCAAGATGATATATGGATGCTAATGCAATTAACACTCGGATTGTAGTAATTCTGGTAACAGGAGAATAAGTATCAAAATAGTCAATCCCTTCTTTTTGTTTGAATCCCTTAGCAACTAGGCGGGCTTTGAATTTATCTACTGACTCATTAGGCTTTAGTTTTCTCTTAAACACCCATTTACATCCTATAGTGGTACACCCAGAAGGTAAATCTACCAACTCCCAAGTGGCATTAGAGATAATAGAGTCCATTTCACTTTTAATGGCCTCTTTCCAGTGCTTAGCTTCAGGAGAGCATCTCTATATGTCACAGGGTCACCTTCTATATTATAGGTGATAAAGTCCTGGCCTAAATCCGTAGACACACGTTGCCTCTTGCTCCTTCTCGGTTCTGTACACTCACTAGATTCATCTAGTCTAGAGTGACTTGAGGAAGGTGTACCCACTACGAATAATGGGACCTCTACAGAAGAGGGCTCATTTCTAGTAGGAATACTAGATTGAGGTGTTCTCGTCTTCATAGGAAATATATCCTCAAAAAATGTAGCATCGCGAAGTTCTACAATAGTATTTGCATCTATTCCAGGAATTTCTGATTTAATAATCAGGAACCTATATGCAATACTATTTTGAGCATAACCCAAGAAGATACTATCTACAGTCTTTAGACCAAGTTTTTTTCTTCTGTGTTCAGGTACTAGTACCTTTGCCAGGCACCCCCACACTTTAAGGTATTTCAAACTTGTCCTTCGACCTTTCCAAAGCTCATATGGGGTTTTATCCCTTGACTTCATTGGGACTCTATTTAGCACATGGCATGCAGTGTATAAAGCCTCCCCCCACATAAAGTTGGGTAACCCAGAACTACCTAACATGGAATTAATCATATCTTCAAGGGTTTGATTTTTTCGTTCTGCTATACTGTTGGATTGAGGACTATATGGAGCAGTTACCTCATGGATTATACCTGTATCTTGATAAAATTTTTGAAACAGGTTCGAGGTAAATTCTCCACCCCTATCAGACCTTAACCTCTTAATAGTTTTATCGGTTTGATTCTCAGCTTCAGATTTAAAAATCATAAATTTATCTAAAGCTTCATCCTTGGTTTTTAGCAAATAAACATAACAATAACGAGAGTGGTCATCAATGAAGGTAATGAAATACCTTTTATGGTCTCTCGTTATTACACCGTTAAACTCACAACAGTCAGTATGAATCAATTCTAAAATATCAGAATTTCTATCAACTGATTTGAAGGGTTTACGGGGTTGTTTATATTGCACACAAATTTCACATTTTTTCTTATCATTTATAGCATGCTTAGGGATCATGTCAAGATTCATCATCCTTTTACGGTATTAAAATTGACATGTCCTAATCTGTCATGCCACAGATCATAAGACTCAATGTTATATGAACAACCAATATTAGAAGTTTTATTTAAAGTAGCATTTTCTACATTGAGTTTAAATAAACCTTCATTAAGGTAACCTTTTCCAATAAAGGTTCCTAAATGTAATATTACAACTTTATTACATTTGAAGTTCAACTCATAACCAGCACGAACTAACTTTGATCCGCTAATCAAATTCCGACGGACCGCTGGAACATGATACACCTCATGCAGTGACAGGACTTTTCCAGAGGTGAACCTCAGGTCAACTTGTCCTATCCCAAACACCCTGGCTGCAGAATGGTTCCCCATGGTCACGGAAGTGCCTTCAATTACCGATAGGTGGAGGCGATCAGCACAACAGTGTACATTAGCACCTGTATCAACTAACCATTCATTGGGTTGATAGATCAAGTTTAGTTCGGGTTTGAAGGTAACAAACCTATCGCTGGTGTCGTCATTAGCAGTCATGACATTTACTTGTGCCTTGGTGTTGGACGTATTGCTTTGGTTCTTGTCCTTTCGCTTAGGGCAGAATTTGGCATAATCTCCAACCTGTCCACATGCCCAGCAAGGCTTAGGTTTAGTTCCAGTTTTCTTTTGAACCTTTGGGTTGGGTTTCATCTTGTTCTTCATTTTCTGATTTTTGAATTTCTTTTTGTCAGATGAGACTACTACATTTGCCTTTGGAATAAAATCCATAGGCATTCTTGTATCATCATTTTTATGTTGCTTCCGATGTTCTTCTTCGATATTTAAAGCAATCATCAAATCTTCGAGAGAGATTTTACCTCTCCGATGTTTAAGAGTCATGCCAAAATCTTCCCAACTCGGAGGCAATTTTTCGATGATAGACAAGACCTGAAATTTTTCAGGTAATGACATATCTCCTTTAGCAAGACCATGAATTTGAACTTGGAATTCATGTGTCTGCTCAACCACAGATTTACCTTCAACCATTTTAAAGTTCAGGAATTTTGCCACAGTATACTTTTCTAAACCAGAATCTTCGGAGTTGTATTTTTTATCCAAAGATTTCCACAGCTCTTTAGCTGAAGAGGTTGAGCAGTATACATCAAATAGTGCGTCTGAGAGGGCAGACAGGATTCTCCCATGGCAGAGATAATCCCTTTGCTTAAACCTCTCTAAGGTAGCACTACGGGCAGGTTCCTCTTCATTAGGTGAAGGAGGGTCTGTTTCTATAACGGAGAATAGCCCTAGCGTAGTAAGCCAAAATTTCATTCGTTGTTGCCAACGTCTGAAGTTTTGCCCGTAAAATTTTTCGAGTCGGGCACTAGCCTCATCAGACCCCGTTACCCTATCGTTCATCATGTTTATTGATGCTACAATCAATTCTCTAAAATTGTAATAACTGTAATAGAACTAATTATGCTAAAACAGTAATATTTAATTGCACTAATAAACGACGAGCATGCAATAAACTTTAATAACAACAAAGGGTTAAGAAATTGTGTATCTCCGGTCGAAGCGTCGGACGTGCCGACTGTCTTTAGAGAATTGATTGCCGCCCACGGTGCAAAGGCTCTCCGGCAAAATCCGACAACCGCTCGCGTCGCTCGTAGGTGCACTCCAAAACGAGCACCGCACTCGGACTCAACCTCAAATCGCAAACCAAGCCTCAGAACTCGGAACAAGGGGAGAGAAGAAGAAGCAGAAGACAGAAGAAATGCTTTGCTTCGGTGTGTTTTCAGAAGGAACGGAGGAAGTGTATTTATACACTTCGAAACAGTGCAGAGGAAGGGACGCACTTCCTCTTCTCACGCGCGGATGAGTTGTATCGACGCGGAGCGCAACCAAACCAGCAAAAACAGACCGGGCCGCCCGTGAGCGCAAGGCCCACGGGCTGGGGATTTGCACCCCCCTGCGCGCGTTAATCGCGCACGTGACGCCCGATTTATGGATTTCCGGCTCGAACCCCCCAAATCCACTCGATTTGGGCTTGGCCCGCACATGCGTGTAGGTCTTCTTATTATTGCTAAGCAAGGATGGAAGGGCTTCATATATAAGCCCTTCTAAGCTTCTCCACTTAGCAATGTGGGACTAAAAAAATACTACAAAAATTACTTTGAATTTAAAACAAAACTCAACATATATATGATATACGTTTGCAAAAATATAAAATATAAATTTTAAAGGTGAAATGAACCATTGAAAGATGTTACTAGCCAAGTGTAATTTTCCTTTCAAAGAAAAGGATAACTTTATTTTTGAAAGACTCAAGGCAACAAGTCCCATATTTTTTTGAAGAAATTAAAGGTACACATTTTATCAAAAAGTTCCCTTTATATAGTTTTTTTTGGAATTGTGCCTTTATGATTTATGTTTTACCCCCAAAAGTTTTTTTTGCTTTGTATCTAATGACGGAGTAAAAAATTATATTCTACCTGGGTAAATCCTGGGCTAAGCGAAAAAAATCTAGTTTGATTAAGTTTTTATAGCTTACATGATTAAGTTTTTCTCATTTTCAAGAACATTGGTCATTGTCATATACCTTTCTTATCTCTCACATACGATCTTACTTTCTCCGGCTATAAATCCGAACTCTAGCTCCTCCTAAGTATCATTGGGCCTACGGGTTAAAGCTGAGGTTTGCAAAAGTACAAAATATAAATTAAAGGTAAAATGAACAATTGAAAGGAATTTAAGTCTAATTTTCTTTCAAAGAAAAGGATAGCTTTATTTTTTTATCGATAAATATAAATCTATTGATCAAATTAAAATATACTTCTGATCAAGTATTAATTATTATAAATCAATACCAGTAAATTAGCTCGTGATTTATCATTCCTTTCTTTCGTGACATCTTTTGGATATACACAATTGGACTCCGGTGTAAATGAGACTTTAATTTTATATTTAAAAGTTTAAGATATATTAATTGGTGTATATTATTTCATAAGTGTTATAGTTGTAAATAAATACATAAGGAGAGACTCTCTCTCTTACGCATGGATGCGAGGGTGCAAAATTTATATAAATGGAACAATCAATATTTTGCTTGTTAATGATGTGCAATGGATGAATTAATCACTGATTAATTGAGAATCTATAACCGTTGATTTGAGCATGATTTGCGCTCATCAAATGTTAGACCAGTCGGGATAAAATTTATCCAAGTGGAATAATGAATATTTTGCCAAGTGGATTATTCTTTTGCTTGTTGCTGATGTGCAATGGATGAATTAATCATTGATTAATTGAGAATTCATAATCACTGATTTGAGAATAACCTATGCTTGTCGAATGCTAGACTAGTTGGAGCAAAATTTATCTAACTGAAATAGTCAATATTTTACCACATGGATAATTCTTTTGCTTGATGCTGATGTTCAACAGATGAATTAATCACTGATTAATTAAGAATCCATAACCACCAATTTGAAATAATCACTATTGATGATCGAGCGGCTAGAGACAATGAATGGTTATTACTCGACCATTCAATGTTGTGAAGGCATGAATCTCTCCTCTAAGAGTAGGATGTGACCATGAGTAGATGAATGCAATAGCAAAAAGAGAATCTTCCATCTTTGTTCCCCGTCTGTTTTCTCTATCGTGCCTTTGCTAGGCAGCTCTACCTGTGATAGCATTCAGATACTCTCTCAGTTCGTCACGAACAATCGCTTGGTTGTCAACGTGGTTTTTCCGTTATTTTATATGAAACAGTTATATGTTAATGATCCTTTTATTTACCTAAAATGATCAATTGAATGATATTATTTAGAACGTGGATGTGATTTGATTTGTGGAATTACAAAAAGTTAGTACATGAACTCACTTTTAAGACAAAAAAGTGAGGTTGATAATGATAAGAGTCGAAGCTTTAGTGGTTTTACAGCTCCAAATCGACCATAACAGAGTATTTTAACTATCTCAAGTCATTTGTGTGTTGACAAGTGTGTGGGCGTGGTATTTGCCGAATACTAAAAAATGCAGCATAACAAAGATCACAAAGGGTTGTTTTTTTTTTTAATTTTTTGAAAATACAAATGTGGTTTCGAATTTACCCGCCATGAACAAAGGCAAAAATTAATGTATTTTTGAGGATCAGAATTTAAATATTAAATGGGATGAATATTTTTTTTAAAATCAATTTTTGAATATATATAAATTATCCTGTAAATTTGCCCGATAGGTGAAATAAAAAATCATTTACTTTAAAAATTAATCTATTGATTGATGAAACTCGAACATCTAAATTAAAAAACAATAATAATAATAATTTTTTTATAAATTTATTCTTTTATCGAGGTCCCAAGTTATCCTAGTTAAGGCACTAAATCAGCTTCAATAAGTAATTATCATGTATAATAATACATAAGAATACTTGACAGGAGCTATTATATGAAATTTAAAATGGACAAAAAGCTCTGTGAGATATTTGCATACAGAAATATTCAAATAGGGAGTATTTTAACTGTAAATCATTTCAGAAATAAAAGATAATAACTTTCAGATAGTAATTGAAACGTTGAATAAACAATTAGGAAAAAGAGAAATTTAAGGACTAGAACCCTTCAGTATGAAAAGATTTGCCATTACTTTAACAAACAAGATCTATGTAGACTTTCATGCAAAGAATAAGTCAACATCACTGGATTAGCTTAACAATCATTTTTGTTAATACATTCAGTCGAGAGTTAGACATACAGATTAAAGTGGTAATTGGGCAGCCATGCCTCAGCACAAGAGGAAGCTGGGTTTAACAGCTAAAATAGCGAGGCCATTATCATAGGCAAGCGAAACCTAAGGTGGTTGATTTTGACATCAATCTAACTAAAGCCAATCAGATGACAAAATAAAAATTTAAAAAAAACACGTAAATTTGGGTTACATACTAATCAGGTATGCATACAGGTCATTCAAGGTTAGGCTCGGATCTCCATGCCAGCCAGGGCTAGATGTCTGTCTGCCCTTGGTCTGTTTTGGCCGCTTGTGCATCAGAATCCAAGTTCTGTTTCAAGTTCTCATCTACAGAACCTTGCTCCTTTCTGTCAGCACTGTGATCATCTGCACCTTGCTCTGCTTCGCCAAGCTTTTCCTGAAAGTTTTGGCTTGACAATCAGTAATTGCAACAGATTGCAGAGTAGGCATTTGTAGACACAATTGAGGAAGATTAGTCTAATCACCTTAAGCAATGCATTTCGGGAAACAAGTAGCTCATATTCCTTCTTGATCCTTGTCAGCTCTGCCCTCAAGTTGGCATTTTCCTCCCTTAAAGTATCAGCTTTTAGGGCCAGCTCTTCGTACTCTGCCTATGGTCATTAGCTACCAATGTAACTTATCTTCATAAATTTAGATACTCATTTAACACAAGAAAGCTAAATTTTTGAAACAAACTTACCTGCTTACGTAGTCTGGATCTACGTGCAGATTCCCTATTTGATTGCTTTCTTTTCTGCCTTTTAAGTTCTCTCTCATCCTGAAAATGCCAAGGAAAGTTAGCTGAGACATCAAGAACACCAATGTTAACTCTAGTAAGAGAGCAAGTAATGTGAGACAAAGCCCCGGTTCACTTGAGAATGCTTTTAATGCCAATGACAAATTGAATAAATAGGCAAAGATGTGCAAAGAATAGAGGTAAAAAAACTAAAATCTTTAGCAAAGGGCTTAAAAATAGTCTACTGTTACTTGTAGCATTTTCTGATTTTTCATTTCCAACAATATTTATGATTTATTTTTTCTTTTTATTTGAAAAAGATCAAGTATCTTTTGTGAAACAAATAAATACTGTTTCTGGAAAACAAAAAACCGCAAAAAAAGAAGAAAGAAAACTGGAATATTTTCACCAATCAAGCATACTCACACCCACAATAGGAAAAGAGAAAAGCAATGCAGTCAGAATGTAAATCATTGAATTTGATTTTTCAAGCATTTTTGGCCTGCCATAGGTAAGGATTGTAGAAATGATAATTAACAAGCTCAGCTAGCAATAAGTCTCATATCCCCTGGGACAAAGCTGTATCAGCAGCCTATAAAACTAAAAGGCCAGTTGTCAGGATCCTTCACTTGCGGACCTTGTCCATCCTCTTCAATGAAGCTGTTTTGATGTCACAAAACCATGGCACCTGTAGACTAGCTCTGACAAGATCAGGTCTCCAGGACATACTGAGCATCAACTATTCAATATGCAACTTCAAAAATTGTAGAGGGTTTGTACCTTTTATTCATTACTTTATATATTCTAAGTGGCTTTCTGCAATATCATGTTTGTCTATGAATGTAATGTAAAACATTGAAACGACTGAGGAAAAATGGATAGAGCAACTGAAAATTATCAAGGATAGTTTACCGGTTTATAGCACCAAAAGTATGAGTAGAGAAATTTTGGCAAGTCTGGAGCAAGAATATGTCAGTTGCGGATGACATGACAATTAAGTGGTATATTAATTATCATACTTTATGGTGTCATATCATCACCCAAATATGAGTTGATGACAAATCTAATGGAAGGATAATCCTAGGACTTAAATAGGCTAAGAAAATTTGTTAAAATTAATTTATATCTGGGCTTCGAACATAGATCCGACAACCTTTTAGTGCATAGTTGCAAGCAAAAAACATTGGGGCTGATTGATCATCACCACGATTTGCAAAACTGATCATGCTACATATACTCATTATTCAGCAGCTGCAACGGCATTAGGCTTTCAAGTAGTAAAGTTAACCAGTGTTAGTTACTCTCAAGACATTTTGATTCTACATTTAAAACAAAAAAATGGAGCTTTTTAGTATCAAAGCAATTGTTATTTTAGAGTAACTCAGCTTGGTGATCATTTTATTACCAATTCCAACATAATGACATAGAGTGTCCACTTTGTTAGCAACTTAGCATCTAGTGCAGTGGAAAACTGGAAATTATCCTCCTAATCAAGTCAGTGGATTTGTGCCGTCATAAGAATTATATGAGTTGTATTTCAACCTTAAAGAATTGGCATTCAAACTGAAAACATTATGCATAGTTGTGAAATGGTAGCAGAAAATCTCATGAGGGCATCTCATGAGGACGATAAATTTGTCCAAAGTTATTTCTTCTACAATAGAGAATGACCTGAAAATTTTGCCATGAACCAATTCATCCATGCAATTTGCACGAATCAGTTAATGAACTTACCACACACATGCACAGGCGCCAACACACACCAAAAAGATACTAATGAATTAAAGCTAGCTTTGGAGAACACCATTAAATGGAGTATTAGTGAAAACCTGCAACCAATGATCTGAGGGAGCACCAGGTGCTGCAGCCCCTTTTCCATGTACTGGAACAGGTGATGAACTTGGAGCGCCCCAATAATCCATTCCTATATTTAAGTTCGTGGTAGGACCAGCTACTGCTCCAGGTGCAGGCAAAGACACTATAGCCATTTGATGACTCAACATTGCCTGTGATGGAATTTGAGTAACACCATTCTGAGATCCACCAGCAGTGCCTCTCTGGGAAACCTCTGTTATAGTGCAAAATGAAAAGTGAGGAGCATAAACTAAAAAATACATATTTTTGCATTCACATACCACCATGAGATTCATGCCCACGAGTTGTCTTTGTGTGTGAGTCCTGTGAGACATCATTTAATGAATGCCCTCAGCTAGTAAGTCATAACAAAATAGAACCTCAAACTCATATTTATATTTCAACTAAGACAAATTGGATAACCAAAAAATTGTTATCCAGTCAGATGGATTTTCAGATCTTTGAGGATCAAGGCTTCTAACAGAAAACCAAGAACGGCAAACATCACAAATTTACAAATTGGTGGGGTAAATAAGAATATCAATCATAGAAAATTCTGTTCATAACTTTATTGAAGTGAATTATACAGAAATATTTTTTTAAGGGTGTTGAAGGTGTGGTGATTCGAGAGTCAAGAGATTATGTCTACAACTAGACAGCATACCACCTTCAACACAATTTAACACCGATTAGCTTCCATAGCCCATCCGATTGGCCCAGTTCCCTTCATCCCATAGTCAATTGCTCTAATACCAATAGCCCATAGTCAATTGCTCTGACACCAATAAAGATGTTACAGATCAACAGATCTTTTAATGTCAATTAACACCTATCGGCCTACATAACCATTGGCTCAATCACCTTCATCCAATCTGTTAAGGCTTGATTTACTTGGAAGATAACATGATTTGCATAAATGAGCAGACTATTTAGAAATAAAGTTAAAATTTAAGTTCTCTTATCAATAGAAAGTTTGATGAATAACTTATTAGTAAAAAGCACTTACTGATACCAAAACCAAGGTATGCAACACCAAACTAGGTGAAGAGGGTAAACAGTGACAAAAGCAACCATCATCAATTGCAATTATCCAACATTAGTAATTTTATTCCAAAAATATGCCTTTACAAGTAATTGCACCATTCTTTATTGCATGTATGTTTCACTGGAATGGTGCATATCAACTCGGTAAATATGACATAGGGTAAGTTCTCTTGTCCTCTCTCTACTCCTGCTCCATCCCAACTCCCTCATCTCACTCCTACCATTTGGCTGCTCCCTTTATTATTCTTTGCATGTGTCTTTCTCCATTTTTATATTTGGATTGCAAAATATCTCAAAGTTCTATTCCATAGAGATATCAAAATATGATTTGACCAAATCCTAACATTATTCAGCCAATTCAGAATTGTCTGATTCGGAGCAGTTCCCAGTTGTTCAAATGTATTCCAGTAGCTATTGGGAGACAAATTGTCACAGGTCAGGTGATAAAAAGAATAAGATTTGTCAATTTTAGAAATGAAGATATCAAATCAACCATTTTAGAAATTAAAAAGGCCTAATCCAGTGGCTCTTTCCACTATTCAAAGATTATAAGTATAACAAAAATAAAATCAATAAAAAAGAATATGACAGAAATCCTTATGCTGCTTTTGGTTAAAATAAAGTCTTACATTTTCGGAATTGGCATCACTCCCTTCACTTGAACTGTCACATCCGCTTTCACCACTACAAAACCATGTGCTTTTAGTCCATAGACAATATCACACCAAGGTGTTGCTCTGAATACAGTTAATAACTCAAGATGGTCGACCTAGATTTTGAAATACCTCTGAGAAAATGTTCCATTGGTTGGTTGCCCTGATGTTTTACCTGGCTCAGTGCTGTTCTTTCCTGTAATCATATTCAAACTACCTAAACTTCCTTTGGATCTTTTTATGGCACTTCTTTCCATACCTTCGGATGACTTACCATCTACTTCTGTACCAGCAAGGGCTCCCTAGAGACAGCATATATGGTAAACGGTGTTGATACCCCATATACTTAGTAAAGGAAAGTAATATGAGGTAGTAGGGGAGCGGCAACTCACAGAAGCCTCAACATTGCTGTTTGGCGAAGTCATTGCATAAGGGCTGAAAGGGTGTGCTCCCTGTTCAACATTGGCACATCAAAAGTAGCACAAGTTACATTTGTGAATATAAAGTATTTACAAAAAATAACTGCAGATTAAAATTTGATTAACATACAGGAGGCATAGATGGATATAACCCTCCAGGAGGATACATCACATATGGGGGTGGTGGAGTCCCATATGGTGGCATAAGGTGCTGCAGATAAAGCATTAAGAATGACGGTTTCATGGCAAGGTTGGAAAACATAGATCCCCCATAATGAACTTCAATACATAAAAAGAACACAGATATTGTAAAATTGTCATTTTATATCACAAAAACATTTTCAACAAATGTGTCCATGTATGATCATTCCTATGTGATTTTCCACAGCTTATATTTTGACCTCCCTATGGATAAGCAAATACAAGGATTGTGAAGTTGGCATGAGAATTCAGTTCTCACTGTATGACTCACCAAATCACCTGGTTGACAGATGCATTACTACAGAGCAAGGAACTAATAAAATCTATGTATTTTTGTGACTATCCAATGAAAATTCCATCTCAATTCCATCTTATCTTGGCTCCTGCAATAATTCTAATCTATTGTAATGAGTATGTGTTCCTGCCTCACTAAGCTTTCCTTCTGAAATGTCAAAAAACATTCAAAAGAATAATTATTTGACTAGCAAAAAAACATTCAAAATAATCTTTTCAAATATTTGAATAACAAAAAACACCTGAGGTCCCCACATGTAAGGATGGGGCTGAGGACTAGATGCAACAGGAGAATGAAAGAATCCATGTGGTGGAATTGGTGAATATGCCTGTCAGAATAAGTGACAACTCGATGAGCCTCCCCAAGCATAGGCATAATCTACAAGTAACAACCTTCATGACAAAAATGGTGAAAGAGTTAATTCACAGAAATAAGGTATACCACCTGAAAGTTTGACCAGTCTGGATAAACAGTCACAGCAGGGGTGGAGCTAGTAGCAGTGGTTTGCTCCTAACACAAGAAAACTCAAGAAAATTTGGTTTTTTTTCCAAGAATACAAACTAAAAATACAAAAAAATTAAACTCATGATGACTTAATGGATGATAAGTGGATAGCCGAGTACCTGAGCAACAGATGTCCTTGGAGTCTTTGCAGATGCATCAGCTTCACTGCTGCCCATAATACAATGCCTCTCCAATGTCTAGTGCAAGCTCACCTCCCTACCAATCGCTTCTGGGTCATTCAGTATGGAATAAAAGGATGAGGATAATACAAACTCCACTAACGATGCAAATCCAAAATCCACCGCAAAGATGGCCACAATAAAAAACGTGGGAGAACTGCATAAACTGAGCTCCAAATAGGAGATGTTTAATTGACAAAAGGCTAAAAATACGTTGGAAAAATAAACCATTTTGATACATTTAAATACAGGAAACTCTTTCATCTCTCTTGCCACCACTATTGCCCCATCCTAAAGGCCGAACTCCACTGATAAGGCATTCTTGCCAATCGTGTGGGCGGAGCTACTTCCGGCCTTGTAGCCATAATCGTAAGACAGAAATCAGAGGGAGGAAGGGGATTTTTTAATTATTTTAGAGAATTATCCTATGGTCCTATGGATTAACAAGAATTGTTTGAGTGTCCTAGGCATTTTCTCATCATATTCTGTTGATATAACTTGACAGAATGTCAAAAGTGACCATTTACAAAGTTCATTTATGTGGCTGGATTAAACCAGAACATTGGGTGCTAGACTGTAGCATAACCATAGTTCATGTATGTTAAACATTTACCCTAAAACCCATTTCTCTTTGTCTCCGGTTGGAGGAAGGATTTTCTTTTACTTTTGATCTTTAAAATAGTTAATTGTTTTCTCTTTCATTCATTTCTCAGCATAAAAAAATCACAGATTCCCTAAACTATTCCTAATCAAGGTCCTTCTTCGCATTTTCTTTCTGATCCAAAGTTGTTAAGCTATACGTACTGCTTTTCGAGTAACAAATCCATCCTTATTTATGAGAAACATATTATAAGCTACCAAAAATAGTAGTGGAAATCATTGCTATTGCCATTCCAAAAGTAGTTAGTAGTTTAGGTTTTTTTAAAAAAAAATTATAATAGAGAACTATTCATTCATAAAAATTGATAGCACCACTGTATCACTAGTGCTTTCTGGATTATCCTACATTTCCATTCTACGCAGTCATCACTAAGTAATAACAAAAGGTAAAAGGTAAAGAATGCATGCTTCATATCAGTTGCCACTGGTATTTCTGGATATAGCTAAATTAATTCATAAAAATAAACATGGAAAACTAAACATCTCCCTTTACACTCTGATCCGCCAGAAAATAGGAATGATACAAACTTCTCCAGGGGAAACAATTTTCAGTCCTCATTTGTCAAATCGAAGTTCGAGAATAAAAACTAATGAACAATATGTGAGGAAAGAGTTATGACTCCAGTGTTTCAGTCTTCTACCTAAATCTCGGTAGACACAAATGGAATATCAATCAAGAGAGGTGCAGATCGAGATATTTAAGAACGGAAGGAGAACAAAATCGAAGGAGTGTACTGAGTGACAAAGGTGTAACCTTCCTGAATTTCTGGTTCAAAATTCAGGAAGCAAGAGACAAATTAGACTTCTTCAGCTCATCCTTCTTCCACCTTGAACTTCGAAGATCCGAGAAGGAGGTGACCAAAGAGATCGAGACAGAGATGGCATACAGAGGAGAAGAGGCGAAGACGAACCTGAGAAAGGGAGGGAGAGCAGAGATAGGGAGGCAGTGGGAGGGAATCCAGAACCGGCCCCGGCTTTGCGTGTGTGGACGCCACGGGAGAAAGAGAAAGGTGAGGAGGACGCAACAGCTAGGGCTATTGCAATGTAACCGATTTGATGCTCACTCACCAGGGCCGCCTAGTAAAACAACTGACTTCGTTTTTTTTTCGGCCGCCCATAATGTTCTGTATTTTTAAATATTTCAAATGGCACCCTATAAATTTAATTTTTAAATATTTTCTAAATCATGAGCTAATGTTATAAATTATGTGATGTAGGTATTTAAATAAGTTTATTGTATTTTAAATTTTAACAACTAATTTATTTACAATTGACCTTTTAACTTCTACTATCTGATCCATAGTAAAAAAAGAAAAACGATGATAGCTTGTTTAAATAGGAGAAATTTTATTTTAAAAGGGATTATTCTCTCCGGATTTAATCATTGCTCTCACGTGAGAATTTACAAGTACTAACTAGATTAAAAGTCAGATAAAGTAGAGAAAATTTTTTAATCATAATCATAATTTTACTTGTAATTTTTAATCATAAAAAAAATTATTTCCACTCCCTGTATATAAAATATTACTTATTTTAACTCCCTTATACAAATATTATTACCTAAATTACCCTTCAGATTTTTTAGGTATAAAAAGTCTAAAAACGAGTATAATTCTTGTTAAATTCAACATTTTACACTAGAATATAATATTTTATATTAGAATCGACTATATTTTCTATCAAAATTAATTCTCATATTTTTTTTTTTGTACAAATAGTCTAAAAATTATTATAATTTTTATTAAATTCAGCACATTAAACTAGAATTATTATATTTTCTATTAAATTGAGTTTGACTTTTTTCCTACTTAATATAATTTCTCGTAAATTCAACACTATTTACCATTTAAAGAAAATTTAATATATTTTTCATCCAATTGAGTATCATTTAAAAAAAATCTAGTATATTTTTCATCCAATTGAGGTAAAAAAATCGTATACTAAATTTAAGAAGAATTATACTGATTTTTGAACTTTTTATACCTAAAAGTATCATGAGCAATTAGATAAATATGTTTGACTAGGGAGTGAAAATAAAGATTGTTAGGGCATCTCCAATAGTTAAGCCTCTTCATAAGCTTTTTTTGTAGTTTCTAATATGACACATCAATGTCACATCAAAAGTGAAAAAATTTACTATTCTCTCCACAATTAAAAAACCTCTATACAACTTTTTTGTGGGTCCTTCATTACAAATTACATATCTTTATTTATTATTTTTCCATTTAATTTCTCTATATAATTTTTATTTAATATTTAAATTAATTCTCATCTTTAATTTAATTTATTTTAATTTTTAATTAATAAATTAATGAACTTATGATTGTTAATTTAATTTAATTTATAATTTTTATTTAACATTTAATTAACTTATGAATTTTAATTTAATTATAGTCATTTGTATTTTTTTAAATTTATCAAATATATTTATTTTTAAAAGAAAGATGAATAATTTAACTATTATATAAAATATTTAATGGTTTTAAAAAGTCAAACATGTAATATTATTTTTTTCAATGATTAATAGCTCCATCTTTAAGAAAAAAAAACATGTTTGAAAAATCAAAGAACTAAAAATCTCAAAGTTTATCTCCATACTCATGAAAGCCTTTTTGTTGAGCTTTTTAAACTTTACAAACCTTTTAAAAAGCTTGCATCATGCAAAGATTTATTTACCAATAGAGACTGCATGTAAATTTTTTCAAAATCGAATAAAGTAGAGAAAAATCCCTAGTCGCAATCACATCATGCAGTCCCAACAAACTAAAAATAATAAAAATAAAATATTAAAAATAATTTACTTAATATTTAAGTTGAATGGTAGGACATAAAAAAATTCTCATATATAAGTATTTAAGTGGTGTTTGATTGATGAATTTAAAAATGAAAGAATAGAATGATAGTAAAAAATAATATTTAAATTATAAATTTAAAAATAATTTTAAAATCAACCAAACTCATATAATTATATTAATTAAATTTTCATAATTATTCCACCCTAATTATTTAATCGGATAAAAAAATCACCCGTAGGTCCCGTACCATCTGCCTCCAAGGATCGGATATGGTTATCATAGATTGACATGACATGCCTACCATATGCTCGAAAACTGAAACAACAATTGATTGCAGAGGGCTCTGGAGTGGAAATTGCATGAAGGATCCTGCGATCAAGCCATCAAGGGAAGGTGATGGAGCCGCCAATCTCCTGTGCTCCTGAAGGAGACTTAAGAGTCAGCCACAGAAGCGAAATCGTGATGGCTACAAGACCCGACCAAACGAAGACGACGGTGGGCGTCTTCCCTCTCCTCCCCATCAGCCCCTTAGCAAACGGATGCAGATGAATCATCACCCAAAAGCTAAAGAACAAACCGCCCAAGAACTCGCTCCACTCAGGCGAGGAGCTTTGGATAGTTCGGCTGACGCCGATTGCGACGGCGATCAGGTTCAGCGCCATGATGGTGATCGGAGGAACCATCAGCCACGTCCACCGCACCGCGTACAGATGGGCAAACTCCTCGTCGTCGGCGGAGGCGGACGACTTCTTGGCCGTCGGCGAGGGCTCGATCCCGGTGAGGACCCTCAGCGGTCCCTGGAGTAGCGCTCCGAGGTGAGCACTTGTTCCCCCGATCACCCGCATCTGCTCATTGCGCCACCAGTCCACGAATTGCGTGTCCGACCACTTGATCTCGAGCAGGGTGAGGATGCAGAGCGTGACGGTGAGGGCGAGGACGTAGGCTAGGAAGGTCGCGGAAATAGATTGCACGATGAACTGCCCCGACAAGAGGCAGAACGCTGGGAGGAAGCAGTAAACCGTGAGGAAGACAGAGGTGAAGGGGTTTGCTGAGTGGTTGAGGTAGGCGAGCCGCTGCAGGGCCCTCATGTTGGGGGAGACGAGCAGAGGGTTCCGGTGGGAGAAGAACATCTCCACGGAACCCGTCGCTCGCCGGAGTATCTGGTTCAGCCGGTCAGCGAGATTGATGGGTGCCGCGGCACTGCGGAAGAAGTCGCGCTCGGTGGGTGCGCAGTAAACGGAGCGCCAACCCTGGTTGTGCATGCGGTAGCCGGTGGCGACGTCCTCCTTTGCAGAGCCGTAAATCCACCCGACGCGCTCGCCCCACTGTGTCTTGTCCTCGTAGCTACAACTGATCACACTCAACGCCTCGGCAACCGACGGCAGAGTAACGGGGCCACGAGGGTCTGCGACGGTCTCCTGCGGCCGGTCGTACACAGGTCGGCTTTGGAACTCGGCAACAGGGATGGAGTCGATTAACGACGTCGAGTTCCCAAATCTCTTGGAATATGTGGAGGGAATCTTTTGATCACTCGGCCCATCATCGGAGGCGTTGAGTTGCTGCGTGCGCTGCAGCGACGCCTCCGGTGGGTCGAAGCCATAGACCGCCATGCGCCGGAAAAGGCAGCGTGAGCCCAAATTGAAAGGGCCTTGGATGCCGTCGAGCGCTCGCATGTTGGCATCGAACAAGGCATTGTTGTGGTTGGCGTAGCGATCGGAGGGATCGACGCCGTCGAGGCGCAGCGGGTATTGGACGAAGCAGACGCGCTCACTGCCGTCCAACATGTAGCAAATGCCCTCTCGGAAGGCAAGAGAGTCGTGGACGTAGTTGTCGTAGTCCAGGTTGAGGAGGAAAGGGCCGTTGGAGATAATAGCGGAGGCGCGCGCCAGAGCATTCAAGGCACCGGCTTTCTTGTGGTCTTCGAATCCAGGGCGCTTCTCACGGGCAATGTAAACCATCAACGGTAGTCTCATATTGACTCCGGTGAGGTCCATGGACGGCACCGACCTACCGTCTTCCTTGTTTCCCGTCGGTATAGACTCATTGCTCGGAGAGCTGAGCATCACTTGAACGACCGGTGGATGGTCGTCGTAGCGATGGCCAGGCAACGGGTTGATCCAAGTCGCCGGCCAATGGCAGGCATCAGCCATCCACGTCGCCGGTGGAGGAGCCTCGGGCAACACCTTTCTCTCTTCAAGAGCATTATACGCATAGGATCGCCTGCGGACGGCTTCTCGCAGAGCATTTATGCGGACCTTGAACTCATCGTACTCCCTCTTCATCTTCCTCCTGTCCTTGACGAAGTCAGGGCGGATCTTGTTCCAGTAAGGATCTTTCTTCAGGTTGAAGTAGCTCTCCGGGCCTCGTGGCTCGACGTCGTGTTTCCGGCAGAAAGGCACCCACAAGGCAGCGAAGCTACTGACCTCCGCGATGGCCTCGAACGTCTGGAGAGAACCGGCGTCATCGGAAATATAGCAAGTCAGCTTCTCGACAGGGTAGTCAGCGGCGAGGACGGAAAGCGCGGTGTTCGCCGTGACCAGAGGAGATTCTTTGTCGGGGTCGGCAGCCGTGATGAAGACGTCGATGGCCGGCAGCTCTGAGTTTGGAGTCTGATCAGTAAATGGAACCGAACTTCGAACTCGTCTTGGAGGACCCCGAGCTCGGCGACGTGTTTCACCGGGTTAAGCTTGGGGAGCTGCTCCAGAAGCCATGAGAAGCTGAACCAGATCTCGCAGACGACGGAGATTCCCCAAAGACACATCGCGTCTTCGTTCCTGTTCTTGATTCTCCATGCATGATAAAGCCCCAAAACAATTATCCGGAACAAGATTAAGAGCCTGGCAAGAGCAAATTTGAGAAGGCATCAAAACCAATGGACTTGATCGATCAAATCTGTACGTGTTTACCTGTACGGAGCAAGGATTGCAGTAGGAACGTTGATTTTGCGAGACATAAGCCTGTTCTGTTTGCCTAAATTGTTTATTCTCGTCTCTTCTGTTTCTAGTAGAGAAAGAGCTCCGGCCCCATTGACGACTGCCTTCGCTTTCTCCAGCAGCTTAAACATCTCTCTGCATCTCGGACAGAGTACGTCCTGTCTAGGCGCGACTTCACCGGAAACGGAGCACTCGGCGCAACTCTCTTCAGAGATGTAATCTTTGCTTGTTTGCCGGCGAAGTTGACCGGAGGACATGATTCTCCAACAACGTCTGTTGTGAAAAGAGTCCTTCGAAATCATTTATACAAATTCCATTTTATGGGCCGTGTTTAAAATAATATCTTATAAAATTAAAAATAAAATAAAATATCTTCTAATTTATTTTTAAAAATAAATTAAATTAAATTCACAGGCATCTGGCGCGGTTTAGTGATACTTGAGGCGCTGCCGGGCGGCCGTCCGTCGGCTCTCCACAAAAGGTCGGTTGGCTTTGCGACCCACCCGGAATGAACAAATGATAATCGACAGAATTTCCTCCAATTGGCTCGTTTATCAAAGTATTTACTGGGTATTAATTAATATAGGGATAAAACTAACGTCAAGTGCCTTGTTAAAGATTTAATTATAGAGTGAGTAGTTTTTATTTTATACAATTCGTATCACAAATTGTTGCACGGTGCAATTTGCTTGGCCATCCAAATCTGTTCCACGTGCATGCAGCTGCGGTTCCGAAGACCCGAAATTGACGGCGACGAGAGCATCCTCCGTCGCTCAACGCGAAACTCGATCGAGGGGTCGATCTCATCTCCCCTTATAAATTGGAGGAGGACCTCCATCTCCCTCATCATCCACTGATCGATCACACGCTCTCGTATTCAGTTAACTACGTACTCGCCAACATGCAGTGCTTTCTCTTCTTCCTCTCCCTCGCCCTCTTCCTCTCCATGCACTGCGTATCCACCACCAGCCATCCGCCGACCTGCGCCAGCCCCACCAACGTCAAGGACGCCTGCAAGCTCGTCGCCGACAAGCACCCCACCGTCGGCTACGACTTCTGCGTCAAATCCCTCAAGAAGTCGAGCTCCGGCGACCTCCACGACCTCGCCTTGGTCGCCACGCGGACCGCCATCGCCCACGCCACCAGCGCCGAGGCCGAGATCGAGGAGCTCATGGAGCTGGAAGTCGACTCCGCCGACAAGAACAGCTTCGACAAATGCCTGGACGCGTACGCCGACGACGTCGACCACTTGCGCAACGCGGTGGACAACATCGCCGCCCGCGTGTACAAGAAGGCGGTGCAGCAGCTCGGGGCCGCTAAGTCCGCCGCGAAGAAGTGCGAGGCCACGTTCGCCGGTGGCGACAACAAGGGAGAGGTGCCAGGGGCTGCGGGCAGCGACTGCGCCAAATTAGCGAGCATCGCTCAGGCCATCGTCGCGTCGTTGGAGTGAGGAATAGCCCTGTTTTTTTATTCCTGACCTCTCTGCTTCAATTTGGCCTTTCTTTTGTTTTCGTGCTTCGGTTTTGATCCATTTCATTTAGCAAACATAAGGATCTCTTGTTGTTCTTAGGCTAGGAAGCATTTCCAATTAATCCGTAAATAATAAAGCCATGTAAACTCTTCCCTTCAGGTGTTTCCAAAGATTTGAAATAATGCACCAGGAAATAAATGTTCGAGTATTTGGGCTTCAACATTAATGATACGTCGATCTTTGTGAGCGATTGATACATTCAAGGTTTTCTTTCTAGGGCCGGAAATGAATTGAAGTGTATGAATTTGGTATTCAATTTGATAAGATCTTATTTTTATTAGTTCAGTACATATAAAATTAATTAAATAAATAAATTTAAATAACTCATTAAGGGAAGAGTTTCAAAAGGTTAGTTCATTTTAGATGGAGCTCGACTATTTATTTACTTTATCAACTAAATTTAAACACCATAAAATTTGACTCTACTATTTAATTATAAGCAGGAATTTTCTAGTATTTTTTTAAGGCAATTAACAACATTGAAAGGTCCATTGAAATGAATGTGACATGACGTAAAGTATGACGTTAGCATCAACCGGCCAACGGGGTTTGAACCTCTAAGTTATTTTTGAATGCCTCCCAACGTACGTGGAGTTTGAATCACTGATAGATGTTATATCCAGATTCATTTATACTTTTCGAATATATTTGATGGCCGATCTATAATCGAGTCATCCATCTCTTGAACTAATTGGACTGAAGACCTAAATACCTAGATAAAAAAAACATTAACATCAACGGAATTAAAGGAAAAGAAAATTACCAAATAAGAAACTGTACTTTAAATGATATATCGATCTAGTCTCCTTGGGAGTGTTGGATTGTGTGAGCATCTTAAAAGTATAAAAGAACTTTACTCTCGGTCCCGCATTGTCAATTGAGAGAAAAATATAAACCGGACATTTATATGACTGTCTTAACATTTTATGTCAGATTTGACCATTCATCAGACTTCTGCAGTATCGCGTTATTCCTATAAATTTGATAGATAATGATTTACCACATGTAACCAAATTACTAATATCAAATAGGCTAAATGTGCATATTCTACTAAATTCAGAATTTAACGAATTTGGATTACGAATGATACCAACTTACACGCCGTGTATACCTAAATGCAACGTTTAAAATAACTCATCGCAATGGCAAGCTAGAAATTGGGGTGGATAAACGGATAAATTTTAATGCCTAAAGCAACCAACTTCTCCAAGTAAATACACACTAAGCTTGAATACAAAATAGGATGGCAAAGCATTTCTCATAATAAGAAAGAGTGGTTCTTCTTACAACATCAAGATCAACCTTTGCTACAATAAAAATAATCAATAATTAGTACTGTGAAAACAGATACAACAAAACAATACACATACATCGGCAGCAGTTTACCTTCAAATCAAAAAAATAATTATATAGAACCACGAATTACCAGTTGACAAACCAGCAAGAACATGAATAAATTGAAAGGGCGATGAATTGTGAACACGACCAGAGCATTTCACGTATTCTATTTTTATACCAGCAAGCTCTGTCGTGAAATGCCTCGCATCCAACACTATTTACGATTCAGGAGAGTACTGGAGCACCCGGTTTAATAATAAACAGAAATTGTAATCATCTCTGCGTGATCATTGATCTGGGAGTTTGTCTTTGAGATATTTGAGAATAGCTTTAGTTCCCCGATCTAGGATAGTTCGCCTAATGCTGCAAAACAGGAAAAAAATAAAAAGGTAAAAATAAAAAGGTAAAAATAAAAAGGAAGAAACAATCCAACTAATGTAGTCTCAAAAACTAAATCATGGTATATCTATTATAAAAAGAATGACACCTGAAAGATGAAATCTCTCCATTTCACAAGAAAGAAAAAATTATGCAGTTCTAAGATAGATTTGGTCCATTTACGCAACTGAAAACTCTACCCAGATTTCATTATCTTGTAAAAGCAAAAGATAGAATGCAGAAGGGGCAGTGGTTGAAGTAGAAAACCAAATCTGAGAACCACAGTTTCTTCTAGGTGGGACAACTTTAATCCAGATAATAATTTTGTGATGTTTCTATGTTGTTTGAACTTTGAAGCACCAAATTAGCATAATAATTACTCCAAAACTGAGAAATAGGATGGGGCAATGTTGGCACCTTCTCAGCGGATTGCCATCAAGTTTCAGTACTTGTAAGCTTGGCTCGAGCAGTCCCTGACAGACACAAAAAGAAGATTTTTTTTTCATGTGTACTTCTCATAGCTAGCAGAAAGTTTATAGTTCAAACCAATTAAGTGGATAAACTCCATCTAGATTGACATCCCTTTCTCAAGAATTGAACCTAGAAATGTTTAAGAACAATGATTCTGTAATGCAGTTTCATGTAGTAAAAAGATCTTGATTTTTGTAATTTTCATGTCCCTTTTGTTTCTTAGGTTAGCATTACACTTGGCAGAAGATATGTATGCGACTGTGTACATACATATTGCATACACAGAGAGAATTTAGTTCTAAATCCAAGTTAGGATGAATTCGTAAAAGTTTGAGTTTCAAACATTTTTTGGATGTTTTAATCATTCATTTTATGATAATGTTCTTGTTTTATTCCACAATATTAGAATGTAAGAACAGTCGTTTCATTTAAATTTACCACAACATTTTATTTGGACTGATGCTCACCTTATTATGTCTTATTCATCAACAATATGCCTTTTCTTTTTAAATAATTATGTTCCTATTAGTATATTTTTCCTAGTGATATTCTTGACCGCAGATTTTTGGGATGCTAATCCATAGAGTTGACCAAAATTTGTATCTGTCAATTGTTTATCTTTTATTCTTCCCATTTTTTTTTTTTTTTGTTTCTTCTGCTCCTATTTCTATATGCTCTCTTGCACCTACCTGTCTACTAAATCCATGAGATAATTGTACAATTCTATTTCGATACACAGAATCCACAACTAAATGACTCTTGGAGATGTTCTCAGGTGTTTTCACTAATACTATTTTACTCCTTCAATCTCTACTGTAAGCTTATCACCCCACTGCTTAAATCAAACAAAAACTAAACCAACATATTATCCACCTGTAGCTTTTCATAAAGATAAATAATAATTACTACCTGTCACATAATTCCTCACTATGCTACCTATGATTTCTTATTTCCTATTCACTTTGCCTTTGTGTCATCCTTTTTTTTCTATAATGGCACCAAAAGTCCTCAATCTTCTGGTTAGAGGCCATATTAGAGATGCTAAATTGGTATTGTATGAGATATAGATTCACTTCCTTGTTACATATAACCTGAAAGCCATATTGATTACTTAAAGCTATACCAACTTAAGGGAGTGCTCGGTGTAATGTTCATTGCTTGCAGAAATGCACAATAATTTATTGATTTCCAATTCTCTGAAAAATAAAGTTCTTCACCACAACATGGCCTAGCCAATTAAAGTGTAAGGTTTGGACAAAGAAATTTATAAGTAGCTCAAATTACTTAAATTCATGTATTGAAAATCATGCATAAACTAGTAACTAGTAAGAGGTACTCAAAGAAAGCAGCCAGACCATTTCCGGAGGAAGCGCAGTTATGTTGTTGTCAGAAACATCAAGCTCAATAATGGAAATTAAGCCCTTTATTTCCTGTTTCAATCATAACAAGAATACTGAGTTATGTATTTACTGTAGATAACAGCAAAGTTTTAGGAAGAGAACAAAGTGGCATAGCCTAACCAAACCCTATTTAAAGACAGATGATTTCTTTTCTGTATATATATCCAGTCAGTGATTACCTGAGGCACTGAGACAAGATTATTCTGGCTAAGATCGAGAATTTTTAGTCGCTGTAAGGTCAACAGTCCTGGAGGGAGTTCACTCAGTTGCATTCGCCTGAAAATTAGAAAATCATTCATACTGTTGTATTGTGTCTCAGGAATTTGAAACGATTTAACAAGTCAATTAAAACCTTAGGTAAAGTTCCTCCAATTGTGGTACACTGGAGAATGAAAAAGATTCTGGCAAGGATGACTTGTTGCCACTTAAATCCAAAATTCTGATTGTTGTAAGGCACTCAAGGCCATTAGATGGAATCTGTCAGAGATAGATGCAATAAGCTTTTCTCCTAACATATTCATGAAATAGCTAGTGCTTGTTGTCACTAACAAGTATGGTCTGGCTTATAAAGGCAGAATTTGTAGAACCACACACACACCTATAACATGTGAACACTTACCAGATATGTTAATTGATTAGATCAGGTGTGATGCTTAAAAAGACAATTTAATAAATGCAGTAATCATGTTATGTATGTGGCTAATATACACCTTTTCCAGGTAGCAATACGGAATTATATAACAACTGAGAGGCAATGATAAACCAAATAACAAAGACAAGTAGTTTCCTCCACTCTCCACCTTATGTAAATTCATCACTACTGATTATACCTGTGATAATGGATTGTTGTCCAGTTTCAAACAAGAGAGGTTAGGAAGAGCAGACAGCACTGCACCAGGCCATTCTTTTATCTTGTTTCCAGAAATAATCAAAGTCTGCAGATATAAACTCAAACTAACATATGAGAGAATTAAGAAAATCAATAATATATTAATGATAAAAAGCAAGAATTTTTTTTTATAACTCTCCTCTAGAAATTTAGAGACCTGGTGACCAGGGTTTGGAATTTCATTGTATACCAAAACGAGTGAGATACTAATTACTTGTCGAACAAGGTGACAGTTAACTGTATTTGATCATCATATTCTCATACCTGAAGTGAGGAACAAGTTGATAGTTCACTTGGTAGGACTTCAATTGAATTCCGGGAAATATCAACTTTCACCAGTTCTTCTGTCTCCCATACAGAAGGTGGGACAGTGGTTAATCCTAAACCACTTAATGTTAACTCCTGATCCAGTAGAAGAAACAGTTAACAGTTGATTGTAATGTAAGGGAACATCCAGTTAATTTCGGACTGGAAATTGATATCCATTCAATTCAGAAAGAAGCATTGGAGGTGGGACAAGGATGACATGAATGGCCTAACCATCAGGACTAGGGACATCAAACAAGCTGGGCCACCTGTAGTAGCATGACCAAATTTACATGGGCTGGGCAGGACCAGGCCCTATACATATTTGATTTGGACCAAGCTGGGTGTGACCTAGCAGATCCACGTGCTAAACTTGAGATGGTCCATGTGTTAAGCACGTCAAGGGCATGGGCCCAAGATGGTTTCCCCCAAAAAAACACATCCCAACCCCAAAATTATGGTCATTTAGCTGTAAATTTACCAAAATAGGCTCATAATTTTGACAAAGAATAACTTTTCTTTTTCTTCAAAATTTCCTATTAATGCCTTTTCACCCCACCCATCATCGCTCATCAAAACACAATTTTATTCTCATCTCCAACTCACAAAAAGGAAATCTTGAAATTAATTTGGGTAATTGTCCTATTTTAAGTGTGGAAAGTTTAGTATCTTTTGATTTGATAATATAATCTTTATTTTAGTAGGAGTTTAATAATTTTATTGTCTCTCTCAATTAGTGGTACTTCTTTTCTAGTTTAGTTGCTATTGGGTTTATAAAAGTGTTGTGTCTCTATGTAACATTAAGCTTTTGATTAATAAAATTCTATCTCAATTCTCTATTGAGAATTTTCCTGTATGTGAAGTTCTTTTGTTTTGTGCAGCTGTTACACAGGCATGGACATCATCTCCTCACTAGGATAAACTAAGATATTTTCTTAGTGATTGGAAAGGGCAACCAGAAAGAAAGAACACAAAATTAAATGTAAAAAAGAGGAGGAAAGTGCATCAATTTCTTGCTCGCTGAAAGGGACATCTAAAGGAAAAAAATTAAAGAAACACTGCTAAATAAAGTTGATGAAGCAATTATTCTACGTGCATGGAAACGATGACTCAAGAAGAGACGCCAACAATTCACATATAGCTAAGTTCTCAGTAGGTGAGAAAATGATGCACATAAGGAAAAAAAGGTCAATTTTAAATTCTAAATTTGTAATTAATTTTGGTAATTATCCTATTTTTAATGTGAAAAGATTATTATTATCAATTAGTGTTATTTCTTTCCTATTTTAGTTGGTATTTAGTGTATAAGAGTGTCGTGTCTTTATGTAATAAGTAGCTTTTGATTAATAAATTATGTGTATGAAATTTCTCTTATGCGAGGTTTGTTTTTTTATTATATGAGACCCCTTTTACTTTGTCCAGACAATAATATGACTCACCTTTGAATTATTAATAGGCAATTTTGTCAGCAAGGTTAAGAAAAAAATAGCAAATATAATATTTACCTTGGAAGACAGGGACAACCTAGCCGCTCTTGCAATTTGATCATCTTTCATAGTTTTACTAGTTCCCAATCCAGATTCTATACACAATACATGGAACCGTGAACTTCAGTAAAGGTAGAGAGGACAAATAAATTCAGTAAGGGATTTAAAGTTTAAACATAGACATATAAACAAAGATTTAAGAGCTTTAATCTTCAAGAAAATGTTCAATTAGTATAAATGCAAGAAGACTTATTTTATTACCATACCACATAGTGGATACAGATGTCCAACTGTTAGTGAGAAAACAACAATAAAAAAAAATACACTTGCCACACAATGACTGCAAAAAACCATAAAATGCCTTTAGCACTTACGGATATACAGTGCTGATGCAAAACAGAAAAAAATATCTTTTTTAAATCATCAAACAACCATTCATTTATAACTTTCACATAACATAACCCTTTTTTGCTCAAGAGATCTCCTCCCTTCTTATTTTGTTGTTTCTTTATATGTAGATTAAATTAAAAGTAAGCTAACTAGCAATCATTTTTCTCATGTAGTATATATTCCATAACAAGGATGGTTGAGAAGGTAAACTAGTTTAGTATACATTGAGTCAATTGAACGTTTTAGCAAATACAATAAGCAACTACATATGCATATTGGCGTATGTAAGCATACAAGTTGTAGTGAACCAATGCATATGCATGTGGATCTAGGGAACACTTTTGATGACAATTGTAGCAGATAAAAATAAACTTTATATGGGAAAGGGCATTACCTTCATCAGCAGAGAGGCGACTTCGAAGATACTTCAGCAGCATTGGTGTTGGTCCAGATACTAGAGAGCTAATACAAAATGGCTCAATTATTAGAAACATGGAGTCTCCAACCAAAACTTTTAAGACATTTAAATGCAGAAACTAGTGACACCTTCGAAGAGTTCTTATGGGATTCCCAGTCAGTAAAAGCTTTCTCAGAGTAGTCATTGTACCTTGAATTGATATGGAAATTCAAGTGAATGACATTGAAACTAGAAATACAGACAGCTCCAAATGGTTGAACAGATTGCTGTAGATTTTTTTATCTAGGAAAATATGATCAACAAAAAGGACAAACTTAAGGTAATCCATGTTAGCAACAGAGCAAAATAAGAGGGAAAAAAAGATCTCCATCCAGCCTAAATCACACAACAATAAAGTACAGAAAAAATGATGTATCAAGCTGCTCATTGATAATGCTCCAGATCTCATCTTGTTTCTTGTAGCCATTTTTATGACACCAATGATACAGGTTGAAAATATAGCATCAAATTTTTCCAACAATTGTATAATGACAATGAATGTTGAAGAATAGTAGAGAATGAATAAACAAACTTGTAGGGGTCGGAATACATGAGGCCGCAAGTAAATAAAAAGGCAAATCTGTTTGAGAGTTTAAAACTTTGATATACTGGTTTGAATTCATCCTCAAACTAGTTGTTTTTCTTATTTGAACCTAGTGATGGAGCAGGGAAATGCCTGCTATCCCAGTGCAATGGACAAGTTCTGCAGTAATACTATGCAAAGGACATGTCAGAATTGAGTTAGAATGTATAGGAAGTACAGGATGTGTCTCTCCTGCGTTGGTGGGTTTTGTTTAATAGTATTAAATGATTAACAAATACTCCTACTAACATGGTGACAAATAGATGTACTTGATTTATCCAAATTTCACTTAAACTAGAGTTAAAACTAACAATTGTTTTAAGGATTAAGAAAATTGTGCAAGTAAACTACATGGATTGAGGCTAGTTTTAAGTGACTGACCTACTCCAATTGGTGCCAATCTGTACCTAGTAAACTGATCTAAAACCATGGCTTTCTGTACTATTATACTTGCCTATTTCATTATCGTTATATATGCAATGCTTATAAGCATTCACATCATAATTACAACAATCTTTCAACACCTTCATTATAGTTCCGAGTAGATAAGGGCCACTTGTAAACATAAAAAAAAATCATTCAAGAAAAATCCATTATACTTGAAATAGCAAATCTCCAAAATAATTTTACCTCAAGTTAATTAATGTAAATAAATCATCAATAGCAATACCAACATAGATCAAGGGGAATTGGAATACAATAACCTCACCTATCTCAGCTGGCAAGCCAGATAAAGTGTTATTGGATAGATCCAGGGCAGAGAGTTGCAGTCTGCAGGCTTCCACAGGAAACTCCTTTAACTAAAAGAGTGAAAGCATATCAACAACAGAGAGAAACTTAACTTCTACAAAAATTAGTAACTCTAGTCAACCAATTAAAGCCAAGTGATCATATAGTCGTATTGAAAGGAATACAAGCCACATGTTAGAGTTTTCTATCCTAACTGTTACATTTGCCACATTCATGTGAAATTGCCAGTTGTGCCCTCATTCAATGCCACTCCTGAAATTTAAGGCCAAACTAAATTTTATCGTTGTCTTTTCTGAACCAATGCTTCAATCATAAAATATATTAGCCTCAGTCAGAGAAAATCATCTTTCTTGTTTATCCTCCTAGTCCCCTCCTTCATATTGTTGTCTTTTAAACTCTTTATATCATTGACTTCCCAAATTTACTACACTTCTAAAAAAAGCTTCAAAAATTATGTTGGCATATTCCTCAAGAATATTGCAGTGTATTTTTCATTTAATGCATAATATATATAAAGTGATCATCCTATTTTTACACAAACAATAATTCTTCATTAAGACTTTAATTGAATTAATTTGCTTTATTTTTTAAGAATTGAAAGAGTACTTTTTTAAATTTGATTAGTTATTTACACATTTTAATTTAACTTGAGAAATATTCGAGTTTGTTAAACCAAGTACAGGTGCTCATTACTTCTCAGTTCAAATTCTTGTAAGAGTGGCCATTATACAAAATATTCACCAAAATCATGTGAATCTCTACCTGAAGCTACTATAAGGCAAATATATAAAAAATAAAATAGAATTTTCATTGCAGAATGAATAGAGAAATCCAAGCATAGAGAATTTATAATACAAGTATTTATAATAAAAGGGGCACAAAATGGGATGGGACATCTAGAGTTTGTCACAGCATAATCCTTGTATTTGTTTTCTATTGAGAAAATAAAAAACATTGGAAGGCAAAATGTTGGGTAACAGCGATCATGTAATGGCAACCCTCAACTTCCAACAATTAATATCAACATTGCATAATGGCAGGCTTGATTTTTCACAACTCAATTAATAATATAGATCCTGTTTTCATCTACCTATGTTCTTTCATCAAGAATTTGAACTTCGTGAAAGTGATCAAACTAGTAATATACTTTGTTCTGCAAAGGTAAGAACAATTTTTTTAAAAAAAAAATGTTACCTGGTTTGCATGAAGATCCAAAGTCCCTAAACGAGAAAGTGCACCAATTTCAGCCGGAAGAGTTGACAGTAAATTAGTCCTGCATTTCAAGACAAACAACCATGTGTCTCTATATACATGGAAGAATTCTTATGAGGAAGAAACTATAAATCATTCTAAAAACTAATTGAACTCACCCCATATAAAATTCAGCAAGTAAACAACAACCCATAATTGAAGATGGAATTGATGAAATTTCTAGAAAAGATTCAAACGAACACAATCAGAAAGCTCTAAAGAAATGTAGAAAAGTTTTGACTAAAACTATATATATACAAATTGGCTAAACATGCTTACTATTTTGATGAAGATCCAGACGGATAAGTTTTGTGAGGAGACCTATGCTATGTGGAATGCAGGTGACCTGATTTTTAGCTTTAAAGGGCCAAGAGAAGAAATTTAGCATACTGGTATCCATTCAAGTAGCCTCTAGAATAATGAATTATAAAACAAGGAGATCTCCACTTTAAGCATAAAATCTAACTCACTCTCACATACCAGCATTGAGTTCTGTCAACGAAGTCCATGAAATTAGCATGCTCTCAGTGAATGATGTCAACTTGTTCCCCTTAGATTATACCACTCCGTTAGGATTATAACTACTTAATTTTTTATCATTGCTCAAATGAAAACTAACTTTTGAAGGGCCTTTAAATTAGCAATAATTGTACCTCGACATCCAATTTAATCAACTTTGAGCAGTTGGCAAGTTCATCTGGAAGTTCTGCCAAGCAGTTATTTGATGCCTAACATTATGTGAAGAAAATATATAAATATCAACTTGCAGAACTCTAGTCACATTGAGAATCCCACAATATGTTTCAACATAGTGCTAGTCCATAGTCCTAATCTAGATAAGAATGGCATAGAAATTAATCTAGTAAGCCTAACTGTGAAATACCTTAAGTTCAGATAAGTCTAAGCAACTTCCAAGACTGCAAGGAAGTTTCCTAAGTTGGTTATTTGAACAATCAAGCCTGCATGAAAAAGAAAATATGCATGAATTTATGGTTTACTCACAATATGATGGCCAAGTTAAGTATAATGTACAATGAGAGAGCCTACTTGACCAGAGAAGTTGCGCTGCCAATCTCTTCAGGGATACTAGATATCATGTTAAACGACACATCCAATGCCTTCAACAAAGTAAGCCTGATGAGCAAGAAATCAGAATGCAGGAGCAAATGCTACATGGAATTAAAAACAAAGGAAAAGCACAGCAACTTACTCGCCAACGGCTGCTGGTAGTGAACATAGTTTATTGTGACTAACATTTAAGACAGTTAACATATTCAAATTTTTAAGGTCCTCTTTCAATATCTCAAGGTTGTTATGAGCCAAAATAAGCTTTTGCAGATCCACGGCCTGAAAAGAAATGCAGGGCGAGGCAAAACAAAAGAACTTCGACTGTCAAACTTGGTAACTAGCTAAAAGATACTTCTTGGAGAAGCTAAAGAAGGAATTTTTACCTCCCACCACTTATCATCCTCCGCGTTCGATTCCAAGCTTCCGTAAAGCTCATCGGGCAACTCCCTGTGAAACGAACAAATGCGGCCAACTCATAAATTTAAGAAACAGAAGAAAATGAGTCAGATCATTCGGAACTACAAAATCGTGATGCGAAAGCGTAGCGAGAACGTCGAGAAGACTCCGCGATGCCTATTTTCAGAATCAAATCTGCCAGACAAAAGTTAAATCATTCTCAGAGAACCAATTACTTGAGGGATCGATTGGAGAGATTGAGAGATCCCGACGAGCGTGCTGATTTCAGAAGACGATCCATCGTTGCTGGCCTTTGATTGACTCCCTACTTCGCTTTCGTCTCCATCACGTTCTCCGGCATCGGAAGGATTCTCTCGATCGAATGCCCCTTAGGCCTTAGGCAAATAGTTGGGCGGCCTCGATCCCAAACACAGCATCAGTGATGATAAATGGTGGCCACGTTTTCCTCTGGTTAGCTCTTTGTTGACGAAGGATCTTCACCGTCCAATGTCCAGCGAGTGCGACTCTCCGATTTTCTAAAAACAACCCCAATTTTTACTCGCTTAGATATCGGCAAAGGATCTCCACCGTCTTTTGTTGCGCCAGACGCAGGTCCTCCCTACCCATCCAATGCTGGCACCCACCGTGGACACGGTACTCCTCGAACCTCTCCGGCCTGAACTCGCTCACAACATCGCTCCGGGTCGTGGCGCATGCCCACCACGTCCGCATGTTAGTCCCCTAGGGGACCACCAAATCCCCGACGCGGACCTCCTCCCTTGCCTGCCGTTGCACGTTCGGTGCCGGCGAGTACAGCCGGAGCACCTTGTTCCATACCTTCCCCATCTGCAATTACTTGCACCATCAATTCTTCTTATTTGCCTTTGTTAACCTGGAGAGCACGTCGGAGTCAAAAGGCCGGCCGACGGAAACTAGCTCGACTTCTTCCCGGAGAATGCTCTGCCACTTCGGGTGCAGGGCCAGGAAGATTAAGGGCCAACAGAGGGCCAGCGCGGTGGTCTCGTGGCCGGTGAAGAAGAAAGTCTTATACTCGTCCATGAAGCCCCTCGCAGCAAACTTCCTCCTTCTCCCGTCTCGATTCTCGGCCTCGAGGAGCTGTCTGAGGAGGTCATGCTGCTGCTCCGCCTCAGAATCACCCTGTTCCCGTCGGGAACAGACGATGTCATGGAGAAGCCTATCGATGTGCTTCCCCAACCTCCACGCTTGGTAGGACTTCTTGGAGCACAGGATCTCGCCGGAACAGCATCTGCTGCTTCTTGAACAATCGATTCCCCTTCTCTTCGCTGATGCCGAAGCTGGTCTTGGCGATAATCTCCGCCGAGTTCTTAACGATGCCACTTCTATTACGCATCGGCTCGCCGCCGTCTGGTCGGCGAATTCTCGTTCAGCATACCCGGTCGAGCAAATTCATACATGAATTATATACATACTAAAGTGAATGATACGGTAGACAGTGGGAAGATGGGAAGGGGAAGTCAATAGTTCTACTATCGGTGGTGGTTAAAGTTGACAGTAGACTGCTCGCCGAGTTTATGGTCTGGATTGTACCCGACTTCATGTCATTTTCGATCCCGGATCGTCTCCCCCTCCATGACATTTCTGACTTCGGATCATCTTCGAATCCGTGTCCGAATTCACGTTATTCCAGACTCCGTGCAATTTCTGACTTCGGATCATCTTCGAATCCGTGTCCGAATTCACGTTATTCCAGACTCCGTGCAATTTCTGACTTCGGATCATCTTCGAATCCGTGTCCGAATTCACGTTATTCCAGACTCCGTGCAATTTCTGACTTCGGATCATCTTCGAATCCGTGTCCGAATTGACGTTGTTCCAGACTCCGTGCAATTTTTGTATATGTACCATTCCCGACTCTATAGGTGAGACAAGGTAGTAGAAAGATGTTATGTGGTCGAGGAAAGTCAATAGTCAAAGCCAATAGAAGGTGGCTCCCCGATTTCATATCATTCTTGGCTTCATATTATATCCGACTTTAGGTCATTCCTAACTCTGAATCGTCCCCAACTTCATGTCATTCCCGATTTGGATCACCCTCGAATTTGTGTCTGAATCTGTGCTGGCTCCATGTAATTCCCATATCCTTATCATTCATCTTGGAACCCCCGGAGAACGTGAAGGCACAACTAAAACTCTATAAAAAGTTGTACGCGCACATAGACTGAGACTTCTAGAAATCCTAAATCATTGCTCTTCTTCATTCTCTCTTGCCGGAGACTCACTTGAACGTCGAAGTGACTACGCCAGAGAACCCTCTGACTATCATTTTAACTCTCTATTTCCTATTTTCTTCCATCCAAGCTCTGATGAATCTCTCCACCAGCTTTTACTATTCCCGAGTGATCAACGATTTGGTCAACCTCAACATTAACTCATCGGTGATTCGTTCATTAGCGCTCTCAAACAGGATCAAATTGGCGTCGTCTGTAGGAATACTGAGTTAAGACATGAATAAGTCGTTGAGATGAATGATGCTAGAAGAACCAACGTCATCACCATGTCAACATATGATTTCAATAAGCTAGTGGCTACTATGGTGCAAGAGATGTCGTAGGAACATTCCCAATAGTCGGCACTGCTAATACCTAACCCTCTATCATTCGAGATGTTGCCTCAATCAATCGAAGCGCCACAAGCGCCTGGTCAAAAGTTGACTTAACCAAACGAAATGCCCATGCTGCAATCCCTACTCTGATCGGGACATTAGCTATGCGGACATCATTCTTGGAATCCTCGAGAGAGACCCCACATAGAGGTCCTTCAAGGGGAAAGACTCCCACACCTAGTGGAACGAAGGTCATCCAAGGCTCTCTATTTTCAAAGAATATTCTTCAAGATGAATTATCGCGATACTTCCGAGCGCTGTAGATCCGGAAATATGATGGAACAACCGATCCTGAAAATCATATATGCAAATTCGGAAACACATCATTGTTGCTCTAGTATACGAATGATATCAAGTGTCGAGTTTTCTTGACAACTCTCTCAGACTCAGCACAAAGGCGATTCCATCGTCTTACCACTTCCTCCATTCAGACCTTGGAAGAGTTCAAGACAATGTTCATGCATCACTTTGCGACTAGTCGAAGGTATCAAAAATTCCCACTTGATCTGTTCACTCTCAAGCAAAAGGTCAAAGAACCTTTGAAGGAATACTTGTTATGGTTCAATCCGGTAGCATGAATGTTCCCTCGGTTAGCTTGGATGTGCTGGTCAGTATCTTCTCCCAACGCTTGACGAAGGAAGATTTCTTCAGGTCTCTAGTAAAGAAGCACCTAGTCGATTTTAACGATTTGCAGGCTCGAGCGATCAAATATGCTCATGTTAAGAAAGCCCAGTCTACAAGAAGAAAAGAAGTTCCAACTCTGAGTTCCACCTCTACTCGGTCGACCTGCAAAGCTCCTCTTCTTCTTTTACAAAGTCAAAAACTCGTGAATAGGAGGTGAGAAAAGGTCGTACAAACGGTGGAAATCAGCCCCCCAGCCTCTATGCTAGAGTTGAGCTAGGGGCCCCCTAAGGCAGATTGTTATTGTGTTTATCATCAATCGACAACCCTCTTTACTCGAGATTATCAACCATATGCGAGGGAGTTACGGCGAGTGATCGATCAACGAAAAGCCAACCAAAGTCGACCGAATAGAAGATCTCTAGAGCCCTTCCGATGCCCTCACCATCCTACTTGCCATGGCACTACTAATTGTCAGTCATATCGGGGGGATTGTCCATATAATTTTGGGAGGTCCAATAGATGGAGACTCCACTAGAGTCAACAAGGGCCATGATCGAAGATTGGAGACTTATGGAGTCAGCACCAGTCACGAAAAAGGAAGGAGCCCTCAATCAGCTTCGGGCCTAGAGATTTGGAAGGAATAGAATCTTCATGAAGATGCCTTGGTGATCGAAGCTCTCATCGCCAATTACACTATAAAAAGAGTGTTCATAGACACGAGCAGTTTCGTTAACATTATCTTTGAAAAGGTCTTCAACCAAATGTAGCTTAATGGGGGAGGACTTCGCCCTATACATACCTCCTTATATGGATTCACAAGACATGAAGTACAGTCATTTGACTAGATTGATCTCTCCCTTTCCTTGGGGGAAGAACCGTTGATGAGGACCTAGCATATGCTCTTCATTATCATAAATATGACCTCAACCTACAATATTATACTAGGGAGACCTGCGCTAAGTGTGTTCCAACCCACAGTCTCCACTTTCTACCAAAAATTCAAGTTTCCTATGGGAGACTAAGTCAAAGAAGTGAAAGGGGGTCAATCAGTGGTCAAAAAATGTCACGTTGATGTAATTAGTGTAGGATTGTAAAGTCGTTAGATGGAGGGTGAATAACGATTTTTGAAAATTATGATTGAAAATGAGTTACGCAGCGAAATAAAGAAAATAGAAGACAACACTAACACAGATGGTTTTACTTGGTTCGGAGACTGTGACGACTCCTACTCCAAGGCTCGCAATTGCCGATCGCTTTCATTGGGAAATCACTATTAGTTCATAAAAGGATTATAATAATTGAGTACAAGAACTAAAAATAAAATTTGTTACCGACAAATAGAAAGGAAAATGAAGTCTCTTGTTCCTGGAACTTCGAAATAGTTTTTTAGTGTCGTCGAAGCTTTTTTGGAGCAGCACTTGAATATGAAAGTTGTAGTCAATGTTGTTCTGAAGCTGCTGGTCGAAGACTCTTATATAGGCCTATTCTGGGCGCCTAGAACCCCTTTGGTCGCCTGGACCGTTGCTGATGTGGCGATCTCTTGTCGAACTTCATCTGCGAAATGTATCAACTTCCGAGCGTCTGGACCACTGACGTGGGTTCGGCCAGTCATCGTGCTCCAACTCAGCTTCGGGATAACTTTTGTGGTCCTAGCGCCTGGACCAATTCTGGGTGCTCAAATCATCCGAGTGCCTGTGGCACCCGCTCAGGCGAACTGGGCTAGGCACCCGAACCACTTTTTGTCTCTTTTCTTTCCTACAACAAAAAAAATAATCTAATCAATAGAAAAATATATTTATCTTGCAAAACAGAGTTAGGACAATAAAAATATGAGTAGTAATTAGATTATAATTTTAAGTTTGAGTTTTAATTTAAAATTTAAGTTTTGATTTTAAGTTTAAGATTAAGTTTTAATTGAAAGATTAAATTTAAGTTTTAAGTTTTAATTTACGTTTTAATTTAATTTTAATTTAAATTAATTTAGGTTTAATTTAATTTTTAAGTTAAGTTTAATTTAAGTTAAATTTTAAGTTATTTTGATTAAGTCAGTTTTAAATTTTAATTTAAGTTTTTAGATTAATTTTTTTATGTTAATTTTAAATTTACATTTTAATGTATAGTCAAATTTGATTTAAAAATGACCTAGAGTTAATATATTTTAATTAGGTTAAATTAAGATATTGATCAATTCAACTAAGTTCTTAAATAAGATTAAACTAGGTTTGAACCTCAGCTACGACGTATTTGTAGGAATTTTTCCTCCAAATGGAGAGCGTAATCAAAGGATGTTGGGCTTCTGGGTTGGCCTCCACGTGCGCTTCCCGATTTACCTTGGTGACCAGTGGGAAACTTCCGTGGGGCCAGGCCGGTCATCCCAGGCTCGACGTTACCCAACCTGATTAATCATTTTTTAAAAATAAATTTATACAACACAAATAAATTTTAATTATTATTATTTTTGTTTAATTAAGTTTAAAGTTTAGGTTAATTGAATTTTGATTTAAATGAATTTTTTTTAAAAAAATAATTTTTAAAAGTATTCTTAACATAATTTTTAAATGTATAATAATTTTTAAAAATATTTTAAAGGATTTTTCTTAATAATTTAAAGGGATTTTTTAAATAATTTTTAAAGGATTTTTAAAATAATTTAAAAAATAATTTTTAAAGATTTTCCAAAATAATTTTTTAAGCATTTTTAAAATAATTTTTAAAAGATTTTTTAAAGGACTTTTAAAATAATATTTAAATGATAAAAAATATTAAATTAATTTTTAAAAGAATTTTTAAATTATTTTTTTAAAGATTTTTCAAAATAATTTTTTAAAAAATTAAAATAATTTTTAAAAGTTTAAGTTTTTAGATTAATTTTTATTTTGTTAATTTTAAATTTACATTTTAATGTATAGTCAAATTTGATTTAAAAATGACCTAGAGTTAATATATTTTAATTAGGTTAAATTAAGATACTGATCAATTCAACTAAGTTCTTAAATAAGATTAGACTAGGTTCGAACTCCAGCTACGACGTATTTGTAAGCATTTTATCTCCAAATGGAGAGCGTAATCAAAGGATGTTAGCTTCAGGGTTGGCCGCCACGTGTGCTTCCCGATTTACCCTGGTGACCAGTGGAAAACTTCCGTGGGGCCAGGCCGGTCATCCCAGGTTCGACATTACCCAACCTGATTAATCATTTTTTTAAATAAAGTTATTCTACATAAATAAATTTTAATTATTATTATTTTTGTTTAATTAAGTTGAAAGTTTAGGTTAATTGAATTTTGATTTAAATGATTTTTTTTTAAAAAAAATAATTTTAAGATAATTTTTAAAAATATTCTAAAGGATTTTTCTTAATAATTTAAAGGAATTTTTAAAATAATTTTTAAAATATTTTTCAAATAGTTTTCTAAAGGATTTTTTAAATAATTTTTAAAGGATTTTAAAAATAATTTAAAAAATAATTTTTAAAGATTTTCCAAAATAATTTTTTAAAGCATTTTTAAAATAATTTTTAAAATATTTTTAAAGTACTTTTAAAATAATATTTAAAAGATAAAAAATATTAAATTAATTTTTAAAAGAATTTTTAAATTAATTTTTTAAAATAATTTTTAAAAAAATTAAAATAATTTTTAAAAGTTTAAGTTTTTAGATTAATTTTTTTTTGTTAATTTTAAATTTACATTTTAATGTATAGTCAAATTTGATTTAAAAATGACATAGAGTTTATATATTTTAATTAGGTTAAATTAAGATATTGATCAATTCAACTAAGTTCTTAAATAAGATTAGACTAGGTTCGAGCCCCAGCTACGACGTATTTGCAGGAATTTTTCCTCCAAATGGAGAGCGTAATCAAAGGATGCTGGGCTTATCGGTTGGCCGCCACGTGCGCTTCCCGATTTACCCTGTGACCGGTGGGAAACTTCCGTGGGACCGGGCCGGTCACCCAGACTCGATGTTACCCAGCTTGATTAATCATTTTTTTAAAATAAAATTATACTACAAAAATAAATTTTAATTATTAATATTATTTTTAATTAAGTTTAAAGTTTAGGTTAATTGAATTTTGATTTAAATCATTTTTTTTTAAAAATAATTTTAAGATAATTTTTAAAAGTATTCTTAACATAATTTTTAAATGTATAATAATTTTTAAAAATATTTTAAAGGATTTTTATTAATAATTTAAAGGGATTTTTAAAATAATTTTTAAAAGATTTTAAAAATAGTTTTCTAAAGGATATTTTAAATAATTTTTAAAGGATTTTTTAAATAATTTAAAAAATTATTTTTAAAATTTTTCCAAAATAAATTTTTAAGCATTTTTAAAATAATTTTTAAAAGATTTTAAAATAATATTTAAAAGATCAAAAATATTAAATTAATTTTTAAAATAATTTTTAAATTAAATTTTTTAAGGTTTTTAAAAATAATTTTATTAAAAAAATTAAAATAATTATAAAAATAATTTTAAAAGAATTTTAAAATAATTTTTAAAGGATTTTTAAAATAATTTTTAAGAGATATTCAAAACAATTTTTAAATAAATTTTTAAAGTATTTTTCAAATATTTAAAGATAATTTTAGAAAATATTTTATAAACTAATTTTAAAAAGATTTTTTAAAAGGATATTTGAAAGATTAAAAGATAATTTTTAAAAGATTTATAAAAATAATTTTTAAAATATTTTTTAAAATATTTTTAAAATAAATTTTAGAGATTTTTAAAGATTTTTTAAAATAATTTTTAAAGATTTTTTAAATAATTTTTAAAATACTTTTAAAAATAATTTTTAAAAGAAGATTTAGAATAATTTTGTAAAATATTTTTTACTTAAAATAATTTTTTAAGTTAAAATAATTTTTAAGATAGTTTTTAAGTTTTTTTTTTTTTAAATAAAATAATTTTTATGTTTAAATAATTATAAGTTAAAATAATTTTCAAAATTGTTTTTATGTTAAAATAATTTTTAAAATTGTTTTTTAAGTTATTTTTTAATTAATTTTTAAAATAGATTTTTAAGTTACTTTCTAGAACAGTTTTTAAAATATATTTATAAGTTAATTTTTAAATTAGATTTTTTTAAGTAATTTTTAAAACAATTTTTTAAATAAATTTTTAAGTTAATTTTAAAATAATTTGTCAAGTATATTTTTATGTTAATTTTTAAATAATTTTTAAAATAGATTTTTAAATAATTTTTTAAAATAGATTTTTAAGTTAATTTTTAAAACAATTTTAAAATAGATTTTTAATTTAATTTTTAATTTAAATTAAATTTTTAATACTAAAATTAATTAATTATTAAAAGATAATTTTTATAATAATTTTAAAAATAATTTTGTATTAGATTTTTTACTTAAAATATTTTTTTAAGTTAAAATAATTTTTAAGATAGTTTTTAAGTTATTTTTTAAAAATAAAATAATTTTTATGTTTAAATAATTATAAGTTAAAATGATTTTCAAAAATAGTTTTTATGTTAAAATAATTTTTAAAATAGTTTTTTAAGTTAATTTTTTAAAATAGATTTTTAAGTTACTTTTTAAAACAGTTTTTAAAATATATTTATAAGGTAATTTTTAAAATAGATTTTTTAAAGTAATTTTTAAAATTGATTTTTAAAACAATTTTTTAAATATATTTTTAAGTTAATTTTAAAATAATTTTTAATGTATATTTTTTTGTTAATTTTTAAATAATTTTTAATTTAAATTAAATTTTTAATATTAATTTTAATTTGATTCTAATTTATTTTATTTTATTTTATTTTTATTTTTAATTTGATTCTAATTTATTTAATTTTAATTTAATTTAATTTAATTTTAATTTAATTTGATTCTAATTTATTTTATTTGAATTTGAATTTGAATTTAATTAGTTTTAATTTAATTGGATTTAAGTTAATTTTAATTAGATTTTCTTTAATTTTAATTAGATTTAATTTAATTTTAGTTGGATTTAATTTAATTATATTTAATTTAATTTAATTAGATTTAATTTAATTTAATTAGATTTAATTTAATTTTTGTTAGATTTAATTTAATTAGATTTCGTTCGATTCGATTCATTTTGGTTTGATTCGATTTGATTTAGTTCGATTTGGTTTGAAGTCCTTAGTCATCTCACTGATCTATGTTTTCAATTAGAGAAACCTATAATTTTTGTGAGATGAAGTTAAGTTCAATTTTTAGGGTTTGGTTTAACTTTGTGTTAGATTCAGGTTTAGCTTTGGGATCAACAAATAAGCATTCTTTAGATAAACTTCTGGGTTATGGTGAGTCACTTGGGCATCATTAGAGTAACCATGCCTTTGAGGTTTTCCAAATAATCCTATCCGCTGAATTTAATACAAAGTCTTGGTTTAACTAGTTAGGATCCGTTAGGGATAGCTTCTGTTAGTTGCACTAAGTCCAATGCACCAGGTCGAAGTCATATCTTCCTAGACATGCATAGACAGAGTTTCCCTAATGTACTATCATCCAAAACTTCATCAGTACTGTAGGTCAAGTTAAACTTTTGTCTCTTTTTAAGCTAATCCTAATTACACTGCCAGGTAGGTTATTTTGGTTATCCTGTCGGGTAGATTATTTTTAGAGGTGTCAAATAGTTTGGAGCCTCCCCTTAAATTATTGAATTTTCTTTTAAGATTTTTATATAATTAAGATTAGTTTTAGTTAAGATTTAATGTTTAATTTGTAATTTAAATTTAAATTTTGAATTTTGAATTAATTAAATTTGTCAAATTGTCCTTCTTTAAAAGCGGGCCGGATCTTCTAGTCCGCAAATTGCGGACCAAGAGATGGTCCACTGATGAGGACCCTTGATTTGGATGGACCCTATCTTTAAATAGGTGGGGTCAATATAAATCAAGGGTCCTGATGTAGTGGACCATCCCCTGGTCCGCAATTTGCGGACCAGAGGATCTGCTCTTCTTTAAAAGAGTGTATTTAATATTTAAATTTTCTTTCAATTTTATTTTTATTAAGTTGATGGAATTGTCTTTTTATAGATTATTGTTAATGTTTAAGCTTTTATTAGTTTTTAAATCCGAATTAATTAGATTGTTTGAATTATATTTCTTTAAAGGTTTATCCTTTAACTTGTTATTAATTGTTAATTTTATTTTTTTTTTAATATTTAATTTTAAATTTAATAGAATGTTTGAATTTATCCTTATATTTTCTTTGTCTTTTAAGTTCATATTATTAGTTAAATTTATTAGATTAGTCTTGTCTTTAAAATTTTCTTGGCTTTGGATAGAATTTTTAGATTGATATTGTCTAGATTATTAAATACTTTCTTAAGGTATTTATTAATTTTATCTAAATATATTTTCTTATTTTTAAATTTTAAATTTGAATTTATTTTAATGTTTGAATTAATTATCTTTGAATTTTCACTTAATTTTAGATTTTCTGAATTATTTGAATTGATTTGGTCACTGTTCTGTTTGACCAAGTCAAGGTTGATACTAATTTGATCAAAGTCTTGATTGACTTGATCAGAAACTAGATTAATTTGTGGTTTTGAATTTGAATCATGTAAATTTAGATTATCATATACCATACTTGGGATAATCTCATACTTATCTAAATTATCATACAGATTATTTAAACTACTACTAGCAAGGATATTTTGGTAAATATTACTAACCTTGAGCGTAACTCCTAATTCAGTAGACTTTCCGATTGAATTTGATTCGAGTCCAGATTTGATTTTGACTTGATCCTCTAGCTCTAACGACTCCTCGTGTAGCTTGATCAACTGGGTCCAAAGCTCACGTGCATTCTTGTACTTTTCTAATCTGTATAAAACATTGTTAGGTAAAATATTACAAATAAGTTTACTTACATTTTCGTTTAATTCTGAGTCCTGAGACGATTTTCTCAATATCAGCACATTATCGAAATTTTGGCTTCCTAAGAACCATTCCATTCCTCGCCTCCAGTAGTTGAAATCTTCTTGATCGTATGGTGGTGGTTCATGGATGCTTCGTCCTTCTTGAAGAGCCATTAAGCACTAAAGATAGAAAACTAAAAAAAATGCCAAGACTTTGTATTGGATTAGCAGTGCTGGAGAAAAAAATATAGTATTACACTAATTTAAATAATAATAATAATAATAATAATAAATATTAATAAAATATTTTTTTAAAAAAATATTATTTCAAATTTTGGTAAGTATGATATTTTTTTAATATTAACCACTGGTGAAAAAATGAAAATGAACTTTCCAAAAACAGTTTTGGAGAGAAAAAACGAAAGGCGTAATGATATTTTTTAAACTCAAACAATATCTATTTTACTTTTAAAAAGAACTCCCCTTGCTCGATTGGTGGTTGCACCAATTCAGAGCGGTATATGCTCTGATACCACTTGTTGGATCGTGAAAGTCGATCGAAAGATGAGTACACAGTGGAAAAACAAAAACACAAAGCTAACAAGAACTGTTTTACTTGGTTCGGAGCCTTCGTCGACTCCTACTCCAAGGCCCGCTTTCGTCGAGTGCTTTCCACTACAACAAAAACATTAAAAGACAACGGTTAAAAACCGTTGTCATAGGCCCTTTAAACCCGTTGTAACTGACACTGTTGTTAAATGTGCGGTAAAAGACAACGGTTTAAAACCATTGTCTTTGACCACATTAGACAACAGTCATGCAACGGATTTAAAGTGTTGTCTTTTAATACCAAAGACAACAGTTCTGCAACAGTATAAAACCGTTGTAATTGCCAGTTTTGCAAAAATTTGCTCGCAGCTGATATACTATTAACAACATATACACATGTTGTCTTTCTTCAAATTTTAGTTTAAAACCATTGTCTTAGAATACTTTTCACAACGGTTAAAAATCGTTGTCTTTGTATATTCAGTTGCATGTCTATATATGTACTTTTCACAACGATTAAAACCATAGCCATTGCACACAAACTGCAGGTACAACATAACATTTATACATTCACAAAAATAGTTTTTAACATATATACATTCGATTAGTTGTCTTTAATTTATATATACATCTTGTCTCAAACAAAAACCGGTACATGTGTACATTCACTTAAGTTTATAAACAAACATGACCACAAGTAGTATCCAATATATCATGACAACCACAAAAGATGAAACCACAAAATTAAGTTTATAAGACCACAACCTTGCAAACCCAGCTATATATTAAACCCAGCAATTTCTCCCTGGTTCTTTTTCTGCATTCCCAGCTTGCAAACCCAGCAATTTCTCCCAGCTGGTTCTTTTTCTGCATTCCCAGCTTGCAAACCCAGCAATTTCTCCTGTTATGAAAATAAAATATAGTTAAAGCCATAAAAAAAAAGGATGGCCAAATAAGCACGAGAAACGTTGCCGCTTCAAAATTTCATTAGTGAAGCAAGTGAGAACAAAAAAAGTTTATGAAACAGCTGGTTCATATGGCTGTTCGATCCAACCCTTCAAATTCATTTCTTTTGTTAGTTCAAGGCTAATTGTACAAAGTTGGACAAATAGTACAGCAGATAAGTTAAATAAATAAGGTAATTGAATTAAATCGTCTTGTGCATGAAATAGAGCAAAAGTGTGCAGTGGACAAGGACTGAAACCAGGATTAGCAAAAACAAGGACTGAAACCAGGATTAGCAAAAACAAGGACTGAAACCAGGATTGGCAAAAACGTCTAGCAAGCAGATGAAGTTGAATCCAACACATACTAAGTACACATGAGCTATACATAATCTAATATGATAACACCACCCTGCTTAAGTCAAGGTGAAGCCTTACACGGAATATACCAACAATCCCTGTAGCTAGTAACAACAAATAAAGGAGGGCAGAATACATTGGGAAGAAAAAAGCAGTCAGATCAGAGCAACTCTAGGTAAGTTTAGATAGTTTGTGTATCTTGCATACAGTGATTGCTAAATTAGTATAAGTAAGTCGAAACAACTATGTGAATGAACTTGATCATTGTGATTCTCAACAAAGTGTAAGTTATTTCCATCCAACTTTAACCCATTCCGACCATTCATCATGTCCAACAAATTGCAAATTTCAAATATTTTCAATTTTGTTTGATTGAGAAACCATTTTCATTCCCAAAGAAAACAAGAATCTCAATACTATTAATTAAATTGGTCTTGCTCCTGCATTTTCCACATGTATTATCATGTTCATAAATCAGGTAACTGCTCAAAATATTTATCTAGCTCACCTCCTTTACGTGTAAATCCTAGTGTTCAGAAAACTGTCCATTAAGAAAGGAAACAATTCATGATGCTCAAAGTTAATCAGTTCATCATAATCTGACAAGTGTGTTAGTCCTACAGAAATGTGTTTACCAGCAAATGATATATATGTTTGAACATCTCAAAATCTTAAGATGTTGAAAAACATTTCATGCATTCCAGTATAAGAATAATAATAAAATAGAGATGTTCTACCTAGATGTCCTATACACTAAAGTTTTAATAATCATGATGTTTCCAGGGGTATATCTGTTAGGATCAGATTATGTAATTTGCATTATATGTAAATACTTGCCGAATAGATCAAGTCATTGTATGATTTTAAATACCTAGTCATAAATATAGTCTTGTATGCATTCTGCCCACTCGGAACGCACTTCATCAATTTCTTCTCTAGAGTACTGGGGTTTGATGAATTGTGAACAAAGATTAGATTAGTAAAAAACAATCAAAAGATGATAAGTGCAAAATGATAAACACACAAATATTTGAGAAGATTGAGAATTGAATGTCAAATATTACTATTGATCGAAGTGAATCTCTCTCGATAGTTGCCAATTCTTCAATAATATCTCTCATATATCTCATCACATAAAAATCACACTGTTTCGCATCTGGTTGGCGAGGGCCCTATGTTAAAAACAAATTGTAAATGTCTAATATACATGTTTAATTGTTTGTAATTTAATCATAAGTAGACATGCATACCTTTACTACTTCCCATGTAACATGTTTTTTCCCTTTTTTTGCCTTGTTTGAATTAAACAATCTTATGCTCCTTTATATATCAATAAGAATGGACATATGAGAGTTTTACTGATTAAAAAAATGCTTAATAAAATTAAAAAATGTACTCACATATCTACTACGTATTTCCAATCCTCGTCACGAATGCGATGACTAAGCGAATCCAACAAATAAACTGTCTCCTTATATGGATCAATGACAGTGAGAATCCAATGATAACTATGCACAAATCACATAATTATTGCATGCATATTTCTCGAAACAATAAATTAAAACTGATATTATAAGTCTTACTTACCCAACATTATGTGGCACCAAAACAAGTTGATTTCTTGATGCTTGACTCAGCTTATCTGCCAAAACACTAGCTCTTTCATTCAATTGCTCGAATTTGTTGTTTTTGTCCAGTCGAGTCACACATGCCACATATGGGATAATGTGTGGATTAACAAATCTGATTTTGTGGACATTGTTATATGTTTTCAGCTTTTTATAAAGATGCCTACCATTTCAAAATGAAGAATGTTACAATGCTAAATCACTAAAGTTTATACAATTTATATGGTAAACAAATAGAATAAGAAGACTTACCACATGTAAATTACTATACAATTTGCAGTTATGGGATCCAAATGATAAAAAGGAATGATATCTTTAAGGTGCACAAGGATTTCATATTGATCGTCAAAGAAACCCTCCTCACAAATCATTGATATATTTGTTTCATCATTTAGAGCACGGTTACAATAACAATACAGTAGATGCAATGACCTTGGCACACTTGATGAAATAATTGGGTTATTTCTTTGGACAACACTTCTTTTCCTTTGAGGATTCTAAAAATTACAAATGTACACATGTTAGGTGCAACACTAATCTTTGTTGGACAATTTAACTATAAATATAATATGACATTTACCTCATCTTGCATAACTACCAAGTTAGCCGGCCATCCCACATGTGTTCCAATAGCATCACCAATTGTATCACATTGATTTGGAATTGGACACGGCAATTGTGCTAATTCATCCACAGCCTTATCAATGGAGACACGCATACAATTAATAGGTAATGGAACACCATGAAGTAATTTACCAACCGCATTGACATGAACAATTGTACCATAGGCAACAATATTGCTCTTAGAACCCAATGTCAATGCAACCGGTTTACCCTAGAAGATAAGTAATCATGTTATAAATTGATGCAACTCATAGTTTCAATAATACTAAGTAATATAATGACAACTAAATATATACCTGGAAGAAATCATCATTGTTCAAAATTTGCATGTCATCATCATCCAAAGTTTCAATATTTGGGACACACTTTTCAATTTTGATATTTTCATCACTCATGGGATGCAACTTTACTGAGCAACTACCTTTTTCATCCGTATCTAAGTCGCATGCACCCTTTCTGAACATTGCTTCAAGTTTCTGTATGCGTTCATCTTGATTTGATATGCGTGCATTTTGTTGTGAGATTAATATCTTTGCCTCCATCAACTCTTTTTGTTGAAGGATAAACTGCTCATCAACAAGGTGTTTCTGCACTATGCTGCCAACATTAAAATAGAATGTTGGAGTGACATATCCTCCAACACCCCTCACATGCCCAGAATGCTCCTCAGATGAAAGTGCTTTTGAAAGGATATTCGTGTTTGCCTCTTCTAAGTGCAACTTACCCTCCCGTTTTTGTTGCACATAATCATCCTATCATGCAAAAGAAAACAAAATAATTACTGGTACAAAATTAATTACTGGTAAATAACTCCCTATTAAGTACTAACACTAATATGGATATACAAAAGCAGATGCAGAAATCATCTATTAAGAAACGATTTTGATGCAGAAATCATCAATTAATAACTCCCTATTAAGAAAACAAAATGATTTTGATGCAGAAGCAGATGCAGAAGCAGATGAAACGATTTTAATGCAGATGCAGATTTTGATCAAGAAGCAGATGCAGATTTGGATGCAGATTTTGATTTTTTTCTGCAATGCTGTAGTGTACATAAATGTAACAATATATTATTGTTGCGACAATAAAGGACAGAGGCATAATAAAAACCATAAATGCATAATAGATTTAGTAGGAAAGACGCATAATGAGCTTGCTTACAATCTTTTCTATTGCCATTTTCAAATCATCGCCTTCAAATTGCCCCTTCTTATTCATCCGTCCTTTCTTCCAAATAATCGCTCGATTAATCTCTTCATCATCACATAATTCATCTCCCTACAATCAAAATGTATAATATATACAACTTTATAAATCACATTAATAGATTTAGTAAGAATAAAATATAGGCAGATTCTAGATCATATTTACCGAATTAAGCAGAAATACTTACTATTTCATCAGCAAAACGAGCATAACCTTTACGGGCAAGCCGATGTGGGTATACATTCTGCTTTCTTCTCTTCTTTTGCTCATCACTTACTTTCTAGTTAATTGAACATTCCTCATATATACCAGCTTTAAAACTAAAACAGTGGCTTGTGATCAACTCAATTGAAAATAGCAAATTATAATCCTTACCTTGAAGTCGTCCGACATGCGACTGATTACAAACGCACTCCAATCATCTCGTGTAATACCATACCCAATTGGTGGTTCTTTCAACTCTTCCGGTTTAGCAAGCTTGCTAAAAATAAACTTATGAGTGAGGAGAGCTTTATATTGCCGCCACTTACTATTTGCCGAATTCAAACACCCCTTTTTCCATCTGGGGTCAACATTGTAACTCAACTATAAAAAATATTAACCCATTACATTAAATAGATCATAAACATATATAAGGTAATTAAAATTTTCAAAAGAAATTTAACTTACATTAACTGATTCCCATATTAAATCCTTAACGCCACTTGGAACTTGCTTCCATGACTTGTAACTTATCCTAACTTTTTCCCGAGCGAGAATGCCGATATAACTTTGCATTTCACTAGCAAAGTCTCTTATTGGCTGTCCAAATTTATTGAATTTTATATCCTTTCTAATTCCGTGGGCCCTTTGCCTAACCAGCTTATCCAAACGAGTGCGACCTCTTGAAGTTCTTGTTGTTTCGGTCTCTTGAGATTCCATTACTGTACCAGAATTTCCAGAATTTCCAGAATTTACAGAATTTGCCATATTACCTTCTTTGGTTCCTACAATATTTCCATCTACCTGAATTCCCTTTCTTGTACTCTTTTTTCCACGAGATGTCATAGTTTCCACAAAGCAATGAAGAGATACAATTCCAGAATCTTGTTTAGTTCTTCAATGATGCAATTCCTGCATTATGCATTGACAACTTGCTAGCCATTCATAAAATTACACTATGCACTGCATTGGTAAATAAAGTACAGTAGTTTTCCATTTGCATCATACATCAATGTCATTCAAAATGCTACTCATACAAGAACCATAATAAAAAAAAAGGAACATGTTCCATCACTTATTTATTGATAACCCAAGTCCCATCACAATCTTCACGGCTACATGGTGGTTCTTTCTCATCTATTCCATCAAGATCCATTGATAGAAACCCTCTTGTAAAACATTGGTAGTGGATTACATCATTTTCCAACTCATCATCATTTATATATTCAATGTTTTCCCTAGTAGGTGTTGCAAGTACAACATGCCATGTAGGCTCTTGAGGATCTTCAATGTAAAATACTTGCTTTGCTTGACTGGCCAATATAAAAGGGTCAGATTTGAATCCAATTCTCTTGAGATTTACCAGCGTGAAACCAAGATCATCAAATTTAATACCATTATTATTCTCAACCCAATTACATTTAAACATTGGAACTTGAAACTTTTGATAATCAAGTTCCCATATTTCTTGAATGACTCCATAAAAAATCATGTCTGAGACAACTGGATTTTTGTCCTTTGAACTAGCAACTTGCATTGTCTTTGCGATTAAGCTTACTCCGGAGTTTTGAACAACTCGTATATCATCACGCTCTTTTGTATGATAAGTAACCCCATCAATCAAATAACTAGAATACTTTAACACTTGATTGCTAGGTCCGCGCGCTATCCACTTCAATCTTTCTGATTTTTTGACTAGTGGAATGACAAACTGCACTTGCAACCTATATTTCACAATGTGATAAAATTTGAACTTAGCTTTGAAAAAACCCATATTTCAAAACTTATGAAACTTACACGATCACGTAACCAGTTAATAAATGATCGGTTATGCTCATCTTGTAGCCACCTTTTGGACTTAGCCTTATGAGGAAATTTTGCATTCAAAAATGTCATGTGCTCCCTGATGAAATGATTAGGGATAAGTTAACCATTTGAATATAAGAAAAGTTCAAGAAAGTATTAATAAGTTAGAGAAATTACTCGATATAAGGATCAACATCATCATCATTTTCTAATACATGACGATGTGCTTGATGCAACTCATCATGACTAGGGGAGTGAATTACTGAACCAGATAGAGGCTTTATGAGTTGTACTCTTCGATGCCTTGATGGGATCCCAATTGTATGCACACTAGACAAGTAGTCTGAGCAAAATTCCACAGCCTCTTCAGCAATATAACTTTCGGCTATACATCCTTCAGGTCGATTGCGATTTCGCACATAGCCTTTCAAGATCTTCATGAATCTTTCAAATGGGTACATATGCCTATACCATACCGGTCCACATAATTTCACCTCCCGCACAAGATGGACAGTTAAATGAATCATAATATCAAACAAAGATGGGGGAAAATATTTTCAAGTAAACACAATAGCATCACAATCTCTCTTTGCAAATCATCCAACTTTGAGACATCTATCACTTTATTATATACCACATTGAAAAATCCACACAACCGAATGATAGTATCTCTAACATGTTTAGGCAAGACACCACGGATAGCCACTGGAAGCAATTGTTGCATCAAAGTGTGATAGTCATGTGACTTAAGGCCAACAAGTTTCAAGTCCTTCATCGACACAAGGTTTTTAACATTGGATGAGTAGCCTGTTGGGACCTTTATTCCTAACAAAGAATTGCAAAAAAAAAATTTCTCAGCCTTACTTAGTGTAAAACACGCTGCTGGCAAATATGTTTTATTCTCCCCCATCTTTGGTGCCAAATCAGTTCACATTCATCTCCATAAGGTCTAGTCTTGCTGCTACTCCATCCTTTGTTTTTCCTGGAATGTTAAGTAACGTACCAATGAGACTTTCACAAACATTTTTTTCAATGTGCATCACATCAAGAACATGTCGAACATGTAGATGTTTCCAATACTCAAGTTCAAAGAATATAGATTTCTTTTTCCAGCATGATTTTTCATCAACATCCTTTAACTGAAGCTTCCCACTCATTTTTCCCAAACAATAATTAATACTTTCAACTCTTTTTAATACTTCATGGCCAGTTAATGGTTTTGGTGCAAGGTTAAACTCTTGATTCCCGTTAAATGTTTCTTTTGCCTTCGATAAGGATGACTTCTAGGAAGAAACCTTCTATGGCCAGTATATGACATTTTTTTACTATGCTTTAACCTTATTGAATATGTTTCTTCACCGCATATTGGACATGCATGATATCCTTTCACAACACAACCTGACATGTTCCCATATGCAGGAAAATCATTTATTGTCCATAGTAAAACAGCTCTAAGCAAGAAATTTTCCTCTCGATATACATCATATGTATCAACACCTATATCCCATAAGCGTTTTAGGTCATCAATTAAAGGTGCTAAGTAGACATCAATATCATTCTCCGGTTGTTTGGGACCAGAAATCATCATAGTGAGCATCATAAATTTTCTCTTCATACATAACATTGGAGGAAAGTTGTAAGTGATCATAACAATTGGCCAACAACTATATGCAGAACTCATCGTACTATGGGGATTAATCCCATCTGCTGATATGGCCAATCTTAGATTTCTTGGCTCAGAAGCAAAATCAGGCCAGTTGTGATCTACCAATTTCCAAGAGGGTGAATCAGCCGGATGACGCAAGTATCCATCACGAATTCTTTTATCAACATGCCAAGTTAACTCCTTAGATATCTCCTTGTTCTTAAACCATCTTTGAAATCTTGGAATAGGTGGGAAGTACCAAAGGACTTTTGCTGGAACTCCTTCATTTATTGTATGTTTTTTTCCCAACTTCCATCGTGACATCCCGCAAATAGGGCAACTGGTAAAATCCTCATACTCCTTTCGGTATAAGATACAATCATTAGGGCAAGCATGAATTTTCACGTAATCCATCCCTAATGCAGATAAGCTTTTCTTTGCATCATACAAAGATAAAGGTAATTCATTGTTATCTGGAAGCATTTCCCTGATCAAACTAAGTATGTCAGTGAAACTTTTATCACTCCAACTATATTTTGCCTTCAAGTTATATAATTTGACAAGTGAAGATAACTTTGCAAATTTAGTACATCCTGGATATAAAGGTTTCTCAGCATCTTCAAGTAGCTTATGGAATTGTTTTGGATTCTCAGCATAACTATCATATGCAGCATGTACCATATCAATAGGTTCCTCAGCAAAAGATTTGTTGTTATCTTGGCCTACTCGATCATTCATTGAGTTCCCGATCTTAGATTTTTCCCCATGCCAAATCCATGTATGATATGTTAAATCCATACCATTACAACACAAATGTGCTCTTATAGTGTCAACATCTTTCGTCTTTAGATTACCACATCTTGCACATGGGCAAGGTATTGCATTCGGATCTATAGCGTTTTGTGTTGCAAAGTACAAGAAAGACTCTACCCCAATCTCATATTCATGTGATAGCCTATTCTTTGACATCCAATCTTTATCCATTACTCATACAACTAAGCAGCTAATAATGAGTCAAATCCTTCAAAACAATTGTAAGAATAACATTAAATTAGCAATGCTACAAACAACACAAAATTAATCTAGTGAATTATGCTAGAATATATATATATAATTTCATTTAATTATTAAGGTAAATACAGCTAAATTAATATTAAATGTGACAACTATTAATCAATTATTTTAAACATTAAGCATGTAGTAGAGATAAGAGAAGTATACTTTGAAGAGAGACAAGCTAGAAGAATGGTAAAGAAGAGACCAGGATAACATGATTTAGCAAAAAAAAACTTCTAGTTGTAGATCATGCTTGTATGGATTGACAAGTTATATGGAACCATGTTTTCCTTCTTTATTGGCATCATATCAAATGTATTGTGATTTCTTATTAATTGTCGGACAACTTCTTACCTAAGGAAAACTTGAACAAGAAGTAGTGCAAGCTCTTGTTTTAAATTGGGAAATCTAAAACCAGAAGTAGCGTGTTTAAATGCATCGCTAGTATATTCGTTTCCCTCATCTCCTTTTTAGCTGAGCTTCTCTTGTTTTAAAAAAAATAACTTGTGTTCAAATATTGCTCCTGGTAGCATGATGTTTCTGATATATTTTGATTTCCAAATTGTGTCTTTTAGCTTTTAATTTCCATTATCACTACAGGTACCAGATGTCTCCATGTTTTAGTTGCTGCACATGGTCCACAGCTAACCAAATCAAGGGACTCGCATGAGTTCCTGATTTGCCCCTGAAACTGAAAATGCAGACTTGCCTATAAAATTCTGAAGACATTCATGGAGACTTTACAAGGTCCATCTCCATTGATTAGTATCAAGATAATTTGTTCAATTCACATAAGTGAAACAACTACTATGATATACTTTACCAAAGTAGGGAAAAAAAAACCTTTTTGTATGTTGTTTACAAACTCCATATAACAATGCATCACAATGGTCTTTTTCTAAACCCTTCTAAAAAGATGAAAAAATTACTATAAACCCTTCTAAAAAGATGAAAGAGTTTTTCCAGCCATACCTGAGTTATATCAGTGTAACTATGGATTCACCCCATTTGAAAAGGGAACGAAGGTGGCTTGTTCAGATGTTCAGTGGAAGAGGGTTAGTCTGAGAGGAGTTCGAAGGAGAGGTTCAAGGAGAGGGGTTCGTCGGAGACTTTCAGCGAGAGAGGTTTAGCCAGAGAGGAGTTTTGAGGAGAGGGGTTCATGCAAAGGGGTGGAAGGCAAAAATGTGTGAGGAGTGGAGAAGATTGTGTGAGGAGATCGGGAAGAGGAGATTCTGTGAGGAGAGGGAGCGTGAAGAGATCGCGGGATGAGGAGAGGAGAAAGACACAGTTGCCTAGGGTTCCCGAAGAGATCGCGGGATGAGGGAGGGAAAACACGCGCTAAAATATATTTCAGAGAGGGGAAGACATTAAACCAGGGCAATGGAACAAAAGAATTAGGTTTACAACGGTTTAAAAACCGTTGTAAAATGTGTAATCCTCTAAAAAATGCGCTTAAAAACAACGGTTTTAGGAAACCGTTGTAAAATGTGTTGTTGATTATAAAACAATTCGCTCAACGACAACGGTTTTTACAAAAACCGTTGTCTTTTGTTTTTCTATAGAGCTAAAAGACAACGGTTTTGTCAAAAACTGTTGTCTTTTGTCAAATTAACAACAGTTTCCTCAAAAACTGTTGTCTTTATAGTGTTGTCTTTTAACAAATTTGTTGTAGTGTTCGTTGGGTAATCCACTAGCAATTCGAAAAAGTTCTTACAAAGTGAAAGTACAGGAATGCTAACAAAAAATGAAGTACCGACAATACTTAAGAAAAAAGAAACAGCACGTTGTCAGAGAAGTTTCAACGTCGCAAGAGCACAGCACAGCAGAGCAAGTGTTAGATGGCGTTGTAGTGAATTGTCTTTTGCTCCAGGGTTCACCCTCCTTATATAAGAGGCTCTGGGCACCCGGATCCCTTCCTGGCGCTTGGACTCTAACGTAGTCCAGCCAATTAGCGCGCTCTAAGCCGTTGAGGATAAGTTTTGCCTTCCGGCCGCCCGGACCAACTCCGAGCGCCCGGACCAACTCCGAGCGCCCGAACTACTTTTCTCTAGAAAGTCTTTCTCCTGCAAGAAAATATTAGTCCGAGGCAAAATAAAAGTTATACTACCCTGCAAGACAAAAGTTAGCGCAATAGAAGAATAGTAGTAATTAGATTCCGTCTCACCGAGATCGGAATCTAGTCAAGATCTCAACTTAGAGTTCCGAAATGGTTCTAAGTTGGATCGGCGCCTAAGTTCCCTTAACTGGGAACGCGTCCTCACCAAGTCACTCCCCTCCAGTGACTTACCTTAACTTACCTGCCAAATGTCCGGTTAGCCCGTCGACTCGTCTAGACTTTGTGCCAGCTATCAAGTCAGCCCGTCGACCTAGCTGGACTTCGTGCCAAACATCCGGTCAGCCCGTCGACCAGTCTGGGCTTCGTGCCAGCCATCAGGTCAGCTCATCGACCTAGCTGGGCTTCGTGCCAGCTATCTAGTCGGCCCGTCGACCTAGCTGGGTTTTGTGCCAGATATCCGGTCAGCCCGTCGACCAGTCTGGGTTAAAGTGTTAGATCACAATGAAACTAACTTAACCTATTTTGTCATTCATCAAAATCTGGGTTAGACCGTTAGTGCTAACCGCACCAACACATGGCTGGTGTTGACTTCCTTCGTTCGTTGATCAAATTTGCCACGAACATCATTTCCTTTCCAAATTTGACTCCTGTAGACAAAAAATGCACAAGAGCAGATCTTCGAACAAAGAAGAGTAAATATGTTAAAAGTAAAGCAAGGGGTATGAAAATACATAGATAAAGCATGCATAAAATATAGGAATGTGCGTCAAAACATGCTAAACAAGTATATAAAATCTACGCACATCAGACCCCCAGACTTAAACTTTTACTTGTCCTCAAGCAAAATGCCACAATCAAAACTCACATGCTCAATAATGCATCATAATCCCTAATGCACTTTCCTTACTCTATCTACAAGTTTCATTGATGAGCATGATCATTGAAATAACCCAAGTATGGTTTAAACATAAGTCTCTTTGTACACAGTGCAAATAAGTGACCCAAACTTTTCAAGTTTCAATCTTTATCCTAGTCAAGTTGTCATCCAATTGATTTCCTAATGTTTCCGGTGATAGACACTTACCTGCTACACACTTGGTTTATATTTCTCACTCAACCCAGGGTCTCAAAGGCATGCTCGATATCAAGAGAAGCATAACATTCATTTTCCCAGTAACCTAACTCGATCTCAAAGGGGTAACTTGCTAGTTTCCACTCGCGACAACTATTTTTTATATCCTTTTTTTCATCATCATCATTTTTTCTTTCTCTTCTTTTTTTCATTTCATTTTTTCTAAGTGATTGCAAGGTGCAATACTTAAACACAAATATACTACACAAATGTTGGGATATTTTGATTTTTCCAAATGAGCTTACATGATTCGATCCTCATCCAGTAACCAAAATGAAGTTTGAGAAATCATCATGGAAACCAAGTACTAAACAAATAGGATGAATCATGACTATTCTAATGATATCAACTATTCAAGCTTAAGTAAAGTGTAAGTAAGATCCTTAAGGTTAAGCCAAAACTCAAACTTATTTCCATAGAATACTTAGCTCACATCATGCAACTTAAGATAGAGAAAAGAGGTACACTAAACATACTAGCATTATTTACAACATCATGAATTAAGATATAAACGTACTAACCATTTTGCTTTTAGACAAGTAAGAATATAAATGAGGATTGATGTTCTCAATATTAATGCCACAAAATACTTCAAAAGACAAAAAACGAAATGCAAAACAAACAAGCATAAGTAAAACAAGACAAAAACAAATAAAATGCATAAAACTAAAAATGCACGTCCTGAACAAACCCCCCCCCCCCCCCCTCAGACTTAAACTTTTCATCGTCCTGATGAAATCAATATGGTGGTGGTGGTGGAGGAGGTGGGGGTCTACATGAACGACTAATAGGAAAAGTTGGGAAACCCGGAGTTTCACTCAAGAACTTATGATATTCATAGAGGACACTAACTTATTGACTAGTAATACTCATACCCTGCCTGAATTTTCTCATCCTAGCTTGATCAATATCATAGTCCTGAACAAACTCGGCCACTTAATCTTGAAAATTCCTCGTAAACTGAAAATGATCTTGCACCTCTCTAAACTGATCATCTAATAAAGAAAAGCGACCCTTCAACATCATACGTTAGGCCTCTTGCTTCTCATGAAGTGAGTCTAGAGATGCGTGAAAATAAGAAAAATCAAATCTAGAATGACCCATACCAAAGGCAAAAGAATGCCTAGCAGGTTCAGATGTCCGAAAGGCTGCGAGTGTCCAGATGACGAGGGCTCAAGGTGGGGCTCAGTGTTTTCGAATAAAGAAGGGACATTCTTAGGATCTACATCAGTGATTACCCAATTAGCAGGGTTGCGAACAGAAGTCCGCTCGGGATAAGGAAGAGGTAGTGGAAAACCATTCCTCCTAGGAAAAGCAAAACCATTCTCATCTCGGTAAATCATTTTCATAGCAAGACACGCATCAGTATCGATCATGTTATTGCCATGAATGATCTCTAGCTCATCTATATCACAGCCCAAATTTATAGCTACTTGAGTAATCAAACCACCAAAAACAATCGATCCTGAGGATGTCTTCCCAGCTCTCACCAAGGTTTGTAAAAAATGGAAACCATAATCAAAATCAACCTTATGTAACATAGCTCACAAAGCATAAAGTTTCACTTTCTTAACAACTCCATCGCTTTCCCCTCTACCAAAAATAGTTTTACTCATAACTCGATGTAAGTACATAAAGATGAGGTTTTGCATATGTGAAGCTTTAGCTCTAGAAGGCTCATAAGATTGATCTAAACCAGTAATCGAATTCCAAAATTTATTCCAATTGAATCTAGAGTCAAACCTGCGAGAGCTACCGAAAAAACGCTGAACAGGCCAACCAATTAGCTTGGCTTAATAAACAGGCCAACACCTTTGAATCCAAAATCTATTCGGTCAACACTAGGAAACTCCGGGCTATTGAAGATCTGGAGATCAAAAATAAAGAGTTTCTGGTGTTAGCCCAGAATTTGAAGGAAGCTGAAGCTGCCCTGAAAGTAGAGCGGGACAGACAGTTGGCCGAGCAGACTGCTGCGAAAAACCAACTCACTGCAAAAGATAAGGAGCTGGCGTCACTGAAGGCAGAGTTAGACGCCTCCCGAATGGCTTTAGAGACTTATCAGGAGGCCAAGTCAAGTAGGTTCGAGCTCATGAAGTGATCCTACATCCGCTCGGATGATTTTAATGACAAGGTTGCCGATCAAGCACTTCGTCTGTTCGACCTGGCTATCGAAGGGACGTTCGGCTAACTCAAGGAAGGTGGCTACCTCCTCGCTGCTCTATCAAGCAAGGTTATTAGTCGGGACAAGCTGACTGAGTCACTGCCTGATGATGTCTTAGATTATCTTGAGTGAGCCTGTTGAGAGTTCTACCTCTGCAAAAAATTTTCAAGTTTTACTAAATGTTTGTCCGTCTAGATAACCTTTATATTCTTCTAGTATTTTAATTTTTTGACTCGTTTTTCAAGTGTCGCGTAAACTAAGTGTGGCCTCGTGTTTCTTCCGATCGGCAACGGCTTATCTACTTAGCCGATCGATCCATTTTGTTTTCAAGGTCGTCGCTTGACCGTTATAGCGTAGACAGGGGTTTAAGGTCGTCACTCGACCGCTGACGAAGATAGGGGTTTAAGGTCATTGCTCGACCGCTGACGAAGACAGGGGTTTAAGATCATCGCTCGACTATTGATGAAGATAAGGGTTTAAGGTCACCGCTCGACTATTGATGAAGATAGGGGGTTAAGGTTGCCGCTCGACCATTGACAAAGATAAGGGTTTAAGATCACCACTCGATCGCTGACGAAGATAGGGATTTAAGGTCGCCGCTCGACCGCTGATGAAGACAGGGGTTTAAGATCGAGTGTCGCCGCTCGACCGCTGACGAAGACAGGGGTTTAAGGTCACCGCTCAATCGCTAACGAAGACAAAGGTTTAAGGTCGTCGCTCGACCACTGACGAATATAGGGGTTTAAGGTCGTCGCTCGACCACTGACAAAGACAGGGGTTTAAGGTTGCCGCTCAACCGCTGACAAAGATAGGGGTTTATAGTCGTCGCTCGACTTTTAACTTGGCCTGGTCGGCCCAAGAGTCTAGCAAGCTTTGGTTTTTATTCATGTTGGTCCTGCATCCAGAAGGCATATACACAAGTACATTTATATTTGCTCACGCACCTCTCACCCAGGCCTGTAGGATTGGAGATGATTCACACTCCATGGTCGCTCGGGTCATCTTTCATTTTCGTCTTCCAAGTAATAGGCCCCTGAGCGAAGTTTCTGTACGACCTTGTAAGGTCCCACCCATGGTGCCTCGAGTTTGGTGACATCGCCGACCTGCTTGATTTTCTTCCACACCAGATCACCGACCTGGAAGGATCTTGGGATCACCCTCCTATTGTAGTTCAGCCTCATTTGCTGTCGGTAAGCCGTTAGTCGCACGACTGCTTTATCCCGTGCTTCATCCACCAAGTTGAGCTCCATTAATCTTCGCTCGCCATTTCTCTCGTTGTAGAGTCACACTCGGTCGGATTCTACTCCCACTTCTATAGGAACCACCGCTTCTCCTCCGTACACCAGCTGGAATGGTGTTACACCGGTCACCTCCTTTGGAGTCGTGCGAAGTGTCCACAAGACACTTGAGAGCTCGTCAACCCAGCTACCTCCTGCGTGGTTGAGTCGAGTTCGTAAGCCTCAGAGGATCTCTCGGTTTATGGTTTATGACCTCTGCCTGACCGTTGCTCTCGGGGTAGGCGCCTGAGGTGAAGGCATGTTGGATGTCATAGCCTTCGCACCACTCCCTAAGCTTCTGACCCACGAACTGCCTCCCCTTATCCAAGACAAGCCGGAAGGGGATGCCAAACCGACAGAGGATATTCTACTAGATGAACTTGATGACCATCTACTCACTTATCTTTGCTAGGGATTCAACCTCCACCCATTTTGAAAAGTAGTCCACAGTAACGAATAGGAACCTTCGCTGACCTGTCACCATGGGAAATGACTCCACAATGTCCATGCCCCATTGGTTGAATGGGCATGATACCATGGACAACTTCATCTCTTTGGTCGATCAGTGCGAAGTATTATGATACTTTTGGTAGGACAGACATGTGGCTGTGGTCCGAGTGGCATCCTCTTGAAGCGTTAGCCAAAAGTATCCGGCCAGGAGAATCTTTCGAGCTAGCGAACGGTCGCCTGGATGGCTTCCACAGGAGCCTTGGTGCACTTCTTGCAAGATGTACATTGCGTCCTCTGGTCCAACACACATGAGCAAATGCCTAGAGAAGGATCTTTTATACAACTAATCTCTGACCAAGGTGAACCATCCAGCCCACTTCTTTAATAGATGCGCCGCCTCCTGGTTGGCCAGCGTACTTCCCGATCGGAGAAATTTGATTAACGGTGTTCTCCAATTGCTCAGAAAGACAACTCCCTCCCTCCGGTCAATATGCGCCACCAAAGAAACTTATTCGATCGACTAGCTGATCATGACCGGTGATAATGAACTAGCTAACTTAGCCAGTTCATCTGCTACTTGATTATCCGATTGAGAAATCTTCTGTATAGTAACTTCGTGAAAATTTGTCTTTAGCTTCTCGAAAGTTTCTGCATATAACTTGAGTTGCGGGCTGTTAATCTTGAACGCCCCCGACAACTGTTGGGCGGCCAACCCAACTGGGAGTCCGAGTGAATGAGGACCTTTGTGACTCCGACATGCCTCGTTGCTTGCAAGCCGGCTATCAAGGCTTCATACTCAGCCTCATTGTTGGTGGCGCGATAATCCAACCAAACTAAAAGTTGCATTCGGTCTTCCCTTGGGGAAAAGAGCAGGATGCCGATCCCGCTGCCTTGCTAGGTGGAAGAGACATCAACATATATTCTCCAAGTTGCTTCTATCTAATCATTCTAGATTTCTATGACAAAATCATCCAAGGTCTGAGCTTTTATCACCGTTTGGGGTTGGTATTAGATGTCGAACTCACTTAGTTCAGTTGTCCACTTGATCAGCCGACTAGATGCTTCTGGATTGAGAAGGACTCTTCCCAAGGTATTGTTAGTTATCACGATGATTGGATGAGAGAGGAAGTACCGACGGAGTCTCCGAGCGGCTAGTATCAAAGCGTAAGCTAATTTTTCCATACCAGTGTAGCGGGGTTCAACGTCTTTCAATATATGACTTAAAAAATACACAGGTTGTTGCTCTTGCCCATTCTTCTTAACTAATGCTGAGCCGACCGCATTTTCGGTGGATGACAGATAGATCCAGAGCGTCTCTCCTGCGCTCGACTTAGCTAATATAGGTAAGGAGTTGAGATAATCTTTGAGCTCTTCAAACGCCTGATCACACTCCGCATCCCACTGGAATTTTGCCGCCCACCGCAGCATCTTAAGGAATGGCAGGCTCCAGTCGGATGATTTGGATATGAATCTAGACAGAGCGGTAATACGCCCGGTCAACCGTTAGGCTTCCTGCAAGTTGCATGGCTGTGGCATATCTTGCAGAGCCTTGACCTTGCTAGGATTCGCCTCGATCCCCCGCTCGGTGACGATGTATCCCAAGAATCGACCGCTCTTGGCACTGAATAGACACTTGTTCGGGTTCAGCTTTATTCTATAAGCCCTCTGAGTTTGACAGGTCTCCTTGATGTCTGTGCAAAGATCAACAGCTCTTGGAGATTTTATTAATATGTCGTTGACATATACCTCTATATTTCGGCCAATCTGTCATCGGAACATCTTGTTCATGAGCCTCTGGTAGGTGGCGCCAGCGTTCTTTAGTCTGAACGACATGACGTTGTAGCAGAATGTGTTGGAGCAATCTAGTGACCCTAGGTTTTGATGTTTGGGCAAAGGTTTAAGTTAGGTTTATTATTATATTTGATATGCATTGTGAGTGTGCAGGATACAGGTACAACAAGGAAAGTTCAAGTATAATCTTAGCAAAGGAGGAAAGTCCAAGGATGAGTCTTAGCGGTGTAAATCCAAGCATGTAGTCTTGACAACGTAAGTCCAAGTGTGACTTGGTAATGGATGATTAGTGTAGCAGTACTGTAACAGTCGATTAGTGTTTTCATCAATCGACTGGTAGCCTACCGTTGGCTTGTAACGGTTGAATTTCACTTAGGACCAGTCGACTGGTGGTTGTACTAGTCGACTGGTGGCAGGGAAAACAAGGTGTTTTCTGTTGGTGCGGTTAGCACTAACGGTCTAACTCAGGTTTTGATGAATGACAAATCAGGTTAAGTTAGGTTTGTTGTTGTCTGACACTTTTATCAAGTGTGCAGGAAAAGTCCAGCTAGGTCGACGGGCTGACCGGATAGCTGGCGAGAAGTCCAAGCGGGTCGACGGGCTGACCGGACGCTTGGCGAGAAGTCCAGCTAGGTCGACGGGCTGACCGGATAGCTGGCGAGAAGTCCAAGCGGGTCGACGGGCTGACCGGACGCTTGGCGAGAAGTCCAGATGGGTCGACGGGCTGACCGGACGTCTGGCAGGTAAGTGAGGTAAGTCACTGAGGGGAGTGACTGCGAGGACGCGTTCCCGGGTAGGGAACATTAGGCGTCGATCCGGCTTAGATCCATTTCGGATATCTAAGTCGAGATCGTGACTAGATTCCGGTCTCGGAAAGACGGAATCTAAGTCATACTTTGCTCATCTATAAAACTGTGCTAACACTCTTTGCTGCAGGGTACTTTTGCCTCGGAATAACCTTTTCTTGCAGGAGAAGGACTTTCGGAGAAGAGGGTCCGGGCGCCGGAGGATCCGGGGCCCTGAGGTCCGGGCGCCTGAAGTTGGGGCGCCCCGAAGGCAAATTTCATCCACCGAGTCGTCGCCACGTGAGCATCATGGTTTGTGCAGCTCGTCACATTCCGTGCGCCCGAAGGGATCCAGCGCCGGACAAGATATAAAAGAAGCCCCGTGCAGAGCTTCGAATCAATCATCAATCGAGAACTTTTCGATCGCTGGTCCTGTTTCACGCTCGCGACGCTAACAAAGCTCACAAAGTGCTTCTTCGCTTTTCTTAATTTCCTTGTATTACTTTGTTTCATTAGCATTTCTGTATTCATTTTGTAATTATATTCGAATTGCTAGTGATTGCTCAACGAAGTGGTCAAGGACCACGGCCTTCGAGTAGGAGTCGCCACAGTCTCGAACGAAGTAAAACAATCGTGTTCATTTACTTTTCCGCTGCGCTTATACTCGATATTTTCGAATCGATATTCACCCCCCCCCCCTCTATCGAATCCAACGGTCTTACAAGTGGTATCAGAGCAGGTACCGCTCTGATTTGGTGCAACCACCAATCAGACAAGGGGTGAAATATTTTTTAATTCCAAACTGATATTATTATCTTTTTTGGAAGATTTTATTTTTTTTCGTTACACTTAGAGTTTCTATTTTTTCCCGCACTGCTAATCCAAGACGAAGTCTTGGGATTTTTTCCAGTTAATTTAGTGTGTGCAGGATAAGATGTCTCAACAAGAAGGCTTCAGCACAGTTCGTCCTCCCCTATTCAACGGGGATGACTTTTCGTACTGGAAGAGAAGAATGGAGGTCTACATGAAGACAGACTACGACCAATAGATGAGCGTCACAAAGGCTTATAAAATTCCAGTAGACAACTCTGGGAAAATAATAGACCCTGAAGAATGGACAAATGATTTAAAGAAAAAGGCGTCAATTGAAAACAAAGCCATCAACACTCTACACTGCGGACTAACACGAGAAGAACTGAACCGGGTCGGACCGCATGAAAACGCTAAGGAGCTCTGGGATAAACTGATCGAGCTGCACGAAGGAACAAGCGACGCGAAGGTAACAAAAAGAGATTTGCTGTTAAATAAAATTTTTAATATAAAAATGCAGGAAGGAGAAACGGCAAGTCAGCTCCACGCGAGGGTCAAAGATATCCTCAACGGTCTCCACGCGATAGGACACCAAATGGAGAACCGAGACTTAATAAGGTACGCGTTAAATGCTTTTCCGCGAAATAATTTGTGGGCATCAATTGTAGATGCCTACAAAATTTCAAAAAATTTATCTAAATTAAAATTGGATGAACTCTTCTGTGAATTAGAACTTCATGAGCAAACTAACGCCGGGGTCGAGAAAGGTGTAGCTTTATTCGCAGACTCCTCTAAAGAAAAGAAGAACAAACCCGAATCTGAAGAAGATTCCGATCAAGACTCTGAAGACGAAGAACACCTGGTGAACCTGGTAAGGAAAATGTTCACCAGGAAAAAGAGAAACTTCAGCAAACAGGATCTTCAGAAGATCAGTTCGCCAGCCGACTCAAGAAATGTCACATGTTTCGGATGTAACAAAAAGGGGCACTACAAGAACGAATGCCCAAGATTGAAACTTGACAAATCAAAGTCAACAAAGAAGAAAGCCCTCAAAGCAACATGGGACGATTCCTCCTCAGACGAATCAGAGGGAGAAAGGCAAAAGCACCAAAGTCACCTCGCGCTGATGGCTCGCGAAGCTGAAACGGAAGACGAATCAGAGGAATCGGAAGACGGGTCCGAACCCGAATCGAGCCACGAGTCCGCACTCGTTTCCGAAGGTTCCGAAGAGGTATACCTAAACTTAAATCATAAATTCTTTAGAATTATCTCGTGTTTAAATAAAAAATTAGTTAAATTGGAAAATGAAAATAAATCGCTTCTTGAGGAAAATCAAAACCTGAAGGAACAATTAAAAAATTCGAATCCAACTCAAGATCGAACACTTGAGGAGGAGAATTTATCATTAAAAAGTGAAATTAATAAGTTAAAAGAATTGTTGGAAAAATTCACAACAAGATCTAAAAATTTAGATTTAATTCTAAATAACCAAAAGGCATGCTATAATAAAACCGGACTTGGATACAAGTCAAAATCAAACAAAACCTTTAAATCATTATTAACCCAACACAAAGCAACTAAACAAGCTTGGGTCCCGAAAGCGTGCTTAACCACGCAAGTAGGACTTAATCAATTCTATATACCTAAAGATAAAATACATTATATAAACTTGAATAAATCAGATCAAAAACTAACAAATAAATTTAACTTAAAATCAAAATTCAAAACTCTACAAAATTTAGACTATCACCAAGTTGATTATAACTATAAAAAGAATCGACACAAACCCAAAATCTAAATTAATGGCCAATAATTCAGGGGGAGGCTCCAGAATAGCTGCTCCAAAACTAACATACCCGACAGGGTAACCCAAAACAAACTAACCCGACAGGGTAATCAGGATTAGTTAAAAAGAGACCGAGGTTAACTTGACTCATGGTACTGGTGAAGTTCTTGGATGATAGTACGTTAGGGAAGCTTGGGCATCGCATGTCTAGAAAGATATGGCTTCGATCTGGTGCATTTGGCCAAGTGGAACTGACCGAAGCTACCCTTAAACGAATCCTAACCAGTTAGACCAAGATTTAGTACTAAGTTCCGTGGATGGGACTATTCGGAAAACTTCGAAAGGTTGGTTACTTCTAATGATGTCCCTGTGACTCACCAAGCTTAGAAGTTTATCCGAAGAATGCCTATTTGTGGAAACCAAAACTAAATCTGAATCTAACACAAGTTAAACCAAAAGTCTGTAATCAAACCAATTTCATCTCACAAAATCATAGGATTCCCTGATTGATAATATAGATCGGGTGAGATGAATAAGGCTTAATTTAATTTTAAACTTAAAAATTAATTTCAAAAATTTAATTTTAAACTTAAAAATTAATTTCAAAATTCTAATTTTAAACTTAAAAATTAATTTCAAAATTTTAATTTTAACTTAAAAATTATTTTCAAAAATTTAATTTTAAACTTAAAAATTATTTTCAAAATTTTAATTTTAAACTTTTAAACTTAAAAATTAATTTCAAAATTCTAATTTTAAACTTAAAAATTAATTTCAAAATTTTAATTTTAACTTAAAAATTATTTTCAAAAATTTAATTTTAAACTTAAAAATTATTTTCAAAAATTTAATTTTAAACTTAAAAACTTAAAAATTAATTTCAAAAATTTTAATTTTAAACTTAAAAATTAATTTCAAAATTTAAAATTTTAAACTTAAAAATTAATTTCAAAAACTTAATTTTAAACTTAATTTCAAAAATTTTAAACTTAAAAATTAATTTCAAAAATTTTAAACTTAAAAATTAATTTCAAAAATTTTAATTTTAAACTTAAAAATTAATTTCAAAAATTTTAATTTTAAACTTAAAAATTAATTTCAAAATTCTAAACTTAAAAAATTATTTTCAAAATTTTAAACTTAAAAATTAATTTCAAAAATTTAATTTTAAACTTAAAAATTAATTTCAAAAATTCTAATTTTAAACTTAAAAATTAATTTCAAAATTCTAATTTTAAACTTAAAAATTAATTTCAAAATTCTAATTTTAAACTTAAAAATTAATTTCAAAATTTTAATTTTAAACTTAAAAATTAATTTCAAAATTTTAAACTTAAAAAATTATTTTCAAAATTTTAAACTTAAAAATTAATTTCAAAAACTTAATTTTAAACTTAAAAATTAATTTCAAAAATTTTAAACTTAAAAATTAATTTCAAAAATTTTAAACTTAAAAATTAATTTCAAAAATTTTAATTTTAAACTTAAAAAATTATTTTCAAAATTTTAAACTTAAAAATTTAAACTTAAAAATTAACTTCAAAAATTTAATTTTAAACTTAAAAATTAATTTCAAAAATTTTAAACTTAAAAATGAACTTCAAAAATTTTAATTTTAAACTTAAAAATTAATTTCAAAATTCTAATTTTAAACTTTAAAATTAATCTCAAAATTTTAATTTTAACTTAAAAATAAAAAATAAAATAAAAAAAAGGTCAAAAAACCAGGGGCGGGCGCCCCTGGTATTCTCGTCGGGGGCGCCCGGAAGGGGTCCCGGGCGCCCCGCCCCAGCGACCCCGGGCGCCCGGAGTGCCCTATAAATAAGGGGCAGCAGGCGCCCCCAACCTCTGCCCCACTCATTCTCACTTTTGCCAAGGTTCACTTTGAACCTCAGTGCGAAAGTACTCTAAATTAAATTTTCGTGCGGTGAAGACGCTGTTGCGATTCAACCGAGGTCGTCAAATCTATATTTTTTCCGATGGCTCCTCGGTAAAATATTCTTCCCCTCTCTAAAATATTTTTTTGTCTTCTAAATTTGTTTTATATATATTCTTTATATACAGTAAGAAACGAACAAATACTGGTGCTGGACCCTCCAATGCTAGTACAGACCCTAGGTTTCCCACGGACGAACTTAGGATTAAATTTGAGTCCACCATCTATAAGGTCATTAGGACTACCTGCGTAGATAGAGCGTTCTTCCTAAGGTCATGTCCCTCTGCCTTAGAGGTTATAGGCCACTACAATTTAAGGAACCTTGTAGAATGTACCAGTCCAATAAACATAAGTCTATGTGCCGAATTTTGCAATAACTTAGTAAAAGTAGATGACTTCACCTATACCACTAGGGCAGCAGGCACTGATATCGTATTTTCCCCTACGACTATCAGAGAATTTTTAGAGTTGCGTCCTTCTACTTGCCCCTTTTTGTGCTATCCTCCGAGGGATCTACCGTTCGACGATCCCTACTCACATATTACTCTCGATACGATGTATTCGTATTTTTTGGGGGGAGAGAGAGATCCCACTGTGACACAGTTTAGGTCAGTAGAACTTAGAGTCCAGGACTACGCTCTTTATAGAGTTGTAGTTCTTTGTATTTTACCACTGACCACTCGGGACATCGCTGCGATGCGCCCATTCCATTCATTCCTACTTTATGCCCTGATTCATAGGTTGGAGATTGACATTAGCCTACATATATTCTCCACCATCACTTACGCAGCCGGATACGTTACTGACAGTCGAGTCCATATGCCATTTGGTCACATTTTGACAGCCTATATGTCCTCACTGCACATTGATGTCACTAGAGGAGACGTTGCCCATATGACCGAGTTCGATGTTATATCCTCTCGGAACTTCTCCTTAGCCGGCATCCAGGTAGATAGAGATGACGGGACTATGACTTGGCGGAGGGGGGCACAGCACCAGCCCGATCCAGACGCACAGATCAGGCTCGCACTATTTCCGGAGGAAGCCGCACCGGCTCCACCACCACCCCCAGCTCGAGCACCACGACACGCTCCCCGCACTCTAGCCGACCGTATGACCGGACTAGAGAGAGCCATGGCGAGTCTCCAGCAGGAGAACTCCGATTTTCATCGGGACATACGGCGAGAGGTTGCCGAGTTACGAGCTGCCGGGGACACCCGCCACACTGAGCTGATGACACTTCTTCGATCCTTGGGATCTGGACCACCCTCTTCATCATCTCAGTAGCTTTAGTGATGACCTACTTCTGTAGCTACACTATTTGTAAAATATTTTTGAATTTATCTTGTGACATTTCAAACTTACATTGAATATGTTCTTGCTCAATAGACTAGGATCCTTCATAAATACGTTCAAAACTGATTTTATCAACTTATAGGCTAAACTTGTTTGTTTTCAAAAATTTCCATTTTTAAACTTTCAAAAACAGTTTTGGCCTTAGACTAGTCTTACATCCTTAAAAAGCATGTACCCATAGGTTTAGTTCTTGAGCATCTCACCAACACCTTAGGTTTACCTTGCTTGTGGTTGATAAACATAGAAAGGGGTGAGATGCATAGGCCATCTGTCTGGACTTAAGATGCTTATTTCAGTGCATCAGTATAAGTCTGGACGTTAAATACAATTCAAATATTAATCAGATTAAAGTTCATCAGTCGAGTCAAACACTGACTGATTATAATTAACTTAATCTGACTAACCAAGTGAAAGCTACTATTTTCTAATAGTTAGTTAGTACCTAATTGGTTAGACAGCTGGTTGAAGTTAAATATCAAATTCAGGGGGAGAAATAAAACTACTTTAGTTTTCCAAATTGAATTTTAAACTTAAATTTGAAAATCAAAGTTTGTTTAATTTTTAAACTCACAAACTTTTTATCCTTTTTACCTATTCTTTGAAAACTGAACTTTTCAAGTATGTTAAACCATAGTTTTGAATCTAATACTTTTAAACTTTGAAAAATTTGATTTTGAAAAGCAAACTTTACAAAAACATTCCAAAAATTTTTTTCTTACGTTTATCAAACTCCTTTGAAAACTAAAAGTAAAGATTTAAACTTAATTTTACTTTGAAAATTGTCCTGAGTCTACTTCTTAAAGATTTGACTTTACTTAATTTTGACAATTTAATTTGAAGGATAAATTTTACAAAATTTAGTTTACAAACTAAGCTTCTCAAAGTTATTTTCCTTGTTTTGAAAATTGAATCTTGTACACTTAGTGTTGAAAAATAAATTTCAATTAGTTTTGAAAAATAGACTTTTCAAACTTAGCGTTGGGATTTTGGTTTTGAAAACTTATGTTTAAGTAGCATTTCAAAGTTGAAACTTATTTTGAAAAATTTTTAGACCTTATACACTTATGTTTGAAAATTAACCTATCTAAACTTAGCAATTTTTTCTAAAAGCTAAAAGCTAATGCTTTAAACAAATTTTCAAAACTTTATACCCCCCCAAGTCAATTTGATCTTCTCTTGGATTTAAAAACTCAGTTATTGTTCAAGGTATTATTGTTTTCAGTATTTCTCGCTATGATTGTTTTCCCTTGTTGTTTGATGAATGCCAAAGGGGGAGAGTTAGGTTGGTTAAGGTAGGGCAACTAAATGCAAACTTAAAAAAAAAAACTAACTTAAACCTTAAAAACCTCAAAAATCATGCTTGATTTTTGCATATTTTTATCACTAACTTAACCAGGTTGTCATTCCATCAAAAAGGGGGAGATTGTTGGTGCGGTTAGCACTAACGGTCTAACTCAGGTTTTGATGAATGACAAATCAGGTTAAGTTAGGTTTGTTGTTGTCTGACACTTTTATCAAGTGTGCAGGAAAAGTCCAGCTAGGTCGACGGGCTGACCGGATAGCTGGCGAGAAGTCCAAGCGGGTCGACGGGCTGACCGGACGCTTGGCGAGAAGTCCAGCTAGGTCGACGGGCTGACCGGATAGCTGGCGAGAAGTCCAAGCGGGTCGACGGGCTGACCGGACGCTTGGCGAGAAGTCCAGACGGGTCGACGGGCTGACCGGACGTCTGGCAGGTAAGTGAGGTAAGTCACTGGAGGGGAGTGACTGCGAGGACGCGTTCCCGGGAAGGGAACATTAGGCGTCGATCCGACTTAGATCCATTTCGGATATCTAAGTCGAGATCGTGACTAGATTCCGGTCTCGGAAAGATGGAATCTAAGTCATTCATGCTCATCTATAAAATGTGCTAACACTCTTTCTTGCAGGGTACATTTGCCTCGGACTAACTTTGTTTTGCAGGAAAAGGGAGTTTTCTGAAACAAGGTGGTCCGGGCGCTCGGAGGGAATCCGGGCGCCCGGAGGTCCGGGCGCCCGGAAGGGATCCGGGGGCCCGGAAGACGAATTCTATCCAGCCGAGTCGTCGCCACGTGGAGCATCATGGTTTGTGCAGCTACGTCACATTCCAGGCGCCCGGAAGGGATCCAGGCGCCCGGGACAGCATATAAAAGAAGCCCCAGGCAGGAGCTTCAGAATCAATCATCAACTGAGAACTTTTCGACTGCTGGTCCTGTTGCTCTACGTTCCTGCGACGCTAACAAAGCTCCGACAAAGTGCTTCTTCGTTTTTCTTAATTTCCTTGTCGGTATTACTTTGTTTCATTAGCATTTCCTGTATTCATTTTGTAATTATATTCGAATTGCTAGTGATTGCCCAACGAAAGTGGTCAAGGACCACGGGCCTTCGAGTAGGAGTCGTCACAGGCTCCGAACGAAGTAAAAACAACTGTGTCTACTTTACTTTTCCGCTGCGCTTATACTCGATATTTTCGAATCGATATTCACCCCCCCTCTATCGAATCTAACGGTCTTACATTTTCCTCCCGAGCTCTATTTAATAGAGCTCGGGGTGCTTGACCAAGGTTGATGAAATTAGTGGTGGTTAACACTAATTAGAGTCTTCAAGTGCCCAAGTAATCTAGCGTGCTTGCACGAAGTTGTGGCGAGGTTTCTCCACCCACAAGAAGCTACGTGAGCTAGCCGAAAGTTCTCCGGGGAATCATCCATCGACTGATCGGGATCGTCCACCTTACGGACAACCGTGAAGTAGGAGTTTTATCTCCGAATTACGTTAAATCAATGTGTTAGGTTTGCTTTCTATTATTAGTATTTATTTTTGTATTTCGCTGTGCATACTAACCATTGTAGGAAGCGACGTTTTGGGTGAGACGCTATTCACCCCCCCCCCCCCCCCGTCTAGTGAGCGTCAAGGTCCCAACAGAATGTTTCGTCGACCTTGAAAAAGCTGACTTTTTTCTTGATCTTCTCGGGCAAGCGGCACTTGGTGATAACCTTGATATACGTTGAGCATGCAGATCAGCTCGTAGCCTGCCGTAGAGTCCACCATTTGGTCTATCCAGGGCAACGGATAGAAATTCTTCAAGCACGCTTTATTCAAGTCACGGAAGTCTATATAGACCCTCTATTTGTTGTCCAACTTGAGGACCAGTACGATGTTAGCAAGTCATCTCGAAAATTGTACCTCCTGTATATGGCCAGCTTCTAGCAATTTATCTATCTCCGCTCCGATGACCAAATTTTGTTCCGTGCTGAAGTCCCTTTTCTTTTGTTTTACTAGGCACACGTCTGGTTGGAGGTGTAGTTCATGCTGAGCCACACTTGGCGAAATGCTAGACAGCTCATGTGCCGTCCAAGCGAACACATCATGATTTTGTCTCAGGCAGGCTACCAGCTCCACTTTTTTCTCATCATCTAGATCGGCGGTGATGAAGGTGGTTGCTTTCGGGCGATTAGGGTGGATCTGAACTTTCTCTTTTTCTTCATAAACCAACGTGGGGGTTCTCAAGGATGGCGTTTACCTCCAAACGTGAGTTTTTCCGAGCGGCTCTTGCTTCAGACTTGACCATCTCGACGTAGCATCTTTGAGAGACTAACTGGTCTCCTCTGACTTCTCCTACCTTACCGTCTACCGAGAATTTGATCTTCTAGTAGTAGGTGGACACCATCGCTCAGAACTCATTGAGTGTCGGTCGGCGCAAGATGACGTTGTAAGCCGGAGGCACATCTACCACTATGAAATTTGTGGTCCTTGTCTGCTTCAGGGGTTCTTCTCCGAGTGAGACGGCCAACTTGATCTGGTCAATCGACAACACTTCGTTACCTGTGAATTCGTAGAGCGAAGTCATCATTGGCAGCAGTTCACTCTGATCAATTTGCAATTGATTGAATTTCTTCCTGTATATAATATTTACCGAGCTCCTTGTATCAATAAAAGTGCGATAGACTATATAATTGGCAATTACCGCTCGGATGATTAATGCATCATCATGGGGGACCTCAACTCCTTCCAAATCCTTAGGTCAGAAGCTAATCTCGGGTCCCTCAGCTTTCTCCATGCTGCAGCCAACAGCGTGGATCTCGAGTCGCCACGCATGCAACTTCCTTGCTCGATTAGAATCTCCGCCGGTCGACCCGCTAGCGATCATTCCTATCTCCCCCAGCGGCGTTACTTCGATTTTCTTCTTCCCTTGTGGACGGTCTGGTCCGTTCAGAGGAGGCTCGAGCAGGGATTCAGTTCCTTTGTGGTTGGTGGTGGTGTGGCCCGGTAGTCCTTTCTGAATTCCTTCGTTCTGCAGATCAACTTCGGTGACGTTAATCTAGAAGTTACGATCGTTGGCGGAATCTGCACGAAACCAACTTGCTAGCTGCCAAGTCATAGCAGCCCTTGGTGTTGTGCGTCATCGATTGGTGGAAGTTGCAAAACATCGGTGCCCACCTCATGCTTTTTGGATGAGCGACCGCCACTTGCTGTACGACATGTGGCCGAGTCTCCTAGTGTGGAGTGGCTCTCGACCGAGACCCTTTATGTAACACCCTTAGTTTTTTTTTACATATATATAATATATAACCTGCTGATGTCACTTACTAATACTTCTATAATGGTTCCTTACTCAATAAAATTACATAGACGATTCGAAAGAAAACATAACTAAATACGGAATTTAAAATGGATGGTCTTCGGGTTGTACTGTCCCTGTTCCGAGTTGGCTCACTCGTCAATGCCTCCTGTCTCGTTCGCCTCATTGTCTGAAAAAAAGTTATAAACTGTAAGTGAGAGACTCAGCATGTTCAAAACAGTCTTATGCATTAGTTAGCATCTATAATCTAGTATACTAAGGAAAACCACATCCAAGGTAACTTAGGACCTCCCTACCTACATACAATGAACATAGGCATAAGCAGTGACATAAGTGTGACAACATAAATGTAAGCATGGTAGATGAACTAAACATAATGATAGATTTGATCATGAGCATGTCCATAGGCATAGGCATAAACATATCATGAACATAACGTAGACCTAAACATAAATGTAAATATAAACATAACATGAGCATAACACAATCATAACCATAAACTCAACATAAACATAAACATAAATATAAACATAAACATAAACATAAACATGAACACAACATAAATATAAACATAAATGTAAGCAAGCATAGACATAAACATGAACATGACTTGAACATACTTGCATGCGTACTTATAAACATACTATTGTGGTGGCCTAGTTGCTCTTAGTAGTACCGTAACATAAGTTGTAGATCAGACAACTATTGTAGCGCTAGGTTGGTAAGGGTCCAAACTTAGGATTGGAGTTCCCCTTTATCTTGGCGTGCTCACCGGGCTTAGGTCCCCGGATCATACCACCATCCCAGAACATATCTTAATTGATTCTGGCGCGCTCACCGGGCTTAGGTCCCCGGATCATACCACCATCCCAGAACATATCTTGTTTGATTCTGGCGCGCTCACTGGGCTTAGGTCCCCAGATCATACCACTATCCCAGAATAAATTGGCAAGCTCCCCAGGCTTAGGTCCCCGGTTCATATCTTAACCCATAACAACATTTGGTACGCTTTCTCGGGCTTAGGTCCCCAGGTACAACTAACCACATTTATCTCATAAGCATAGACATAAGTGTAAACATAAACATAATGATGATCACTGTATAGGCATGAATATAAATATGTACATGCGCATAAACGTAAGCAAGTTCATTTCAGGAGCAATTAAAGTTATCATGATGAGAAGAGGAAACTTTAGCCTAACTATACTAAATTCAACCCTTTCTAAACTAGAATCCGAAAGTCACATGTAGCATATAAAATTGATGACAAACAAGAAGAAACATAAGTTTTCCTATATTAGAAATCCAAAAATACATATAGCATGAAAAATTACCATAATATCAAGTAAGAAGAAAACATAAGCTTTCCTAATTTAGAATTTCTACAAATACATGTAGCATGTAAAATTACCATGATATCAAGCAACAAGAAATCATAAGCTTTCCTAAATTAGAATTTCCAAAAGTACTTGTAGCATGAAAAATTACTATGATATCAAATAAGAAGAAAACATAAACTTTCCTAATTTAGAATTTCTAAAAATACATGTAGCATGAAAAATTACCATGATATCAAGTAAGAAGAAAGCATAAGCATTTCTAAATTAGAATTTCCAAAAATATAGATAGCATGAAAAATTACTATAATATCAAGTAAGAAGAAAACATAAGTTTTCCTAATTTAGAATCCGAAAATACCCAGGACATAGGAACTAAACTAAGTCACTGACATAATTGAAACCATCCTAAATTTGTGTGGTCGAAACATGACATCCTCAGCAAGAAAACAAACCAAAACCCTTCAAACTTCCAAAAATCCATAACCACACAAGGTATATAAACTAAATTAAGGCACTAACTTAATTAAAACATTCTAGTCTTGTATGACTGAATATGACATCCTTAACAAGAAAATAAATCAATACCTTACAAGCTTCAAAGAAAAACTCAAAACACATCAGACATAGAAACTAAACTAAAACAATAACATGGTTAAGAATATGCACAATTTATAGAGGCCAAAACATAATATCATTAGTATGAAAAACAAACCAAACTTACAAACTTTAAAATCCGGATCTAAACCATGATGATTGCACTCATTGATGCAACCTTAAAATCATGGTACTCATACAAAATAAAAATAACTAGGTTAACACTCGTGGATCATGATCGACATAAAAGTACTTACATCCTATGGTTCCACACAAAAACATTATTCTATGAATTGACTAATGCACAAAAAGTATAGAACGTGCATATAGGTTTCAACAATTTTGTACAAGTGTCACCCTAGGCATGCAACCATATTGCTTCATGGAAATCAAGATGTTACTACACGACACCTTTGCATGAACACAGAAATAATAACAACAATTGCCATATCATTACTTGCTTAATTAATTTTGGTTAATAAAATTCTCTAACTTCTAAGAATAAATAAATAGTAAATTAAGAATAAATAAATAGTAAATTATGAAGCAAAATGTGGAGCAACCTCAATATGAATAATTTTAAAATAGTAATTAAAAGCCTAACCCTATAGAATCCGAAGCCCGCCAAATTATAAAACCAACTAATGCATGTACCAAGTAGAGAACATGTCTTATGTACTTAGCCACTCACTCCTTGTCTTCCTTGGAAATCCTAGCACCGGTGGAGAACAAGAGGGTGAGAAGATCTTACTAGGGTCGGTGGAAATAAGAAGGTAGGGAGAAATTCTAGGTGAGGGTTTAAATAGAAGAGAGGCTTAGAACTTTGTCTAGGTGTTAATTTTTTTATAAATTTTATAAATGCTAAGTCATAGATATTATTTTTATAAAATATTTTACTAAGTCTAGATAGAAATCTATCTCCATGATTATTTAATTCCATATATATTTTATATAAAGTATAATACTATAATTTCTTAATTGGTTACTAATTGCGCGCTCAACATCTATTAATCCTATATTTTTCTTATTTAATTCTATTTATTCTTTGTAATTTATATTATACCTTATATATTATGTAACATATTATTTTATATTTTACATAATATTTCTTTGTTGCACGTTCTTACAATTTTTTTTATATATATAATTTAGATTATATATTCTATATTATAGATAATATTTCTTAAATTACATATTTTATATTATACATAATATTTACACGTTTTTACCATTTTTTTTTAAACTTAATATCAAGTTTAAATAGAAACATATTTACATGATTGTAAAATTTTCATATCTATCTACATATAAAAATTCGTGACATATAAAAATTTCTAAGTAATTTATTTTATTTCTATAAAACTTAATATCAAGTTTAAATAGAAACATATTTCGTTATAAAATTTTCATATATAGTTTACTTATTTAATTCTATATACTATATATACCTCAAGCATGTCCCATGTTCCAATTGACCTCCTAATTAAAGTTATCTTTGGAGCATTAGTTGTTTCAGATTTGGTTTGTGTGTATGGAATCTTGATCAAGCTTCCAAATTCAAATTTGTTTTTTTTTAGCCTAGACAACCATGAATTTTCCCAATTCAACGCATTGGTGTGGAATTTTGAAGAACACGATGCATATAAGGAAAAAATAGATTTATATATAGTAAAATATAGGAAATCTTAATGCGGTCTATTCAAACATTCTGATTTTGACTGATTTCATCCAATAGTTTCCTTCCGGTCAAATACTATACTGTGGATGGTTAAAACATCGATCAATAAACTAGCTGATGCATACTTCTCCTCAAAGGCCTTTGATGGAAAGGAAGAACGGACATGAGAGACACTCAAAAAAGAGAGTTAGACTAGTTGAGGGCTACTCTGATACTTAAGTTAAGATTTGAGTGAGATGATATGCGAGAAGAAGAAAATAGAGATGAAGGATAGAACTTGGTCCAAGTTTCAAAATATGGAATTCCTTGTTATTACCTTCGTGAGTGTCTATATAGTTGTCTAGAGTACTTCCACGCTATATATTCTTGTCATTGTCCTCATATGAGCCGACAAGGGGACTAAATCTAATAGTTGTTAGCTGCCCTCTTTCATGAAGTGACATGTGTTCAATATGTGTTCATAGGAGGGCATCTAGGAGATCAATTTTGACAACCTATTAATTGTCTTTCCATTCAACCGGTGCCACGTGCTAAGGAACATTCGCAGAAGAATGATCCTAGTGATGAGGAAGTTGTACTGCTCTTCACATGTTTTAAGCAAACCACGTGAAATGTAGACTGGATCTGAGAATGAGGGGATGAAGCTATTTCAGGGTGACCTTGAAAGTAGATGAAGTTGGGACGCGAGGTTGAGCTAGTGGCAGTGTAAGCGACTGAGGCCGAATCAGCTAGATAATGTCGATATCTAAAACTGAGATAGAGTCAAGGAGGATGTCGATAGCTGAGGCCGAGCGAGAATGTGAGGATCTAAGAGTGAGATAGAATCGTGAAGGATGTCAACAACTAAGGTCGAGCTAGGAGGCTGGGATCTGAGACTGAGATAGATCGTCATGGAGCACATTGATAGCTGAGGTCTTGACTTCTTCATATTTAATGATGATAGACGGAGTGTTCTCTTTTGTTTTCTAAATCTCCTCCTGTGTAGTGTCATTCTTGAGTAGACGGGCAGTCCGAGCGGCTCGTTTTCCTGCCGGATGGGCGGTCCGAGCGACTCGTTTTCTTGCCGATCGAAACAACCAACTACAGCTTGTCCATTCGTCCGACCGACCCATGATGTCCATTTATCTAACCGACCGAGTGATCCACTCGGCCACTCCTTTGCCGATCGGGATAACCAGACAGCCACCTTTGGCCAAGGCTCTTTCCGTAAGCCCTGACGTTGATCGCCTTGACTTTAACCGATACTGTGTAAATTAACCCGTGACAGGTGGGCTCCCCGGCCCTTTATCGCCGCATCAATCTCAAATGTTTTCTTTGTGCCAAATACTAAGAGTAACATTTTGAGCTTAAAACAACTCTTGGAAAAATGATATGATATTCATCTAAAAGATAATATGTTTATGTTAAAAGATGATATTGGTTGCTTAATTGCTAAAGTACTTATGTCAAGAAATAGAATGTTCTTGCTTAATATTCAAAATGATGTTGTCAGTTGTCTCAAACCTTATTATAAAGACATCACTTAGCTATGACATCTTCGATTTGGGCATCTCAATTTTGGAGGATTAAAATTGCTTTCAAAGAAGGAGATGGTAAGAGGACTACCCTACATCAAACATCCTGATCAATTATGTGAAGCATGTCTACGTGGGAAGCAATGTAGAAGAGGTTTTCTAAAGAAGTTAAATTCAAGAGCTCAAAAGTCACTTGAACTTATACACACGGATGTTTGCGGCCCGATAAAGCCAAGTTCACTTGGTAAGAGTAATTATTTTATTCTTTTCATAGATGAATTTTCTCGAAAAACTTGGATACACTTCTTGAAGCAAAAATCGGAGGTCTTCAGTATATTCAAGAAATTTAAAGCTAGCGTAGAAAAGGAGAGCAGTCTCGAGATTAAAACTATGTGTTCTGATCGAGAAGGAGAATTTACCTCAAAGGAGTTTCAAGAATTTTGTGAAGCCAACATAATACGACGACCTTTGACGGTTCTAAGACCCCCTCAACAAAATGGAGTGACCAAAAAAAGAAGCGAACCATCCTTAACATGGCAAGGAGCATTCTCAAAAGCAAGGGCTACCAAAAGAAACTTTGGGCAGAAGCGGTTGCATGTGCAGTAGTATACTTATCCAACAAATCACTAACAAGGAGTGTATGTGGCGAGACACTACAGGAAGCATGGAGCGGAAGGAAACCTGAGATTTCTCATCTAAGAGTTTTTGGGAGTATAAGGGGGTGTTTGGTTGATGGGTTTGGGAATGAGGGAATAGAATGATAGTAAAAGATAGTGTTTGGATTGTGGGTTTGTGAATGACATTTTGGGAATGATTACTAGATTTATGGGAATCAACCAAACCCATATAACTTGATGGGTTTCATTTCCATTCCTATTCTCATTCCACCCTACTATCAAACCCATACCCATAGTCATTTCCATCATTTAACCAAACGCCCCCTAACTCACGTTCATGTGCCTGATGAAGCAAGAAGCAAACTGAATGATAAAAGTAAGAAGTTTATTTTTATTGGCTATGATACTAACTCAAAAGGATATAAGTTATACAATCCAGATACTGGGAAGATAATCATCAGTCGGGATGTAATATTTAATGAAGAAGAAGAAGAATGAAATTGGAAATCTCAAAACATAGATTACAACTTCTTCCTGTACTTTTGAAAAAGAAGATGTGAAATAACCAAGGGTGGAGCAAACAAGAGAGGAGCCTACTACTCCGCTAGTAACACCAACATCAAGTACTCAAGAAACTTCATCTACATCAACTTCAAGTGAAAGAGTATCACGCTTTAGAAGCTTACGGGACATTTATGAGGTAACCGAAAATCAAGAAATCTTACTTTATGTTGCCTCTTTGCCAATTGCGAGCCTATAGATTTTCAAGAAACTATAAAGAGCAAAAAGTGGAAAGATGTGATGGATGAAGAAGTTAAGTTGATCGAAAAGAAAGGTACATGGGAGTTAACTCCACTTCTTGAAGGGCATAAGACAACCAAGATTCGAGTTGATAATAAAGTCTTCCATGATAGAAGAAAGCACATTGATATACGCTATCACTATATCAGAGAGTGCATTATAAGAAAGGAAATGCAAGTGGAATATATAAAGTCTCAAGATCAAGTTGCCGATATTTTTACCAAGCCTATGCAAAATTTACTTTGAGTTACAAAATCAAGTTTAAGAGAGGGTATTGAAATTAAATTTGATTTTGGATAAAAATAATAATAAATTAATATAGAGTTAGTAGATGGAGATAGAATTTGATGAAGTGACAATCTTGATAAGAATAAGAGTTCGTGAAAATAAAATTTGATGAGGTGACAATCTTGATAAGGATAAGAGTTCGTGGAGATAGAATAAAGAAAAATAAAATTTAGATTCAATGTATCTGAGATTAGTGCTTATCCAATAAACTTATAAATATGTACTTTTTTTCAATGAATGAAGTAAGTTGAATTCTTTTGTTTTAGTCTCCTCTTCTCGGTAGAGTAGTTTTTTCCCTAATTTCTTTTATTTCTTCTTCAATACTTCTTTTTCCAATAGAAAATTCCAAGTGTCTATATGACTCTACAAGAAATATTTCTTGTCATCTTCGATTTATCCCAAACAGCATTCTTTTTGGGCCACATCAAATTAAAATCACTTTTGATTTTTTGAACTAGAATACCTCAAGGCATGTCCCATGTTCCAATTGACCTCCTAATTAAAGTTATCTTTGGAGCATTAGTTTGTTTCAGATTTGGTTTGTGTGTATGGAATCTTGATCAAGCTTCCAAATTCAAATTTGGTTCTTTTTTGGCCTAGACAACCATGAATTTTCCCAATTCAACGCATTGGCGTGGAATTTTGAAGAACACGATGCATATAAGGAAAAAATAGATTTATATATAGTAAAATATAGGAAATCTAAATGCGGTCTATTCAAACATTCTGATTTTGACTGATTTCAACCAATAGTTTCCTTCCGGTCAAATACTATACTGTGGATGATTAAGTCATCACTATACTGTGGATGATTAAGTCATCGATCGATAAACTAGCTGATGCATACTTCTCCTCCAAGGCCTTTGATGGAAAGGAAGAACGGACCTGAGAGACACTAAAAAAAAGAGAGTTAGATTAATTGGGGGATAAATTCCGTGGCTACTCTAATACTTAAGTTAAGATTTGAGTGAGATGATATGCGAGAAGAAGAAAATGGAGACGAAGGAGAGAACTTGGTCTAGGGTTTCAAATTCTGGAATTCCTTGTTATTACCTTCGTGAGTGTCTATATAGTTGTCAAGAGAGTACTTACAGGCTATATATTCTTGTCATTGTCCTCATATGAGCCGACAATGGAACTAAATCTAATAGCGGTTAGCTGCCCTTCCTTTCATGAAATGACATGTGTTCAATATGTGTTCATAGGAGAGCATCTAGGAGATCAATTTTGACAAACTATTAATTGTCTTTCTATTCAATCGGTGCCACGTGCTAAGGAATATTCGCAGAAGAATGATCCTAGTGATGAGGAGGTTGTACTGCTCTTCACATGTTTTAAGCAAACCACGTGAAATGTAGACGGGATCTAAGAATGAGGGGATGAAGCTATTTCAGAGTGACCTTGAAAGTAAATGAAGTTGGGACGCGAGGTTGAGCCAGTGGCAGTGTAAACAACTGAGGCCGAGTCAGTTAGATAATGTCAGTATCTAAAACTGTGATAGAGTCAAGGAGGATGTCGGCAGCTGAGGCTGAATCAGAATGTGAGGATCTAAGACTGAGATAGAATTACAGAGGACGTCAACAACTAAGATCGAGCCAAGAGGATGGGATCTGAGACTGAGATAGATCGTCATGGAGCACATTGATAGCTGAGATCGAACTAAGAGGCTAGGATCTGAGATTGAAATAAAGTCATGGAGGATATCATTATTTTAGGTTGAGGCAGGATACAGGGATCTGAGATTGAGATAGAGTCATGGAGAATGTTGATAACTGAGATCGAGCCAGGATGCATGGATATGAGACTAAGATAGAATTATGGAGGATGTTGGCAATTGAGATTTGAGACTGACTATGTTAAATTGATATCTAATCAAACTCGAATTTTGGGGATGAATATATGGGGCTAGTGGATTAGATCCGAGTTCACCCCAAGATGAGTCTGACTTCCCGTATATTTCCATCTCAACTTGATTTTGATTGATAATTTAGCATGACTCCTGACCAGGAGACACATAGGGCTGAAGAAAACCACCGCATAGGATTCATTGTGTTTGACTAACTTTTGACTTCCTCAAATGGTAAACATACGACCTTGGAATTCCCATTCTAATTCTCTTTTGCTTCTCATGTAACACTGAGCTGTTTCCCAATCTGTGAGATTCGACCGACATGAATGTTTTGTTGCTATTGTGGTATTCGATAGATCGAACGTGAAGATTTGCATTAAGAGATCGACAGAAATGATGCTGATTCGTATAGAGAGATAAAATCACTCGTACATTATTTTACCTTAATTCATCCGTAATTAAAAACACGCATCGATAGCTTTCATTTGCATAATTCATGGTGCTCAAACAAATTAATTAAGCTATTAATTCTTGTGGCCACCCTTTTCGCCGGACTCGAGGAGTTCCTCCAGCACCTTGTCGTCTAAGTATTCCAGCTCGATCACTTCCTTCTCCTCGCTCTGCCTTAGTGAAGACGAGCTGCTGGTGGCGCCGGAATGGACCTTGTCCGGGAAGTTGAGCACAGCCAGGGCGCCCCTCATGTCGTAGGCGGCCTTGTCGTAGGCGCGCGCCGCCTCCTCAGCGGTGTTGAAGGTGCCGAGCCAGACGCGGGCGCCGTTCTTGCTCGGGTCCCGGATCTCCGCCGCGTACTTGCCCCATGGCCGGCGCCGGACGCCGCGGTACTTGGTCTCCGCCGCCTCTTTGCTCTGCTCTCCTTCCGGGCGCCGCTCCATGGTCGGGATAACGAATTAACGCGCGAGCGAAGGATGGCGGCTTTGCGGAGCGATTTAAACTTGGTGGGATGTCACGGCATCAGGATCCGCTCCAAGGATTGCAACGAATGCTCGGATGGGCGCTGCGTGCCTGGCTGAGAAAATTGCAGGGGATCCTGGCCAGGTGATGAGAAGGTTTCTGTATTCGCCACGTGTAGCCTGTAGATGGGAGGGGAGTTTTGAGAAGGACAGCAAAATTGAAGTGAATTTGGGTTCGATGTATCTGGATTTTACATAGTCAGAGTGATGGCTTTTCGGAAGGTTCATTTTCTTTTATGCTCTGAGTTGGCAGTCGGTATCATCATCATCATCATCATCATTGCCACGTGTACGGTATCTGATACTGGCTTAGATTTGACCTAGTTCTCTTGGACACCAAGTAGCACTTCATGTAAGTCAAGTCGCAGTGTAACTCTAAACTCTACGTGGATTCTCACGCTACTTGCTCTTGTTTTCAGTTGAATGAAGTTTGAACAATACAAACACAGTGTCAGTGGTAGTGACGGTGAAATGAGGAAGCATTGCATTAGACTTTAATAGGCAATGCAAGAGTAGGCGAACTTTGTTTAACAATATAAGCCATTGTATATATCCTTCTCCTTGTCTTTTTTTTTTTTTTTTTTTTTTTGGTTTAGCAACATCTAGATATGCAAAATCATACTTTTCCTGAAAATTGACAGTTATGAAATCATTTTATTGTAGATAAATTTTCGACCATCAAAACTATAATATATTTCTATATAGAAATAAAGCATTAACATAATTTTGACCATGACCAACTAACATATTCAAATATTAATATTATTTCATGATTAATTCATTACTTTAAAGTTTTATAAATTATTTAGTATCTTATTTTATTTTCCTTCAAACAGAAGCACTTTGATTTTCTTTCAGAAACTAGCAATTTAAAGTCAAAGAACGCTTTCTCGATTGAAAAAATCTAAATGGTGGGCAATGAGGGCGGCTTGGAAGTTTCTAGGACAATACTTAGAAATTAACGAGTCGGTCGATGTGTGTCAATTTTTTTTTTTTTTGGTTTATTCGCACGTGCACAGACAGCGAAATTCGATTGGTAGATAATATATATTGGGAAGAAACAAAGCTATATGGTCTAATCATTTGAATGATCTTTGTTTGCAAATATCAAAAGTTTACCAAATTCAAAATTTATGAAGAGGAGTGACATTAAAATTAATAGTCATTAAGACCAGATTCATAATTAATTCTAATTAATAAGAGTTGCAATATAATTTAGACTCGTTGTTTCTATCTGAGATTGTCAATGAATGAGTCATCAGACAGCGGTCTTTTACGTTGACGAAGTCGTTGAACATCAAGGGAAGGCTGGATTGATCGGAACGCCTACGAAGCCTGAGAGAATTAAAGGGAGAGAGAGAGTGGAGGTCAGGGGTACCCTGACTTAACCACTTCGATGCTTAAGTCAGTTTCCTGCTAGGGAGGTAGAGAACAAGAATAGTAGAGAAGATGTTGGTAGTTTTTACGTATGTGTGTGCTTATCTTTACCTGCAAAATTGAACTCCTTTTATATCACTCTTGAAGGAATGGAATGTTTTGATTGATAGGACATCATATTTGATAAAGTGTCACATCGTCATATCAAAGGGTTGTATTACCCATGTCCTGTACTGTAGAAGATTATATGGGCCGGGGTCACGTAATGTAGATCATGTTGTTCCACGTGTTATGACAACTCACGTGTTGTCTTACGTGCTATTGTGTTAACTCATGCACTACAAAAAAATTGGACATTAGGACCACAATAATAGCAGCGGTTGATGAAGCGGTGTAACAGCAGATCCAATAGAATCGGTCAAGTGTAACCGCTCCTAAAACCGCTTCAATTGAGATTTTTTTGATGCGGTTGTCAAACCGTTGCTATTGGACACATATAGAACCGGTTATTAGACCCGCTCCTATAAGTTCCTTTTAGAAGCGGTTTAGAACCGCTCATAAAAGGAACTTATGACCGCTCCTAAAGGGTACATACGAGATTAATAAAAAATCATGTTCGCATCTCATATTATTTTCACAATTCCAGCAAACCTTTCTATTTCGGCGACCCTCTTTGTTCCAGCGACCTTCTCTTTTCTATCGACCATCTATGCTCCAGCGATCCTCTCTATTATAGCGACACATCAGATTAATTGCACCCTAGCATCATCCTTCGACATCCAAATCATAAATCGTCTTTGATTTTGTTTCTCGAGGTAATTTCTTGGTTTAGTTTTCGTATGGTGACAATGTTTTTATATGTTAATGGTGATAAAAATTATAATCAATTAGGGTTTAATTTGTGTTGGCCGGTAGATTTGTAAATTTTTCCAATGAATCCCTTAATTTGATTTTTTTTTCTACGAGTTGTCCGTATTATTTTTCAAGTTTATTATTGTAGTTTGCTTACAACGTGTCTATGATGCTAAGCTTCATTTTTATATTTAGTAATTGTATTTATATATATGTTTGTTGAATTCTTGGAAATTTTATCTACGAAGTTTCTTTAATTTTTGATAAATCTTGCTTCAATGTTTTAACTTTTATAAATTATTGAATAACATCAAATTATGCAGAAGCAATGGATGGCTGCGCCACATGGCAGTCTTGAGTATCAGGTGGGAATCCTATATTTTTTGCGTTATGCATTTGGTGATGCGGCTCCAGATGTCACGAGACCATGTCCTTGTTGCAAATGCATAAATTCATTGAGTCATGATCGTGAGACAGTACACGAACATCTGATGATAAATGGTATTTTACAAGATTATCGCATCTGGAATTTTCATGGAGAAAAACTAATTGTACAAGATCATGATAACAAAGAATTTCATTATTCAGTGCAACAAGTTTCTGAAGTAACTAGCCATGAACCGATGGTACAAGAAATGCTGCATGATGCATTTGGAATTCATGAAGGATCTACAAGTAATGAAAATTACATTGGAGCATCAACGAGTCATACACCGATGGAGTCTAATGTTAAAGATTTCTATCGACTAATTGAGGAAGGGAAACAACAGCTATATACCAGATGCACAGAGTTTTCTAAACTGTCGTTCCTTGTTGAGTTATTTCAACTGAAAGTGAATGGAAAATGGAGTGATAAGTCATTTACAGCATTGTTGGACTTCCTTCGTCGAGTACTTCCATCTGAAGCTCAAGTGCCTAAGTCATTTTATGAAGCAAAGAAATTAATTTCTAGTTTAGGACTTCATTATGAAAAAATACATGCTTGTCCAAATGATTGCATGATTTATTGGGGGGGAAATGAGAATGAACAGGCTTGCAAAGTGTGTAACCTTCCAAGATGGAAAAATTTGCAAAAATCATCAAGGAGATCGTATAAAGGTGGAAAAAAATGTCCTGAAGTTAAAATTCCAGCCAAAGTCTTTTGGTATTTTCCATTGAAACTAAGATTGCAACGGTTATTCATGTCATCTAAGACGTCTGAAAATATGCAATGACATTTCAAAAAACGTGTTTCAGATGGAAATCTAAGGCATCCAGCTGATTCTCGAGCATGGAAGGAATTTGATGAACGTCATTATGAATTTGCGTCTGATCCTAGAAACGTACGCTTGGGACTCGTCGCTGATGGGTTTAATCCATTTAAAAATCAAAGCACTTCACATAGTACTTGGCCTATTGTCCTGATGCCTTACAATTTGCCACCTTGGGAATGCATGAAGCCTTATTCTATTATTTTATCCACCCTTATTCCTGGTCCAAAAGCACCTGGCAATGATATCGATATATATTTGCGCCCCCTATTGACTGAATTGAAAGATTTATGGGAAAATGGAATTGCCACATTTGATGCTTGTGAAAAAAAATGTTTCAAATGCGGGCTGCATTACTTTGGACAGTTAGTGATTTTCCTGGTTTGGGTTGTTTGTCTGGATGGAATACATATGCCAAGAATGCATGTCCAACTTGTGCTGATAATACAGATGCAGTGTACCTAAAACATGGCAAAAAGTGGTCATTTAGAGGGCATCGTCGTTTTCTACCACCAGATTCAGAAATGCGAACAATGCCAAGTTATGGCAAACCGGAGTTACGTGAGTTAGATTTGGCACCATTGTCTGGATTTGACGTTCTACGAATGACCTTAAACAAGAATGTGATTTTTGGTAAGAGTAATGCATCAAAACCAAATGTGAGAATAAAAACAGGATCAATTGAACAAATGTGGAGAAAACAAAGCATATTTTTTAGCCTTCCATACTGGGAATTTAATTTGATCCGACATAATTTGGACCCTATGCATATTGAAAAAAATGTTTGCGACAATATTGTTGGAACACTTTTAGATGATTCCAACAAGAGCAAAGATAATTATGCAACGCGTAGAGACTTAAAGAATTTGGGTATTATTAAACAATTATGGCCCTGGGCACATTTAGATGGTAGAGAGTATTTGCCACCTGCATGTTACTCTATGTGTAAAGATGAAAAAAAGATATTTTGTTCTGTATTGAAAGATATTCGTGTTCCTGATGGTATGTCATCTGATATCTCAAAGTGTGTGGATGTTGGATGTTGTAGGATTATGGGCTTGAAAAGCCATGATTGTCATATTATGATGGAACAATTCCTTCCAATTGCTCTTCGTCGCGTGCTGTCGAAAAAGGTAACTGCTCCACTTATTATGTTGTGTGAATATTTTAGAACAGTATGTGCAAAGACCCTACAAGAAGATGAATTACAAAAGGCTGAAGAAGGAGTTATTTTGGTTTTATGTCAATTAGAGAGAATATTTCCACCATCTTTTTTCACAATAATGGTTCATTTGGTGGTACATTTAGCGTATGAAGCAAGAATTGCTGGGCCTGTACATTATCGGTGGATGTACCCAATAGAAAGATATCTGGGGAAACTTAAAAATTTTGTTAGAAATAAAGCACGACCAGAGGCCAACATTGCAGAGGCATATTTAGCAGATGAATGTGTTGTGTTTTGTTCTCATTATGTAGATGGTAACATCTCATTAAACAATCCCGGAACACGACATAAAGAGACACCAAATGATGAGTTTCCCACACTCTCGATGTTTCCACATGTAGGGCGACCAACAAAAGGGCTTCAAGTAGTTACCTTAGATGACAAAACTCTAACTCAAGCTCATAGATATATTCTCTCTAATTGTACAGTGTTGCAACCATATCGTGAGTAAGTAATACTATTTTTTTGATTTTTTGCATAATATTTTATTGTTTTATGATCAATAATTTGTTTTAATTATATATTAATGTTGATATTGAACACTGAAATAAAAAATGAATTGAAGAGAAGACATAGATATGGCCAACGCCCAAGTAATTCTCAGTTGGATGACATGGTTAGAATGCAATTTCCAGAATGGTTTGCAAGACGAGTAAGTAATATATGTGATTTATTTTATATTACAAATTTTTAATAAATGGACTTGTTAATTTTTTTACTGTAAAAATTATATGTGTACCTTACAGGTTGATCGAGCAAATGAACGAATCGATGACTTAGATCTTCGAGTGCTTTCGCGTGGTCCAAATCCAGTAGCATTTAGTTATCATGGGTTCAACATAAATGGTTTTGCATTTCGCACGGTGGAATCTGAAACAAACAAAAAGGTCCAGAATAGTGGGGTTATGGTGTAGGCGATGCATGATAATGATGATCATGAGTCAATCTATTATGGTCGACTAACTGATGTCATCTCACTTGATTATGGTGGTCGTGGACGAATTATTCTTTTTCAATGCGATTGGGTTAACACTACTACAGGTTTCAAAATTGATCCATTTGGATTTTCAATGCTGAATTTTTCACGCTTGATACATACAGGAGAACGTGAGAAACATGAACCTTTTATTTTGGCTACGCAAGCTCAAATGGTTTATTATGTTCGTGATCCAAAGGAGGAGGATTGGTACTGCGCCATTCGTCACACACCAAGAGATACGTATAACATGGGCAATGAAGATGATATGGATACGATGCATTTTATTCATAATAATTTTTCTAATATGGAATCAATATTAGGTGATGTAAATAGAGTAGATGTTGAATTAATTAGAACTGATGTAGAGGGCTCAATAGTTGATGTTCTTCCAGTTGTGAACAATGAAACAGATGATGAAAGCTTTAGTTGATTTTTGTGTTTTCGTTCATTATTCTAAAGCTCTATCAATAAGAATTTTTTCTAATGTATTGTGAGTACAAATCAATATGGCAAAAGGGAATTGTTACTTATTTGAACTCTCCATGAACTCAGTTGTAATCTCTTGGAAATCACAATTCTGAAAATGAAGTGAAGGTGTTCTGCTGAGTTTTATTTCAGCAACCACAGAATTATTTGCTGAATCTGATTTCTGAAATGAAAGCTGATTTCTAATTTCTATATCTGATTTTTGAGCAATTACAATTCAGAAATTGAGAAACCTGTTTTCAAAATGTTGTTGTTGAGTTGCCATCACTATGTGAAAAACGACGTTTTACTTCGCCACGATTTACTTCATCAATTTAAATATACGAGGTAATAGTGTATAAGCAACTTCGCTGAAAAAACTGACGAAGTATATACAAATATAGACTTCACATATTTAAAAACGCGGGCTTCGCTTTAAACTGAAATAAGCTATTACTTCGGAAAGTTGTTAAATACCGAAGTAGTAACGTCGTGAATAGAATTTTTAGTGTTTACTCCGAAGTAATAGTACAAGAGTTAACTTTTATTTTGAGACCACTTTTATTTCCCCCCACTTTTTCGTTAACTTCCCTCTGCCGAAATAAGGTTGGACCTCCTCTTCCTTCCCCTTCATTTCAGTCCTCTCCGTTCCCTCTCGTTAGGGCTTCCCTCTGCCGAAATAAGGTTGGACCTCCTCTTCCTTCCCCTTCATTTCAGTCCTCTCCGTTCCCTCTCGTTAGGGCTTCTGATTTGGAGTCTTAGGCAACAGAGACGAAGGTTTCCTCGTTAGGGCTTCCGAAATAAGGTTTGGCAACTTGAACTTTCTTACGCAGGGTTTAGGTTGCAACTGTTTGAGATATACCGTATGTTTTCTTTCCTTCGATTTCTTTTTCTTATTCTTCTTCTTTTTCTCCTCCTTTATTTTGCAAAATCATGTTTTAGACGGTCTCCAATTTGTTGTAGGTTTGGTGCTATTCTTCCAACAAAGACAAGTGTTTGGAATTTTTTTTTTGCTTTTTTTTTTTCATTCTCTATGTTTACGAGGTCATTACCTAAAAATACGCATGCTTTCAAGTTAGAGTAAGACATGTGTTGTACTCTTACTCCTTCAAGTTGTCCCTCAAAATCTCAGTTCCACATGTATTAATTTTTCTTAAAAAAAAATACCTGCCTCCTAATGCAAGCAAGCATAGCACCAATTGAATTTAAATATCAACTATAGAAGATGGATTGTTTTCCCATGAGATAGCAAAAACTAATGTAACTAATGTGTGTTTTTGTTTCCTTGTTCAGACAATTTGCTAAGCAACCATCAACATTCATATACAAATCAATATTGCTAGAACACTCACCTTTATAATTTCTATTTTGTCCTTGCTCTCTCGGTGACCACTACACTCCTATTCAAATCTTGATGATGAATGCCTTCTTTCTTTATATAAATGTGGTCAGATACTTTATCTTTGTCCTCTTGAAATGGATTGAAATAAAACAGAGATGCATCCAATTTCTATCTAATGCCTTGTGTTGTATACTCGATCCACACTAGGTATAATTTGATAAAGAGTGATTACATCTCTCTATTATTTGCTACTCTCTTTGGCATAAGATAGCTTAGCATTTTCTCCACTAGGTAGATGATGATAATAACTTTTAAATACAACATTCACTAATAGTTATAGTAAATTCTCACCATCCTAACATAATTTGTCTTTGTGCTACCTGTTTCATCCACTATGAAGATCCCAAATACAACATTTCAGAATCAGACAATCTCAACTATGCTATCACTTATTGAGATTAAATGTGTAACTGCTTCATCCAGCATAAATACAACAATTTAATTTAACAATTTCTAACTATGATACCACTTAAGATAAATAATTTAATAAAATTCAAAGTAAATCTTTGGCTAAAAAAAATATGAGAGTAAAAATACAATAAAACTAAATAAAATTACTATTCACACTTTCTATAGTTACATCTCAAACCTTTCCTAACTCCTCAGGATGACAAAAAGTTCTAATAAAAAACTTGTGTAAGCTCTCTAAAAATGTATCACACAACTTGTACAAATGCAACTCAGCATATCTCCTACATTCTGAAATGCTCCATCCATGAACAATTTATAACCACCATAAATTTCAAGAAATTTGGTTACAATTGGATTAAACGAACTCAAAACTGCTTCCATCATAAATTTCAACAATCACAACAGCATGATTATGAAAAACTAACTTTAAAATCAGAAATTAGAGGGGTTTTCTTTTACTACTATCAGGCTGAATGGTCTCCGACACTGGATTGTTGACAACCCAATAGATTCAATCTATTTAAGAGCGTTCATATGTCAAATGATTGAGTGTGCATGTTCGAAAAAAGACAAGTGTTTGGAAATTCAACTGGTGTCATGCTTTCGTTCTTTATATATCCACATATTGTACAAAATACGCATTATTTTTCTTCATGATGAGTAGAAAATATTGACAGCTGTTGGAATGAGTATAAAATATGGAACTGTGCTCGATATGAATTTGACTACCTTTTTGCAGTCTTACTCTAACGTTTGCTTAACATATATGTAGTATCTTCAGGTTTTGATCAAAGAACACATTGAGCTAGCGGTAAATAATTTTAGCACGATAATTCTGAAGAAGTTTCTTGGGATTCTGTTGTACTATAATGGATAAATCCTGGATTTACTTAGATAGGAGGTCCAAAGAGTATGAGGAGGGTGTAGAACAATTCATTAGAAGTTGTTTGCAGAATCCACATATCGACCCCAATTTAATTCATTGTCCTTGTTGCAAATGTATGAATCTTAAAAAGGGAGCGGTTATGTGGATTCGGGAGCATCTTTACTTCAATGGTTTCAGAAAAAATTATTTGAATTGGATTTGGCATGGTGAGGCTGATGAGAAGGATAGATTAAATTCGAGTGTCAACCAAGAGCCAACTGATAATTGTCATGATAATTTTGAAGCTGTTAATTTGTGTGAAACAGCGTATAGAAAATCCAGAAGCATTTATGAAGTTTTTGGAGGAAGCAGAGAAGCCACTGTATAAGGGATGCAAACGTTACACAAAGTTGAGTGCACTTGTAAAACTATACAATACCAAAGCAAGGCATGGGATGAGTGATGCTCTATTTTCAGATCTACTAGCAGATTTTGGGGACATGCTGCCAGATAACCACAATCTGCCATCGTCAATTTATGAAGCAAAGAAGACGTTGAGTTGTTTGGCTTTGAGTCATGAAAAGATTCATGCTTGTTCCAATGATTGCATCCTTTATAGGAAACAATATAAAGACTGCGTAAGCTGCCCGAAATGTGGCTTATCAAGATGGAAGCTAACCAAGAAAAATGTTGAGAAGAAAGGTGTTCCTGCCAAAGTGGTTTGGTATTTCCCTCCCATACCAAGATTTAAGCGCATGTTTAAATCTTTAGAAACTTCCAGAAATTTAACATGGCATGCAGATAGCACAAGAGTTGTTGGTCAGTTACGCCATCAAGTTGATTCTCCGTCATGGAAATTGGTGGATCATATGTGGCCCGACTTTGGAAGTGAGGCAAGAAATATTCGCCTGGCACTTGCAGCCGATGGAATTAATCCTCACAGCAATCTTAGTAGTCGCTACAGTTGCTGGCCAATCATGCTGGCCACATATAATTTGCCTCCATACATGTGCATGAAAAGGAAATTCATCATGCTAACGATGCTCATTTCAGGGCCGAAACAGCCTGGAAACGATATCGACGTCTACCTTGAGGTTCTGGTTGATGATTTGCAGCTCTTGTGGGAAGGAGTTGATGGAGTTTATGATGCTTATCGAAGGGAGGTTTTCACTCTTAAAGCAGTTCTTTTATGGACCATCAACGACTTTCCTGCATATGGTAACCTTAGTGGATGTACTACACATGGTTATTACGCATGCCCAATATGTGGTGAGGATACTTATGCAAAGCACTTACCAAATGGGAAGAAAATGTCATTTGCTGGGCATAGACGATTCCTACCACGATTTCATCCATATCGGAGGCAAATAAAGGAGTTTAATGGCATGGAGGAACTTGGTGAAGCAGGTAGGCCATTATCTGGAATTAAGTTGTTTGACAAGCTTTCAGAAATAACATGTGAGTTTGGAAAGAAAACAAGTGTGAAGGGGAAAATAAGGAAAAAAGCAAAGGAGAATATTGTGGAATACATTGAAGAAGAAAAGTATGTTGGAGCTACAAATTTCAGTAAATGTTGGAAGAAGAAGTCAATTTTTTTCAATCTTCCATATTGGAAATACCTACATGTTAGGCATTGTCTCGATGTTATGCACATTGAGAAAAACGTTTTCGAGTCTCTGATTAATACTTTGATGAACATCAAGGGAAAAACCAAGGACAATGTGGCAGCTAGGTTGGACATGGTTCAGATGGGAATTAGACCTCAATTGGCTCCTAAAATTGGTGAGAAAAGAACATATCTACCTCCTGCAGCATGCTCATTCACAAAAAATGAGAGATTACAAGTATGTAGGTCATTAATGGATATAAAAGTTCCGGAAGGTTTCTCATCAAGCATGAAGAATCTTGTCTGCATGGATGAGATGAAGCTAAGTAGCTTGAAATCACATGATTCTCATGTTATAATGCAGCACTTCCTGCCAATAGTCATACGTAATTCTCTGCCAAAATATGTTAGATATGCTATCATAAGATTATGCTTCTTCTTCAAAGATATTTGTTGCAAGATTATCGATGTAGCCAAGTTAGATAAGCTGCAATCTGACTTGATTGTTACACTCTGCTTATTGGAGCAGTATTTCCCCCCTTCTTTCTTCGATATCATGCTCCACTTAACAGTTCATCTTGTTCGTGAAGTCCAATTATGTGGACCAGTCTACTTCAGATGGATGTACCCATTTGAAAGATGCATGAAGGTGTTGAAAAGTTACGTAGGCAGTCGAAAATATCCAGAAGGTTGCATTGTTCGGAGATATGCAGCAGAAGAAGCAGTTGAATTTTGTTCAGAATATCTCAATGACCTTGATCCTGTTGGGGTCCCTAAATCACTACGTGACCCAAACGCAAGCATTCCTGGATTCTCAGCAAGCAATTCATCAATCATCGTCCAACAAATTGATCTCCGACAAGCACACTTGACTGTTCTAGAAAATACAGAAAAAATATCTCCATACATTATGTAAGTGTACTGCATAACTAATAATTATATGTACTTGGCAGTCCATATGCATTCATGAAAATAAAACATTAGAAGTAAAATTCTTCAGTGAACACAAATCTTTCTTGAAGATAATGTTTCCCAAGAAACAGAAAGATGCAAGGTGGATACAAGATGCTCATAATAAGAGGTTCATTGACTGGTTTTGTGCAAAGGTGATGTAGAAGATGTTAACATACAATATTTGTTAATCATTGTTTTGATCACACTAATTAATAGGAATTCATGTCAGGTGGCTGCTGAAATCGACAGTTGCAATGGTGGAATGACATCGTCATTGAGATGGCTGGCCCATGGACCACGTGTGCGAGTCATAAAGTGTGATAGCTATGTCATAAATGGCAATTTATACCAAACAAAAGAGCGGGATGATGAGAAAGTTTGTCAAAACAGTGGTGTTTCTCTACTTGCCAACACGATGCTTGTTTGTAGTGCCAAAGATAAGAATCCCGTGTTAGAGAATGTGACTTTTTATGGAGTTATTGAAGAGATATGGGAACTAGACTATCATCAATTTCAAGTTCCTCTTTTCAAGTGCGCATGGGTATCAAATGACAAAGGAATACAATACAATGATGAATGTGGCTTCACCTTAGTTAATCTGAACAAACGAGGGCACCAGAAGGATGAATTTGTGCTTGCAAGTCAAGTTAGACAAGTATTTTATGTTGCTGACCCACTGAACAAAGGGTGGTCAATAGTGCTTCAAGTTCCAAATAGATGTTACGAGGGAGAAGAGGATCTTTGGACCATAATTCCCGAAGCTCGACCAATTGATAATGTTGATATTCATTGTATTCCTACACATGAAGGATACTTTAGATCTTCTAAAGAGGGTTTCTTTGTAACAAACAAGAAAAAATGATGTTTTCCACTTTTATGTCATCTGCATTAATATTTATTGTTTTTACTAGTATTATTTTACTTGTTCGTATGTGTTAATGTTATTATTTGTATCACGTCTTCTTTTATTATATTGTCACTGTAGACTTTATATACTGTTATCTCATCATTTATTTTCCTATATGCAGGGAAAAGAACAATGCGTCCTAAAAAACAGCGAAAAATAGCAAAATATGATGAGCCACGTGTAGTTGAGGACACCGAACTACACCAAGATGCTGATGGGTTAGCAGCTGCAGAGCTACGAGGAGAGACTGAAATAGAACAACCTCCTATTACTGGGCAGAAGAAGACTCGGGGGCCTACATCAATGTGCAGACTTATTGCTGCTGCAAGATGGGGAAAAAAGTCGACGATTGAATATGATGACATAGGACGACCTGTGTACAATGAAAATGGGAAGGCACTACAATCTTTCATAGGCTCTGTTGTTAGATCCATGGTGCCTATTAACATAAAGTCATGGCCCACTGTTCCAAAGAACATGAAACAGAAAGTGTGGGAAGAAATATCGGTGAGTATAATCCAATAATACACTTCCTTATGAGATTGCTTATGTTTTTTTTCATTGTGATTTTTTCAATATACAAATTGATAGCAATTACTGCTGTGTGTTACAGAATGTCTTCGACTTAGCACCTCAAAGCGAGGCGGCAGTGATGAGTTCAGCAGGCCAGAAATGGAGAGACTTCAAAAACAAACTCAACAGTAGGTTTGTCTGGCCATATAGAGATAATCCTGAAAAACTGAGGTTACCACCGGAGCAGTATCAGATCCCATCTGCAATTTGGAAAGCTTTTGTTGATGAGAGGCTACATCCATCTTGGGAGGTACTTGATGATATTATCATGTTATATTTAAATTATTATATGCACCAAGATTTAAAACATTTAGGGCATTTAATTAACAAAATGAAGTTCTGTATATAATAAGTTCATGTACAGCAGGAATATATATAATAAGTTCATCATACTCCATCCTAGTGTTTTTAAATTCTAGTCATTCTTCTAAAAATTTACTCTTTTTTACGTGACATAGGTCACTCATGAAAAACAAAAGGAACGGGCGAGCAATTGCAAGTATCATCACAAAATGTCTCGCAAGGGATACATTGGATTGGAGACTGAATTGGTAATCCATGGAACATTATATTATCCTTTTCATGTAGTACGCCATGTTTTAAATGATCATTTTTTGGAATTGTAGAGGCAGAGAAAAATATTCAGGGAGGATGAGGAAGTTGATAGGTCATTCCTTTGGCGTAAGGCCCGCGAAGACAAATCCGGAAACATCACAAATACAGAGACTGCTGAAGTTGCTGAAAAAATTGTATTATTTTAGTTTTATTTCAAGTTCATTCATAATAAGTGAAAAAAGTGTCTTCATTGGATATTTAATGTTACCTCCATATTTGTAGGACGAATTGTTGGACAAAAAAAAGAGGGGAGAGTTCATATCTTCTGGAAGCAATGACGTATTAACTACTGCATTAGGGAGCCAAGAACCTTACGGAAGGGTTAGAGGTGTAGGGGGATTTGTGAAGCCCCAAGTCTACTTCAAAACTCCAAGGAAGAAGAGGGAGTTGGTGTCAAAGGCTTTGGCTGAAAACTTCAAAGAGCAAGCGGAGGAAACAAAGATTTTGAAAGCTGAAGTTGAAAAACTGAAGGCTCTTCTTGCTCGATTTATGCCAGAAACAAGTGATCGAGTTTCTGAACGTGTAGCATCTAACAAGTCATCGCACATGGCAGTTCAAATATTGGAAGATGATGTGGAAGTTTTTGAATGCGACAATTCATTCAATCAGGTTTTGTATTATATTTGGTACATTAAATTTGTTTCCTAGCTTCAGATATTAAAAGATAATATCTTATTGTTCAGGGGAAAAAATGTCATTTGGCTCTGAAGAATAAGGGGAATGTGGTGGCATATGGCACGATAGTATCCGACGGAGGCCCAAATGTAATGCTGCACAATGCTCCACTTGGGGAAGGCAACTTAAAGGTGTCTGTTGATGTTGTTTTACAGGAGGAAGCAGAGCTTCCAATTCCACTTAAGTCAGGACCAATAGTAATGGTAGATGCTGTTGGAACTGTGGTTGGCTGGCCAAAAGAATTGGTGATATTTCCGACGACAAAGGTATTTTCAGTTCACTTTTCTGTTGCTATAGTTATATATTTTGCTACAATTATTTAAAATTACAGAAAACGGAGAAACCTGCACCACCATTTGCTATTTTGGAGGTTCCTGATGAGAAAAAATAAATTCAAGGAAGTTGAAAGTGCTCTACCAATGCCATGCAAGTTTTTGTATTCTTTTGTTGTTAGACTGATGACTGAGGAGGAGACCATTCCTATCGAATTTGATGAAGCCATGTTTGGACGTAATGTGAGTACATCGTTGTTGAGAGAGGATATCATGCGCTGTATGGAAATGAGAGAGATAGGGTCCAGGCAAATATTGGTTTACATGGGGTAAGTTATGTCTTATATACAATTCTTCTCTTTGCATGAGTTCATGTCTTAAGTAACCATGTTTTTTATTACTTGAATGCAGTTACTTGTACAAGTACTTGAAGGAAACAAACAGGGCTGAGTATGTGTCGTTTGTGGATCCCAACAAAATACCAGCCGCTCAAGATGGCAGTACCTCTTCACAACACATTGCTAATCAGTTGAAAGCATCAAACGGAGACAACATATGCCTTATCCCATACAACACTGGGTATATTTTTAATCCCTGCTCAATTCCTAATACATAGTAGCTTAGCTATATATTGACAATCGTGCAGGAACAACTGGATCTTGACCGTTATAAACGAGGACAAAGATACAATTTATTTGTTGGACTCAATGGGTAATAGGAACCGAGATAACGCTTGGAAAACTACAGTGTGCAAGTATGTTTTAGATTATGTAGATTATGAATAGATTGATTAGCAAATATGAAATGAAATAAGTTCTATTTTTACAATGTAGTGGAGTGAGGACGTACCTTTGTATGAGGGGTAATCCAAAACGACCGACTTTCAAACAGTTGACGGTATGTCTTATTGAAAACATGCATTCCTGGTTCTTATATATTTGGTTTTTCACTTTGCATTAACTTTGATTCATTAGGGTAATCTCACACAACAAGGTTGTGTTGAATGTGGATACTGTGTCATGCGGTACATGAAGGAGATTGTTGAATGTGAGGATCTACAGTTGGAGAGGAAGGTGTGTGAATTTCTTCCATTTTGAACAGGAATGCACATACTGAATCAAATCGTTCACGCCCTGCTACTGCTTTCTTCTCATGCTTTGATATGACTTCTTTCCTTCTTTTTTTTCCTCGCCCTTAGATGACACCCTGTTTATGGTTTTATACAAAACTGTGTTATGCATAGTTCTATTAGTAGCTGGGGGAAATTAGTAACTGATTTGGGCATGGTTACCTTATAGACCTAATAAACTATTAAATTTCTGCTTGCCGATGATTGAGAATATAGAAGGCTGTCAAGGAACAACTATAATAGTCTTGCTATTAGCACTAATGTTATAAAATGCTTTTAATTAATACTAGTCATTTGCTAATAACAATGACAAAACCTTTCTAGACACGTGCTTAGTTTAAATCAAATCCAATAGAACCTTAGGCATCAAAATATAAACTGTATTATGAGTTGAAATTTAGATGTTTTAAGATGAGAGACAAGGGATCATAAGTCATACCTCGATATTGAACATTATTTATGACCAAGGTGGGTAGAATACTGACATCTCCACGAGAACCATGCCCAAGCTACCATAAGAAAATGTTCAGCATATCAGCTAGGCTACTTGAAAGATCCAGTTATCTGTCCACACCGCTAATTCAGTACTTTCGTGTTGTGTGATTATTGAGCAAGTCTCATTGTACAATTTTTTGCTTTTTTGTCATAGTGCATGTGAAATTGAGAATGCAATACATTAATTTAACTGAGCATCTAATCACCATGCGATTGGAACTACTAAAACTTAAGGTTCAAAAAACTGTTGGATCATTTTTATTGCACATTTGATGAAATGTTATTGTTACTATAAGAGTGCATATAACAATACATATTTATTTGTCTTATCATGCTTTTGTTAATTTAATTCATGATTTTTTGTCAACTTACTGTGTTTTGATTTAAAGTTTTCAGTTACAAAACATAACATGATGGTTCTTTCTAAATTACAGTTTGCAGGTTGTGTGAAGAACCAGTACTATACGCAGACACAATATGATGACGTGAGAATCGAATGGAGTGAATTTGTGTACTCGTATTTGAAGTGAATTGCAAGTTGTGTGAATGAACCAGTACATGTTTTTGGTTTTTTATAGCTTATTTTGATCATATTTAGGGAGATTTGTTTTGTATAAAAATATGTTGAAATCATGACTTATTTTGATCAAGGCTTATGAAGTTACCTTTTGTGATGCTCAAAATTACTGAAGTCTAAAATCCGAAGTAATTTATTCATAAAATACTTCACTTTATTCATAAAATCCGAAGTAAAATCTACTTATAACTTCGAAGCAATATAATTTGTTGCTGTAAAATAGTATCAACTACTTCGGTTATTACCAAAAATTTCGAAGTAGTATCTATCTATTACTTCGATCCAGAACGAAGCTAAATGCAATTTAATCGATAATTACTTCAGGAATTAACGATATATGACGAAGTAAAAGTAATCCATTTACTTCATTTTTAACCGAAGTTAAAGTAGGTATATTACTTCACAACAAATACTAAACGATGAAGTCGAAAAGGATTAATTACTTCGGTGTTTTTAAAAACCGACGAAGTTATATGCACTTTTTACTTCGTAATATGTCCGAACCCGACACCCAATACGACTTCGTTTTTTCTGGGCCTACGACTTCGGAGTTTATCCGAAGTAAAATGAATCTTTTTACTACACGCGTGTCTACTTCGGTAAAAACAGGTCTTTTACTTCAGGTAATCAACGAAGTAAAAAGCCGTTTTTCACATAGTGCATTGTGCCAATTTGGAGGAATATGTGTAGGTTTATGGAAGGCAATTTCAGAAATCAGAATTTATTTCTCAATCTGATTTCTAATACTGAATCTGATTTGTTTCAGAAATCAGAATTTATTTGCTGAATCTGATTTGTTTATGAATTTGATTTCTGATTTCTGATTTCTAATTTCTTATGAAACCAGATTTCTGATGTTTAAAAGTACTCTAGTATTCAATTGTGGAAATGAAGTGAGTAAGTGTTATGTGCTAGTGATAAGTGGGCTTCTTTACTGGTTGGCCTTCTAAATCCACATGGGCATTGGATCGGTCAGCAGACCGATCCAGTGATACTATGGGTTTTCTGATCGGTCTGGTGACCGATCAGAAACCAAACAGTGGCTCACTGTAAGTTATCTGATCGGTCACCGGACCGATCAGGAAACGATCAGAGGCAAAGAAGGTAGGGGGATCGGTCTGGGGACCGATCCACCTATAGCCTGATCGGTCCACAGACCGATCAGGCTTCGAAACCAACTCTCACAGAGAGTTGGCTGATCGGTCTGGGGACCGATCAGCCTAGGGACTGATCGGTCCACAGACCGATCAGGCGACTCCCAGACCGATCAGGTTGGATCCTGATCGGTCCAAGTCTAGAATATTAATCAAAATTCCATTGCCTTAACATAATTTACATTCCCTATTTTTTAAAATTATTTTAATAAATTAAATTAATTAAACAAAATATGAATATTAATACAATAAAAATAAGACTCCACCCAAATTTCACATTCTCGCACCCAAATTTCACATTCCCGCTATTAATTCCCTCCCCTCACATTACCTTAACATAATTTACATTCCCACTAAAGTCGCCTCGTCGCCTTCCACAGACCACAAACACACTCACCTTCATCCCATCGTCGACGAGCCTCCGACCTCCGCCTCTTCTAGTCACACAGCCAGGAACCTCCGTCTCCTCCCAGGTACGCAGCTACCATAACCTCCGCCTCTTCCTTCCGCCGCCTCTTCCTTCCGCCGCTGATTCCTTCCGCCGCTGTTTCCTTCATCCTCTGATTCCGATTTTTTATTATGTTGCTTAATATTGATTTTGGAAGCCTTCTACAGATTATTAGACCTATTTTCGAATCCTATCTGCTGTTAGAGTTTTTATACTTCAACCTCTCTTTGCCCTGTCTTTGATCCTTGGACTCTTTGTAGGTAAAGGCTTTTGCTTTTGGAATTTGTTTAGGGTTTTTTTATGGGTTTTGTCAAAGGGATGAATCTCTTGATATAGGCAGTTCAAGTCAAAGGATGTTTGAGCAATGCCGAGACAAAATCACTGGCAATGTTCTTGATACTTTTTTATGGAATTTGAGAAGTATACAAATATCCTTGTAGCACTCTTTATTAGCATTGTTTTGCAGTTACATTTATCAGGTTTGATGTAGTTCGTGTTGTTAGAGCTTCTGTTTTAGTTTTTTCCCCTTATTTTGTGATTAGTTTGAAAGAAATATATGGTGTACAAGGTCTAAAGTTTCCACGTCATTGATGATACTTGAGCCAATCATTTAGATGTTCTCAATTATGTTATCTTTCGGTCCCTTTGAATCTTCATCAAATCAGATTAATTTTGTATAACTTTTATATTGGTAAATATCACTAAAGAAGGCAGCATGATGAACAACATAGTTCTGTTTTCGTTAGTGTTTCTTTAGTGTTGTCGTCACCAACTCTATTTATGCTATTGTTTATAGTGATTTTCAGCTCAAGTAGGTCTTCAACCACTTCAACTAGATTAAATTTTTTTTGACAGAAATATTTTCTTACAGCTACTAGAGTTATGCATTTTGACTAATACAATTCATTCCTTGTGTTTTTTTAATGCGGAACATTGTTTCTCTTTTGTTATTGATATCTGAGTTAATTATCTAGATGTTTTTTTAATGCAGAAAATTTGTTCTCTTTTGTTATTATGCTTGAACATTTTATGACAATTTCAGATTTTACACTTCAAACTTCATTCATATTTCTATATTGTGATTTGTAGGTAACTTTTGAAAATAGCAAACAAAAGAATGCGAAAGCTAATACAAAATAGCCAAAGATGATCTACGAGAGAAGAATCGAGTAATAGAGGAGCTGATCATGAAAATGAATCACAAGATACAACATCTCATTCACCATTAGAGCTACAAAATGAGGAGGTTAATGAGCAAGGTGAAAAATATTTTTGGATATGAATAGAAAATTATTTTTTGCAACACTAAGTGAAAATTATATTTTTCAGATGAAAATGAGATCATGTCTTCATCCCAAGCTCAGAAAAGAAAACGTGGCAAGACTATTATGAGAGATATTCATGCATTACATCCCGATCATATGCTGGTAGTGAAATTCAATGAAAGGGGACAGCCTTACGGTGATCTACAACCGACTCTTGCAAATTTTATTGGGACTATTGCACGGAATGGAGTTGTGTTGCCCCTGAGCTTTTTAGATTGGAGAAAAATGCCGACAAATCGCTTGAATGATGCATGGAAACTTGTTACTGTAAGTTTACAAGATCATAATTTCAATTATGAATTTAAATCATGTACATATTTTATTTTATGTTTATAGGCACGTTTCTGTATCTCAAATTGCCATAGAAGAGTTATAATGCAAATGATGGGGGCTGCATGGAGAAGGTGGAGGACCGAAGTGAAAGCTACATCTTATGATTCAAATACTCCACTAGAAGTGCTTGTTGCAATACAACCCATTCCTCATGGCTTGACACTTCAAACATGGGAAGTTTTATGTAACTATTGGAAGTCTACCGAGGTACAACTAGTATTAATAGTTTTTTATATATGTTATAGATGTTATAATTTCCTTATAAATTTTTGTGCCAGAAAACTTCAAAAATCAATAGAGAAAATGCGAACAAAAAGAAAGGGACTCATGCACAAGGACGCACTAATATTCCATCATTGGAATATAAATTTGTAAGAATCAAAATTATTTCTTTTCTTTCTTACAGTTAGTTTCACACTGCTTATTTACTGTTTTACACTTTAATGCTCTTATCCTTGAAGTTCCAAGGTTTTATGGGATTCTAGAAATTGATTACAAGCAATGTAATGTATATAGTTAGTTTTTGAAGAATTTATTACTGTAAGTTGTTATTACTGTAATTTATATAATTACAACCAATGTAATTTATTACTGTTTTATTTTCGTTCTATAAGTTGTTATGCAAATAGAAGAATTTATGCTATTAATATTTGGTGCTAAATGTGGATTTGTTATCCTGTTAGTCTCAAGAAAATGGAAGAAAACCGAGTCGTATTGAAATACAACAATTGAGTCGAAGAAGTAGAAAGAAAGGAGGCGCCCTTATTGATGACGAGGCAATACGAATTGAGGTAATAATATATTTCACTTTTTAAGTCGACTTTTAAATATATTTTTATTCTATTAACAATTTATTTTCTTGTTAGAATTTACTTAAAGAGACTGTGGATCGTCACCTTCAAGATAAACCTGAAGGAACACAACCAATAGAAGTCCATGAGGAGGTATTTCGGTAATAATATTTTTTTTAATTTCATTTCATTTTTGTAAAAGCTGTTGCAAATGGTTCAACTTTAATTTTATTCAATATATAGTGAGGTTTTTGGACCCGAGCATTCTGGTCGGGTACGATGTTTAGGAGCTGGTGCGCTGCCTAGTCAAGTGTTCCCAGAGCTATGTAAACGTAGCTCAATGTATTGGCAAGACTATCACTCTAATTCAGATATGACGGACAAATTTAAGGAAATGGGAGAGAAAATTAAAGATATGGAGTTGCGAGAAGCACAACGACAAATGGAAATAGAGCAGATGAAAAGACAAATGAAAGAAAATGATCAATTTCAAAATTTTGCACGGGTAATGCTCAATATGATGTCGGGTAGTGCTGGAGGTTCTCATGGACCTGAATCATTACCGGCACAGGTAATAACATTAATAAAATAAAAGAATTTGTTTAAAATTATTTGTATAGTTAAGTGCATGATAGCAAATTTATTTATTTTTGTAGATGGCAGCTATGCTTACAAATATTATGCAACAACAAGTTTCATCAACTGCGGAAGGAAATAGATGTAGATCCTCCCCATCACCAGAATCAAATAATAACTAGACAGGTTAGAAATTTTTAAATAGAAATGTTTTTGTTAAGATGAAGTTTTAGCAGCTCATCTTGTTTATCACAATTAAACTGGAAACAATTAAATTTTGAATTAGGTTCAAGGTCAAACTCCATTTTGTGACTCTATAAGTTTACTATTTTATCAAGTTAGTATATAGTCATTAAAGTCGTAAAGTATGACTTCATTAAAGTCTCAAAGTATGATTTTGGCTGATGTTAATTGCTTAGTGCGATGCCTTTTCTGGCTTCTTAAGCAGTAAGATCAAATCTTGCTTTGGTTATTGCATCAATTTTGATCATCTCTCAACTTAATTGAAATGCTATGTATGATAGCTCTGATTGGAGCTGTTAACTGTGAAAATTTACCTCACTGAAGTGACCTCTGCTGTACTGGTTCAGGAAATTGAATTGTTCAACCGAAAAAAAAAACCTTACCTAATTGATAAATTTACATTATTTGCTTGCTAGCAATATACTAGAACAATGTGCTCTTTTGTAACTTTATTTTTTGTATCTGCAGAATTTGACCCAACGATCATTATCTTTTTTGAACAAGCCTGGAATGTCTATATTGCTCCTTGAGATATTAAACTACAGACTACTTCCTCTATACAGGTGCTACAATGAGATATCCTTTACCATGGTCTCTCTAAAATTCTAAAAAAGTTGTTTATTCCTTATAGAATTTAACTTGGATATTTCATGGTTCATATTGAGTTTTGTTGATGATGGAAATCTTGTAGATCTGCAATATCATATCTCACAAACTTGACTAGATAAGCATTGAACGAGTTAAAGTAGTTTATGAAGACCATGTATAGCTGCTTTGTGCCTTGATCTTGTCTAAATTTTCTATTTCATCCTGTATTGTATTTTTTTTCCAACTACTAAAGTCGCAAGGGTATTCATCATTCTTTATAGCTATATAGTCTTTTATGTCTTTTTCCCTTCTATATGTCTTTGCATTATTTGAAGTTTGCATTTTTTTGAAGGTTGCTATTGAAGGTTGGAGCAAATGCCTTTTGTCGCTTGAAGCAAATGTCTTTTGATGCTTTATTGGCGGAGAAAACTTGTTATTGAAGTTTCTATATATTTTGGGAATTAAAGAAAGGATTGTATTAGTGGTATAGTGTGGTGTTAAATGTATGTTATGAATATTTTGAACTTAAATATGAATATGACTTGTTTATTTGGTAATCCAAATTGTGTTATGAATATAAATTAGATTTGTGCAGTGAAATATTAATATTATCAATTGATTTAAATTGAGCATTCATTTTGGAAATCTATAGGTACAATATGATATAAAAGCATTTTTAAATATGGTAATTCTGTATATTTAGAGGCGGTTTAAAACTGCTCATATAGATAGTGTCACTGTTGTATAATAAACTTATAGGATCGGTTACAACCGCATCTAAACGACTATTTTCTAAAATGGTTTACAACCGCCTCTAATAAATCATCCTTCTGTGTCGGTTTTAGACCACTTCTAAAACATCATTTTTAAATTGCAAAGTAAGTTATAAGACCGGTTTTAACTGTTTGTAAAAGTTGACCTTTGGAATCGGTTACTAACCGCTCCTAAAGGTCCACCTTAAGGCGACCCATATTGATCTATATACGCGGTTACTACCCGCTCCTAAAGGCCCACCGTAAGACCGCTGCTATTGGTAAGCATTAGAAGCGGTTTATAAGTTTAAACCACCGGTCAGTATTACCATTTCAGTTGCATTTAGCGTCGCCAACACCTACACCGGTTACAAAACCGGTGCAATAGGGTTAGCAGCGGTCGTAAACCGCTGGTATAGGCCTTGAAAAACCGCTGCTAAACCCTTATTTTTTTGTAGTGATGTGTTGTCCCACGTACTATTAACTAGTTGGGGTAGTTGGGCCAAAGGGAGAAATTTCGGATCGACAAAACCGAGAGGGACTAGCAGGAGTGTCAGATTGGTAGGGCTGAAGGAGATGAGCAAGATCGGCGGAGCCGAGAGGAAATGAGCATGAGTGTTAGATCGGCAGGGCTTCTCGTCTTGAATAGGTTGAGTCGAATGGTGATTTTTTTTTTGTCTTGGACAGAATCAGCCAAATGATGAAACTTCTTATCTCGGGCAAACTGAGGCGAATGGTGAAGCTTCTTGTCTCGAGTAGACTAAGATGAATGCTGAAGCTTCTCTTCTTAGATGGGCTGAGCCGAATGATGAAACTTCCTATCTCGGGTAGACTAGGGTAAATGCTAAGGTTCTCTTCTCGGATGGACTAAGCCGAATGGTGTTCCCTTTGACTTATCTTGACTTTGACCTTCATCTCAACATGATTATTAAACTTCTTGGTACACATGGAACTCCCCTTCGTCGAAGAAATTGACACATGCCACCATCACACTGTCGACCTCCTCCCTCACCGTCTCCCTCGCTGTTGCACCCTCCCGTCACTGCTGACGATGCCTCCACCTCCCCATGCCGACGGGATTACCCCTTTTTCTTCACCTAGCCATCGACCCCCTCCTTTTTTAGATCTCCTCGACACCGCCTTCGTCACATACCTCCTCGCTCTGTACCCACTGTCGGTCGATCTCCAGCCAAACGACAATGTAGCCTCCCGCACCTCCCCTTCCTCGTGATAAACACCACTTGCTCTCCCGTCCTCATGTCATCTTCGCCAGATCTCCACCTCGTCGCCACCTCTCAAAGCAATGTCGCGCCCTTGCCAGAACTTCGCCTGTTGTTGTCCCTTCTTGGCACATGCCTTCTGTCACCACTACCTTTGGCCGCCGCTGGTTGCTCCTTTGTCCTCCTGACTTCCAACCGCTAGCTCCTCCAGTTCCCACTGTTGTCATCGACTCCGACATTGATCTCGCCGCCATCGGACCACGCCGCTTCCCCGGGCTAGATCTCGTTGCAGCCTCCACCTCCTGTCGCTGCCATCTCCACCTCCTATCGCTGCCATTGCCACCTCTTATTGTTGCTGCCTCTAGGTCTCCTTAGTCGCAGCCTGCTTCGTGAAGGTCTAGGTCTCCCTATTATGTGTCGACTAGCTTCACATGTCATCCTTCTCATCCGTTGCGTCTCCCTCAACTTCTTATATTCCTAAGTTCCTGCACAGTTAGATAGAAGACATCAAAACTGCAAGACCTAAGTTAACTCGATTGACCACATCAAAACTTACCCGAGGTACTTATACTTCCGAGCCCTTATATCTGCCTCCATGCTCCGCTTCTGCTGCTGATCTGGCCTCTGTGCTCTCGCCACTACAATGCGCCAATCTCGACCTGGCTCTCCATTCAACCCACTCCTTTGTGTTATAAGAGGCGTTCGCTCTTACGGACAGAGGTGCGTGCATACGTGCTCGCATACATGCACATACGCCTCGTCCTGCATTTCATTATTTGACTATTTATTTCCATTTATCCTCTACTAGAGATTGGCATGAGCGTCGAAGTGGACAAGCTGGAGCACCCCTAGTATCTATTCTAACCCCTCCCTCACTCTTGTACTCCTCCAGGCATCTCCAGTCACCCAATTGTCCTTCTGGCTCTTCCAACAACAAGGATAACTCACCCTCTTCTTCGAAGACTACACGATCTAGTCAACACAGAAGATACTGTCTATGGGAACGTACACCTGAGTTGAGACGTTAAGGTGGATGACACCGAAAAACTACTCACCATCACCATGATTCCCGAGGATTTTGACAAACACATGGTTGCCATCGTGAAAGAGGAGGAAAAAGAAATTTCTTAGGCGTCATTTTCATTCGAACGTTGAGCTAGAAGCCAACGGGTATTCACCCCAGCAAGATCTTTACTTTCCATATCCTCGGTTAGCACAAGACGTCTAACCAAGTTAAGTATTTTTCTCTCCCTTAGCAAGATCGAGTTATATTATTTTCTCTCCTTGACTCTGTAGGCATTCAAGAGTCGGGGGATCAAGTTATTTATTCTCTCGGCTAGATGGATAATTCTCTCCCCCAGCGGGATCTAGTTATATTATTTTCTCTCCCTGACTTCGCTAGCATTCGGGAGTTAAGGAATCGAGTTATTCATTCTTTCGACAGGATCAAATTATTCTCTCTCAGTAAGATCAAGTTATATTATTTTGTCTCCCCGACTTCATGAGCATTCAAAAGTCAAGGGATTAGGTTATTTATTCTCTTAACAGGATCATATGATTCTCTCCCCCAATGGGATCGAGTTATATTACTTTCTCTCCCTGACTCTGTGGACAATTAGGAGTCATGGGATTGAATTATTCTCTCCCTTAGCAGAATCGAGCTCATCTTATTTCCCTGATCTCGCGGATATTTGGAATTTGAGGGATCGAGTCATTCTCTCAGTAGCATTGGGTTATTCTTTCCGTTAGTGAGATTGAATCTTATTCTTTTCTCTCCTTGACTCCACAAGCATTTGGGAGTTAAAGGATTAGGTTATTCCCTTCCCTTGTGGGATTGATTCTTATTCTATTCTCTCCCTAACTCCGCCAACATTCAGGAGTCGAGGGATCGAGTTATTATCTCTTTTAGTGGGATTGATTCTTATTCTATTCTCTTCGTCAGTGGAATCGAGTTTTATTATATTCTTTCCCTGATTCCGCAAATATTCGGGAGTTGAGGGATTAAGCTATTCTTTATATCAATGGAATCGAGCACTTATATCCCCTAGTCTTAGACCAACGGCGTCCATCAGAAATTATCCTTTTAAGGACCCACTCTCTTCCCAACTTAGATATAGTCAGGATTGAGCTTATATATGTTTGTAAGTCTAAACAGATCTGGAGGACTAGATGTTTAGCAGGTAAGTTGAGGTACACTCCTGGCGAGAGTACAATAAGGTCATGTCCCAACAAGGACAACCTTTAGGTGCTGATCGAAATAGAGAAACTGTTTGAGATTTCTAAGTTGAGATCAGGACAGTCCTTACTGCTTATTCATGCATTAATATATATCTATCTAACTCTATTTTGGAAAGCCACTTTTGTTATTTTCGTGCTAACTCTATTTTGCAGACAAAACAAAGTTTCAGGTTTACCAAGGTTCGGTTGACCGAAGTGGAGGTTCAGTCAATCGATCAGGCCAGATTGGGATAAATCAGCACAAAGCTCATAAACTTGGTATCACAGCATGATCAGTTGACTAATATAATTAATCAGTTGATCAATCCATATTTGATAACCGTATAAGCCAAGAAAGGAAGTCATTTTTCGTAGACTAATTAGTGGGATCAGTCGATGATACAAACAAGGAAAGATAGTTAGGCCGGTTTGAATCACAGCAAACAAGGAAATGTGTTGGGTTTAGTCGACGAATAGAGTATTTGGTCGACCAAACATATTGGCCGACTGAACGATTTTTTAGTTGACCAAACCATGCCTATAAAAGAAGGCCTCGAGCTCCGAGCTAGATAGAACTTTAACCTCTAATTCATTTTACATCTACCACAACTGTTCGTGCAAGCGTCGACACTTTTGCTGTGAGAAAATCTCCAACAACTGTGAGTAATCTTCTATTAGTGGTGTTGGCAACTTGTTTTTATCTTGCACTTATTCTTTAAAGATAGTAGGATTGTTACTATCATCGTATCATTCTTGTACGATTTGATTTCTTCGGAAGAACTATATTAGTCTTATCCAACGAAAGTGATAAAGAATGGGGGGCCTTGAAGTAATAGTCACTGGACTATGAACCAAGTAAAAAATAATTATGTCTTTGAGTTTTGTTTTATTCCGCTGCAAATTATACTTTGATTCTATTTTCCTCTTAGGAAAAGAAAAGATTTTTAATCCAACGAGATTCACCTCCTCTCTCATCTTTCACGATCCAACAATCCCCTGGTCTCAGACCAACGACGTCCATCAGCAATTGTTCTTTACAGGGCTCAACCTATCCCAACTCAAATATAGTCAGGATGGAGCACTTATATTATCCCTTGGTATCACATGAGTGGTGTCCATCAGAAATTATCCTTTTTAGAACTCAACCTCTTCCAACTCAAACATAATCGGGATCAAGCTCATATATACATTCTAGTCTCCGATCATGGATCTCTATAAATAATTATGCTTTTTAGAGCTCAACCTTTCCCCTAGTCAGGATCGAGCTCATAATACATCATAGTCTCATATTAGTGATCTCCATTGATTCTTCAGTCGAGATTCTCCATTATTGACTCTCCATTTGGGATTCTCCATTATTGACCCTCCAATCGAGATTTTCCATTATTGATTCACCAATCGGGATTCTCCATTATTGATTCTCTAGTCAGAATTCTTCATTATCGACTCTCTAGTTAGAATTCTCTAAGGATGTATTTGGTTCAAGTTATCATGTATATAACCTTGGTTATCTGATTGTTTGGTAATCACATAACCAAGGTTATGGGGAATAAAATATAACCAAATATTGTTTGGTTCAACGTAGGTAATGCAACAAAAACTTGTTTGTTTGAATGTTTTAATGAATAATCTAATTTAATATTTTACTATATTACCCTTAGTTATAAAACCAACCATATATATGTTTTAAACTCTACGTTTTTTTTATTTTTTCTTTTTCACGTTTTTCTTTATTTTTATGTTTGTTTTTATTTTTTTTATTTTTTTACGTTTTTTTTTATGTTTTTTTGTTTTTTTATATATTTTATAAATTTTTTAAATTTTTTTTTACATTTTTTATGTTTTTTTTTATTTTTTCCCCATTTTTTATTATTTTTAAATTTTTTTTTACCTTTTTCTATTTTTAAAATTTTTCAATGTTTTTTTTACATTTTTTTATTTTTTAAAAATATTTTATTTTCTTTTTTATATTTTTTAATTTTTTTCTTTATATTTTTCTTTTTATTACATTTTTCTCTTATTCGAGAATATTTTGGGTAAAAAATTTTTGTTAACCACAGAATCAAGAAAAACCTCAGTTTTTTGAGATTTTTCGATTCCGGGTTGCATGCCCCTTTTGTTGACGTATCGGACATAGAACATTACTCGGGAAACATTAATTACCTAAACCAAACAGGGTTTTCGTTGATAACCTTGGATGAATAACCAAGGTTATCAAGGATAACCCCCAACCAAATGCACCCTAAGAGTTTCTCTATCGAATATCCATTGACTTTTCAGTCGGATGTCCAACTATTTCTCCGTCAGATCTCCAACGACTTCTCAGTTGGATCTCCAGCAACTTCTCCATCAGATTTCTAATAATTTCTCAATCAGACTCTCCAACGTCCCTTCGATCGGATCTCTAATGACTTTTTAGTTGGATCTCCAACGATTTCTCCATCAGATCTCCAATGACTTCTAAGTTAGATCTATAGTTCTTCCCCGACTCCTTAGTCCTAAGTAATTAGCCTTACGATAGACTTGGAGCCCCTAGCCCCGTACTAGCGATTAGCCTTACGATAGGCTCGGAGATTTTTTTTCAACTCTTCAATTGGAAGACACTAAGCCTTATGACAGGCCCAGAGATTCTTTTCCTAACTCCTCATTCGGAAGACACTTGTCTTACAACAGGCCCGGATTAACCCTATAACAAGCCCAAAGATTCTTTTCCCGACTCCTCAATCGGAAGACACTTTGTCTTATGGCAGGCTCAGATTAGCCTTATGATAAACCCGAAGATTCTTTTCCCACTCTTAAGCATTACAACAGGCTTAGAGATTCCTTTCTCGACTTCTCAATCGGAAGATATTCTGCCTTACTGATTTTGGTCACAACTGATCTCATACAAACTGATTTTAAACTCATGTATTTATTCCCCATGGATCTCATACATCTAAATTAGTTGACGTGGTCAAAATCAACGCTGAAAAATACTTTCAGGCTGGTATCAGTCGACTGCCCCCAAGTACCAGTCGACTTATCCCTTCGACACAACATTACAGAAGCGTTATGTGGTCGAAAGCACTGTTACCAGTAGACTGGTATCAGTACCAGTCAACTGCCCTCATCAAAATGAGATTACAGAGACATTCTGTGCTCAAAAATATTGTTACCAGTCGACTGGTATCTGCACCAGTCGACTGGTACTCTATTTATGCAAAAATCAACCTTTTCTGACAAACTTCATAAATATACTAGAAATTTCACAAACCTCCAAAAATCTCCAAATTTTGTGGAGAGGTCTATTTTACTCATGTCTACTTAGGAAAAATTTATTACAAAATGTATTTATCACTAATCCCAAGAATGTCACAAAATCCAAAACTATTTAAATGGTTCAATTGAACCTTGACCTAAATTCCTAGTTTTGGCTTTCTATTGATGTATTTGTCATACTAAATCACAATGCATCCCTAGCATTGGTTTATATAGCATCTATACATCCAAAATTAATTATCATGCTATATGACCCCAATGTCATATTTCTTGCATGAAACACAAACTAATTGTGCCAAATCCATAGGTTTGAGACTCAAGTCCGTCTCCAAACCACTTAGCACATTCCATGGCTCCTCTAGACTCCCAAGTAATCCACTTGAGATCAATTTACCATGGGTCTTAAATTGACTCTTTGAGCTCTCCCTAGAGCTTGTAATCTTAGTCACCTCCCTAGGTGACTCATCCACAATTGCTAGGTCACATCGATGCACCTCCGGTGACACTTGGCCTACAAACCTAACCTTTTTAACCTTGGACACATTGTCCTTGGTTAACTTCTTCTTGCCTTTAAATGGCTTTCTCTTGCCATTTATTGACTTTTCATTGCTATAGTCATATGCAACCCTAGCATAAGACTTTTCCTTAGCCTTGGAGACATTAGATCGGTATTCCAAACTCAATCTATCATTGTTGGGTCTTTGACTGCCCAACACCATACTCAACCCTCTAGATCTAACCGTGAATCTAGCTAGGGTTTTCTCCAATTGATCAAGCTTTGCCTTCAAAGCTTGATTTTTTCTCTCTAGGTCCCTAACGCTAGAGTTGATTTATCCACATTGGACATTCCTAGACCTACCCTTTCTAGGCATGTGTCTCCCCTTCTTGGGATTAATGCCTTAGTTCTCCTTAGGCCTACCATTTCTAGATTTATCATGCATAGATCTCCTAGGGTTATCTCTAACATTTACCCTATTCCTATCATGATATCTAAATCCAAAATTTTGCCTAGATAAATAATGACAATTATTTCTAGTATGCATGGAGGAGTTTAAATTTGAATTAACCTTCAAGTTAGGATATACCTCCCTTACCCTTGAAGCTCCCCCTCGACTTGAGTCACTTCATCCTTTTCTTCGAATTTTCTTTCTTCTTATGTAGGCATGAGTTCTTCTCCTAGAACCTTCTTCACTTTGCTCCACAATTCATGGGTGTTCTCATATTTACCTGCATGACTCACAACATCATTAGGAAATATATCAATTAAAATTGATATTACCTTTGAATTTGCCTCTGATCGTATGGTTTGCTCCTTCGTCCAATGCCGTGGTCGGAGCTTCTTCCCTTTCTTGTCCTTCGAGACTTCAAATGACTTTTCCACCACTATCATTGTGTCCCAATCCGTCTCGAAGAAGTTCTTCATTTTCACCATCCAAAAGGTGATGCCCCATAAGCTTCCTCCTTCATACTTCGGCGGATCAATCAAGCCAGACATCCTTGCTTCCTCAGCGGTTAGTCCGAAGGAGAGCATCCTTACTCTGATACCAACTTGTAGGGGATCTTGCGACCGGCTCAAAGGGGGGTTGAATAGTCGTGCCCCCGACGCGATAGCTTCCTACGTATCCGTTAACGCATAGTAGAATAATACAAAACTAAATACGAATGAAAAAGCTAAAGACAATGAAAGAAATGCAAACCACTAACACGTCAATGTAACGTGATTCGGAGATAACTTACTCCTACTCCATGGCTATCCGTAAGGTGGACGATCCTTCAATCCGTCGGTGGATTAGTCCCCGACAAACTCTAGCTATCTCAAGTCACTCCTTGTGGGTGGAGAAACCTCACCACAAACTCACCAAGACCTCTTGGATTCCACAAACACTTGAGAACTTTGGTGACTTCTAATTAGGGTTGATCACCTCTAATTTCGTCACCTTGGCCGGCCATCCCAAGCTCCTTCTTATAGAGCTTAGAAGAAAACAACCCTGCTATTTTACCATTACCAATCGACTGGTCCTTGCACCAGTCGACTGGTACCAGCCCAACGACTCTCTACCAGTCGACTGCTACAGTACACCAGTCGACTGCTACAGTAACTGCTATAGTGTTGTTAGCTACTACAATCCCCGCTGATTGTACAGTACTTGTTGGATCGAGAAGCGCTAGAGGGGGTGATTAGCACTCATGGCTTTCACACATTTCGAATTCGTAAATTATTCGAGTTAAAGCAGCAGAAACAGTAAAGAAAAGACAAACACAGAAAGACACAGGATATTTACTTGTTTCGGAGCTTGTAGCGACTCCTACTCCAAGGCTCGCGATCGTTGATCGCTTTCGATGGGCAACAACTATAATATCGAAAATCTTTTACAAGCAAGTACAATTAACAATAATAAAAGAATATACCAACGACAAGTGAAATGTCAGATTTAGAGTTACGGGTTGTCGGTATCAAGTTGTAGCTTCGTTGGAGCTTCTCGTAAGCAGCTGAATGCAGAAAGGTCGCTTGTGAATTGATGATTTAACTTGCTGCTCGAGAGCTCCTTTTATACACTGCTGGAGGAGCCTCAATCACCATCCAAGGCGCCTCCAACAAGCTGAGTCAGCCGCGTGGATCAGAACGGACCTGGTCGCAACTCATCCACTTGAAGGCACCTTCAAGCCAATCCAAGGCACCTCCAATCTCTGGTCCAAGGCGCCTCCAGCTCCATCCGAGATGCCTCCAGCACTGCTTCGCGGCCATCTCACAATCTGCACCCGAGGCGCCTCCAAGCTCTATGGAGGCGCCTCGGACACTGTTCATCCGCGGCTTAGCTTGTTCCTTTTGTACCTGCAAGACATGTTAGTCCCAAAACAACAACATATCCTGCAAGACAAAGTTAAAACATTATAAATCAAGTGATCGACAGTCATCAGACTGTCCGGGTCTGACTTCGAATTTCACCAGAAACCCTAGGTCAACCTGACGCCTACTGTTCCCTCTGCGGGGAGCGCGTCCTCACCTACTCCCCTCAGGAGAGATTACCTGATGTCAGTTCAGTCCACCAGACCGACTAGACTTTCTACCTAGGGTTACCACCCCCTAGGACCTAGGGTTACCGCTCTTAGGGTTTTTCTCCACCTAGGGTTACCACCCCCTAGGAACTAAGGTTACCCCCCCTTAGGATTTTCCTCCACCTAGGGTTACCACCCCTAGGACCTAAGGTTACCTCCCTTTAGGGTTTTTCCTTCACCTAGGGTTACCACCCCCTAGGGTTTTCACCTTGCCTAATCGTAGCTAGGAATTTTGCCTAAGAAAACTTAGGACTTTCCTGCAATCTCCATCAGACATGTTAGATCACAAATAAGCTTAACTTTGATTCCTTTGCCATTATCAAAATTTGGGTTCAATTGTCAGATGCTTCCCGCACCAACAGTACCCCCCCCCCCCCCCCGAGAATTTTCCTTGAGTACAATCTCTCATGCACTCGTACCCTCACGACTCACTTAACTCTTCTTTGCAGCCTTGACCTCTTGCCTTCAAGCCTACTTCCTTTGGCTCTCGTCCCTCGGATGCATCCAAGCCCGCGGCTCGTATCCAACATCATCCTTCGCGTATGCCTCGAAGTCGCTTCCCTCGGCCCTTGTCCTTGGTGCCTTGTCCACGGTCCCTCGGATGCTCTATCCTTCACCGAACCCAAAGTCATCAAGCTGAGTCATATGTGTATCCTGCAAATCTACACACTCACATACACATATCAAATACAAGGGTAAATCTAGCTTAAACCCTTTGTCCAAATACCAAAACACATGATCGCACGGACCATTGGGATGGCTCCAACAGTCTTCACCGCAGACCTCCTCACTCCGCACTTGCTGTCAACTGATCTCCGGCCACCCGACAAAGTAGCCTCCCATGCCTCCCCTTCCCTGCAACAGATACCACCTCCTCTCCCCCTCCTCACGTCATCTCTGCCATATCTCCACCTCATCGTCACCTCTTGGAGCAATGCTACACCCCCGCCAAAACTCCACTTGTTGTTACCCCTTCTTGGCACACGCTTGCCATCGCAGCTGCAACTAGCTGCTCCTTCGTCCTCCTCGCTTCTGACCGCTAGCTTCTCTAGATCCTGCCATTACCCACCGCCTCTAGTGTCGATCTCGCTGCCATCGAAGCAAACCACTCTCCTCGGACCAGATCTCGCAGCCACCACCACCTCGTATCATTGCTGCTACCACCTCTTGTCGTCGCTGCTTATGGGTTGTGTGTGCCACAACTGACTTCTAAGCCCCCGCAACCGCCTCTATGCTCCGCTTCGATCGTTAATCATACATTCTTGGACTTTTATAACAGGCCTAAATTGAAAAGGTATTTATAAGGTATGACATGCAAAACTATGGACCTAGTGGCCTACCTATGTCTAAACATGACAAATTCAGTTTACAACAGTATCCACATCTTGAATTTGAAATAAAGGAGATGAAATAATTTCCTTATGCATCAGCTGTAGGAAGTCTCATGTATCCACAAGTTTATAAATGACCATATATAGCATTTATAGTAGAGATGTTAGACAAATATGTTAGTTGTTGGTGCAACATCTCTCAGGTCAAGGTTGACCTGGTTGACCAAGCTTGAGTCTTGGTTTGGGTTTCGATGTTTGACAATACAAGGTTGATTGAAGAAGAGTCAAGTAGGTCAAGGATTGATCGGATACTTGACTGGGAAGTCCTAACTGGGATGTTAGGCGAAATGAAAGTCCTGGTGAGTGGAGCCAGGCAGCAGAGAAATCATAGTGAGTGAAGTTAGGTGAAAGTCCTGGTGAGTGAAGCCAGACAGAAGAGAAGTCCTGGTGAGTGAAGCCAGGCAGAAGAGAAGTCCTAGTGAGTGAAGCTAGGCAGATTGGAAGTCCTAGTGAGTGAAGCCATGCATGATGAAGAAAAGTCCAAGTAGGTCAAAGGGATTGACCGGATACTTGGCACAAAGAAAAGTCCAAGTGGGTCAAAGGGATTGACCGGACACTTGGTGAGGGAGTCCTAGCAGGTCAAGGAAGTGACTAGATGCTAGGTATGACGTACCAACAGGTTAAAGTTGACCGAAGGTTGGTTTGGGAGGCTTGGGACTTGGTTTTGGGTAAAAATCAAGAGCTGGATCAATCAGTGGATTGATCAGTGGATCGATCCAGGCAGTTTCCTAGCGCACAGAAAGCCTCTGGATCGATCAGTGGATCGATCCAGAGGTCCCAATCGATCAGTGGATCGATTGGGACGATGATGCTTCGCGCGATAAGCACTGGATCGATCCGTGGATCGATCCAGGCATTTTTCCATAGCACAGAGGCACTCTGGATCGATCCGTGGATCGATCCAAAGCCTCCCCGATCGATTGGGAGCATTCCAATCGATCGGGATTCGATCGTTAGCGTCGATTTAAGCCGCAGGTGTTCATTTCCTTCGGCATCGCTTCCACGACAAACCTTAGATCTTCACCAGCGACTCCACAGAGCTCTCCACGCCAGTTTTTGAAGTTCTTGGAGGTTCTTCCAAGTCAAGAGGCGGATCTATTGCAAGAGGAAGAAAGCTCGGGTTAGGGTTTTCTTGTACTCATTGTAAGCTTTGTGCTTATATTTTGTATCCTTTCCCCTTCTTCTTGTAGTGTGAACTTGTAGGGCTTCTCCGCCTTTGGTAGTTACCAAAAAGGAGGATTTTATTAGTGGAGGGTGCGTGAGTAGGTGTGGATCCTTGGACTAGTCACCTCTTGTGAGGTGGATACCAAGTAAACCAACCTTGTTAGCGTTGTGTGGTTTGTTTCTTGTGTTTCCGCTGCGCATCTTTGAAGAAACAAGCAACGCCAACCACGAAGCACGCGAAGAGCTATTCACCCCCCCTCTAGCTACTTTTCGGTCCCAACATTAGTAACCCATGATTGTTGCACTGGAAAATAGTAAAGAGAGTGATGCGATATTTACAAAGAACTAAAGGATACATGCTCACGTATCGGAGGTAAGATCACCCAGAGGTGATTGGATATTTAGGCTCTGATTTTACGAGATGCTTGGATAAAATGTTTCATGCTTATTGGAGGGACTATATCTTGGAAGAGCGTCAAAAATATTCTAGCAGCCACTTCTAGTATGAAGGTAGAGTTAGTAGCATGCTACAAAGTATCAAATCATGAGATTTGGTTGTGGAACTTCATCACAGTGTTGTAGATTATTAATGGTATTGATAGACCATTGTTGATCAACTATAATAATAAAGTCACAGAATTGTCTGTCAAAAATAACTGCAGTTTGTCAAAGACCAAGCACATTGACATCAAGTTTCTACAAAGTTAAGAGTCGTCAGGTCATGATAGAGCACATCAACACAGATTCTATGTTAGCAGATCCACTTACCAATGACTTGGTACCTAATATGTTTAATGCGCATATTATGGATATGAAAGTCCTTCTTATAGAAGAAAAATTTATCTAGTGAGAGTCTGTATTTTCTTTATTACTCTATAATTTTTGACAAACATTTTATTTTGATTATTATACGTACTTAAGTTCAAAACATTAATGAGAATTTTTGTTTGTTTATTTGACACTCTAAAATAAAGAATCATGATTTACTGCTATTGTTTAACATTTTTTGTTTATAAATATGATATAGATTCTATTTGGAATCATAAGACTTGGATCATGATTTTCTAGTGTAGTTTAGTATAAAGTTTTAACAAATATGATCAGACCCTTTTGGGTCACTTAGAACCAATAGGAAATTGACTTGTACTAATTATATTCTATGTAATTTCCATACATTACTAGGGATTAGCAAAAATTTGACAAAACTGAATTTATCGACCGAATTTAGAAATTCGATTCAGTTAATTTGATTTTTATTTTTTTAAAAAAAAATAGTTCAACTTTCGGTTAATTCGGTTCGATTTCGATTTTAAAATTCGTAATTCAATTAAACCAAATAAAGATATTATTTTGATTATTCTTTAAAAATATAATTAATTAAACAAAATCTAAATTTGATTAATTTGATTTTAAAATTTTGATTAATTCAGTCTAAAACTGAATTAACCGATATTTAATCAGTTCGGTTTATTCAGTTTTCGTAGGAAAATTCAATCAATTTGGTTGGTTGGAAATAAAAATTAATTTGTTCGATTTTCAGTTTGTTGGGTTCGATTTTAATCAAATGCTCCACCCTACACACTACACATTCATATCTTGGTCTGTGTCATTAATGACATTAGTATTATGATTACTGTTGGAGCTTATTACATGTATATACAATAGTATGACCTCTTTAGTCTTATATCAATAAAGTTAATGGATCATATTGTTTAAAGGGGTACTCTGAACCATAAATTTTGATATCAATTAAAGTTTTATTTGTATTTCATATACAACTCAAGTAGCCCAAGTGAGAGATTGTTGGACATAATCCATATTAGTTGGGCTTATTTGTAAGTTATGCATATGAATACGAACATAACCTATTTAAGTGATCTAACATAAGGTTATTGAGTTTCGGGAGTTTCATGTGTAGAATCTTTTATACTGATCCGTTATTATCTATGAGCGGATAACAGATCAGATTGCCTATATAAGGGATTGATCCCCAAGAGTTTAGGGTATCTTTGAGATGTCTCTTCGTTCTCCATTGATGAAGAGGATTCGACGTCGTCAATCCTAATCTCCTTAGATGATTTTCCTCCTTTGCTTTCACTTACTTAGAAGACACTAAAGATAAAGATGACTCTTCAATTAAATTCCTTGTCACTATTTGTTTACGCTTCATGATGTTCTATCATGGTTTCGATGAAACAAGATTTATGCTAATGTTGTTGTATTTCCTCTTGGAATTCTTATTCGATTTCTTGAATACATGCGGCTTAAGGTTTAATTTTACAACTTCTTTCATTACAACCCACGGGTTGTTAGTCCAAGAACTATGGATGTCCACTATGTTCTCCTCTTCAAAAATAAGTCGAATGTGGAGAAGCCTCTTATACCAATTGAGAACGAGAAAAACAATTAAGAGAACAAGAAAATAAAATGTAGTTCGAGTGTCAATTTTCTCTTTCAATTGCGCTCCTCGCCTCCTTTTATAGTCACTACTCGAGCTGCTGACGTAACATGTTCGGTTGATCGAAACCTGACATGGCAAAAAGGGCTCATCCACTCAACGATTGTTTGTTGACATGGCGAGAAGGTGGCAGATGAGGCTCATATTTTCAATGATCATTTGCTGATGTGGTGAGTTGAGGTGGCAGATGAGGCTCATCCACTAAAACAGTCCTTCCTCGACTGTTTTGCTGATGTGACATCCAATCGACAGATCTAGATGATCGGTCGACCTATCTTGTTCTAATGATAACATTCAAATCGTTAGATTTTTATCCTCGCATTTGGTTGATCGAGTCGCTGGTCCAGTCGCTTGAAACTCCTGACTTAGTCGCTTGTGCATTCTTCCTCTCGACTTTGCACACCTAGGATGTTGGAGTACTCTTCTGTAACTTCTTGTCTCCCGGATGCACTTGAAGCATCGGTTCCTTTGCCGTATCATCTTTTTGGCTCATTGAGTCTTCTGTCAAGATTTACCGTCTCCGATGCTCCTCATCCTTTCCGGTCCCTCACCATATTTTACAAGATCACCATTTACCTTTTGTTTTGCTGCTACTTGTCTTTTTCAGCTTCTCTTCATTTTTATACCAAACGATTAGCTTAACAAACTGAAAATAGCCTAAAAATGCAAATTCCAATTTGACAAAGGATAAATTGCACAAACAAGCAGCGCCTGCTTAAACATGGCTCAACCTTTGAGGTTTGCTTTGATTCTCGATGAACAGCAATCATCCAAAAACGCAATTATTGCCAAACGAGATCTTGAATGGAATCGAAACAATCTTGTATACTGAGCAACAACGCAGAGGATGTCAAAGTGCAACAGAAGAATCAACAATCTCTTTTAAAAAACAACAACAAGCAATTACAATTATACGTTGATGCTTTTGATTCTTTTTTGTTCTTTCACAGTTCATACACGTTTTTTCTTTAACTAATGTCTATTTCAAATTAATAAAATATCTCCAAGAGTAGGGAAAATATTAGCATTTTTTGCTTCCCATTTTTTTTTCTTTCTTTTCTTTTGCACTGCCAATGAATCCTTGACAAGTCCAAGTCGCAACGTTAAGCGTCAATGACATGGCGGCCGGGTGAGCGAGCCGGCGGCGACGCCAGGTCATTCCGGCACAAGGGGCACGTGGCATGTCTGATGAGCCAGGGGTCGATGCACGTCGCGTGGTAGCCGTGGCCGCACCCCGGCAGCACTCTCAAGTCGTCGTCGCAGCGGAACTCCACCAGGCACACGGCGCACTCCCCTGCCTCCTCGCGTCCCCAATCCACGGCGCCGAACGGCACGAGCAGGAAAGAAGTCACCCGCGCCGGGTCGAGCCCCCTCTTCTTCTTCTTCTTCATCCTTCGTGCCAGACGCTCCTCCGCCTCGGAGCTCGAGCCGAAGGCGACGCTGATGACCGCGCCGACGATGAGGAAGGAGAGGACGAAGAGGAAGAGCGGGAGAAGGACTTGGTCGATGTACGCAGGGGGACGCGGCGGAGTGGTGGGCGGGAAGCGGCTGGGATGGGAGCTTCCGGAGAGGAGGTCGTCGCCGGAGTGCAAGCTGTGGTCCATCGAGATTCGAGCGGGATGATCTGCGTCGAAGACTCTAAGCAAGCAAACCTTAAATAGGCTGGCAGCTTTGGATCTTATGCCAGCTTTTCCACAGCTTCGAGAACGACAAAAAAGAAAAAAAAAAAAAAGGAATTTGCCTACAAAGGTTCAACAGATACTATTTTGCAAGGGTTTCCACTCCGTGCCACGTGTGCGTCTCAACAATCTGAGCCGTCTTCTCTTTCGAACAAATTGCCAACAGAATAACTTTCATTACTCGTCTTTCAACAGCTTATCGTTTTCTTTTCTGTCCCAACTTTCTAGATCGAACCGAAACCTTGCCTTACGGTGAAATTGAACGGATCTTTACTCTTCCAGTAAAATAAAAGTCAAGTTCACATATTTAGACTCTTTAAACGGTCAAAACACAACAAGTTCATTAGAGCGTATTATAATTTTTACCATAAAATTAGCCACCGGATTTAACACCTGGCACGTAATACGCAAGCCCCTACGAAAATGATTTTCTAAGCAATAAATATAACTAAAAAATAATATATATATATATATATATATATATATATTCTTTATTTTTGAATTTATGTCGTTGTCATAATTATCGAATGATGTTAAGCACGTGTTTTGGGAGTGTTGGAGGGAGAAAAAGCAGCTACGAAACTAAGCCCAGTTTTCCACCGTGTAAGGTTATAAACCGACTCATCGGAGATCTTCTTCTATAGCTGTAGTTTGTCACTTTGTTGGACCATTGCTTGCTCGACAAGCCCTAAACCAGCGATTACCTATCTTGTCGAGAGTTGAATAGCAATTCCATGGAAATCTGACGAGTTCTTCTTGAACACATTCGTCTTCCCCATATCTCTATTCTTTGCCTCTTCGCGGGAGTTGGAACCGTCGGTGATGCCACAGTCCAAGAGGCTCCTCTCGACCGGAGGCGGCGGAAGGCGAAACCGCGGCAGTGCCGATGGCAGCTTTCGGCCTCCCGTCGTACTGTTGCTCTTCATCTGTCTCCTGGCTCCGTTGCTCTTCTTTGCGACGCGCGGCGGTATTCGTTCCGCCGACTCCTCCAGTGAGTCTTCGAGTTCTCACCTAACGTTATTGTGGTTCTTGTATTTAGTAGACCTCTATTTTCTGAATTGAGCTTGACTGCTTGGTTGCCGCTTTGAGGGTTCAAGGTCTTGAAATTATGTTGGGTGTATTTCCGCTCAGATCCGGTTCCTTTCCTCATTTTCATTGTTTTTGCTACTCGTCGTTAGACAACTTATCACGTCAAGCAATTCCCTGATTATTTCTTGTTGCTGCCGCATTTTGACTTTTGATGGTTAGTGCATTTTCAAAGAAAACCAAATAATGTATACCTAAATTTCGTATGTATCAATTATGCTGAAGAACATGAAACCTAAAGCAGCTTTGGAGTTAACGATTAGTGGAAGAAGTTTTCCATGTTTAAATCATCTTCTTCCTTTCTTCACTTAGTTTCATTGCATTCCTCTTCCAAAGTTCAACAACGGTTGGTGTTGCCAAGAGTCATAGTAGATAACGAGAATGAGTCAACATTATTGTCCTATTATTTGATGTAATCAATAATAAACTGTCTTTTTGTACATTTCATTTCAACCCGAAATCAAATAAAAAGGACAATATTTGTAATTTTTTGACAAGATCGTATGTAAACATAACTTTTTGTTATAAAACTTTATCAACATGCTCCCTCAATCTTCTTATGCTATTAAATATGATATAATAATATTTTCTTTATACTTGTGAGTGTAAAATTTATTCCAAGTAGGGCTGAATTTTTTAGCATATTTTGTAATTTATGGCTAAATCTTTTAAGAATGGTTTGAAATTCATGAAATGTTTTGCAAGATAATTCTGGATTTGATATTCTTGATCAATTTACTCAATGCTTGGGCAGTAAACCAAGGGAGGAAAGAGAAAGTAGAACCTTAGAGATACTGGGAGATGAATGAAGAAGTTAGTAAGAGAAATAGTACACGAGGAATTCAAATGCATGGTTGATGATTTATTCAACATTACATATGATTGAACTATTATGTTGTCAAAAGTGTAAGCTTTCTCTTAGGAAGAAGCTCAATTTATATAGATCATAATATAACATTTATAGCATAGTTTCTTAATCTTTTGAGTGTTCCGCTTTCATGTATAAATAGCATATATTGTTATAAAAAAAACATTCCCAATTCTGGAATTTTATCATTTTTTCATTTTGATAAACTATGGAATTTTATTGTTATCAATCTTTTGTTTTTTTTTCATTTATTGTTATCAATTTTTATTTATTTGAAAATGAAAGTAACTGGGGGTGTACTGTGGAAGACTACTGTGGTTCAGCTTTTTAAAATTGTTTAGGTTACTTGCAAGAAGACTGCATGGAGGGGTATTACTATTAGTTACACAATATTATACAACTGCACTGCAAATGAATGGCTTTGTTTAAATTGTTAAAAAGTTCATAGCTAGAAAATATTAAATCAGAGACAAACTTCTACTATGCTATGTGCATCTTGTAACATTGAGTGGGAACTCAGAAAATTGATAAATATTCTATATCTATATCTCCTTTTTCATTCGTTTCAGAGTATTGAATGATCATGTCAAACTATATATTGATCATGTAACTCAAGTATGAAAAATAACTAAATTTCTTAGAACTGTCATCTATTATGTGATGTAAAAAGGGAAAAACAAAATGGAAGATTCATTAAAGATTGTTAATTTATACTCTTGTGAGAAACCCGACTTTTATTCTTTTCAGCATAATTTTTGCAGCAATTCTGGATACCATCTAAGATATATATATATATTTCTAATCTTTGACACAGGGGCTTCAAACTTCTGGGGCAGAAAGGTATTCACAAATTTGTTTTCTCTTACTGTTTTACTTGTCATGACATTCAGCTCTATCTTTTCATTATATCTATACTCCCGATTATCATACAGAATTTAAATTGGAAAGAACAGTTGATAATCCAGCACCTCAAACCGATTCTGACGAAAGAGGTTAGATTTTTGTGAGAGATGGTGAGATTAGTTTACTTGGTGCTTTTTTTTTTTGTAGTTTGTTAGATATTATGGAATCCATGCAGTACATTTCTTGCTGTAAAAATGTTTCAACTTTCCTTGCTTTCTGCTCAATGGTTCCTTCAATTTGGTTCAAATTTCTGATCCATGTTTCTCTATAGGTTCTGTTATTTGTTGATAAGTTTGTCAGACTGATCCACCTAGTTCAGGTTCCATGTATCTGATTAAACAACACCAAAGTTTGTTTTCCTGAGTAAAAAATTGAGTTTCTAGTGCAGCCTGGCCATATGAACTCAAGTTTTTTTTGTTACATTGTTCCAGGTGGTTGATTTAATATCTGCAAGCCAACGTGAGATGGGACAGTGGAGCCTTGATTATCTCAGAACACACCATGTATCTTCATGGCAAGTTGATGGAGCTGGTTATGCTTATGTTGATAATTCAACTTTGACAGAGGTGGAATATCAAATTGGCTCTGTTCTCAAATTATCAAGTTTCATGTGTTAGTTAAAGTGTGTACTGATTTTTTCAAGTTTCATCTTGAAGATACCTCAAAATGCTTCAAGGATCGAAAAAAGAAATTCTGCAAAATTTGACAATGATGCCAGGGTTGGTTCTTTGTGGACTAAGGATAAAGATACTAAACATTCTTCAGGTAAATATTACTTTGTTGTTTCTGTTTATTGAGATTTTTATCATATCCTACGTCATCAAGTGGGAAAATAATTCCCTTTAATGCAGATGGACACGGACATGTTGACTCACCTGTGAAAATTGTTCTAAGGGTAACTAGTTTTTCATTATTTTTTGTTTTACTTTCCTATGTTGGTTCTGTCATTTTTGTTGTAAGACAAAGAAATATTAATTTTGATTTTAATGATCAATATTACACTTGCCTGGGGGAATAAAATTTAGAAGAAGATTTACCTCTGATAGATTTGACTATTTATTAACAACTGATTTGGCTTGGAGAAATTGTTGCACTGTCTACTATTTTCTGAAGATCAATAATTGTGTAATACTTTTTCATTCATCTTAATTCACTTCTCATTATTATTCTTTTTCTGTTTTATTTTTTTGCTATTATTCTTATATATTAGCAACTACGAGAGAAGAGAAGAGACAAGAGAGCAATGGAATTGCTTAAGCAGGATGGCGAGGCATTGGTTAGACTTGAAAATGCTGCTATTGAACGTTCAAAAATAGTGGATTCTGCAATCCTGGGAAAATATAGTATATGGAGGCGAGACAGCGAAAATGAAAATTCAGATTCAACTGTTAGGTTGATGCGTGACCAAATAATCATGGCTAGGGTCTACATCGTACTTGCTAAATCAAAGAACAGGCTTGATCTTTATCAGGAACTGCTGACTCGCATCAAGGAAAGCCAACGTTCAGTGGGGGAGGCCAATACTGATGCTGACCTCCATCATAGGTGAGTTGCTTTTCATTTTTTCTTCTACATATGATAATTAATCTAATTTCACATGCAAAATTTTCAGTGCTGATAAAATCAAAGCAATGGGTCAAGTCTTGTCAAGAGCTAGAGAGGCATTATATGACTGCAAAACAGTGATTCAAAGGCTTAGAGTGATGCTTCAATCTGCAGATGACCAAGTTAGGAGTTTGAAGAAGCAGAGCGCATTCCTTAGCCAGTTGGCTGCAAAGACAATTCCTAACGGGATCCACTGCTTGTCTATGCGCCTCACTATAGACTACTACCTCCTTCCTATAGAGAAAAGGGTGTTTCCGCGGAGTGAAAATCTGGAAAGTCCAAACCATTACCATTATGCCCTCTTCTCTGATAACATCTTAGCTGCATCTGTAGTTGTAAATTCAACAATCATGAATGCTAAGGTAGTATCATTTTCATTTTTGATCTGATGTTTATAATTGATTATTCACCATTCTCTTATACATATGGTTATAATTACAGGAACCAGAGAAACATGTCTTTCATCTAGTGACTGATAAATTGAACTTTGGAGCAATGAACATGTGGTTTTTGTTAAATCCGCCTGGCAATGCAACTATTCATGTAGAAAATGTTGATGATTTCAAATGGTTGAACTCTTCGTATTGTCCAGTTTTGCGGCAGCTTGAATCTGCTGCCATGAAAGAGTACTATTTTAAGGCTGATCATCCAACAACTCTATCAGCAGGTTCTTCCAATTTAAAATACAGAAACCCAAAGTATCTGTCTATGCTGAATCATCTCCGGTTCTACCTCCCAGAGGTTTATCCCAAGTTGGATAAAATTCTATTTCTTGATGATGACATTGTTGTTCAGAAGGATCTGACTCCATTATGGTCTGTAGACCTTAAAGAAAATGTCAATGGTGCAGTGGAGACATGTGGTGAGAGTTTCCATCGCTTTGACAAATATCTGAATTTCTCAAATCCTCATCTTGCCCGTAACTTTGATCCCAATGCATGCGGATGGGCTTATGGGATGAATGTGTTTGATCTCAAACAATGGAAGAAGAAAGATATAACTGGTATATATCACAAGTGGCAAAATATGGTAAGTTAAAGGAAAGTTCAGAATAGTTTCTTTTTAGCTTTATATGATGTTTGAAAAAATAAGATCAACATTATGCTTAAATAAGAATGAATATAATAATCAAAGGCATTGCATGATGCATCTGTTAGCTGTTACATAATCACTTGCATAGTTATTTTGTTATATAATCATATACAGATTTACGTTAATTTTGATCTAGTCATGTATTCAACATGAAGCATAAATGATTGCTATATATAAATTTACACGTATTGGTTTAATATGTATTATGATTTATGAGTAAACTATAACATCCTTTACACGTTTTGCACTCCTACAACATGTTTTATACTATTTTTCTCTGAAGATAAATACCAATAAGATTCCTTTGTTTGCTGAAAAAAAATCCCTTAAAAAGTATATTTACATTCATTTTCCATGGCTAATGTATCTTCTCTTTCAGATTACATGTTTAGCTGGCCCCTTTACTGGAATGGTAAAGTATCAAACTGAAATATGAAAATTTGTGCTTATAGACGAGTAAATCTATTACTTCTATTGGAACAATTATTTTATCTGTGTAGAATTTAGATCTTAATTAGAAAATATGGTGTTTCAATCGTGTCCAGTCACCTTTTATTGCTTTTCCAATGTTAGCAATTTGGTTCTTGCACTTCATAATCTAAGAAACCACTTTGCAGGCATGCATTGACAGTCCCAATTCCAGCTCCATTTCTGTCATCAACTACTACATGCATGTCTTTTTCATTAACCATTTTGAGCATTGAATCGTCTTAATTTTCCTTTCTTTGTATTGTTTTTTAACTCTTTTTTTATTTACTCCCTTTCTGGTGTCCAGAATGAAGACAGAGTTTTGTGGAAGCTTGGGACACTCCCTCCAGGACTTTTGACATTCTATAAACTGACATATCCTCTGGACAAATCATGGCATATACTAGGCTTGGGTTATAATCCTAGCATTGATCCCTCAGAGATACAAAATGCTGCTGTGATCCATTACAATGGAAACATGAAACCTTGGTTGGAGTTGGCAATGACTAAATACCGGCCATACTGGACCAAGTACATTAAATATGATCATCCTTATATTAAGGGCTGCAAATTAATACAGTAGGATAAAATTCAGTTTGAAAAGCGCTCTCTTGCCTGAGATGTTAAGATGGAGAATGAAATATTCCCCTTCCAGTGTAAATGTCCACATGCTATTTTTTTCCCCTCAGACAATTGGAGATTCTCCGGTGCTGAAACATATAGCAACTGTGATGGCAGGAGAAGTACAGTTTCTTTGACTCTCTTTTTTCATCAATTTTTTCCCCGATGTACGCTGTGTGAAAACTTTTCCTGGGAAATTATTTTTATATTGATTGTGCAGACTTTTACTTGAGATTCACTTGGAGCGTCATTAGGATGTAAATGAGCTTAATCGAGTCAAACAGTATTAAATTCGAGCTCGGCTCGTTTAAGTTATATTCGGGCTCGGGCTCGAGCTCGAATCGAACTTTTATTACAAGACTCGAGCTCGGCTCGATTTGGAATTATCAAGCTCGCGAATAGTTTGAGTTCGGCTCGTTATTAGCTCGATTATCATAGTTAACGAGTCTAATTCGTTAAGTGAGATCGGGCTCATTTTAGAGTTCGTTTTTTTGACTCGTTTTAAGGTTCGTTTTAGAACTTGTTTTTTGATTCGTTTTAGAGTTCGTTTTTTTTCGATTTAAGGTTTGTTTTTTTGGCTCGTGAGCCTATAAACAAATATGTTCGCGAGCTCACGAGTTGAATATCCTTAAGCTCGAGTTCGGCTCAATAAAATTATCGAGCTTGAAATCGAGCTCGGCTCGATAAGATAAACGAACGAACTCGAATGAGTTTTTTATTGAATCGAGGTTCGAATAATTAACGAATCGTTTGATTTATTTACGTCCCTAAACGCCATGTAATTTCTCAGTGCCTAACAATTATCAGCCATTTTTTAGCCAGACGCCTACTTGTTGCCTTAAAAAAATACAAGGTACGAGCAAATACTCCATCAGAGTTTGCATGACATTTTTGTCGTCAATCTTTCCATGGAGACTGAGACTCGTGTTACTTTGTAGCTACTCATACACCCACGGCGCAAACCATGGTCACTTTCTTTGTTTGATCTCACTCTTATCATTTTGAACTTTTTCTCAATATGGGCGAAGAGAAAAACTCCATTTATAAAGGCACCAAAATTCTTTCCAAAATAAAGACCTCTTTTTGTATAAATATATGATCGTCCACAGGTTTAAAAGGCACTCGAGACATGTAAAATTTTTAAACACTCTAATCAATGAGAAAACTACGATCTTCATAAAAATTAATAGGACTTCCAACTCCAAGTGATTAACAGAGATTTAAGGTTTTAATTAGGGGTGTAAATGATTCAAGTCGTTCGATCAAAGCTTGATTCAAGCTTGGAGTTGACCGAGCTCGAGTCGAGCTTGAGCCAACTTGCTTAATATTCGAGCCGATTTTGAGTCCATTTAATACCGGCTCGAAGGCTCGTTGAGCTTGTTCGAACTCAGTTAATTTAATATTCTAATATTTAAAATAATTATTACTTTAAAATTAAATAATAAGTTGAGGAGGTGTTTTGTTAAAGTGTTTCATTAAGTTGTTAGAAGTTAAAGGTTTGAATCTTGCACATCTGTTCTTTTTACAATTAAATTTATTATTTTTGAGCTGAACTCGAACTCAAATTCAGAAACTCGTTCGAGCTCGAGTCGAGCCTCTTTAATTTTCTCGAGCCCGGTTGGCTCGAGCTCATTTGTAGCCCTAGTTTCAATCTAGCCGCCCCAGCTGTGATACACAGTAAAGAAGGAGGAGGCGGAGGAGTTGTTGCAAGTTTTTCGATATTCATGCTTTCGATATTCATGCGACTAGTGCTGGGCAGGCACTTCTGGACGGTGATGCCCCAATAGCATTTCGACAAGGAGATGGTTAACGGTTCTATCTAATTCTGATCTATCGTAAGAAAAAATTAAAAAGATTTTAATGCAGTCTCAAATGATTGACGAGAGGTTTGTAAAATTTAAAAAGTTAAAAAAACTTTAAATAATGGTAGAGGTAGAGTTTGAGATTCTTAGTTTAAGAGCAATGAAAATTTAAATCTATTCTTTTATCTCAAAATTGATATATAAAATCATATAATCCATGTTATAAATTGAATCATAAAAAAATTTATTTAGAACTCTAACTATTAAAAATATTTCAATAAATTTTTATATTATTAACACCACATATTAAGATAATAAAAAAAGCTCATTTAGAACTTAAATTATTAGAGAGGATCTAAATAAAACTCAAAACAAAATCTTTCTTTAATATCCGATTAATTACTGCAGAGCGCGCACAAAGGATCTGCCGACTGGATGCACAGTCTACGTCATATATTATTAAAAAAAATGATTAATTTTTATATTAATGCAAACGATATAACTCAGCACCATTAAAAGATGAATACTTCCTATGTTCATGGCGTCGTAACACTTTGCGTATAAAAATATTAGAATACAACTTTAGCCAATACAATCAAATATACTAACTCATCATATTCACGATTTATCTCTACTCTGATAGAGCTAGATAAATACCAAGATTAATTGGCATATCCAGCACAAAATTTGTTAAAAGATAAATAGATGATCATTATCAATTCGGAAAAGGAAGCATGAATATTTGCTATGAAGAGTCTCAGCCCCTTAAGGCCTGCCTCATAATAAAAAAATGCTTGTAGTTGCAATATCACTAGTGAGATGCTGGAGAATCAAGAAATGCATGTGGCGACTCCATTAGGTTTAGCTCTGCTTTTGATATCACCATTTCCATACAGTGCGGGTGCTCCACCAAGATCTTTAAGTCTCTTCACCATATCATGGAGCCACTCAAAAGATAGTTTTGATTGGGCGTTCAATTCCTCCCTCACCTGTGGATGAATCCTAAACCAGTCCCCCAGCATCTTGTGAACATGAGAGCGGATCATTCTCCATGGCACTGGATATTGCTCGCACAATTTCAAATACTCTATTGCCAGATCTGACTGGTCTAAAATCACACCATTCTCCATCTCATAGGAACCGTCTTTAGTTGGTTCCATTGTCTGGTATCCAGCAAATAGTGCTGGATTTTCAAGGAGCGACTCGGCTGAAAGAACTCCATCAGCACCAGTGTAATCCAAACAATCATGAACATCTTGCATGTGCCGGATGTTTCCGTTAGCAAGAACAGGTATCCTAATAGCATCTTTTACAGCCTTGATGGCATTCCAATCAGCTCGGAATTTCTTCCCATCCTTTTCTTCTCTTGTCCGGCCATGAACAGCTAGGAGAGAACAACCAGCTTCTTCAAGCATCTTGGCATACACTAAGGTGTCTTGTAAATTTGGGAATATTCTGATCTTACATGAAACTGGGACTTGGAGATTTTGTGATAGCTTTTGCACAAGTGATTTTATGAGAGGGAGATTGTCCATGAGAAAAGCACCATAATTCCCTCGCCTAGCAATGCGCTGAGGACATCTACATGTTCAAAGAGGTATATTATATAAGAAAATGAACAAACACCTCAAAAAAGATGTGTTTCATCACAAATATATTCATTCAGACAATCAATTTACTTGAAAAAAACCAAAAGCTATACAACATAGCAAGGCATCATATGTTTGATATTTGGGCATACCCAATTTACCAATATATCTTTACCAGCTGCTTAACCATAATAAATATAACAACCCTAGAGTTAATATAATGGTGCATAAGAGAATATGTTCCATTTTTTTCATACATTTTGAACAACTGCAAGCTATCCCCGCATGAAATTAAGATGTGAAGGGAATCATTGAGCTTTCGTAAAAGATGAATCCACAATAGCAATGAACTAATTGGGCAAACACAAATTCCAACCATAATACTAGATAGCCATACCAGTAATATGACTAATTGATGATTCCATGTAAAAAGTTTTTGATGTAACAGTATGTATAAGCTTGATGTTACATAGTGAACTTGATTCTCTTATGCTGTTAGATCGTTCATTATAACACAAATTATGTATTTTTTGTTTCAAACAAAAGGATAAGGCATGTGACAAAACATTTGTTCAAGGGCATCAAAGTGTTTATGTTTTTGTACAGTTACATTTATATTACTGGATCCACTCCCATAAGCAAAGAACTATAATAACTACAAGATATGGATGCATTGGTCTTGGTACATATTTAATACTTGATCTTTCAGTTATTCCTAAAAGCTAGTCAAATTAACTGTGCAAATAAAACTTTTGCAAAACTGAACCAAAGGTTCCAGGACAAGTTTTAACACAAGGTCAATAATTTAGAAGTTTGCCAGGAATTTTAGTACTTGAACAAGATAGATACTAATTGCAAGGAAAAACAGTGATCAAATATTCTAAGTATTTTGAACTTCAACGTCCTAAATATAACCCTTAGATGTGACTGGCGGCTAGTTAAGCTTGAGTTATTAGACAAGGGCTCAATTTAGAGTATTATATGAGCAATATGATGCAAACGTAATTGGAATTTGAAATATCCTACGCCTCAAGTCCAAGGACATGAAATCAAGATAAGCTCCCTAATGTTATTTTTCTAGCATTAGTGATCTTGTATTAGACACTGTATATAAGATGACTGTAGGAAAGTCAAGACAATGTTTTTTTTTAAATAAAAGCTAAAAAATTCAAACTTAATGTCTGCTGACAATCTGCTTTCTGACAATCTAACCAAATTCGTATTGCTTAAGAACCCTTGCAAATACTAGGCAGGATTTATTTGGGATGCCATTGTCATACTTAATGATGATTCTAGGATGCAACATAATTAGATATTCAGCTTTCCTAGTTGTTAGCTTGTGGAATTGACCAAAAGGGCGGAATTAACAAATGATCTGATACTGAACTAGCCATCAAAAATCAATGGCACAACTAAGGAGCAAAGCAAGATTAAATCATTTATCTTACTCAAAATTTAAACTTAACTACTAAGTCAATATTTTACACATGAAACATACATCTGACAATAGACTAATTACATTGTTGCATAACAATTCAAATTAAGTGTGACAATGATTAACCAGGTCAGGTAATGTCGAACCTGGGACGACCGATCTGGTCCCACGGAAGTTTTCCAATGGCCGCTAGGGTAAATCGGGAAGCGCTTACAGCGAACGGCCTAGAAGTCCAGCATCCCTTGGTTGCACGTCCCATTTGGAGGAAAAATTTGCAGAAAAATTCTTGCAAATGCGCTGTAGCTGGGAATTGAATCGTAGGTGCACGACCATGAGTGTGCAAGATAAGGGTGTGCAGGGTATCATCTTTTATATTATATTATATTATATATATATATATATATATATATATATATAAATATTAATTACCATATTATAAATATATATTAGTTACTATATCGGTTCCCTCAAGTTGGAACATAGATATTAATCATACCCAACTTATTACAAAGATAATCAACTTGAACCCCTTTAAAGTTTTTCTGAAAATGTCCCTGAGTTGTTCTTTTTCATATATCCGGTAGAAATCAAGATTTATTAAATTTTTCCACGAACAAAATAACAATCAATTTCAATATGCTTAGTTTGCTCATGAAATACATAATTCGATGCAATATGAAGAGCAGCTTGGTTATCACACCACATTTTTGCTGATACTAAAATTTTAAATCCTACTTCAATCAAAAGTTGATATATCCACATTATCTCGCACATAGACTGTGTCATAATCCTATATTCGGACTCTTTGGATTGTGACACAGCGTTTTGCTTTTTACTCTTCCATGAGACTAAATTTCCTCCAACAAAAATACTATAATAACTTGAAATAGATCTTCTATCCATTTTGGAACCTGCCCAATATACATCTGAAAAACATTAGAATACCCATGATTTTCATATTACAATACCTCGTCTAGGTGCTCCCTTCAAGTAACACAAGATTTACTCTAACGTTGTTCAATGATAAACGGTTGGAGATAAAATAAACTGACTGACAATACTAACTGAATATGCAATATCTGAACGAGTTACGATAAGATAATTTAACTTCTCAACCAACCTTCGATATCTCTCAGGATGTTTCAAACAGTTCCCTACTGTGATGTGCATGTTCTAAGTCATTGGAACACTACAAGGCTTTACCCCTAATTTTTCTATCTTAGTTAATAAGTCGAGGATAAATTTTCTCTGAAATAGAAATAGACCTTTTCACTCCTCGTAACCTCAACACCCAAAAAATACTTTAGCACCCCAAGTCTTTCATATGAAACTAAGTATGAATGAAAGATTTAAGAGATGAGATTCCTATAGTATCACTTCTGGTGATAACAATATCATCCACATACACAACTAATAGAATGATACTGGCTACTGACTGCTTGTAGAACATAGAATGGCTAGGCTTGCTTTTCATCATACTAAATTTTTCAACAATCTGACTAAATTTTCCAAACCAAGCACGAGGACTTTGTTTCAAACCATACAAAGCTTTTCAAATACGATAAATCTGCCATGACTCCCCTTGAGCAACAAAACCAGGAGGTTGCTCCATATGCACCTCCTCTTGAAGATCACTATAAAAAAAAATATTCTTGATATCAAGTTGATGTAAATGGCAATTATGAGTAGCAGCCATTGAAATAAACAATTGAATAGATGTCAACTTTATAATAGGAGAAAAAGTGTCAAAATAATTCACACCATAGATTTTAGCATAGCCTTTAGTAACAAAACGGGCTTTTAATCTAGCAACTAATTGAATACTCATTTGCATCTAATAGTCTGTTCCTAGATTGACCGAGTCCGGAGTACGATTGTCATCTAAAGCATTCATCTCCTTTATCATTGCATCTTTCCAAGTAGAATGAGATATGACCTCATGGGCAATTTTAGGAATAGAGATAGAGTTAAGTGAAACAATAAAACAACAAGAGGAAGACGACAAGTCGTTATAAGAAACAAAAGAAGTAGGATAAGTACACTGGTGTTTATTTTTGTGTAACCCAATAGGAAAATCATCGCTTGGGACTGGATTTGATGACGAAGTAGTAGGCGCAGGACATGAATCAAGAGGTTAACATCTATAGTAGACTTGAATAATGGGAGGCTTGATAGGAGCCGATTCCAGGACGAACGCAGATGATGTGATAGAATACAGCAACAAATCACTATCCTCCCTTTGACGAGTCGGAATACGTAAGACTTGGAAATAAGGTATATCTTTCATGAAAGTAACATCAATTGAGACAAGATATTTATTAATACTGGGACAATAACACCTATAACCTTTTTGAAGACAAGAATAACCAAGGAAGATACACTTCAAAGACTTAGGGTCTAATTTAGTGACATGCAGATGAACATCCCGAACAAAACAAGTGCTACTAAATATTCTAGGGTTAACAAAAAACGACTTATTGGGAAAAATAATTTTGTAAGGAATCTCACCATGAAGAATAGAGGATGACATGCGGTTAATGAGAAAACATGTTGTAAAAATTGCATCTGCCCAAAAAGGTTTGGGAACATTCATTTAAAATAAAAGGGCTTGCGTAGTTTCAAGAATATGTCTATTTTTACGTTCAACATGTTTTCTCATTAACTAGTGGAAGCATGGTGGGCCCATAACCCACAGCGGAAGCGTGATGGGCCCATAACGCATAGATCCCAGGATCGGAACCTGACTCTAATACCATGTTATTTGAGATTAAAAAAAATTGAATTCTTTATCGAAGAGTGAGACATATTCATATACAAACTAGAAATCTATCTTAGAAAACTATAATTAGGCTAATTCACAATTTGCCTAATTGAACAATATATATATATCTGTGTGTGTGTGTGAACTGTGTTAATCAATACCTGTTCTACCTATTTCTAACAATGCATATCCGACTAATTTAGAGTCAAAGAATAAGAGGATACCCAAGATTTATGTCCACATAATCACAATAAGGCTCAACAATTTTTGCTGCTTCCAGCAAAACATCAGGATCATTGGCACAGAATTGTACAAACAGTGGCCTATCTCCCTGCACCAGATAAATATTGATATGCTGTAGTTATTCTAACCACTGCATAAGTATGTTTTTACCTCAAAAGTATTCTAAACAATCATACATTTAAACAAGAACATTGTAGGTACATAAGTATGAGGCAACTGAAAGTGAAATAAGGTAACCACCACAAGTTTATCACTCCGTAATTAGATTTCACGTTACCTCATATTAGGAAAAATATAGAGTATTACATGGAAGGTGGAAAAAATTAATCCCCTATATGCATCACGTGGAAAATCATGAAAACCTTCTTGCATGATACAATACAAAGGGCATAAACAATTATAATTCTTCAACTTCCACTTTTACGAGTAAAATTGTGAATAGGCAAACACTAAGTATGCACTGTTATTACAGACAAAGCTGTCTCTACATTCCATCAGTGGAGATAAAATGGTCAGAGCTAAAACGGAGAAGGTTTTATCACCATGAAACCTCACTTAGCCAATGAAATCTAAACAATTAAGATCATTTAAGATTTTATGTTTTTATGCACATCATTCTTAGTTAATTTCAGCAAATTTCCAAATAAATTTTAAACTGAAGCAAATAAATGTTCCTCAAACCATTTACTGGATATCCCTATCCAAAATATTTGCTGTTTACGGTGCAATCCCCAAATTAATATTTACTGTGGCTTTTTTGGGTTTGCAGAACAGGGTTCATAGAATTACTTCTTTAGTTGGCCTTCTGAATTTAGCCATAGAAACACTTCAAGTACTTTTAGTAGGATAGAATTGGAACCATTTGACAACGTGAAAGTAGATTCTATTATACTCAGACTAAGTGCTTTTTGTAGGATTTAATTCCAATAATTCACATTCAGTTAAAAACAAAGTTTGCTATGATTTATCTCAAAGCCAAACTCTCTGTAACCATCACAGGGTGTCTTACAAATCTTGAATTAGGCAATACACTATCCAGACTTTGGGCTATTATATTTCTGTCTTCGTCAAAATATAATATCCAATTTTGTTCTAATTTGTTGTGTCTTTTATCAAATTCTTCTAGTTTACAAATCTTGAATTAGGCAATACACTATCCAGACTTTGGATCATCATCTTGTCTAAACATGAGATTTAAATTATCATCTTCTAGATTTTCTTCAGCTTGGGAAGTAGAGGGTTGATAACCTGAGTTTGTCTTTTCTATCGCATTATTGAAGTTGTTAGTTTTAACGTTATTTCAGGATTGTCTAAACTTAGTCCACTCTAATCCTCCTAAGGTTTCACAATTAAATTATTTTGGTTTAAGAAAATATATTCCTTTAGAAGTGCTTCAATCGTGTATGTGACTTAATTTTGAAGTGATTATGGATATGATTCATTGTTTTCCTAAGAATATCATGTCCAAATGAACATTATCACCTTGAAATTGACCATATCCTTTTGCCTGGATGTGTATTTTAATATGTTTCACAAAGTCTCTTATGGTGATATTGAAATTAAAGCAAAAATAAGTAATTCCTAAGTTGTTATTCATATCGACTTTTATGAGTCCTATGATAGCTTTCTCTTTATCAGAGAGACATGAGTCATATAAAACTAATAACACTTTTCCTCCTAATCTGGCTCTTGTAAGTCTTCTAATTCCAAATACAATTAAGCCTAGATGGATATAATTGTGTCTGTGATTTAATAAAGTTCTGGCTGAGGCTTAGTCATTAAGTTTAGTCTTGCTTCTCCTCCATCTGGGAGGTGAAGGATTTTTTGTTTATGATGTCTAAATACAGAAGTAAAAAGTTAAGCATTCCCTGACTGTATAATCGTCTGGGATTTAAGGCATTTAATTGCTCATTGGAGAAGATATTTAAGTCTTGTTCAATGTCTACCAGTTCTTCTAATCTGTGGTGACTAGTATTAGAAAAACTATTTCTTCTTGTTAGAATATTGTGAAGCCAAGAAGTAGTATTTGTTGCTGTTTGTCTTCTCATTGTTTGTGAGGCACCAGTAAATGGTTCAGTTTGTGTTCTCGTGAGATTCATTATAAGTTAGAAATTTATAAGTAGTTTGTGGTTTTCTGATAGTTTTTCCAAGTGATAACTTACTTAAATATTTATTAATGTTATTTAAAGCTTCCTTCCAATCGATTGCTTGGGTATTTCCTTGAAGTTGTTTTACTATTGTCAGTAACCTATTTTCTAATAGAGAAGTTCTGTAATGAAGTGATGTTAATAAGGCTAGTAGGGTATTGTTCTGTTGAACTATGATTTGGTCGCTTTTTCCGGTGAATTCAAGACAGCAATATCTGTTTTCTTTAGATTTAGAGAATTGTTTGGCATAATCTAAAGCTTCTTCATAGTATGTAATTTCAAAGTGAAGTTTGTTCATTTATACTTGATTTCGACATGTGTAGTAGGTAGAAGTTTAAGCTGTCCTTCTATCTAAGTTTTGTTTGTTTGGATTAACTCTTTGATTTGAAGTAGAACCGTTGAAGAAAAAAAAATTAGGTTTGTTTTCTTCAATCAGTTTAGAAAGATTTAAAATCTCTTTCTTAGTAGGGATACAAAGTAAATTAAGTTGACTAAATCTTTTGTTTAAAGAATCTTGTGATCCTTTCAAGAAGTCTATGTTTCTTCTTAGGTCACTTATTATTTGGGCTTGTTGGACCAAGGTATTAGATACTTGTTCCAATAAGTTTTTAGTGTGTAGTTGTTGTGATTCTAAAGTAGTCCCGATACTGAGAAGTAATTCTGTGATGGTGTTTAAGTGGGGATCCTCATTATGTAAACAATGAACATATTTCCAAGATTTAACATAACAATTATGTTGATGTTGATGTGAAGTAATAGTTTTTCTAGAGATCTAAAAAGCCTAGTCGATTAAATTCTTGAAAGTCTTTTGAACTAGATGTCATTCATGGTCCGAAAGATGTTAGGGCTCTAATACCAAAAAATTTGTGCGTTGTTTGCTCCATAAACTTTTTGGAGTTAAGTGGTGTTCCTATGAAATTGTGGAGTTGCTTCTGGAAATACAGAAGAAGTAAAAGTAAATGTATTTTTAGTCTTGGGATGGATCTAGGCACTTTGGAGGATAATTTTCTCATTTTCACTGGTGAGCCTCACCTATTAGGAAGCAACAAGAACCAAGGTTTTAGTTCTCAAGCCTTACCCTGACGTCTTCAGGTCTTACAACAAGTTGTTCATAGCTTCTATTACCTTACTTTGCTAGCACATGATTTACAAGCTTAGAGAACACGACAGTTACATCCTCTCCCTTAGTTACTTTTCTACAAATTGTATACTAGGATAAGGACTGAAGATTCTTGAAATAGAGAGAAAAGAAAATCAGAGTCTTCATTAGGCCTAGATAAGTTTATTAAGCTGCCATAAATAACAAGACTATACTTACCGGAGTATAAACAAACTTTGTACAAATTAGGAAAGTACATGAAGGGAAATTGCAAAAAACTGGAAGACTTACAAACTAGCAGACTTGCTTACAAGCTCGGAAAGAAGCTTATGTAGGAAAAGAAATCCAACTAAAGCTTGGGTGAGTCATTAGGAATCTTTTGAGTGCGTTGAGTCTTCATTATTGGCTGAGTCATGTTAATTAGGAAGAATCTTTAAGTGGGCCTTCATTATCGACTGAGCCATGTTGCTAAGGAAGAATCTTTAAGTGGGCATCTTTTGAAGTGAGTAGTGAGTCACCGAAAGGAACAAAAGTTTGAGTTAGTGCTCTCAAAAAGTGTCTTTTTACAAAGTAGTTTTATAACTCCATCATATTTATTAGATTAGCTTTCTTCCACTAATCTCATAGAGGGTGAAGTTGAAGTTGACTGTCCCTATGAGTCACCGAGCTAGTTTTGTTTTTCTCATACCAGTCTTTATTTTCTTTTGGAAAAAGTGACAAAGAGTTGAATGATGGGTAGAAAATATAAATGGGAAGAACTTTGTTCCCATTTCTTTCGGTTAGTAATTTTTTCAGTGAATATTTCTCCGACCAGTGTAAATTCAAGTGGATCCCATAACCAGGAACTTCCTTGAATTGAAGACCTCCAATGTTTTAATTGTGCTTCAAGGGGTTTTGGAGATACCCAGTCTTTGTCAGGATTTGAAGGGATACTATTCAAAAGGAAGGCTGTGAATATTAACTCCTTGGATATCATGTTTGATACTATGTCGGGCTGATTTTAGTTTTAAATTGAGACATTCTTTAGGAGAGTTGTCAAAAGAGCATAATACAAACATTTCTTTTTCTTCTAGAACATGTTGCAAGAGTAGTTTATAAGAAAAATTTTGTATGAATTCCAAATCATGGACCTATAGTTGATTTAGAAGCCCAAAGTTCATTAGGATGAAAGGTGTAATAAGCCTTCTCCAGTAGTTCTTATGTGAATGTTGGCTATTCGGAAGAAATAAAGTAATAAACATCTGCCACTAGGGCTACTGTCTTTGTATTAGCACATTGGGGAAATGTATTAACACTTCAGTTTATAATTGTATTCCTCCCCGTATATTATGGCAATACCTGAAGTAGAATTTTGATGAAACCAATTAAGAGCTTCACCAAGTTCCATAAATTGTTGGAAAATAGAAGTATCAAATGTAAGTTAAAGTAATAACTTTCATTTATATCAAAATCACCGGCCACCATTAATTAAGACTTATCTGGTTAGATTTTTTCCATCAGTTTCAAGTAGGGTACTAAAAAGAAGTTGGGGCCTATCTTAATCCTGAGTGTGTCCAAAACTTCGTCGAGAGAATAAAATCCTCTGTAAGAAGGTTTATCACAGTTGGAGATGGCAGTTTTCCCAATTTGAGTAATGTCCTGCTTGTGTACCTAAAAATACCGCATAACATGAAAATTTCTTAAAAACCAATTTTTAGACCGTTGTCATAAATAATTAGAAGGAGAGCCTTGGCGCAACGGTAAAGTTGTTGCCATGTGACCAAAAGATTACGGGTTTGAATCCTCGAAACAGCCTCTTGCAAAAAACAATATAAAACTGCATACAATGGATCCTTCCCCGGGACCCCGCATGGCGGGAGCTTCGTGCATGGGTTGCCCTTTTTTTTGTCATAAAATAATTAGAAAGTGCATTAATAATAACAATTTTGTAGTTAGAGATTCCAAGTGCAATTGGAATATTCCAAATATAGCCTATAAGACATTGTTGTACTTATCTAGTTTTGATTTGAGATCAAATTAGAAAGTATCATTTTTACGTGTATACTGCTAAAGTTCCTTAATTCCAAACTTTATAGTTTTATATCCATAACTCCTCACCTTCTTTTGTTTATCCATAAGTAAGTTTCATGTAAGCAAACCATTATATGATTAATATAAAAGTCTGGATAGTGTACAAGCTAGCCAAGATTTTGGATTTTCCATATCATATGGAAGAAATAAAAACTCTTCGATCTTTTCTCAAACTCTTAAATTATATCAGGCCATACCTTAAGAATATTGAAAAAATAAGTGGTTCATTGTACTAGCAAAGTTATTTCAACTAGCAAGATATTGATCTAGTTAACGAATTAAAACCATGGTTAGACAACTCCCAGTATTTACCCTACCTTTGGATTTTGACTATTTAGTTATAGAAACAGATGATTGTGAATCAGGATCAATAGGAGCTTTATTTAGAAAATTTTCTAAATATGATCCTAAAACATCTAAATCCTTATGTCGATATGTATTTGGCAAATATAAAGAAAAAGGACATCACACTTTCTTAAATTTTGAAATGTTAGCAATTATTTACTTGCTGGAATCTTTTATGTTATTTATTTGTAGCAAGGCAGAAATTACTATAAGAACCAATTGTGAAGCTATAGTTCGTTATAGTCCACGGACAAAAGAAACTAAAAAAGGATTAGGATATAAACGATGGATCAAGTTTGTTGATTCAATCATTAATAGAGGATTAAAAATTAATTGGGAACATATAAACAAAACCAATAATTCTCTAGCTCAAACACTATCCAGACTTTTACATTAATCATAAAATAGTTTGCTTACAAGAAAACTTACTTATGGATAAACAAAAGAAGGTAAGAACTTATGGATATAAAACTATGAATTTTGGAATTCAGCAACTTTAGCAGTATACACATAAAGATGATACTTTCCAATTTGATCTCAGATCAAAACTAGATCAAGTACAACAATGTCTCATAGACAATATTTGGAATATTCCTACAGTACTTGGAATCTCTAACTACAAAATTGCCATTATTAATGCACTTTCTAATTATTTCATGACAACGGTCCAAAAATCGATTGGAAAGAAATTTTCGTATGATGTGGTATTTTCAAGTACACAAGCAACAAGCAGAACTTTATTCACATTGGGATGAGCTAAAAACCACCATCTCCAACTGTGATAACCTTCTTACAGGATGAAGCTTTGGATGCACTCAGGGTTAAGATAGGCCCTAACTTCTTTTTAAGTACCCTACTTAAAACTAATGGAAAAATCCAGCCAGATAAGTCTTACTTAATGGCAGCCGTTGATTCTGATATAAATGAAAGTTATCCACAGTCTACTTCTAAGCAAGAAAATATCAACGACCTACTTTTTGTACCAGTTAGAGCACGGAGGCCGATGAATTATCAATCCCTTGAAATGCTGAAGGCTAATACTGGAAAAACTTCCGAAAACATTTTCTCTGGTAGAAAAATCAATCAGAAGATATTTTAACTTATATCCGAACTCTTTGGGATACTTCTACTTTCCAACAATTTATCGAACTTGATGAAGCTCTTAATTGGTTTCATCAAAATTCTACTACAGGTATTACCATAATATACAGGGAGGAATATAGTTATAAACTGAAGTGAGAATACATTTCCCCAATGTGCTAATACAGAGACAGTAGCCCCTGGTTGCTGCAGATGTCAATTACTTTGTTCCTTCCGAAGAGCCAACATTCATTGTGAAAATTTTGAACATAAAAATTATAGGGGAAAACTTATTACACCTTTCACCCTAATGGACTTTGGAATTCTAAACCAACTATGAGTCCATGATTTGGATTCCATACAAAACTTTTCTTATAAACTACTCTTGCAACATGTTCTAAAAGAAAAAGAAATATTTGTATTATGCTCTTTTGTCAGCTCTCCTCCAGAATGTCTCAATTTAAAAATAGAACCAGCCAGATATAGTATCAAACTAGATATCCAAGGAGTTAATATTCACGTCCTTCCTTTTGAAGAGTATCCTTCAAATCCTGCTAAAGACCAGGTATCTCCAAAACCCCTTGAAGAACAATTAAAACATTGGAGGTCTTCAATTCAAGGAAGTTCCTGGTTATGGGATTCATACCAAGATCCACTTGAATTTACACTGGCCGGATAAACATTCACTAAAAAAAAATACTAGCTGAAAGAAATGGAAACAAAGTTTCCCGTTTAAATATTCTACCCAGCATTCAACTCTTTCTTACTTTTACCAAAAGAAAAATAAAGACGGGTATGAGAAAAACAAAACCAGCCCATCTGACAGTCAACTTCAATTTTACCACCCTCTATGGGATTAGTGGAAGAAGCTAATCTAATAAACATGATGGAGTTATAAAGCTACTTTGTAAAAGACACTTTTTGAGAGCACTAATTATCAAACTTTTGTTCCTTTCAGTGACTCACTACTCACTCCAAAAGATACCCACTTAAAGATTCTTCCTTAGCAACATGACTCAGCTGATAATGAAGACCCACTTAAAGATTCTTCCTTATCAACATGACTTAGCCAATAATGAAGACTCAAAGCACTCAAAAGATTCCCCCAGCAAGTAGCGAGTCTGCTAGTTTGTAAGTCTCCAAGTTTTCTGCAATTTCCCTTCTTGTAATTTCCTAGTTTGTACGGAGTTTGTTTCTACTCCTGTAAGTATAGTCTTGTAATTTATGGCAGCTTAATTTATAGAAAGGTAAAGTAAGGCAATAAAAGTTTTGAACAATTTGTAAGACCTGAAGATGCCGCGGTAAGGCTTGAGAACAAGACCTTGGTTCTTGTGCTCCCAGAAATGAGAAAATTATCCTCAAAGTGCCTAGATCCATCCCAAAAGCCTAAAACTCCCATAACAGAGACTGGTTTTCTTAAAACCAACCTCTTAGACTAAAAGTACATTTACTCTTACTTCTGTATTTCCAGAAGCAACTCTACAATTCCATAGGAACACCACTTAACTCCAGAAAGTTTCTGGAGCAAACAACGCACAAAAATTTTGGATACACACACCAGACTTCCTATGGTGTTAGCTATAGTCCTATAACAAACCATGTCGAATGAGCAACCTAAGTAATATGTACTGTCCTTGCCAAAGATAGATGGAAATACGGTAAAAAAAAAAAAAGGCGGAACATCCATAAAGATTACATCTTGTACTCAATTTCAGATACAAGAAACGTGTCTAACCTTGCAGGTAGTGAACTCCATGCTCCGGTACTTTTCAGTCTCAGTGAAGATCCTCGAATGGAGCATCGGCGTGTACGCGGCTTCGGCGCCATACTTCCGGCAGAGCATCCGGAACGGCAGCTCGGAGTTGTCTACCATGGGAGCCACCACGAGCTTAGGGGCGCCGAGCTGGTTCCAGTGTTCCCAGGCCCGCTCCACCAGGACCTGCCCGCTCAGATGGCGCCTGATGAGCAAGGACGGCAGTGGAGGGGAAGGGTCGCCGAGGGAGCATCCATCGAGGTCCGCACAGAGGCCTTCGTCAGGATCGTCTGTAGGATCGAAGGGCGCCGGGGAAGGCCCGGCAGACATGGGCGAGTTAGGGTTCAGGAGAGGGAGGAGGCGGGCTTTGGATTGAAGTGTGTTGTTGTGTGCGGCGAGGAACGAGAGACAAGTCCGAAACATTCGACGCCGTTGTGTTTTGTAGCCCATCAAGTGTAACTGCAACCGGATCCATAAAACACTTTTAATTTTGAAAAAAGAAAAAGATTTTTTTTTCTTCTTATTATGCCGTTAAACTGTTTATTTTATCAAAACAATAAATTAACTAAAATAAATGACAATTTCATGGGTGCTATTGCAACCGCCGGAATATATATAAATCAACCTACTTTATATATATATATATATATATATATATATATATATATATATTATTAAATTTAGCTAAAGCGTAGTTTTATATCTTATTAAAAAATAACCCCCTCTATTTTCTATCAAATTATAATTTACCCTCTATATTTAAAAAAAAAATATTTAACCCTCTTTGATGAAAATGAAAAAATTTATAAAAAATAATTATGTCCTTATGTTTTTTATATTTTTGATTATATATATTAAATTAATGTGGAAAATAATTATATGTCATTGGGGTAGACTTTTTAATTATTAATTAATTGAATCAGATGGTGTACACAAGGAGAAAAATATACATAAAAGGATAAAATAATATAGAAGTATTCAATGATGGTGCCCTTCGTCATTTGCTCGGATCTGTGGTTGATGTTAGTTTGTCGATACGTCCGCACTCAATGTCCTACAAAACAAAGTTTGTCAATTGAGGGTTAACATTATCAGTGTTACCCTCTTTAATGGTCAAGTCAGTGATGAACCGAGATGTAAGGATCACGTGCATGTATGAGAAAGCAAAAAAAACTTGGAGAAGACGAAGAAAATTTACTTTTACGTAAGAAAAGAAAATTATACCTTCACATATTTTCACGAAACCTTATATAATCATGGAATGAGACAGATCTATAACTTTTAAATTTATGGAGAAGTGAAGAAAATAATTATTATATATTGTATTCGAAAGTTACACAGTCAAGGTGACGAAAATATACATTTTAAACTATTTAATTATATTTTATTCATATAATTAAATATTAATCTTTATATATGGTTGAGGTTGCATACAATTTATTGATTTTAATTACTAAATCAGTAGTAATACGCATATTAATTAGAACTTTAAATTGTCTATAATTAATTTAGATATCAACAAGTAAACCGAAGTCGACGTAAATTATCAATAAATCTAATATATTTTTCCTTTTAAGATTATAAAAAAATATAAAAAAAAATAAGAATGCAATTATCTTTTACTATTTTTTCACATTTGATTTTAGTCAAAGCATTAAATGTTATTTTTAAAATATATAAGAGTAAAATACTACGGGATAGAAAATAGAGTAGGTTAAAGGTATTTTTCTTTTTTATTATTTTATGTTCTTAGCTCATACTTCTACCCGTATGATAATATTCATTTTTTAATATATTAAGATCTTGAATTAGCGTTTTGAAAATTAATTTTTTTAATATATTGATGGGTATTAAGTGCCACATTGCGGGTCTTTGAGTTGGCCCATCAGTAATTATTATTTTTGAGGGCTCAATTTCTCTCAATTAGAATAAAGTCCTAGCTCATATATATACTCTGGTTTTAGACTAGCAATATCTATTAGTAATTGTCTTTTTCATGGTACAATATTTCTCGACCGGAACTTAGTCATGAATCAAGCTCATATATCCCTCTATCTCAGACTAACGATGTCCTTCATCAATTTCCCTTTTCAGGGTCCAATCTCTTCCGACTTAGATATAGTCGTAAATCAAACTCATATATCCCCTGCTCTCAGACCAGTGGAATCTTTTGTAGGATCGTTGCGTTAGAAAGGGTGAATAGCGCTCGTGACTTTCACGTTCATTTAAAACTCGGAGTGAAATGCAGCATAAATAGAAAATAAAACGCTAGCACAACCAAGTTTTACTTGGTTTGGAGCATTTGATGACTTCTACTCTAAGGTCCGCACTTGTTAAGTGCTTTCGATGGGTAATCCATTAATAATTTGAAGGTTTACAAAGTTAGTACAGGAACTTATAACAAATTATAAGAACAAAAACTAAAGTTTCCAATGACTTTGAAATCGAAGATTCGTGAGTAGTTGTCGTTGGAGCAATTTTCGAGCGTCGTAAGGACCTTTTCAAAGCAGCGCGCAGGAGTGGAAGTTGTTTGAATTGTTGTCTTCAAGCTGCTGGTCGAGCCCTCCTTTTATAGCCATATCCAGACATCTGGATCCCCTCCCAGGCGCTTGGAGTGTGCTAACATGGCAAGCTCTCGTCAAAACTTCATCCGAGAAGTTTATCCATGTTGAGCACCTGGACCGTTGACGTGGGTCGGCCAGTCATCACACACTCTAACTCAGCTAGAAGATGAATTTTGTTGCTCCGGGTGCTTGGAGCAACTTTGGACGCCTAAATTGTCTAGGTGTATGCCCGATACTCCCTCAAAGGCCCTGACCTTGGCTCCTAGAGCACCTCCGGGACCCCGGAGGTCCGAGCGCCTGGACTTGGTCCAGGTGCCTAGACCTGGTCCAGGCGCATGGATGACCCTTTTCCAGCATCTTCTTTCTTGTATAAGTGTTAGTACAAATGCAAATATAGAAAAAAAAAATAGCAACTCATATGACCATATTCGGACTGTCCGATTCTGACTTTGAGTTTTGCTGAAACTTTAGGTCAGATCGACACTTACTGTTCCCTCTTTGGGAAACATGTCCTCACCTACTCCTCTCAGAAGAGTTTACCTTTTTCCAAACCGGTCCTCTAAACCGTATGGACTTTTGCTCAACATCTGAGACCTCAAGACTTTTCGTTAGACGTATAAACCCTAACTCATCCAATCTTCCGCTTGGTGTCCTCGACCCTAGGACTTTCACCTAGTGCCCTCTACCCTAGGATTTCGCCAGACATCCTCGACCTACCTAGTCTTTGCCCAATCCCATGGACCAGGACTTCATTGCCTAACCGCAGCAAGAACTTTCCACCTACCTAGTGTCCACTAGGACTTTTTTGTCTAGCCTTAACTAGGACTTTCACCTTGCCTAAGATCACTTGGGACTTTCCTGCACACTTAATTAGACTTGTTAGAACAACAACACAGCTTAACTTTGAACCTTTGACAATATCAAAACTCAAGTTAGATTAGCAAGTGCTCACAGCACTAACATCTTTCAGTAATTATCTTTTTCAGGGTCCAATCTCTCTCGACTTGGATATATTCACAGATTGAGCTCATATATATCCTAGTTTCGGACTAACCGTGTCGTTCAACAATTCCCCTTTTTAGGGTCTAAATTCCTCTTATTGAGATATAGTTACAGATCGAGTTCACTTACCTATAGTTATCAGACGGGTCGACCTGTGGGAGGACAAACCAACTTGTGGTCGACCGACCATTTTACGAGGTGGGGCGGGTAGATCCATCATCCTGGCGGATTAGAAAATCCCCAGGAATCAACCAACGAGCATACCATATATATATATATGTGTGTGTGTGTGTGTGTGTGTGTGTGTGTGTGTGTGTGTGTGTGTGTGTGTGTGTGTGTGTGTGTGTGTGTGTGTGTGTGTTTAAAAATTTTAAGCTTAGGTTATGGATTAGGCATGTCAAACCCACGAGCCCGTTGAATTTTCCACTTTAGTTTTAAGTTTTGGAGATTTTTCTCAACCCGCGAGCCAATCCAAGTCCACCGTGGGCTGACCCACGCAAGTCGTAGACCCAGGCAGGCCAATCCACCTTGACCCTCCTTTAAATAAGTAGATAACATTTCAACCCAATCCGCTTAAATTATTTGGCGGGACGAACAAGCCAACTCGATGGGCCAAACCTAAATTGGCAGCCCTACACTTACCCTCCTTAGGGCCAATGTCCATTGGCTCGAGTGTAGGTAAAGTACCTCCCTAGGATTTAAGACTTAGGAATACTAGGACAAACAAGCGAGAGTGGAAAGTCCATCACCGACTCCTTAGTTGAATTCCAGAACAGACTCCTCAGTCAAATTCTAGCACCAACTCTTCAATTAGAGTTACATAGCTAACCCCCAGTGTTGAATATGTAACGCCCGCCCTTCCAGGTAGCACTAAGGCCACCCCAGAGGGACGGACGTCACTAAAACATAGACATCAATTATACTAATGCATATGGATTCATGGCAGCGGAAGACATATATAATTAATTGTTTTTTTTTCATATCATAACATATACCATATGCATCTAGTTCTCTTAACATGGCATGTGAAGTCAAACGTACCAACATAACATGAGTAGGATATCATACTAGCTGAACATTATCATAAGCATATGTCCAACATTGTTCACATGCATAACTTAGATAATTCAAAAACTTAAATAGATCTATCCACCAGCACTTCCACACACATCCTCATTGCCTTTCCTGCTCTGCTCCCTTTAAACAATCCATTCCTTGCCTTTATCTGCAGTACAAGGAAAACGTGTAGCTATAAGCCAAAGGCTTAGTGAGATCCTTGCCTACCCATAAATCCGAAAAACACATAACATAACATAACATGTAGAAACCATAGCATAGCATAACATAGCATGGAGAATCATAACATAGAACATATCTTATCATGTAAAAACCATAACATCTCATAACATAACATGAGGGAAAACAGAACATAATATATCATATCACATAAGGAGCATAACATATCAGAGTATAGCATGTGAGTGTATATCATGATTCATATCACATTCTGTAAGCACATATCATGAAGCCTATCATATCATGTAAACATGTATCATAACTCATACCTGTTCATAAGGGTGCATAAACATAATTTCATAAATATGTGCATGTAGATGCAATATGTATATTTTTAAAACATATATCATGGAATGCACATATGCATCATGCTTCTTTCAAAACATATAGTATACATACTTGAATATCATATCATCATCATGAGAAGGGCCCCGGCTTGTACCACATGTAAACATAAATGCGCGCAATCCCTAGGACAGGGTAGCTAGCCCCGAACCTACTAGGGATCTAGGTCCGTTCATAGTCCGTCGACCTAGGGGCGTACTGAGGAGCCTATCCCTTAACGAGGTCCGTTCATAGTCCGTCGACCCCGGGGCGCTTATGGAGCCCACCGTTGGTACAAGCCATACAAAGTAAAATATCATGCATATCATATCTCATCATATCATACATGTCATAATTCTTGTCATATCATGAAGAGAGCTCTTGATCCCCAACTTAAGGGAAGCATCTCTTTACCATAGCATGAAGAGTGCTCTTGATCCCAACTTAAGGGAAGCAACTCTTTTTCATAACATGAAGAGTGCTCTTGGTCCCAACTTAAGGGAAGCAACTCTTTTTCATAACATGAAGAGTGCTCTTGGTCCCAACTTAAGGGAAGCAACTCTTTTTCATAACATGAAGAATGCTCTTGGTCCCAACTTAAGGGAAGCAACTCTTTAGGCTTTTCTTCTTACATAAGTCATTCACACATGCATTATATAACATGTTCTTATCATAACATAAAGTATAACATGTTATTTTCTTATCATCAAACTTGGCATATCATCTCATGAACTTAGCATAACATATCATGAACATGGCATATCATATCATGAGTCTAGCATATCATATCATGACCATAGCCTATCATGTCATAAGTCTATCATATCATATCATAAACATGACACATCTTATTATAAGACATAGAAATGCAACATATCGTAAAGCATATTTTCATCACATCATAAAGCATGAAAGCTTAATCTACTTATATATCAAAGGCTACATATCATGAAAATGCATAAGTATGTTTGGTTAGGTTTAAACTCTTTCCTAACCCAATTAATCCATCTTGGCCGAACCATATCAGTAGGTTTCAACCTCATTTCATTCTATATGAAGTATAGAACTTATCCACATAACATGTAAACTTGATGTAAGCACATACAAGGCATTATACTTCATGAATAAGCATGTTTGAGTTCAAAACTCTAACCTTAACCCATTTATCTCAATTTGGCCGAAACATATCAGTAGGGTTCTTATATCATTTGGTTCCATATGAAGCATAGAACTTATCCACATAACATGTAAACTTGATCTAAGCACATACAAGGCATTATACTTCATGAATAAGCATGTTTGAGTTCAAAACTCTAACCTTAACCCATTTATCTCAATTTTTCTGAAACATATCAGTAGGGTTCTTATATCATTTGGTTCCATATGAAGCATAGAACTTATCCACATAACATGTAAACTTGATCTAAGCACATACAAGGCATTATACTTCATGAATAAGCATGTTTGAGTTTAAAACTCTAACCCTAACCCCTTTATTTCAATTTGGACGAGACATATCAGTAGGGTTCTTATATCATTTGGTTCCATATGAAGCATAGAACTTATCCACATAACATGTAAACTTGATCTAAGCACATACAAGGCATTATACTTCATGAATAAGCATGTTTGAGTTCAAAACTCTAACCCTAACCCATTTATTTCAATTTGGCCGAAACATATCAGTAGGGTTTCATATCATTTTATTCCATAAGAAGCATAAGACTTAAACATGTAACATGCACATTTAGTCTAAGTACCTATAGAGCATTGTACAAGTACCTACAAGGCACTATAATTCATGAATAAGCCTATTTGAGTTCAAAACTCTAACCCTAACCCATTTATTTTCATTTGGCCAAAACATATCAGTAGGGTTTCATGTCTTTTTATTCCATAAGAAGCATAAGACTTAAACATGTAACATGCATATTTAATCTAAGTACCTATAGAGCATTGTACAAGTACCTACAAGGCACTATACTTCATGAATAAGCCTATTTGAGTTCAAAACTCTAACCCTAACCCATTTATTTTCATTTGGCCGAAACATATCAGTAGGGTTTCATATCATTTTATTCCATAAGGAGCATAAAACTTAAACATATAACAAGCTCATTTAATCTAAGTGCATACAAGGTATTGTACTTCATGATCTAAGCATATTTGAGTTCAAAACTTTAACCCTAACCCATTTATTTCAATTTGGCCAAACATATCAGTAGAGTTTCATACCATTTTATTCCATAAGAAGCATAAAAACCTTGGTTATAAACATGTAAAAATTCATACATCACAAAGAGGTACAACTAGTATGGTTTCTATCTAAAATTCTTGATCTAAGGCCTTATAATCAATTTTGGCCGAACCATATAGATAGGTATCTCTTTTTTTTTTACAACATGAAGAATGAAGACTTAACTAACAACATGTGAAATTCATATATCATAGAGTATAAAAATTAAGCATGTGATCAAAGAAAACTTGTTCTAGGTCCTCTCTTCCATCCTTGGCCGAAACATGCAATAAGGCTCTAAATTTCTCTTTTTTTTCTTTTTCTACAACATGAAGCATCTCTTGTCACTTGTTAACCCTAAGTGACTATCTATTCTTTATCTTGACCACATTCTTGCAAGAAAATTTTTAGAGTCTCGAAAAATATTTTAAACCGAAGCTACTTGTACTGCAATGAGGGGATACTCACATCCTTGCGCTTGTTTTCCTTAGAGATTTAACCTTTATTGTGGATCCTTCCTAGAGAGGGGAAGCTTCCTTGCTCCTTGGTCTCGGCAAGAAGAGGAAATGGTGAAGAAGAGGTCATGGTGGAGGAGGAGGGAGTAGGAAGGTGAATGAGGAAAAATGCCAACTCATTTTAATTTCCTCCTTTTATTCATCATGAGAGGAGGAAGGAAAAATATATTTTTCTTCCTCCTTTCTTTTACTCTCTTCATAATTAAGAGAAAAGTCTAGATACATCCCTTCTTGGTGAGTAAGAAAAGAATATTCTAGAGCATCTCTTCATTAGAGAGGAAGAAGACAACTCTCACTTCTCCTTCTAAGAAAAGAGCCTTTTCTTCTTACATTTAATTATGGTTTCCCTCTCTTTTCTAACAATAATTTCTCTTGGTCTAGTGATTATCTTATTCAGGCATCTAATGAGAGATCTAGAGTTCAAGTCCTAGACCTTATATATTTTTATTTCTATTTTATTTGTTTAAGTGTTCGGCTAGGAGCAAAATTTAACTAAAGCATATATATATTTTTTCTTTATTCATGATAAAATATTCTAGAATTTTGCTAAGGACCCTATGGGTGTTACAGAATATGTCTCATTTAACTAGAAACATTTAACTCCCTTACTCAAGGGTTCGACGTTCGATACCAATAGTACAATTTATCAGATTCTCGTCTCTTTTGACTAGACTTGAGGAGATACTTGTGATACGGAAATAAATAAGAGTCCACGTAGTGGGTCCTTAACTTGGTCAACATAGACTCCTTAACTACCGAGTTGACTCAACCAACCGAGTTGTTAACCTCCCCAAGGGAGTCTTCCCTATAGGTATCCCGGGTTAGTTTTAATGTGATCAATCGGGTTAAGATAGGCTCTATGTGTAAGATCGAGGCACATGATAGGGGGGTTGAATCACGTGTATTAAAAATTGATATTTTAAAACTTTTAAAAATAAAGTACATAGTGGAAAAACAAAAACAATTAAGTCAAGGAAAACCAGAATGCGAACACAAGGAGTTACTTTGTTTGTAGCCTTCGGTGACTTCTATTCTAAAACCCATGATCCCTCAAACTGTATCGACGGACAATCCATTATAAACCTCTTCCAGAATCGTCGGAAGAGGGAATCGAATATAAGTATGAAAAATAAGAAAGTGTAGTAGCTTACACTTTCCTTTTGTAAGTATGACAGATGTATAAGAAAATTAAATCGTTACCAACATTGTAGAATTATAGAATATAAACGGGCTTGTGTGTCGATGTCTATCTATCGGCAACAGTTGAATGTCTCAGAGTAGTAGTATAGCAGTAATACAGCTTGTTCGGAGTAGCAGAAGAGTCGTATTAGCTCGATAATAAGTTCTGTAGCTTCTGCTAGCCGAACAACTCTTTTATTAAGTATTGAGGGTGCCTCCAACCTCATCTGAGGTGCCTCCAACCTCACATATGATCCCTTACGCTTTGGTCATGATAAGTAACACGGACTGTAGCCTCTATCCACTCGAAGGCGCCTTCTAGGCCCTCCAAGGTGTTGGGACTGATGTACCTGCTAGAGGAGGGGTGAATAGCGTTTCGTCGCGCTTGCGTCGATTTACTTCGTCTTGTTGTTGTGCAGCAGAATACTCGAAGACAAAAACTCACAATGCTAATAACTATGATTTACTTGGTATCCACCTCAAGAAGATGTGACTAATCTAAGGATCCACACACGACACGCTATCTCCACTAAGAACAACTCTTTCTCTGTCGCAGCCGGAGGCGGAGAAGCCTCGTACAAACTCACACTACAACATAACACTTCCACAAGAAGAAGAAAGACAAATACAAATGAATACACTCTTCCTCCAGCTTACTTGTTGCTTGTAGTAGCCTCTTGAACCTTGGGGATGCAACCCAAGAGCCTTCAAGAACTGGCTGTGAAGATATGGAGAAATCACTATGAAAATCGGAGAGGAATCGTAGGAAAGAATGCAAAGTTCTGGCCAAGAAAATGCTCCGCCCAGGCTTTAAACAGTGCTCCTAATCGATCGAATTCATCCTCAATCGATTGCCACGTCAGAACCGCTCCATCGCAGCCGTCCATCACCTGTATCCTGCACAACGGTCACTTCCCAATCGATTGGGACTTCCTGAATCGATCGCTTGATCGATTCAGAACCTTTCTGTGCTCTCGCATCCGCGTGAAAGCTTCTGCTGCCCAATCGATCGACTGATCGATTGCCAGCTCCCAATTGATCATCCAATCGATTGGGAAAGCCTATGTGCTCACGATTTCACATCCCAATAGATCGACCGATCGATTGGGTCTTCCCACAATCGCAGCACAGTTCAAATCGATTGACCGATCGATTTGGACCCTGTTCAATCGATCGCCTGATCAATTAAACACTCTAAACTTGACTCAAACTCAATTCCAAAGTCCCAAACCCAACTTCCGGTCAACCGTGACATGTTGGGTCTCCATGCCTAGCATTTGGCCATACCCGACCAACCTCGAACTAGCCTTCTAGCCTCCTCCATCAACCTTGCATCCCTCGGATATCTCTCCATCCTTCACGTCTTGCCTTCAAGAGCTTCCTTCGGCCTCATCCTAGTTGTCGGGTCTTCCTTGCCAAGTCATACCAAGACTTACCTTGCCAAGACCACATGCTTGGACTTACACCCTTTGCCAAGATCACACTTGGACTTTCCAATTGCCTGGCTCCTCACCAGGACTTTCTCCTTTGCCAAGATCACACTTGGACTTTCAACTGCCTGGCTCCTCATCAGGACTTTCCACTTGCTTGGCTCCTCACCAGGACTTTCCAATTGCTTGGCTCCTCACCAGGACTTTCCCGTTGCCTGGCTCCTCACCAGAACTTTCCCTTGCCTAACACCTCACTAGGACTTTCCCGTTACCTGGCTCCTTACCAGGACTTTCCCTTACCTAGCTCCTCACTAGGACTTTCCAAATGTCTAACATTCAGTTTGGACTTTCCCAATCAAGTCTCCTGTCAATCTTGTCCTACTTGATTTGTATTCTCATCAACCTGGTCAATCCTTTGACCATCTCCATAACCGGATGATTGCTCCAGCAATCTCCTTATATTGTCAAACATCAAAACTTAAATCCTGACTCAAGCTTGACTCAACTCAAGCTTAGTCAAACTGGTCAAACTTGACATAGGAAAATTGCCCCAACACAAGGCACCTCCGCACCATGCTCCAGGGTGCCTCCAACCACATGGGAGACGCCTCTGCACCCTTCAGTGAGGGGCCTTTGGCCAATGCTTGAGGGAGCCTTCAATCAGTTCAGGGCTCTTCCAGCATTGTTCATCCATGGCTAAAAATACATTGTCTCCTCTACAAATAGTGTTAGTCTAAATAACAAATTATACCCTATAAAACAGAGTTATCACAATTAAATATAAGAGATTATTAATTAGATTCTATCTTTTCAAGATAAGGATCTAGTCATGGTCTCAATTTAGACTTTCAAAACAGACCTAAACTGGATCAGTACCTACGGTTCCAACTGGGACTTGTTCTCACTCGATCACTCTCCTCTAATGCTTACCTTCATTTACATGCCAAATATCTGGTCCTCCAGATCCATTTAAACTTTCTCTGATTCTGCTTAGTGTCTAATCAATCTGATATACTAAGACTTACCTGCAACACTAAGTTAATACAATAGATATAAAATAATAAGGTAAAATAGTGGTAGCTGTTGGAACCCCAAAGTTGTTTTGGTGTGATCAACAAGTTAAGTTAGGTCCTGCGTTGTTTTAACCTTGTGTCTAAGTGTGTAGGAGCTTAGGAGCACAAGTACTCGAGCGGAAGACGCAGCTAGCGAGAAGGACGGCACGCGGTGCGTCCGAGGGACGAGGCGCTGCGGAAGAGTACCCCGGTGGACGAGAAGGAAGCGTGCGTTGGTTCCGAGGGACGAAAGCCGGAGCGGAAGATTGCTCGGGGAGCAAGAGACGCAGCTAGCGAGAAGGTCGGCACGCGGTGCGACCGAGGGACGAAGACTGCAGATGAGTACGCTGGTGGACGAGAAGGAAACACGCAGCGATTCCGAGGGACGAGAAGCCGGAGCGGAAGGCTGCTCGAGAAGACCGGAAGTTGGGTTCGGGTGATCCCTTTTCCGGATGGCAGAGATCACCCAAGCAAGCGGATCCGGAGGAGAAGAACCGGACCGAGGCGGGACTGAACCAGAGAAGAAGTCCCGGACGAAAAGGTCAACAACTGTTGACTTTGGGCTCCGGGGCGCCCTGAGCAGTAAAATTGACCAGATCGAGTTTTGACTCGATCTGAACGTTGGGGGATAAGTTTTATCCCCCCAGGGCGCCCGGAACCCTTCCAGGCGCCCCGACCAAGGCTATAAATATAGCCTTGGTCCAGAAGCTTTTCAATGAACTCAGTATTGTAATTCCAAACACTTGTGCGCTTCTGTTCTAGTTTAGCTTCTATTTTCTGCACTACATTGCTGTACGAGGCTTCTCCACCTGAAGGAGTTTTTAGTGAGCTTAATCTTCCTTGGATTAACAACCATATCGGTTGTAACCAAGTAAACCTTTTGTGCCTCGCTTTTTCTTTATGCTTTTAATTTATCAGCTTACTTTATATATGCAAGTGTTAGTTTAAAGAGTTCGAGGAGGGTTTGTCTTTTTGTGTTTGCAGGATATCCAACCCCCTCCTAGCCGGCCGCAACGGTCCCACAAGTGGTATCAGAGCTGAGACGCCTCAGAAGGACTAACCGCCGTCTGAAGCAATAAAACTATGGCCGGAGCTAGCGAATAACCACCAGCATTCGAGGGGGAGTTTTCTTCATGGAAGAAACAAATGGAGGTATACCTTAACTCAGACCTTGGTATTTCTTTAATTTTAAAATCTGGTTATGAAGAACCGAAGAACACGAACGGAGAAAGACTCGATCTACGTCTCTGGAACAAAAAGCAACGTAACGAATCGATGGCAAACGGACGGGCAGAATTTCATCTCCTAACCGTGATACCAAATGAAGATCTCAAAAGAATCGGCGAATACAACAACTCAAAAGAACTTTGGGAAAAGTTCTTAAAACTCTACGAAGAATCGATTGAAGTCGTCCCCTCAATAGACATCGAGCCGTCATCAGAATCCGAGATGGAAGAAATTACCGAGACAGCCCCAACAACCGAAGTACATCCCGAGATCAATGAAGGGGGAGAATCTTCGGAAGAAAGTAATTCAACAAGGGGAGAACCAACGACCGACGAGGTAAGTAAGGTATGGACTCGAACCTCTGAACAACTGGTTCAATTAATCAAATTACCTGAAGATTTTTGCGAATAAAAAATTGAATCATCGAAAGAATTTTTCGAATTATAAAATGTTTTGACGAAAGATTCTTGCGAATCACAAAGTAATTTTTCGAAAACTTTTTCCAGATCTAAAAATTTTTCCGAAGTACAAATTATCTCGTTGAAAGAGTTTTTTGAATCGCAAAATGATTTGAAAAAAGAATCTTGCAAATTACGAAACATTTTTTCGAACAAAGTTTGCAAATTAAAAAGATTATCGAAAGAGTTTTTCGGAGTAGTAAATCTATTATCCACAGATTGTTGCAAATTTATGTTGTCAAAATACTTTTACAAATTACAAAATATTTTTCGAATGAAGTTTGCAAATCAGAAGTATTGTCGAAAAACTTTATCAAGTTTATATTATTGAAATATCTTTGCGAATTAGGAATTCAAAATACAATAGAAAATGACATGTTACAATTTGCACAAATTTCTACATGTTCAAAGTTTCTTGCTTCAAAGTTAAGAAATCATGATAAATTAAAATGGAAATTTAAAATTTTCTGATAAAAGCATTAGAATATATAAATAAATAAATGCATAGAAAATTTCTTTTAATGCTATCAATTCTATTAAATTTTCTTGCATAAATTTTTCGGCTTAGAAAGTTTTTTATTGATGACAAATACTTAGAAATTTTTTTTATTGACTTAGAAATTTGTCTTGACTTATAAATATTTTCCAAAAAATCATTGAAATATATTTTTATAATGTTTCTAAGTATAAACCCTTAGATTATTTTTTTTTGAAACCCCATTTTTATTGTGATCAAAGGGGGAGAGGGAAAGTATAAGTCTAGGGGGAGGTAGAAAATTGAAAATTAAAATTTGAAATTTTTTAAATTCAATTTTTTCTATCATGTTGCATGTTATTGCAATAAATTGTTTTTATTCTATGTCTATTTGTAACCCTAGCTTAACTTGGGTTGATCACACCAAAAAGGGGGAGATTGTTGAAACCCCAAGGTTGTTTTGGTGTGATCAACAAGTTAAGTTAGGTCCTGCATTGTTTTAACCTTGTGTCTAAGTGTGCGGGAGCTTAGGAGCACAGGTACTCGAGCGGAAGACGCAGCTAACGAGAAGGACGGCACGCGGTGCGTCCGAGGGACGAGGCGCTGCGGAAGAGTACCTCGGTGGATGAGAATGAAGCGTGCGGTGGTTCCGAGGGACGAAAGCCGGAGCGGAAGATTGCTCGGGGAGCAAGAGACGTAGCTAGCGAGAAGGTCGGCACGCGGTGCGACCGAGGGACGAAGACTGCGGATGAGTACGCTGGCGGACAAGAAGGAAACACGCAGCGATTCCGAGGGACGAGAAGCCGGAGCGGAAGGCTGCTCGAAAAGACCCGAAGTTGGGTTCGGGTGAGCCCTTTTCCGAATGGCAGAGATCACCCAAGCAAGCGGATCCGAAGGAGAAGAACCGGACCGAGGCGGGACTGAACCAGAGAAAAAGTTCCGGACGAAAAAGTCAACAACTGTTGACTTTGGGCTCCGGGGCGCCCGGAGCCCTCCGGAGCGCCCTGAGCAGTAAAATTGACTAGATCAAGTTTTGACTCGATCTGAACGTTGGGGGATAAGTTTTATCCCCCCAGGGCGCCCGGAACCCTTCCAGGCGCCCCGACCAAGGCTATAAATATAACCTTGGTCCAAAGCTTTTCAATGAACTCAGTATTGTAATTCCAAACACTTGTGCGCTTCTGTTCTAGTTTAGCTTCTGTTTTCTGCACTACATTGCTGTACGAGGCTTCTCCGCCTGAAGGAGTTTTTAGTGAGCTTAATCTTCCTTGGATTAACAACCATATCGGTTGTAACCAAGTAAACCTTTTGTGCCTCGCTTTTTCTTTATGCTTTTAATTTATCAGCTTACTTTATATATGCAAGTATTAGTTTAAAGAGTTCGAGGAGGGTTTGTCTTTTTGTGTTTGCAGGATATCCAACTCCCTCCTAGCCGGCCGCAACGGTCCCACAAGTGGTATCAGAGCCGAGATGCCTCAGAAGGACTAACCGCCGTCTGAAGCAATAAAATGATGGCCGGAGCTAGCCAATATCCATCAGCATTCGAGGGGGAGTTTTCTTCATGGAAGAAACAAATGGAGGTATACCTTAACTCAGACCTTGGTATTTCTTTAATTTTAAAATATGGTTATGAAGAACCGAAGAACACGAACGGAGAAAGACTCGATCTACGTCTCTGGAACAAAAAGCAACGTAACGAATCGATGGCAAACGGACGGGCAGAATTTCATCTCCTAACCATGATACCAAATGAAGATCTCAAAAGAATCGGCGAATACAACAACTCAAAAGAACTTTGGGAAAAGTTCTTAAAACTCTACGAAGAATCGATTGAAGTCGTCCCCTCAATAGACATCGAGCCGTCATCAGAATCCGAGATGGAAGAAATTACCGAGACAGCCCCAACAACCGAAGTACATCCCGAGATCAATGAAGGGGGAGAATCTTCGGAAGAAAGTAATTCAACAAGGGGAGAACCAACGGCCGACGAGGTAAGTAAGGTATGGACTCGAACCTCTGAACAACTGGTTCAATTAATCAAATTACCTGAAGATTTTTGCGAATCAAAAATTGAATCATTGAAAGAATTTTTCGAATTACAAAATGTTTTGACGAAAGATTCTTGCGAATCAGAAAGTAATTTTTTGAAAACTTTTTCCAGATCTAAAATTTTTTCCGAAGTACAAATTATCTCGTTGAAAGAGTTTTTTGAATCGCAAAATGATTTGAAAAAAGAATCTTGCAAATTACGAAACATTTTTTCGAACAAAGTTTGCAAATTAAAAAGATTATCGAAAGAGTTTTTCGGAGTAGTAAATCTATTATCCACAAATTGTTGCAAATTTATGTTGTCAAAATACTTTTGCAAATTACAAAATATTTTGTCGAATAAAGTTTGCAAATCAGAAGTATTGTCGAAAAACTTTATCAAATTTATATTATTGAAATATCTTTGCGAATTAGGAATTCAAAATACAATAGAAAATGACATGATACAATCTGCACAAATTTCTACATGTTCAAAGTTTCTTGCTTCAAAGTTAAGTGATCCGGTGGTAAGAGCGGGCCCCCCCCCTCTCTCTTGCAATGTCAACGCCGAGTGGAATTCACCAGAGTAGCCGCCCATCCGGGAGGAGTGTGGTCCGACCGGACGGACGACCATAGAAGGCCGGGCCGATGGAATCGAATACCCGGACGGGTCTGGCCGGCTCGCACTTATGGTTGGAAGGCACCCTGTCAAATCGGGGTTCCGACGCTCAGTTAAAAAGGTCATGGACCGAGCTGACCTTTTGACCGACCACAGTCATAAAGCACCCCTGTTTATTAGTCTCCACAAAGCACAACCACTGCGGATGTCCGGCCGGATGTTGAGGGAGTTGTCCGCCCGGACGCTAGATCTGAAGCAAAGGGGAAAAGGACAAGGGAGGTCTTTTTCTGACAGCAGGTATGTTTTACGTGTAGGCCATGCTCCAAATCTTGTGACAGGGGATTCTGCTGTCCCATCGAGGACATGCTTTGACTGTAGCGGTATGGGTCAGGTGAGCTTTCTGACAACTGCATACCGAGGAAAGGACAGAGGACACATATGCACCTCGGTATGCGTGCCCTAACCCTTCACAACTCTATATAAAGAGCCACAGACTTCGCCGGAGGTACGCATTCAGAGACTTTGGAAGCCACTTCGTTCATCGTAGCTTACCTGACTTGAGCGTCGGAGGGTCGCCGCCGGGAACCCCTTCCCGGCTCGACTTCTGTGCAGGCTAGCCGGAGCGTCGCGCCACCAGTGGGAGGTCTACATCAGCGAGCCGAAGAGCGCCACCTGCCCAGCGTCTGTTGACTTCTGGTTCGGACAGAATCAAATTGGCGCCGTCTGTGGGAAAGCTCCTGCATCCGACTGGAAACAATGGATGAGGCTGGACGACAACACACGGTGGCGCTTTCGACGGAAGAACTCGAAGCTCTGGTCGAGATTAGGGCCGCCAAACTTGTGGAACAAAAACAGAAAGCAGCAGCCGAGCGACCTGAGCAACAAGCAACATCTGCGTCAGGTGGTCGAGCGGAAGCACCTCCAGCCACCATCGCATTCCACCGAGCCTTGTTTCGCACCCCTGAAGCCGTACCAGCTCGAAGAGATAGGGGATCTTCTTCAGACGAGATGCCAAGGCGGGATGACAGAAAAGGAAAAGCTCCCCGGGCGGGCTCATCTCCCGAGCGGATCAATCGCCAATTTTCGGAGGTTATTCTACGAGACCCTCTGCCCAAGCACTACGTGGCTCCGACGATCGGCGAGTACAACGGAACAACGGACCCGGATGATCATCTGGGTAAGTTCGATAACACAGCTACGCTCCATCAGTATACAGATGGAGTAAAGTGCCGAGTCTTTCTTACCACTCTCTCGGGATCGGCTCAACGGTGGTTTCGGAGGTTGCCGGACGGATCCATCACTAGCTTCAAGGACTTCCGAACGGCCTTCCTCCACCACTTCGCCAGCAGTCGACGTTATCAGAAGACAAGTGTCAGCTTGTTTGCCATCAAGAATCGCTTCGAGCTTACATCCAGCGATTCAACCAGGTGGCGATGGATATCCCAACGGCCACATCGGAGACGATGATGAATGCCTTCACACAAGGCCTTGTGGATGGGGACTTCTTCCGGTCGCTCATCCGGAAGCCGCCCCGAGATTATGATCACATGCTGCATCGGGCCAACGAATACATAAACGTGGAAGAAGCGCAAGCCGCCCGGAAAAAGGAAACTCCTACCGAGCGGGCACTTATTCATGCCGAGCGGAAACAGCACGCCGCTCAGCAGCCGCCCAAAGGACCGAGGGCCGAAGCAATTCGATCCCCCCACGCCAGATCGCACGTACAAGAAGTGGCTGCCGCTCGGCCCAAGCCAAAGAAGAGGTGGACCCCTATGTTCTGCTCCTTCCACCAGACGGATACGCACAACACGAGGGATTGTCGAAGTCTTCCCTTCGTGGTCAATCCCGTTCCCAGGAAAGCCGAACGACGGTCTCCTCCCATCGACAGGAGACAAAGGACCCATGAAGCCGACCGGGCTCGCACCGAAAGGCGACATCAACAGACACCCGATCGGCACAGATCTCCGAGACAGGAGAATCGCCGGGCGTCCAGAGAACGGTCACGACCGTCCACTCGGGAAGAGGAAAACAGGAGCAATACTTCCCGGGGCGAGATCAACGTTATTGCTGGCGGGCCGACCGGAGGAGACTCCAACCGAGCCAGAAAGGCGGGCGTCCGACAGCTGCAGATCCACGCAGTCGGCTGTAGTCAAGAGCGGGCAAGTGGAACGGAAATCACTTTCGGGCCCGGAGACTTAGAAGGAGTAGAAGTGCCCCACGACGACGCTCTGCTCATTAAAGCGGTAATAGCAAATTATACTATTCACCACATATTTGTTGACACAGGGAGCTCAGTCAACATCATATTCAAGAAGGCGTTCGATCAGCTGCAAATTGATCAAGCCGAGCTGCTTCCCATGACGACCCCGCTCTCGGGTTCTGACAAAGTTCATTGACAAATTCGCTACTTCATTGGGGAAGAGCTCAGAGGACCAGGGCAATAAACTCGTGGTGGTAGACTCTCCTTCGTCCTACAACGTCATTTTGGGACGACCGGCGGCGAATTTCGAGCGGTTGTCTCAACCTTCCACCAGAAGATAAAGTTCCCGTGGAGGACAAAGTAGGAGAAGTACGTGGAGATAGCAGCTCGGCGGTGCTATATAGAGATGGTCCGAGCGAAGCTTGTTCCGCTCGGAAGGCGCCCGAACCGAGGTACACGCCATAACCGAAAAACCTCCTTGGTTTATGATGAAAGAAGGAGGTTCAGATCCATCCGACTCGATCGGAGGCCACGACTTTATCGCTTCGATCCGGAAGAGAAAGAGGAGGCGATCCAATGCCTCCAACGAAATCATGATGTTTTCGTCTCGTCGACACATGAGTTGCCGAATTTCGCCGAGCCTATCGCAGAGATGAGTTGCATGTCCGACCGGACTCGGCGATAAGCGAGAGAAAAGGGATTTCGGCGAGCGAATGCCATCATCCGGCGAGTAGAAAAACTTGGAGGGCCACATCTGTGAGTGCGGTTCCGGCTAACGTAGTATTAGTCTCCAAGCCGGGCGGCAAGTGGAGAGTCTGCATCGACTTCCGGGACTTAAACAAAGCATGCCCCAAGGACTTCTATCCTCTGCCACGGATAGATCAGCTGGTGGACTCTACGGCCGGCTGCGAATTGATTTGCATGCTCGACGCATACCAAGGCTATCATCAGGTGCCGCTCGCCCGTGAAGATCAAGAAAAAGTTAGTTTTGTGACGGCCGACGGCACATATTGCTATAATGTGATGCCGTTCGGCTTGAAGAATGCCGGGGCCACCTATCAACGCTTGATGAACAAGGTGTTCAAGGAGCAGATCGGGCGTAATCTGGAAGTCTATGTGGACGACATTCTTATCAAATCCGTCCGAGCGGCCGATCTCTTCAGGGACATGGAAGAAACCTTCCGAACGCTACGCAAATATGGAGTCAAGCTAAATCCTCAGAAATGCTTGTTCGGAGCAAAAGGGGGGCGTTTCTTGGGATATATAGTGACCGAGCGGGGAATCGAAGCCAATCCCAGCAAGGTGAAAGCTCTGCAAGACATGCCGCCTCCCAGAAATACAAGGGAAGTTCAACGGTTGACCGGTCGGATAACTGCTTTGTCCAGATTCATCTCCAAAACCGCCGACCGGAGCCTTCCATTCTTCAAGATCCTGCGCAAGGCTACTAAGTTCCAGTGGGATGAAGAATGTGACCGAGCGTTCGGAGAATTGAAGACATATCTTAATTCTCTGCCAGTGTTAGCCAAGCCGATCGGGGGTGAGTCACTTTATATTTATCTGTCGTCAACTGAGCATGCTGTAGGCTCGGCACTTGTGAGGGCGAGCGGCAAAGAGCAGCCGGTGTATTTTCTAAGCCACATTTTGAAAGATGCTGAATCTCGTTACACCGGGCTCGAGAAGTTGGCCTTCGCTTTGGTTCTCGCCGCTCGGCGCCTTCGACCATATTTCTTGGCTCGCACCATCATCGTCCGGACGAATAGCCCACTAGGAAGAGTGCTGTTGAATCCAGAAGCGGTCGGACGGCTCATCAAGTGGACGACAGAACTAAGTGAATTTGACATCCAATATCAGCCCCGCTCGGCGATCAAAGCGCAATCCTTGGCTGATTTTGTGACCGAAGTGCAGAGGCCAGAGCCGGAAGCTCTGTGGAGAATATATGTGGATGGGTCTTCCACTCGGCTCGAAAGTGGGATCGGAATATTGCTACTCTCACCTCAAGAAGAAAAGATGCACCTATCCGTCCGATTAGGTTACAAGGCCACCAACAATGAAGCAGAGTATGAGGCCCTCATAGCCGGATTGCAGGCAGCCCGGCATGTGGGTGCCAGTCGGGTGACTCTCTATTCGGATTCACAGTTGGCCGCTCAGCAACTTTCTGGTACCTTTGAAATCAACAGCTTTCGGCTTAAGCTCTACGCTGAAGCCTTTGAAAAACTCAAAGCCACTTTCCGAGAGGTCCTTATTCAAAAAATTCCCCGAACGGAGAACCAGGCAGCAGATGACTTGGCCAAGCTAGCAAGTTCTATAGTGCCGGTCACCATTCAGCAACCTATTGAAAAAGTACTACTGGTATCGCATGTCGACCGGATGGAAAGCCTCACGTTTCCAAGCGACTGGAGGATGCCCATCATAGAGTTCCTCCGCTCGGAAGCCACACCAGCCGATCGGGATGAAGCCCAGCTGCTCAGGAGGAGAGCCGGTCGGTTCACACTTATCGGCGATCAGCTCTACAAGAAAGCTTTCTCTCGCCCGCTGTTGAAGTGTGTGAGCTCGGAAGATTCGGCTTACATCCTCCAGGAGGTACATCAAGGATCATGCGGAGGACATCCGGGCGGACGATCACTAGCCAAGAAGATTCTGCTAGCGGGATACTTTTGGCCGACCTTACAAATGGACGCCGCCCGGACCGTCTCTACGTGCCTTTCATGCCAGAAGTATCACAACTTCTCTCACCGACCGGCAGAGGTGATGAAAGCATCAACCGTTTCATGTCCGTTCGATCAATGGGGAATGGATATTGTGGGTCCCTTTCCAATGGCGACCGGGCAGAGGAAATTTTTGCTGGTGGTGGTCGATTATTTCTCCAAATGGGTAGAAGCCGAGCCACTAGCCAGGATCACCGAACAGATGGTCAAAAAATTCATTTGGCAACACATCATCTGTAGGTTCGGTATCCCTCGCCGATTGGTTTCCGACAATGGGCGACAATTCACAGGGAAGGTGCTGGAAGATTGGTGCAAAAGCTACGGCATCGAGCAACACTTCACGTCCGTGGCTTACCCCCAAAGCAATGGTCAAGCCGAAGTAGCCAACCGGGAAATTCTCCGTATTCTGCGCGCTCGGCTCGACCACGTGGGAGGAAGTTGGCCGGATGAAGTGCCGGGCGTTTTATGGGCCATCCGGACGACTCCTAAGGAAGGAACGGGCGTTGCACCTTTTCATCTGGTGTACGGCGGCGAAGCGGTCATTCCGGTTGAAGTCGGCGTCGAGTCCGTCCGGGTCCAATGTTATGATGAAGGCAACGCCGAGCGGAGGAATATGGAGCTGGATTTGGTGGACGAAGAGCATGCCAAAGCATCCGTTCGGCTGATGGCGTACCGTCAACGAATGAAGCAAAACTATAACCGGCGCGTCATTCCCCGATCATTCCAGGTCGGCGACCTTGTCTGGAAGAAGGTCAAGCCGGTCGGCGACGTCGGCAAGCTTGAAGCTCCCTGGGCAGGTCCCTTCAAAGTCATCGAAAAGCTCCGCTCGGGCGCGTATTATCTGGAGGATGAGGACGGTCGGCAGCTAGATAGGCCGTGGAACGCGAACCACCTCCAGCCTTACCGGGCAGGGTGAAAGGTGTGCCTATGTAAATCATCCTGTGTACATTTTTCGACTGAATACTTGAAATGCAGAAATGAAAAGTCAAAGAAACAAATATAAGGCATCGTCATCAAGTATCGAGGGCCCCGTACCGTCCGGACGGGGGGAATTATCCGAGCCAAAGTACTCGACGAAGCAGATCATGAGCCGTTCGGCTAAGCGAAGTAGAAAGATGGAAGCACTTTGAGTATTCTCTGCGGAAAGGAAAGCCAAGGTCGCTCGACCTGGTAAGGAGTTAGCCTTCAAGCCCGTCTAGCCCAGACGTTAAACCGTAGAGCCGCGCCGACGAGCTCCGTCGTTAAAGATCGAGAGACGAGCCGGCGTCTATAAATAATCCGAGCGGACGAACCGACGAGCTCCGTCGTTAAAGATCGAGAGTCGCGCCGTCGGCTATAAATATCCGCACCGACGAGCTCCGTCGTTAAAGATCGAGAGACTAGCCGGCGTCTATAAATAATCCGAGCGGACGAACCGACGAGCTCCGTCGTTAAAGATCGAGAGCCGCGCCGTCCGGCTATAAATATCCGCACCGACGAGCTCCGTCGTTAAAGATCGAGAGCCGCGCCGACCGGCTATAAATATCCGCGCTGACGAGCTCCGTCGTTAAAGATCGAGAGCCGCGCCGACCGGCTATAAATATCCGCGCCGACGAGCTCCGTCGTTAAAGATCGAGAGCCGCGCCGACCGGCTATAAATATCCGCGCCGACGAGCTCCGTCGTTAAAGATCGAGAGCCGCGCCGACCGGCTATAAATATCCGCGCCGACGAGCTCCGTCGTTAAAGATCGAGAGACGAGCCGGCGTCTATAAATAATCCGAGCGGACGAACCGACGAGCTCCGTCGTTAAAGATCGAGAGCCGTCCCAATCGGTCCGGAAGACCGACGAGCTCCGTCGTTAAAGCTCAACGACGAGCCCGTCATTAAAGATCGAGAGGCGAGCCGACCGAAATAATCCGGGCGGACGAACCGACGAGCTCCGTCGTTAAAGATCGAGAGCCGCGCCCGCCGGCTATAACGCGCCGACGAGCTCCGTCGTTAAAGATCGAGAGCGGCGCCGATCGGCTATACGCGCCCGCGAGCTCCGTCGTTAAAGATCGAGAGCGACGCCGCCGGCTATAACGGCCGACGAGCTCCGTCGTTAAAGATCGAGAGCTATAAATATCCGCGCCGACGAGCTCCGTCGTTAAAGATCGAGAGACGAGCCGGCGTCTATAAATAATCCGAGCGGACGAACCGACGAGCTCCGTCGTTAAAGATCGAGAGCCGCGCCGACCGGCTATAAATATCCGCGCCGACGAGCTCCGTCGTTAAAGATCGAGAGACGAGCCGGCGTCTATAAATAATCCGAGCGGACGAACCGACGAGCTCCGTCGTTAAAGATCGAGAGCCGCGCCGTCCGGCTATAAATATCCGCGCCGACGAGCTCCGTCGTTAAAGATCGAGAGCCGCGCCGTCGTCTATAAATAATCCGAGCGGACCAACCGACGAGCTCCGTCGTTAAAGATCGAGAGCCGCGCCGTCCGGCTATAAATATCCGCGCCGACGAGCTCCGTCGTTAAATATCGAGAGACGAGCCGGCGTCTATAAATAATCCGAGCGGACGAACCGACGAGCTTCGTCGTTAAAGATCGAGAGCCGCGTCGTCCGGCTATAAATATCCATGCCGTCGAGCTCCGACGTTAAATATCGAGAGACCGACGCTAAGTTCCGCTCAGGCTCGAGGTATATAGGTTCTGATCGGCTTATGACGAGCGATTCTTACTAGCAACACAGAATGATATGCGGCCGAATGGAAGGGCTGGGGAAAACAGTGATAGCAGACGAGCGGACAACACAAGTATTAGCAAGGGGACAGTGCAAAAAGGTCGAACACACGAAAACAAAGCATTTCATTAAAATTAAAACCTTAGGCCGAGTGGCCTAAGTACAAAAAGGTTCATGTTCGTCCGAGCGACGATATTACAAGAATTACTCGATGTAGTCATAGAGGTCCCTCGGAATGTTGTTGAGGAGCTCCACCTGATCGCCGGCCGGAATATTAGTGGAATCCGGAAGAAGGCCCTTCGACTTTAGGTAGGTCACAGTGGCCTTAATGGCCAAGTCGAAAGCCGAGTACATCCGCTCGCAAATTTTCTCCGAGAACTCGGGCGATCGGATGTGGCTTTGTCGGAGAGCGGCGACTCGGCCCGGCTCGGCATCCTGGTATTCTTTGAAGGTCGCCTGGGAGCTTGTGAGGGCCTCATTCAGACGTTCAATCTTCTCCGCATCGGCCGAGCGGCCTGCCTTCTCCCGGTCAAGCTTCTCCATCAGCTCCTTTATCCTCAACTCCAAGCCCCGGGCCTCCACGTTTTTCTTCTCCAGATCGGAGATGGCTGTGTTCTTCCGAGTGGTGGCCAGAGTTATCTTTGTGTCAAGCGACTTGACTTGTCGGACTCGGCTAGGGCGTGGGCCTGGTCAGCTGTTTTCTTCTGCTCAGCAGCCAGCAGAGTTTGAGCTTTCTTTAGTTCTTTTTGCAGCTCGGAGTAGGAAGGGCCTTGGGAGCCGCTCGGACCGCCCGCCGCCCGCAGTTGCCTTATCTCCTCGTCCGCCATAGCCAGGCGGCTGGCAACTGCTATCTCTTCCACCCATCTCTGAAACAAGGCGCAGTTGTTAAAAGCCGAGCGGAAATATTCAGGCAAAACTTCAAAAAACAACAAACTTACCCCCGTAGCCGCTTGCATGTGGCTGTTGGCTAGGTTCTGGAGAGGGATCAGTGCTACTCGCGCCCGAGCGTCGGCCCACATCTCGGCGAGGGGCCCTTTCAAAGTAATGGTGTGCTCGGGTGCGGTGGGTAACTCGTACCGTGCGGCCGTGACCAGGGATAGCCCGACCGGGATCAGAAGCTGGCGCAGAAATTTGCGAATGGATGGTCGAGCGATGGACTGAATGGCGAGCAGGGGGGAGAGTGTCGACCAGAGTGGCCTCGACCGGAGTAGGCAGCTCGTCCCAGTCAGAAGGAGTCCGGTCGGACGAGATGGTCTCGGGTACAGGCGCCTTGCCTTTAGCAGCCACGGCGGCCCAGTCGGAAGGTTGGACTGCGGAGGTAGCCGAGCGCAGCGGAGTCTCCACCCGGCGTCTCTTTTGCAGTGGCTGTTCCCCCTCCCAAACGGACCCTTCCTCTGGGGCCGTTGGTTCCCTGGAGGGGGTAGCTCCGCTGGCTACCTGCTGTTGAGAGGCCGGAGCGGCCGATTCAGCCTGGGTGCCGCTCTCTCCTTCGTGAGAACCGACCGGCTGAATACCCAGCGCCTCCATTTCCTTTGCCGCCGCTGCCTTTCTCTTCAGAACGCCGGCCATCACCGAGTCCATGACGATGTCAGCTGCATGAAAAGGAGAAGAAATCAGTTAGCAATTAAAGCAAGCGCCCAAGCAAAATTCTTACCGAAGCCGGTCGGAAGTGGGGTCCGTATAGGACTCAGCCCAAAAATGTACATCACTCCCTCGTGGAGAAGTTTGTTGATGTCAAGCCACAGACCGGCTAGTACATTTGTGGCGTGAAGATAATCCGGTCGGGTCTTGAATTTCTTCAACTCGGGAGTAGGAGGTAGATTGACCTGCCACTGGGTCGGAAAGTTGAGCTGACCGGGCATGCGAATATAGAAATAATAGTCCTTCCAGTGTTTATTGGAAGTGGGTAGTTTATTGAAGAAGACCAGACCGGGCCGAGCTTGGAACATAAAGGTGCCCGGCTCGGCTTGCTTAGGATAATAGAAATAAAAGAAGACCTCCGGTCGGAGGGGAATGTTGTGAATCTTAAACAAAACGACAACGCCGCAGAGGAGACGGAAGGTATTTGGTACTAAACTTCCGAGCGGCACGCCAAAATAATTACAGACGTCTGCTATAAAGGGATGCACGGGGAACCGCAGACCGGCGATAAATTGGTCGCGAAAGACACAGAAACCACCACGCGGCGGTCTGTGTGGCCGAGCGGCGGGACCAGCTAGACGAACTTCGATATCCTCGGGGATTTCGAAATTGTCAGCCAGAATATCAAAATCCCGTTGTTCGAAACGGGATCGCATGGTAGTATACCATGGGCCTAAGGATTGTTCTTTGGGATGAGAGGAACTGGCCATGATCCGGATAGGGGAAATCAAAAAAGGAAGTTCCAAAGACGAAGAAAGGGAGTTTCAAAGACTGAAGCTAGGGGAAGAAAGGCGAATTAGATACCGGAAAGGAAGGAGGAAAGACCTAAAACCTTACTGAGGGGAGATGGATCGGGGAAAGGCGCCGGAGAGCGTCAGGGGGCAGCAACCAGATCGCCGGAGCTCCAAAGCGCAGAGAGCAGCAGCAGAGGTAATGGGGGCGTGTGAAGGTGAGAAGGAAACGAAGAGTTTTTAGGGTGAGGGCCGAGCGGCCTCCACCGTCGGATCCAGGTCACGGGAATCAAAGCATACATCTGGCCGTTTATTTCGAATTGCTTCGATCACATCAAAATATCATGCAACCGCCTCCGTACTCTGGTGACATTGTTCCACGTGGCAGTCAATCATTCGGAGCATTTAATGAAGGTATGATCGACCTTGATGTCGAAGATTGGCGCAGAACGCGAGGAGATCCGGTGAAGGCCATCGTTGATTCATTCAAGGATATTTCCTCGTCTGACCGAGCGGAGAGTATTAGCATGGAGGAGCCGTTCGGCTAGACTCACAGTCCAGTCAGTCGGACTATTCGCCTCCTTCGACTAGACTTGAAAGGGAGGCAAGTGATCCGGTGGTAAGAGCGGGCCCCCCCTCTCTCTTGCAATGTCAACGCCGAGTGGAATTCACCAGAGTAGCCGCCCATCCGGGAGGAGTGTGGTCCGACCGGACGGACGACCATAGAAGGCCGGGCCGATGGAATCGAATACCCGGACGGGTCTGGCCGGCTCACACTTATGGTTGGAAGGCACCCTGTCAAATCGGGGTTCCGACGCTCAGTTAAAAAGGTCATGGACCGAGCTGACATTTTGACCGACCACAGTCATAAAGCACCCCTGTTTATTAGTCTCCACAAAGCACAACCACTGCGGATGTCCGGCCGGATGTTGAGGGAGTTGTCCGCCCGGACGCTAGATCTGAAGCAAAGGGGAAAAGGACAAGGGAGGTCTTTTTCTGACAGCAGGTATGTTTTATGTGTAGGCCATGCTCCAAATCTTGTGACAGGGGATTCTGCTGTCCCATCGAGGACATGCTTTGACTGTAGCGGTATGGGTCAGGTGAGCTTTCTGACAACTGCATACCGAGGAAAGGACAGAGGACACATATGCACCTCGGTATGCGTGCCCTAACCCTTCACAACTCTATATAAAGAGCCTCAGACTTCGCCGGAGGTACGCATTCAGAGACTTTGGAAGCCACTTCGTTTATCGTAACTTACCTGACTTGAGCGTCGGAGGGTCGCCGCCGGGAACCCCTTCCCGGCTCGACTTCTGTGCAGGCTAGCCGGAGCGTCGCGCCACCAGTGGGAGGTCTACATCAGCGAGCCGAAGAGCGCCACCTGCCCAGCGTCTGTTGACTTCTGGTTCGGACAGGATCATATGTCTATTTGTAACCCTAGCTTAACTTGGGTTGATCACACCAAAAAGGGGGAGATTGTTGGAACCCCAAGGTTGTTTTGGTGTGATCAACAAGTTAAGTTAGGTCCTGCGTTGTTTTAACCTTGTGTCTAAGTGTGCAGGAGCTTAGGAGCATAGGTACTCGAGCGGAAGACGCAGCTAGAGAGAAGGACGGCACGCGGTGCGTCCGAGGGACGAGGCGCTGCGGAAGAGTACCCCGGTGGATGAGAAGGAAGCGTGCGGTGGTTCCGAGGGACGAAAGCCGGAGCGGAAGATTGCTCGGGGAGCAAGAGACGCAGCTAGCGAGAAGGTCGGCACGCGGTGCGACCGAGGGACAAAGACTGCGGATGAGTACGCTGGTGGACGAGAAGGAAACACGCAGCGATTCCGAGGGATGAGAAGCCGGAGCGGAAGGCTGCTCGAGAAGACCGGAAGTTGGGTTCGGGTGAGCCCTTTTCCGGATGGCAGAGATCACCCAAGCAAGCGGATCCGGAGGAGAAGAACCGGACCGAGGCGGGACTGAACCAGAGAAGAAGTCCCGGACGAAAAGGTCAACAACTGTTGACTTTGGGCTCCGGGGCGCCCTGAGCAGTAAAATTGACCAGATCGAGTTTTGACTCGATCTGAACGTTGGAGGGGGCGCCCCGACCAAGGCTATAAATATAGCCTTGGTCCAGAAGCTTTTCAATGAACTCAGTATTGTAATTCCAAACACTTGTGCGCTTCTGTTCTAGTTTAGCTTCTGTTTTCTGCACTACATTGCTGTACGAGGCTTCTCCACCTGAAGGAGTTTTTAGTGAGCTTAATCTTCCTTGGATTAACAACTACATCGATTGTAACCAAGTAAACCTTTTGTGCCTCACTTTTTATTTATGCTTTTAATTTATCAGCTTACTTTATATATGCAAGTGTTGGTTTAAAGAGTTCGAGGAGGGTTTGTCTTTTTGTGTTTGCAGGATATCCAACCCCCTCCTAGACGGCCGCAACGGTCCCACAGTAGCAGCTTTCAAAATTCACTGGTCTGGTCGACCACGTGTGGTTGACCATAAATCAATCGGTCACACATGCTTGGAGTTTACTCCTCCAAGACTTTTCATTATCTTTGGTTACCTCCCCTTAGGGTTGTCTAGTTTCACTCACTAGGACTTCCATTGTCATGCACTCACTAGGACTTTTACCACTTAGCTTTACTCACTAGGGCCTGACTTCACTCACTAAGACTTCCACTACCTAACTTCACTCACTAGGGCGTGACTTAACTCACCAGCACTTTCACTACCTAGCTTCACTCACTAGGGTCTAGTTTCACTTACTAGGGCTTTCATTGACTACCTTAACTTACTAAGACTTTCATTGACTACCTTAACTCACTAGGACTTTCATTGACTATCTTAACTCACTAAGACTTCCCCTTGCTTAACCTCCAGTTAGGACTAGTCACTCAGTAGACTTCTCACCTGCCTAACCTCCAGTTAGGACTTTTTCTTGCTAGTCATCTAGTCCTGACTAAACTTCTCTCTTTTAATTGGGTCAACCCTTAGACAACTGCATTGGTATATTGTCAAATATAGAAACTCTAGAGGTTAATTAATCCAACACTATGTATTTGATGTCTTGTGTCTGAGTGTGTAGGGACTTAGGAATACAAGAAGTTGAGCGAAAGATGTAACAAGCGAGAAAAATAAAACAAGAAGTGAGTTGATCGACTCGGTGCATCTGAGGGACGAGAAGCTGCAGAAGAGTACACTAGTGGAGAGAGAATGACACATGCGATGCATCCGACGGACAAGAAGCCAGGGAGAAAGTTTGCTCGAGGAGAAGGTCGGAGTTGGATTTGGGTGAGCTCAACTCTGAACGGCCGGAGCATCACCTAAGTAAGTGCAAGGAAAAGAATAATCAATGTTGAAATTAACCATTCTGATGAAAGTGTTTGAGGTACCTCGAATGGACCAGAGGCGCCTCAGACGGGCCGGAGGCGTCTCGGACGTTCAGCTGTGTTTTGCCTCAAAAAGGACTAGAGGCAGCATGATGGATTAAAGGCGCATTGGATGAACAGTAGCTGAGGCTCTTTGATGTGTTTATTTTATATAGGGATTTATGATTAGTTTTGATACATTACTTGACCAATTTTGCATGCAATTAGCTCATGATTTCATATCATAATGCTTTATTTCGTTTTATTTCTAGTTTGTGGTACTGCTCTTGTGTTTTTCCTGTGTTATGGCATGAAACAGAGCTAAAATAAGGATTGAAGATCAAGGAAGCTCCTAAGGCTGAACAAGGGTGGTTGTGCCCAGTGGAACGGTTAGTGTACCTTTCTGTTGGAGAAACATGGGTGGTTGTGCCCAGTGGCATGACCTGTGTTCTTCTCTTTTACCAAACCAGAGTGCCCGTGTATAGGCCCTGCTCTTCTTTGTTGAGGAAACACAGGTGCCTGTGCCTAGTGGTTCGAGCCACGTTCAACCACCAGTAGTGAACATGGGTGCTCGTGCCTAGCGGCATAAGCTATGCTCAACCGCACCATAAAGCAGCAACGGTCAAGCTTCTGTCTCCTTGCCTATTTAAGCTTATCACGTCAATTTTGAAGGGGATCTGATCTGGGAACCATCTGAGGGTTCCAAGGAGACTTAAGGAAAAGATCCTAACACCATCCATGCCATTTGGGTGAAGGAGCAAGGCCAAGAACATCTAGGAAGTGGAATCTCAGATCAAACCTAAGCCTCTCCTCTCTTTTCTCTATTTCTTTGAGACTGTAATTGAATTCCTGAATCGTGAACATGATTTGTGATTGTAACCCTACTTTAAACTTTAGATTCTAGGATTAGGGAGTAGCTTCTTGCAAACACTATCTCTTTGGATCGAAGCATGTTTGAATCTTCTTATTTCATGATATGCGATTTATGGTCTGGATCTACTATAATATCATGATCTTGATGCCAAAAGTATGATATTCGTATCTTATGAGTGTTGGTGCAGCGGGACCGACAAGAGGGGGGTGAGTTGCCTGCAACTAAAAAGTATACCCTCCTCAAGAACTTTCAACTCAAAAATACAGCAACAATAATAAACAGTAAATAAAATAAAAGAAAAGCAGGAAGACTCAGCGATTAAATTGGTTACAACCAAGAAGGTTGTTAATCCAAGGTGGTGAAAAAAACGCACTAAGAAAGTCTCCTTTACTGTAGGCGGAGAAGCCTTTTTACACTGAGAAAGCTCACAAGCTGCTAGTAATTGATTACAGAGTTGAATGCTTGAATTGATGAATATTTCCTAGCTCTAGGGGCCTTTATATAGCTCCTGGAAGTCTATCCCGAGGGTCTAAGGTGCCTCCAACAAGGTTCAAGGCGTCTCCAACCAAGTGAAGCGGATAAAGTTCTATCCGCGCACAAATGGTCGAGTTGACCCGGGCTGAGGCATCTCAAACAAGCTTGAAGGCGCCTCAAAGGTTTGAGGCACCTCCAATGATTGATTGAGGCGCCTCAAAGGTGGAGGCGCCTCCAATCTTGATGAAGGCGTCTTGAGCTGTATTTCCAGCTCGTTTTCTCCTTTGCTTTGGCTTTCGAAGCTCCGTTTGCTTGGGTGATTTCGGTCAACCAAAATGGGGCTCATCTGAACCCAATTTCCGGCATTCTCCTCGAGCAGTCTTCCGTCCCGACTTTACGTCCCTCGAATGTCGCACATGTTCTTCTAGCCCACCGGTGTACTCTTCCGTAGCTCTCTCGTCCTTCGGACGCACCGAGCCCGTCGGCTCCCTTCCCGTGCCGTCCTTCTCGCTAGCCGCATCTTCCGCTCGACTTCCTGTGCTCCTAAGCTCGTGCACACTTAGACATAGGGATCAACAATAACAGGACCTAACTAATTTGGTTGATCACATCAAAACAACCACGGGGTCCAACAATCTCCTCCGTTTTGATGTGCATCAACCCAAGTTCAAGTTAGGGTAAAAACAAACAAATAGTAATTTTAAGAAAATTACTAAACTAATATTTTAAGCACATAAATTGCAATAATAGAATTTGCATAAGTTAGAATAAAAAAAATTAATTTTCCTAACTCCCCCTAAACTTGTTACCTAACTCTCCCCCTTTGATCACAGCAAAAACGGGAACAAAATTTCTAAGTCATGTAAAGCAAATTTCTGAGACTTTTTAAAGAATTTTCTATGTTAAAACTTAGGCAAGAAAAAGAAATTTCTAATTTAGTTCTAATTTCAGAAGAGAATTTTCCTAAGTAAAAAAAAATTATGCAAGAAATATTTTTGTTGAATTAAAAAGATGTTTAAAGAAAATTTTTCTAAAGCATTATTTAATTTTAATTTTAATGCTTTACCAGAAAGTTAATTAAATATTTTATTTTAATATTTTGGTTTCCAGGTCGTGGCAAGACACTAGGCCTTCTTGGTTATTGGAGCAACAACCACTTCCTTAGACAAAACCTCATAAAGAAATTGTAATGTTTAATTTTCTCGCTGTAAGCCCTAACTTAAAAATAATTTAAACTAGCAAAGATTTTGGAACCCAGTATAGGTTCCTTCCTAAAGGATTGTTTAAGAACTTAGGGGGTATATAATTTCTTGGAATTCATCTAAGTTGTCCCTGATGCTTTCTTATATATCAGTTTAATTTTTCATAAACTTTAATTTTTGATTTTTGAAAAACATTAGTGTTTAAACATGCATCAGATTTTAAACTTTCAATTTGAAGTTTCAATTTATCATTTTCAGATTTCAAATTATCTAACATTTTATTTAAGTTAGCAATTTCTTTTTCTGATTCAGCTAAGTCTTTAGAAAGAGCTTTAATAAATTGAAATGAATGTTTAGGGTTTAGAGCGCGCACCTTACTTACCTTACTTTGTGATGCTCCCCCTTCTTCATTGCTTTCCTCTTCTTCTGAGGTTCCTTCCCCTTCATCTATGCTCATCTCTGAGCTTGAGTCATCTTCGAAGAGATGGTTGGCCATTAGTGCTAATCCTGAGAAGGCTTCGACTTCTGATTCGGAGGATGAAGAATCATCCCAAGTGGCCTTCAGACTCTTGCGTGTAGAGGACGTCGGTCTTTGAGACTTCTCCTTGTGCCTTTTCTTCAACTTGGGGTAGTTATCCTTAATGTGTCCTTCCTCGTTGCAGTTGTAGCACCGGACTATCCTTTTGTTGCGATGATGCTTCCTCGACTGTGATTTAAATTTATTAGTTTTAAGAAATTTATTGAAACGCCTTACCAGTAGCGCCGCTTAGGTTTCGTCGATCGACGCTTCGGAGTCGGGATCGTCCTTTTCGACTTGTAGGGCAATGTTGAGGTTCAACTTTTTTACTTGTTTAGGCTCTGCAAGTCGAGACTCGTGAAGTTCGAAGGTAGAAAATAGACTTTCTAAACTACTTACCTCAAAGTCCTTAGAGATGTAGTAAGCATCTACTAAGGGCGCCCACTATGGAGTCCTTGGGAAGGCGTTTAGTGCATACCGGATGGAATCTCGGTTTGTTACTGTTTTGCCGAGATTTGTCAGTTGCGTTATCAGCTCCTTGATCCTCGCTTGGAGTTGCGCAACCTTCTTGTCGTTGTTCATCCGAAGATTTGTTAGTTGTGTCTGGAGGACGTCGCTCCTTGCTAGCTTTGCTTCTGAGGTGTCCTCGTGGAGCTCCAGGAATTTATCCCAGAGGTCTTTGGCAGAGTCGTAGCTTCCGATCCGACTTACCTCCTGAGGCGGCAGAACACTGAGCAGGTGATATTCCGCCTTTCCGTTGGCTACGCAATCGGCCTGCTCCTTCTTCGTCCAATTGCAATCTTCTTTGTCTTTTGGCGATGTATATCCATATTTCATTATTAAAAGTATATCAAATTCAGTTTTTAAAAATACCTCCATTTTTCGCTTCCATGTGACGAAGTCTCCGTCAAACTTCAGGGGATGAATGTTTGCGCCGACCATTGTCTCGATCTTTGTGCTTCAGTTGGCGGTTAGTCCTTCTGAGGCTATCGGGCTCTGATACCACTTGTTGGTGCAGCGGGACCGGCAAGAGGGGGGGTGAATTGCCTGCAACTAAAAAGTATACCCTCCTCAAGAATTTTCAACTAAAAAATACAGCAACAATAATAAACAGTCAATAAAATAAAAGAAAAGAAGGAAGACTCAGCGATTAACTTGGTTACAACCAAGAAGGTTGTTAATCCAAGGCAGTGGAAAAAGCGCACTAAGAAAGTCTCCTTTTCTGTAGGCGGAGAAGCCTTTTTACACTGAGAAAGCTCACAAGCTACTAGGAATTGATTACAGAGTTGAATGTTTGAATTGATGAATATTTCCTAGCTCCATGGGCTTTTATATAGCTCCTGGAAAATCTATCCCGAGGGTCTAAGGCGCCTCCAACAAGGTTCAAGGCGCCTCTAACCAAGTCAAGCGGATAAAGTTCTATCCGCGCACAAATGGTCGAGTTGACCCGGGCTGAGGCGCCTCAAACAAGCTTGAAGGCGCCTCAAAGGTTTGAGGCACCTCCAATGCTTGATTGAGGCTCCTCAAAGGTGGAGGCGCCTCCAATCTTGATGAAGGCGCCTTGAGCTGTATTTCTTGCTCGTTTTCTCCTTTGCTTTGGCTTCCAAAGCTCCGTTTGCTTGGGTGATTTCGGTCAACCGAAATGGGACTCACCCGAACCCAATTTCAGGTCTTCTCTTCGAGCAGTCTTCCGTCCCGGCTTTACGTCCCTCGAACATCGCGCACATTCTTCTCGCCCACCGGTGTACTCTTTCGTAGCTCTCTCGTCCTTCGGACGCACCGAGCCCATCGACTCCCTTCCCGTGCCGTCCTTCTCGCTAGTCGTGTCTTCCGCTCGACTGCCTGTGCTCCTAAGCTCCTGCACACTTAGACACAGGGATCAACAACAAACATGACCTAACTAACTTGGTTGATCACATCAAAACAACCACGGGGGTCCAACAATGAGGGATTTAGAGATGAATCGAAAGGAGAATTTGACTTTCTGACCTGTAGAGAATGGAGACGCGGAGAGTCGGCTAAGAAAGTAAATAGGTAAGCCATGAGAAACCATAGATTATCATAAAACTCAATGGATTAATATTAATTCATTGTCACATAGTAAGAGGATGATCATTTAGAGGTCGAGGGGTCTCGTGACAGGGCCTTACTTAGGTTACGATCCCTAACTTAGTCCACTCCGAAAGTAGTCAATCATTGAGATCAATATGTCAGTGTAGTTCCAAAAGTTGGCACTAGTTACATAGGATAGCCTACCTACCCAAACTAACATTGAGGATAGGAATTCTGTGTTGGTGTGGGAAGCATCCGACGATCGAACCTATGTTTTGATTATGTCAAAGGGTTCAAAGTTAAGGTATTTTAGTTTCTAATATGTTGAACAAGTTTGCAGAAAAGTCCTAAGTGTACTTAGGCAAAAGTCCTAGCTGCGGTTAGGCAGATGGAAAACCCTAGGGGGTGGTAACCCTAGGTCATAGGGGGTGGTAACCGTATGCGGAAAGTCTTGGCGGGTCAAGAGCTTCAGACAAAAGTCTTAGGGGGGTAACCCTATGTGGAAAGTCCTGGTGTCGCTAACCAGGTGAAAGACTGGATCAGCCGGGAAGCGGAAGTCTAGCAGAAAGTCCGGAAGCTTCGAACGCTGAGCAAAAGTCCAGTCGATCTGGAGGATCGCACTGGCATCAGGTAAATCTCCTTAGTGGAGTAGGTGAGGACGCGTTCCCCGTAGAGGGAACAGTAGGCGTCGGGTCGACCTAGGGTTTCCGGTTGGAAATCCGAAGTCAGACCCGAATAGTCCGACGACTGTCAAGTATATTTATCATATTATCCATGTGCTAACTTTGTTTTGCAGGGTTTGTGTTTGGGACTAACACAATTTGCAGGAACAAAGGAGCATCTTTAATCTCGGATGAACAGTGTCCGAGGCGCCTCCATGGGGCTTGGAGGCGCCTCTGGTACTAGCCGAAGCCAGTTGTCCCGAGACGCTGGAGGCGCCTCGGAGGTCACTGGAGGCCCCTTGGACCAGGCGTTGGAGGCGCCTTAGAGAAGCTTGGAGGCGCCTTCAGTGGGATAAGGTGTGACCAGATCAGAGCTGATCCACGCGTGCGACTCGGCGGCCTGGAGGCGCCTCGGACAGGCTTGGAGGCGCCTCCAGCACTGTTTAAAAGGGGACTTCGACCAGGAGCTTGACATAACGAATTCTAAGCAATCCTTACGCTGCAAGCTGCCTACGAGACGATCCCGAAGTGCTGCAACGACATCCCGATGACCCGGAGCTTCAGTTTCAATCTAGTTGTTGTCGGTATAAAGTTTATTTCAGTTCATAATTGTACCTAGTTTGTAATACTCTTTTGTGATTATAGTTGTTGCTCAATGTAAATGCTCAACGAGCATGGGCCTTGGAGTTGGAGTCGCCCTAGGCTCCGAACCAAGTAAATCTTGGTGTGCTTCTGTGTGTTGATTGTTTTCTTTATTTATTTCCGCTGCTTTATAACTCGATAGTTTTACGAATTCGAAAAGAGTGAAAGCCACGAGCGCTATTCACCCCCCCCCCCTCTAGCGTTTTCGATCCAACATTCTGATGTAGTTCCAACCCGTGTTGAAGCCAATATGAGTCTTCAAACTTCAAACAGATATAACGTTTGACTCAGGACTCAGAATCAGGCTTTGTCTATCGTCACATGTGCAAAATTCGAAAACCTAAGTTTGTTACTAGTGAAACTATAACCGTCAAATTTTTAACCTCAAATTCCACAGTTTAAACCCTTTTAGGGCCTTTTTGCTATTTTTGCTATTTTTTATTTTTTTAGTATTTAGGGTAATTTTCACATTTTTGATATTTTTAGAGAGGATTTGTTGGATCGATACGCACGTGAGAGGGGGGGGGTTGAATCACGTGATTTTCAAAAACTTGTTTTCTCATTTTTAAAATTGCGAGTGTGAACGCAGCAGAAAGTAAATACGAAATTAAAAATAAAACTACAAGAAAACACAGTTGGTTTACTTGGTTCGGAGCCTTCAGTGACTCCTACTCCAAGACTCAAGTCCTACAGACCTATCAATGGGTAATCTACTAAAATCTCTTCCGGTACCTCCAGAAGAGGGAATTGAGTACAAAGAAGATTAGAACAAGTGCAACACATTGCACTTGCCCTTTTGCAGAAATTAAGTACACAAACAAAATTCGTTACAGACACTTAAGGATCAAAATGGGAGCATTCGTGTGTTGTTGTCAGTCTACCGACCACGATTAAAAGTCCTTGGAATAGTCGTCGGGCACAGCAGCTTTGCAGCAAAGTCGTAGTAAAAGCCTGGAGCAGTTAGAAGCTCAAACGGATGCGCAGTAGCTCGTATATCAATGTTCTTTCAAAGTCTTTTCGAGACTGCCTTATATAAGGCATGGAAGGTGCCTTCCATAGCTGTTGAAGGCGCCTTCAACTTGGAAAATTCGATCCCGGCCAGCCCTGCACTTATCCACGGCAAAGTCAAAATTTCATCCTGCGGAAGACGTCTTCCATAGCTATAGAAGGCGTCTTCTATGAACAGTACGAAGGCGCCTTCACTGTTTGAAGACGCCTTCGGACACTGTTCATTCGAAGGCAAATTTGATCCTTTTGTCTTGCAAAACAATGTTAGTTCAAATAACATGTAAAACAAGTATTAGGACAATAATAATAAGTAGTAATTAGTTTCTGTCCTCCCATGACCAGAAACTAGTAAAAGTCTTAGATTAGGTATAAAAAATGAACCTAATTTGGACTGACGTCTACTGTCCCCTTAACCGGGACGCATCCATTGGATCGCAGCGGCCAGCTAGAAGGGAGGTTCAATAGCCTGAAAATAAAAAACACAACCTTTCTCGAACTTTCTTAAACTAACACTTGCATAAAATCGAAAAGCAATAAATTAAAACAGAAAAAGAAGAGGCACTAGATGTTTACTTGGTTACAACCGGGAGGTTGTTAATCCAAGGAGTGGAACACACTAGAATATCTCCTTCAGGCGGAGAAGCCTCTTACAACAATGAGAGCATAAAAAGAAAGAAGCTAATCTAGAATTTGAGCGTACAAGTGTTGGAATTACAGTTTCTGAGTTGATGAAAAGCTTCTGGACCAATGCTATATTTATAGCCTTGGTTGGGGCGCCCCGAAGGGGTTTCAGGCGCCTTGGGAAGGATAAAACTTTATCCCCCAACGTTCAGATCGCGATTGGCGCGATCTGGTCAAAAAGTCAACTCCGGGCACCCGGAAGGGTTCTGGGCGCCCCAGAGGAGTCCGGGTGCCCCGGAGGGTTCCAGGCGCCCCGGAGGGTTCCGGGCGCCCCAATTGGGAAAGTCAACCATGTTGACTTTTTTAGCCTGGGTCTTCTGCTCCGGCTCTGTTCGTCTCACACCGAGTCTTTCACTCGCTTGGGTGATCTCTATCATCCGGAATAGGGCTCACCCGAACCCAACTTCCGGTCTTCTCGAGCAGGCTTTCGCTCCAACTTCTCGTCCCTCGGAATCGTCGCGTGCTTCCTTCTCGTCCTAGCGTACTCATCCGCAGTCTTCGTCCCTCGGTCGCACCCCGTGCCTGTTGGAATGTATACTAAAAGCCTAATTTTTTGTATAAATATTTATTTAGAAATAAGAATCACATTAGTCAAATGTCTACATTTATGCTAAGTGTAGTTGTTCAATTAATTTGTATTGAAGATAACATGGTGTGTGGTGTCACACACAGAAGTTCATGTTATCAATTCCTTATAAATTATAAACAGTTGCTCACGACCAAGATGGAATGGGACAAACCATTGGAGTGATTGTAGTATAATTAGGTATTAGTTTATCTTGACTAATAAATTACACTAGTACACTATGAGTGTATTGATCAGGACCATTTAAGGTAGTTTCTTTTTATACTGACTATATAAAAGAATAATACCTCTATTATTATGGAAGTGTGTACTCTTAATCATGATATAATAACAAGCGCATATACTTAATATTTATTTCTTTAATTTATCAAAGGGTGTGATTTAGCTCGTTAAATCAATAGGCCCGATAAGTTGAGAAATGATATTATTTATATGGTGTGTTGTTGATTATAGAATGAAACTGTGTCCTAGTAATCTAGGTTGATGATGTCTCCTTGAGGAGCTCATAAGGATTGTCATGTAAACCCTGCATGTGGACCTAGTCCGGCATGACAATGAAGTTGAGTGGTACTACTCTTGGAGCTAGATATTAATTAAGTGAGTTGTCAGTAACTCATTTAATTAGTAGACATTTTATATCTTAAACACAGGGAGACTAACACACTCATGATAAGAAGGAGCCCATATAGTAATATGGGATTGGTGCGGTAGTGCAATAATAACTCTTTAGTGGAATGAGATATTATTGATGAACTTGAGTTGAGTGTTCGGGGTGAACACGGGAAGCTCAAGCTCATCGGGAGACCAAAACCAATTCCTCCTCTTGGTCCATATTGTAGCCTCTTATTTATAAAGTCTTATATCCACCAAACTCAACTTCTTACCCACCTTAAGGTGGTCGGCCAAGCCAAGCTTAGAAGCCCAAGCTAGGGCCGACCAAACCAAGGTTAGATGGGTCCAAGTTGTGGCTGGCCCTAGCTTGGAGCTCAGGCAAGGGTGGTCGGCCACATTCATATTGAAAGAGAGTTTAAAATTATAAATCTTTCCTTTTATAGCTTTCTACAAAGGATTAAGAGAAAGGTTTGATATCTTTCCTTATTTGTAGTTAAAAGGAATATTTTAATTTTTTGATAAATTTTAAATCTTTCCTTATGTGGAAGCCATGGTTTTAAAAGAGAGTTTAAAATTATAAATCTTTCCTTTTATAGCTTTCTACAAAGGATTAAGAGAAGGGTTTGATATCTTTCCTTATTTGCAGTTTAAAGGAAGATTTTAATTTTTGATAAAACTTTCCTTTTTGTAACCATCCACATGTTTTAAAAGAGGAATTTTAATTTATAAAACTTTCCTTTTATAACCAACCATGAAGGGATTTAAAGAAAGAAATTTTTTTAATTAAAATTTCTTACCGGAAACAATTAAGGAAGTTTTAATTTTTATTTAAAACTTTCCTTATTTAGAGGGAAAGGTAGGGGCCGACCATTAAAGGTTTATAAGAAAGTTTTAATTAAATATTCCTTCTTAGACATTAGCAAGAAATATAAGAAAGTTTTAATTATGTTTAAAACTTTCCTTATTTACCAAGATCAAGGAATATAAAAGAGAGGGTAGAGGTGCCTCACAAAATAATACATCTATTATTCCTCTCCTCTCTTCCTTGGTGGTGGCCGACCCTCTTCTTCCTTCTATTCTTCTTCCTTGGTGGCCAGCGACATCTCATCTCAGGGAGTTCAAGGTGGCCAGATCTTGTTAGAGGAAGAAGGAGAGATAGGAGACATTGTTTCTAAGCATCCCTTGGAGCTTGGTTGGAGGCCGAAGTTCTTCATCTCTAGGAGATTGTTAGTGGCCGAAACTTGGTAGGAAGAAGAAGGTTTTGGTGGAGTCTCGTCTTGGTAGATCGTCGCTCACACGACGTCCAAGATAATAAGAGGAATACAATAGAAGATTATGAGATCTATAAGCTACAAAGAAAGGTATAACTAGTTGTCTTATTTCGCAACATACTAGTTTTCTTTGTATGGATTTTGAAATACCAAACACAAGAGGCTAACGATTCGAGGTTTCGAATTTATGATTCGATTTTGTGTTTCTTTTATTTTTTTAATCTTGTGATTCGATTGTTCTTAATGGTTAAACCTAGGGTTACTATAAGGAGATTAAATATTGAATTTCGTTGAAAGGCTTTGTCTAGGAAGTGGTAGATGCTCCCATAACCAAGAAGGCCTAGTGCCTCGCCATGTTTAACCTGGAAGCCGATCTCTGAAATAAATATTTAATCAAATTTGTAACATGGGTGGATTTTGATTAATAATGTTAAACATCGTTTGTGATCCAAGTCTAAACCTCTAAGAACAGATAAGTTGAATTTGGAATCAATAATGTTAAGTTCTGTTTGCGATTCCAAATTTAATTTCTAAAGAACACAATGGGTTTTTAGGGAAGGTTCGAGACTTGTACAAAATTTTTGTACAGGGGAACCAATACGATATTCCGAGTAGCAACCAACAGTGCTGACCTTCTCGTTAGCTGCGTCTCTTGCTCCTCGAGTAGTCTTCCGCTCCGTCTTCTCGTCCCTCGGAACCACCGCACGTTTCCTTCTCATCCGCCGGTGTACTCTTCCGGAGCGCCTCGTCCCTCGGACGCACCGCGTGTCGTCCTTCTCGCTAGCTGCGTCTTCCGCTAGACTACATGTGCTCCTAAGCTCCTGCATACTTAGACACAAGGTTAAAAACACACAGTGTTGTAACCCCAAGGTTGTTTTGGTGTGATCAACAAGCTAAGTTAGGTCCTGTGTGTTTCTAACATTGTGTCTAAGTGTGCAGGAGCTTAGGAGCACAGGTAGTCGAGTGGAAGACGCAGCTAGCGAGAAGGAAGCGTGCGGTGGTTCCGAGGGACGAAAGTCAGAGCGGAAGACTGCTCGAGGAGCAAGAGACGTAGCTAGATAGAAGGATGGCAAACAGTGCGTCCGAGGGATGAAGACTGCGGATGAGTATGCCGGCGGACGAGAAGGAGACACACGGCGATTCCGAGGGATGAGAAGCCAGAGCGAAAACCCACTCGAGAAGACCGGAAGTTGGGTTCGGGTGAGCCCTTTTCCGGATGGCTGAGATCACCCAAGCAAGCGGATCCAGAGTTGAAGACCCGGACCGAGGCGACCAGAGCCAGAGCAGAGGACCCGGACCGAAAAAGTCAATTAGAGTTGACTTTTGGGTCCGGGGCGCCCGGAACGTACCGGGGCGCCCGGAACGTACCGGGGCGCCCGGAAGTCCATCTTTGACCAGATCGAGTCTTTCACGATCTGAACGTTGGGGGATAAAGTTTTATCCCCCTAGGGCGCCCGGAACCCTTCCAGGCACCCCCACCAAGGCTATAAATATAGCCTTGGTCCAGAAGCTTTTCAACAACTAAGAGCAATTCATTTCCAAGGCTTGTACGCTTCAGTTTTAGTTTAGCTTCTTTGTTTTGCGCTTTCACTGCTGTAAGAGGCTTCTCCGCCCGAAAGAGATACTAGTGCGGCAATGCTTGGATTAACAACCTTCTTGGCTGTAACCAAGTAAATCCTTTTGCATCTTCCTTTCTTTAAGTTTTTGTTCAATTTATTTTATGCAAGTGTATTGTTGAAAGTTCGAGAAGGGTATTTTTGTTTTTGTTTTACAAGGTTATTCAACCCCCCTTCTAGCCGGCCGCCAACGGTCCTACAAGTGGTATCAGAGCCAAGGCGCTTCAGGAGGACTAACCGCCTATCGAAGCAAACATAATGGGCGGACCAAACATCCACCCGCTGAAATACGAAAGGGATTTCGCAACCTGGAAAAAACTGATGCAGGTATTTTTCACAACAGATTTTGAATTAATTTTAACAATGGAACTTGGCTTTGTAGATCTAGAGGGCAAGGAAAAATGTCAATGGACAAAAAAGGAGCAGGCTGAATACGTGACGAACGACAAAGCAGAATACCATCTATTAAGCGTTCTTCCGCCACAAGAAGTTAATCGAATCGACAACTACACCTCCGCGAAGGAACTTTGGGAGAAGTTCCTCTAGTTTCACAAAGGAACTTCCGAAGCCAAGCTCGCCAGAAGAGATCTACTTCGCAATCAGCTCACCAGCCTGCGACTTGGGGAAGACGAGACAGTTGCACACCTGCACTCGAGAATCAAGGAGATCATCAACAAACTCTCGAATCTTGGAGAAAAGGTAAGTAATCGAGATTCGCTAAGGTACGCTTTAAATTCCTTTCCTAGAAATACCAAATGAGCTTCATTAGTAGATGTCTTTTACATTTCTAAAGATTTAGAAAAAATTTCATTAGAAGAATTTTTCTCGACTTTTGAAGTGCACGAATCAAGATATGCAGGTTTGAAGGAGTCCAAGAACAACGTCGCCCTCAAAGCTTCGAGAGACGAACCTGAGTCGGAATCTTCTCTCGATGACGAGGAAATGGTAATGATGGTAAGAAGATTCAAGAAACTTTGTAAATCTAGATCGACTAACCATCCACAGGAGAAAAAGAAAAGGATGATCTGCTGCTACCACTGCGACGAAGAAGGGCACGTCAAGGATAACTGCTCCAAGCTGAAGAACAAGGACAAGGAGAAGGGTAAGAAGCCTATCCAAAAGCGAAAGACCCTAAAGACGACGTGGGACGATACGTCGTCGGAGTCGGAAGTCGAGGCATTCTCCGAACTTGCTCTAATGGCAAGTCATCAAGACGACAACTGCGAGTCAAGCTCTTTCGAAATGAGCATCAAGAGCATCGATGAAGGGGGAGCCACGTCGGAGAAAGCAGCAGTTCAGGGAGAGAAACGGACAACGAGATTGACAAGGTAAGTGAGGTACGATCACTTCCTCCCGATAAACTCTTTAAGTTTGTTAAACTATTAACAAAAGACTGTTGCAAATTAGAAAAGGAGATTAAAAACTTAAAAATAACTTTGGCTAAATCTTGTCCCTTAGAAGAATTAGACAAATCAAAATTAGAAAATGAGAAATTGAAATTAGAAAAATAAAGATCTGAAAATTCAAGTAGATAATTTGAAAAATCAAGCATGCTCATCTAATTTTAGAAAATTTAAAAATTTAAATTGGTATTATAGATATCACCAAGGACAAATTAGAAATATTTTAAGAAAATATCTACCTAAGAAATATTTAGTTAATCCAGTAGGCTGGAACTTATATTGGGTTCCTAAATCTTGCTTAGTCTAAATTTTAAACGAAATTAATTCTTTCAGCGAGAAAATTAAACAATGAATTTCTTTATGAGGCTTTGTCTAAGGAAGTGGTTGTTGATCCAATAACCAAGAAGGTCTAGTGCCTCGCCACGACTTGGAAGCCAAAATATTGAAATAAATATTTAATTAACTTTCGGTCAAAGCATTAAAATTAGAATTAATTAATACTTTTAAAGTTTTTCAAACATTTTTTTTTCAAAATATTTTTCTATTTAGAAAAATACTTTTACGTGAAATTTTTACTTAGAAAAATCTTAAGTTAGAATTTTTTATTTCAAAAATAATTTTTGCAAAGACTTAAATATTTTTTTAAAATATTTTTTAAAGAGCTGTCTAAGTTAGATTTTTTTTTATAATTTCACTTAGAAAATTTTCTTAAAATTTTACTTAATTTTTTTTTTACAGAAACTGTTTATTATTGCAAAAAAAATTTTAAGGATCTCAAAATTTTCTAAGTTTTTACCCTTAGATCTTTTTATAACCTCATTTTTTATGTGATCAAAGGGGAGAAGGAAAAGTATAAGTCTAGGGGTAGGTAGACCAAAATTTAACTTGTTTTATTTTTGCACTTAATTACAAATTTAGTTAAGTTTATTTTATGTCTATTTTTACCCTATCTTAACTTGGGTTGCTCACACCAAAAAGGGGGAGATTGTTGGAACCCCAAGGTTGTTTTGGTGTGATCAACAAGCTAAGTTAGGTCCTGTGTGTTTCTAACCTTGTGTCTAAGTGTGCAGGAGCTTAGGAGCACAGGTAGTCGAGTGGAAGACGCAGCTAGCGAGAAGGATGACACGCGGTGCGTCCGAGGGACGAGGCGCTGCGGAAGAGTACACCGGCGGACGAGAAGGAAGCGTGTGGTGGTTCCAAGGGACGAAAGTCGGAGCGGAAGACTGCTCGAGGAGCAAGAGACGCAGCTAGCGAGAAGGACGGCACGCGGTGCGTCCGGGGGACGAAGACTGTGGATGAGTACGTCGGCGGACGAGAAGGAGACACACGGCGATTCCGAGGGACGAGAAGCCGGAGCGGAAGCCCACTCAAGAAGACCGGAAGTTGGGTTCGGGTGAGCCCTTTTCCGGATGGCTGAGATCACCCAAGCAAGCAGATCTGGAGTTGAAGACCCGGATCGAGGCGACTAGAGCCGGAGCAGAGGACCCGGACTGAAAAAGTCAACTAGAGTTGACTTTTGGGTCCGGGGCGCTCGGAGCTTACCAGGGCGCCCGAAACGTACCGGGGCGCCCGGAAGTCAATCTTTGACCATATCGAGTCTTTCACGATCTAAACATTGGGGGATAAAGTTTTATCCCCCTCATGGTGCCCAGAACCCTTTCAGGCACCCTGACCAAGGCTATAAATATAGCCTTGGTCCAGAAGCTTTTCAACAACTCAGAGCAATTCATTTCCAACGCTTGTATGCTTCAGTTTTAGTTTAGCTTCTTTGTTTTGCGCTTTCACTGCTGTAAAAGGCTTCTCCGCCCGAAGGAGATACTAGTGCGACATTCCTTGGATTAACAACCTTCTTGGTTGTAACCAAGTAAATCCTTTTGCCTCTTCCTTTCTTTAAGTTTCTATTCAATTTATTTTATGCAAGTGTATTATTGAAAGTTCGAGAAGGGTATTTTTGTTTTTATTTTACAAGGCTATTCAACCCCCCTTCTAGCCGGCGGCAACGGTCTTACACATAGGATCTAACTTAACTTGTTGATCACACCAAAATAACTTTGGGGTTCCAACAACATCCTTACAAGGTCACTCTCCTCCAGTGACTTACCATAACTTACCACTTTTCCAGTTGTCCGATTCACTGACCTAATTGGACTTCGCGTTAGATATCCGGTCAGCCTGTTGACCTATCTGGACTCCCTCAGACCTATCAACTCCTGTACACTGGGTTAGTACAATAGATAAAATAGTAAAGTAAAATAGTGTCAACATATTTTAGGATTCGCTGGTCCATTTAGGATTCGCTAGTTCGGTCAACGACGCGCGGTCGACCAAAAACCAGTCGATCATACATTGCCTAGGGTTGACTCCCTAGGATTGCCTAGCTTCACTCACCAAGACTTCCTCCACCTACCTTCACTCACTAGGGTCTGGGCCGCCATCTTCACTCACTAGGACTTCCACCGCCTAACTTCACTCATTAGGGTCCGACTTCACTCACAAGGACTTCCACCACCTAGCTTCACTCACCAGGGCCCGACTTCACTCACCAGGACTTCCACCACCTAGCTTCACTCACTAGGACTTCCACTTGCCTAACCTCTAGTTAGGACTTCTCACTTGCTTATCCTTCGATTAGGACTTACCCTTGCTAGTCATCTAGTCCTAACTAGACTACTCTATTCGAAACATCAAGTCCTGTTTGGATTAACCCTTAGTCAAACTGACCAGACTTAGGTACATTGTCAAACATCGAAACCCTAGAGGTCAATTGCACCAACAAGATTTTTCTTGATCCATGTCTTAATTTGAGTTAAAATCATTAAGTTAATTACTTTTCTTTTCGAGTAAAAATCTATTTTCTTTCTTTACAAGAGTGAAATTAAGATATGTTTATTATAATTTATTTTCTTATTTGAGTCTTAGGTTATGATCTATATAAGATTCATGTTTAGATGTTAAGGGATCAACCCTCTAGTTTTAATAAAAAAAAAATCTTGGAGGTTCCTCTTCTTATCTTATCCTTAATTTTTCTCTTCTCGTCAGCCCGCAGGATAATCACTGTCATATCTGGCATCAAATTCAAACATAGATCAAGCGTTTATTTGCATAGAAGTGAAATTGAAGTCCTAGAATCGCTCTTTCTCTGACTGATTTCATCACTTTCTACTATGTTTTTGTCTCTATTGCATAACTATTGCTCATTTGCTGCTTTACTTCTAATTGAGTGAGTCCCTTTGATTTGATCATTATTGTCTGTTTATCCTTTCTGAGAATTACTGCCTCTCTCTTTCTTTTTCTATCTTCTCTTTAGCTGTTGATTTTTGTGTTCGTGACACCCTACACCTTTAATTTAGCCTGAACAATTAAATATGTTTAGTAAGTTGGTATTCAATTATTAGTTATTGTGGATTCGATCTTTTATTTCTTAATGTCATTTGCGTGCACTTGTGGAATTATCACCATCACTCCCTAGCTGATCGGAGGTGCCTCCAATGAGCAATAGCCGTTAGGCTACCGTTGTGATGAGAATAATGTTTTATCCATTAGAGGTGCCCTGGATGGCTTTGGAGGCACCTCCAATACCACTTTAGTAATGGTAACTTTTCCCAGAACAATATAAATAACACTCAAGAGTTAGGATTGTAGGATCGAGGCGCATGTGAGGGGGGGGGGAGTGAATCACGTGATTTAAAAAACTCTTCTTTTCTTACTTTTAAAAACAAAGTGCACAACAGAATTAGAAGTAAGAACAAATACAAGAAAAATGAATATGAGCAATTTACTTGGTTCAGAGTCTTTGTCGACTCCTACTCCAAGACTCACAATCCCTCGGATCATATCAACGGGCAATTGTCCACTAAAAAACTCTTTCAGAACTGCTAGAAGAGTGAATCGAATACAAAAATAATAATAGAGAAGTGTAACAATCCTACACTTCCCTTTTGCGTAAATAATAAGTATGCACAATAATGAAATTTGTTACCGACTTGAAGGATGAAGATCCGAATGCACTAGGGAGTTGGTGTCAGTCTTTCAACAGTGGTAGGGTGTAGTAGAGCAGTAGTATGGTCGTAACATAAAGACGAAGTACCAGACTAATTGTAGAGCTCGTATAGAAGTTATGTAGAAGTAGTTGGTCGTACAACCCTTTTATTGAATGTTGAGGGCACCTCCAGCCTCATCTGAGACACCTTCAACCTCAAAAAATTATATCACAAAACTTAGGTCGCGATAAGTCGCATGAATTGCGGCTTCTATCCACTCGAGGGCGCCTTCCAAGCGCTCCAAGACACATCCAAAGCACTCTTAGGCGCCTCCAATGCACTCCACGACACCTCCTCACCGCGAGAACTTTATCTTCAAAGTTCATCCATGCGAAGGCACCTCTACTGGATCCAGAGCACCTCCATGCCACTCAGAGGCACCTCCCCGCAGCTCCAAGGCGCCTTAGATAATATTCATTCGAGACTACTTTTGCATTTTTCACCCCTACAAAAATGTTAGTTCAAATAGCAAGCTATACCTTGCAAAACAAAGTTAACACAATTAAATATAAGGGATTATTAATTAGATCTTATCTTTCCAAGACTAGGATCTAGTCATGGTCTCAGCTTAAACTTTAAAAATGGATCTAAACTGAACCAGGGCCTAAAGTCCCTAACTGGGATTCGTGTTCACTGGACCATTCTCCTCTAATGACTTACCTAACTTACCATGCAAAATCGCTTGACTTTCCTTTGACTCACCGGGTCTTCCTGTTAGTTGTCAGGCCCACAAACCCAACTGGACTTTGACCAGTTGTCAAGTCCTATGGACCTAACCGGACTTTCCGCCAGATATCGGGTCACTCCTTGATCTATTTGAACTTTCCACCAACTATTAGGTCTAACAAACATAGCTGGATTTCAACCTAGTGTCAGGTCCTCCAGACTCATCAAGTCCTGCACACTTGGTAACAAGGTTAGATAGCACAACATCTAACTTTAATTCATTTATCATTTATCAAAACCTAAGTTCGATCATTGGTACTTACTACACCAACAAGGAGTTCATCAATATACTATGTACTCATTTTCTACATTCTTTTCATGAACTCTTAACTGTTGTAAAGGGCTTCCCTGCCTCCGACTTAGTCGAAGAAGGAGTTTTTTCTAGTGAACTTCAACTTCCTTGGATTGACAACCACTTAGGTTATAACCAAGTAAAACTTGTGTGTCTCTTACTTAGTCCCTTATTATTTTATGCATTTATTTTATTTTATTTAATAGTGTGTCATTCGTAGATTATAAAGTAAGAGAAATTGCATTTTGCCTTTCAAATTGTCTATTCACCCCCTCTAGCTGATCTACACAATCCAACAAGTGGTATCAAAGCATGAACGCCTTAGAAGGACTAACCGCTGACTAAAGCAACAAGAAAATGGTTGGATCGAGTATTCATCCACCAAAGTTCGAGGAGAGTTCGTCCTATGGAAGTGTCATATGAAGGTATTCTTCAAAATTGATTTTAATATTTTACTTACAATCAAATATGGTTTTGAGGTACTTAAGGATGAGAACGGAGAAGAAAAAAGAGCTCCAATGGAATAAGAAGCAACAGATTGATTTTGTGGCCAACAAAAAAGTAGAGTTTCATCTTCTAAGTATACTACAACCTCTAGAAGTTAACCGAACCAGCGCTTACAACTCAGCCAAAGAACTTTGGGAGAAGTTTCTGGAGATGCACAAAAGGACTTTAGAGGCTAAACTGGCAAGACAAGATTTGCTCTGAAATCAACTAACAAACATCCGAATGGAAAAGGGAGAAAAAGTTGCTTAACTACACGTAAAGATCAAGGAACTGATTACTGGATCGACCAACCTCATAGAATCAGTGTTAATGTCTTTTCGAGAACCCAAGAGTGGACATCAATAGTAGATTCTAAGTACTTTAGAAGAGTTGTTATCAACTTTAGAATTATACGAATCTCGATGTGTAGGTTTTAAAGATACTGAAAGTTAAACAATAATATGGTAAGAAGAAAGAACTAAATTCAGAGTCATCTCTTGACAAAGACGAAGAAGTTTTTATGGTAAGAACATTTCAAAGTTTTTTAAAACTAACAACTTTGATAAGAAACGGGCAATAAAACTACTTTGAAGGAAAAAGAAGGTTCAATGCTATAACTGCCAATAAGAAGGACATATAAAAAATAATTAGCCAAGACTAAAAAGTAAAGGAAAAGAAAAGAATGAAGGGTCAAGAAGGAAAAACTAAAAGAATCTACAAGTGGCAGGGACCAAATAGTCGTCATCTGAGTTTGAGACGGAACAATACGTCGGACTAGCACTAATGGCTAGTCACTAAGCAGAAGACGACGAAGCCACCTCGGAAGAAAGCAACAATGAAAGGGGAGCCTCCACCTACAAGTCCGATATGATAAGTGAGGTACATCTTCTGTCTCCTAACCAAATGTATGATGCTATCAAAATGCTATATAGGTCTTTATGCAAAACTAGGCTCAAATATGTAAATTCAGACTATGTATGTTTACGAGAAGAGATTGACAAAATTAAAATTCAAAATTCAAAACTAAAAGAACAAAATAGAAATATTGAAGAATTCTATTTGCGAAAATTCAAATTTATCACAAATCCCAAATTATAAAAATTATGAAAGATTAAATTGCTATTTGAAAATTTATAGGGGTCAAAATTACAAAAGTTGCTAGAAATATTATTCTAAGAAAATATTTAATTAATCCAATAGGTAATAATTTATTTTGGATACCAAAATTTATTATAACCTATTAAATTAATTTTATGTACATACTTGAAATTAATTTAGATGAATTTTTAAATGCATTGACTAAATTAATTGTTCATACACTTTCTATTTTATTTTTTAAAAGTTTAAATTTTTTGTGATAAAAAAATTATATTATCTATTGTTAGAAAAAATTTCAAGATGTTACAACTGTGAAATAATTTTTTATGAATTCTTTTATTGAAAAATAAAATTTTAAAATTAAAAATTATAGAAATTAATTTTGAAAAACCTCATTTTTCAGAAAATGACCGTTACACTTTAAATGTTTAGAAAAATCACAAGATGTTTAAAAGACAATATCTATTTTTAATAGTTTAATTGTAAAAATTCATATTTATGTTCAAAACTATTTATTTTAGCTATCAAGAAAATATTTTTTTTGTGTGAAAATATTTATGAAGATCCAAATGCTTCTATTTAATATCAATAAAAAATTTCAAGATTTTTTAAAAATTAAAAATAATTTTCAATTTTTTTTTGGAAAATCTATCTTTTAAATGTATAAAAATTATTTTCCTTGAAAATTAATTGCGTTAAAAATATACGAACTTTCTCACATATGTAAATCCGCTAAAAAAAGTTTCATAATTTCCTTTGCTAGTTTTTGATTTTTACCCTGTTTTTTATTAGATCAAAGATGGAGAAATTGGATGGGGTTAAACTAAATGGGAGATTGCAAAATTTGAGTTTGTAATTTTTTGCTTGTACTTATTGCCATAGTTTGCTTATACTTAATTGTAAAATTAATTGTGTTAAATAGTTTTAAATTATTATCTATTTACCCTAACCTTAACTCAAATTGATGCACATAAAAAAAAGGAGAGATTGTAAGTACCCCAGATTAATTTTGTTCTGATCAATAGGTTAAGGTAAGCCCTGTGTATTTTATATCTTGTGTCTGAGTGTGCAGAGATTTAAGAAAACAAGAAGTCGAGCGGAAGACGCAGCGAGTGAGAAGGATGACACGGGTAGTGAGTCGACAGGCTTGGTGCATCCAAGAGGCGAGGAGTTGTGGAAGAGTACACCGGTGGAGCGAGAAGGATGCGTGCGACGCATTCGAGGGACAAGGAACCCGAGAGAAAGCCTGTTCAAGGAAAAAACTAGAGTTGGGTTTAGGTGAGCTCAACTTTGAACAGTGGAAGCATCACCTAAACGAGTGCAAGAAAAAGAATGGTCAATGCTATAATTTGTCATTCGGATGAACAGTGCTTGAGACGCATCGGATGGACCAGAGGTGCCTCAAACATTTAGTTGAGTTCTGCTACAAAAAGAACTGAAGGCATCTTGGATGAACAGTAGCCGATGCGCCTCTAGATAACAGGAGGTGCTTCTAATGAACAGTAGCTATTAGGCTATCGTTGTGATAAGGATAACATTTTATCCACTTAGAAGTACCTTGGATGGCTTTGGAGGCGCCTCCAATGCCATGTCAACAACAGTAACTTTTTTCCAAAATGCTATAAATGGCACCCTGGATGTAGTAGTTCATCAACACACTATGTACTCATTTTTTTATTTTTTTCTTGAATTCTTAACTGTTGTAAGGGACTTCTTCGCCTTCGACTTAGTCAAAGAAGAAGTTTTTACTAGTGAGCTTCTACTGCTTTAGATTGACAACCACATAGATTATAACCAATTAAACTTTTGTGTCTCTTACTTAGTCCTTTATTATTTTATGTATTTCTTTTATTTCATTTAATAGTGTGCCCTTGCTAGATTATAAAGCAAGAGAAATTGTTTTTTTTTTTCCTTTCAGATAGTCTATTCATCCCCTCTAGCTGGTCCACACGATCCAACATTCCCAAGGAAGGTTGACTCCCCATTCTGTCCCATGAAGGTCAACTCTAAGTCTTCCGAAAGAAAGCCAACTCCCTAGTCTTCTTAACGAAGGTCGACTCCCCAATTTTTCCACGAAGGCCAACTCGTCGGTCTTCCTAAAGAAGACTGACTTGCTAGTTTTTCCAAAGAAAGTTGACTCGCTAGTCTTCCCAATGAAAGATGACTAGTTAGTCTTCTTGACGAATGCTGACCTCCCAGTCTTCCCAACGAAGTTAAACTCCTCAGTTTGTAGGGATCTATTGCAACAAACAACATATATACACAACGGGAAAATGATCCTTTCAAAGTTTTGATCGAATTGTTACCTTTGTTGCATGAACGGAACAATCCTGGCAATACTTATGCTTCGGCAGATCTCAGCGTGATCAGAATATCTGCACCTCTACCGTATCCATAAGAGCAAGTCCCTCGGTTCTTCTCCAAGAGCTTTGGAATTGGAAAGCTCTCTTCACACATGAAAAATTGAAGAGAAAAGAATGGAGAGTCACACTCTATTGTTAGGTCCAAAAGATTTTAAATATCTCCATAATAGTATGATATTGTCCACTTTGGGCCTAAGTTCTTATGGTTTTACTCTTGGACTCTACCTAAAAGGTCTCATACTAATGGAGATATATTTTTCCTATAAACCCATGATCTTTTCCATATGTTTTCAACGTGGGACTATGTTTGTAACCTTACAACCCTAACAATCCACCTCTCAAATAAAAGACCACAGGGTCCCCCCCCCCTCAAGGATCATGTCACTCTTGACCTACTAAAGATCTCCCCTCAAGCATCAAGTCACTCTTGACCTACTCAGGGCTTCCCCTTAAGCATCAGGTCACTGACCTGCTTAGGGTCTCCCCTTACTTCGTTCAAGGTTTCACCCACATGGTTCGATCTTGGATCATAGCTCTGGCTCGTGCTTCTTTCGACGGTTAGTTTGGTGAAGAACGACCTCGCTCTGATACTAATTGTTAGGACCAAAAGATTTTAGATATCTCTACAATAGTATGATATTATCCACTTTAGGCCTAAGCTATCATGATTTTGCTCTTGGGCTCTACCCAAAATGTCTCATACCAATAGAGATATCTTTTTCTTATAAACCCATAATCTTTTCTATGTCTTTTCAATATGGGACTATGTTTGTAACCTTACAACCCCAATACTTACCCTCATCTTTCTAGAGATGATGTATATAGTGGCAATCCAAGAGACACCCATACCTCTTCACCTTCTTGGCCTCTTTATGACTATTTAAGGTGACATTAAAGTAAGAGAAAACACTAACTCTTCATCTTATTCGACGAACTCTTCATCTCCTTTGATAACTCTTTATCTTCTCTGATGACTATTAGTGTTTATCTCAGTAGGCTCTATAGTTAGGTTGGGCCATAATAAAGTCCAAAACCAATTTAAGAATTAAGGCTCAAATCCATACAATTTTAGTCAAACTAAAATAAATCAATCTCTAAGTCAACATGCTTTTTATGTGTGACTCAATAGGTTTTCGTAATGTTGGCAGTGTCTCTAAAATCATTTTAGATACACAAGCAATGAGCGGTATCTAACAATCCATCATTGCTACTCAAGTGACGAGAATGTCAAGATCCGACCTATCCTATTTGTCTCTATTATCTTGTATAACTCAATCCTTTTATCCACAATATCTAGATTGATCTATGAAACATAGATCGTATCATCCTCTTATCAATTTTTGTATTTCTTGATTTCCAAGTAGATTTACTTAACCAAATAAGCTCAATATCTTATATTGACTTATTTAAGCATGGTCATGAATTTTAGTAGCGCTACTTAAACAAGGGGTCCACAGATATCACTTCCATCATATAAAAGGGATAGATCACATCTACATCACTCACATCCCTCCGTATAACTTATTATATACCCAGTGATCAACTTTATAGTTCACCTTGTTATAGGTAACGTTTGTTGATACAAAGTACACAACTCCTCATGTATGAAACCATAGTGACTTCAGATCTAAGGACTATTTATATTAATAGTCACTATGAGAATATTTATGCCACTCATATAACGATCCATGAAATATTTTCATGGTGAGTCAATTCAGTATATATTTTCTAATATATATCCATGTGTCAACTTGATATCTCGTGTCTATAACTTGTGAGATTAATTCATTAGTTGATCTACATGTTAATCTCAATGCATTAATATTGTCCTTGTATATTGATGCTTGATTAGGAATAGTTAAGAGTAGTGTTCTATATATATCTACAGTCTCCTACTATCAATTCAACAAAGTGATATGTTATAGATTAGAAACTACTACCCTAAAATGTTATTATACTTATTCAATTGACATAGATCTGAAGTAAATATAATAATTATAAATACTAATAAAATATGATACAATAGGTCTTTTGTCAATCATCTCATAATTGGGTCTTAGAGCTGATACTAACAATCTTCCACTAGTACTAGTGTCAATCACTGAAATATCTAATATCCAGTAACCTAATGTGACCATTATACTTCCTCTGTGCTAAAGTCTTAGTCAGAGAATACGTAATGTTGGCATTGGTCAATACTCTACATAGTCTCACATCTCCTCTATTGATGATCTCTCGAATGAGATGGTACCGTCGTAGTATGTGTTTGGATCGCTGATGAGAGCAAAGTTCCTTAGCCTTTGCAATAGCCTCATTGTTATCATAATAGAGGTTTATTGGGTTTGCTATGCTCTGAACTACATTAAGCTCTATAATAAATTTTTGAAGCAATGTACTCAATCTTTATAGTAGAATCAATAATTGTGTCTTGGTTTAAACTCTTCAGCTTATAACACCACCATTTAAGAAAAATATATACCCTGATTGCGATTTAGAATCATCTTTGTCAGTTTGGAAGCTTTCAACATTGTAACCATTTACAGCAAACTCCTAGGGATGGCAATGGATCGGGTTTAAATTTGGCCCCATATTAAACCCGACCCGTTCGAGGCGGGTTTAAACCCGGTCAAATGAGTTACGGGGCGGGTCTAAACTTGTTGATCGGATTTAGAAGCGGGTTCAAGTCAGATTACTGGTTTCAATGAACCCACCCCGAACCCACCCCGTGCATGTAATAATATTAATTATTATTATTATGTTTTATATTTATCTTTTTTTAAAGCTTAATGGGTTGCCCTCATCATCTCCAAATATCAAGAAATTATCTTTCGTTCTTCTCAAGTACTTGAGAATATTCTTGACTGTTGTCTAGTAACTTTCACCTAGATCTGACTGATATCTGCTCGTTATGCTTAATATATACGAGACATTAGGGTGAGTACATAACATAGCATATATGATAGACCCTATAGCAGATGCATAAGGAATATGATCCATGTGGTTCCTTTCTTCCTTAGAAGAGGAGCATTAAGTCTTCGAAAGACTCACCATGTGACATTAGCAAGAATCCCCTTTTGGAATTCTATATGACAAAATAATTAAGCACCTTGTTAATATATATATATTGACTTAGGCCAACCAATCTATTAGATCTATCTCTATAGATCTTGATGCCTAAAATATAGGCTGTTTCACCTAAAATTTTCATTAAGAAACAATTCCCGAGCCAAGTCTTCACAGACTGCAGTATAAGGATATTATTTCCAATGAGAAGTATGTCATCCATATACAAGATGAGAAAGATGACTGTGCTTCCACTAACCCTTTTATAGACACAAGGTTCATTTTCGTTCTTAATGAAACCAAACGCTTTGATCGCATCATCGAATCGAAGATTCCACCTTCTAAAAGTTTACTTTAATCCATAAATAGATATTTGCAACTTGCATACCTTTCTAGCATTCTTTGGATCTACAAAACCCTCAGGTTATATAATGTACACATTCTCGAGTAGATTTCCATTAAGAAATATAGTTTTAATATTCATCTTCTAAATCTCATAATCATGGTAAGCTGCAATAACAAGCATGATCCGAATAGACTTAAGTATCACAATTGGTAAAAAAAATTCATCATAGTCTATATTATGAATCTGCTTAAATCTTTTAGCTACTAATTGCTCTTTATAGGTATATATATGACCATTCATGTCAGTCTTCCTCTTGAAGACCCATTTATACAATGGGTTTAATCCCTTCAGGTGGGTCAACCAAAGTCCATACTTGGTAAGTGTATATGAATTCCATTTTAGACCTCATGACCTTTAGTCATTTCTCAGATCTGAGCTCTTTACAGCTTCTTGATAGGATGTAGGCTCATTGAGATTAATAAACATTACATCACCATGGTCAGACAAGAGAAAAAAATATCTCTCAGGCTGACAACGTATCCTATTAAATCTGCATAGAGCTTGTTCTACTCAAATAGGTTGTTGCTCCACAACTTCTTATTATGTAACAGATTCATGATCCACAACATTTTGTGGTGCTTGTTCAATTTCTATTGATCCGGCGGTAAGAATGGGGGGCCCACCTTCTGAAGGGTCCCAGCCTAAGGACGGATGGAGGGCTGGTCCGAGCGGAGCTAGAGATAACCCATCCATGGGCTTGGGTTTCCGACGCCAAGGCAGGAGGATCGAAGGGCCGAGCGGGAGTCCGCTCGGCTGGGACCAAAGGGCCGAGCGGGTTGTCCGTTCGGCCAAGATAAGGGCAAGGGTACAAAGGTGACCGAGCGGCCTATGCGCTCGGCTCGGGATATGGGATATCAGCAGAAGCATGTCTGATGATTAGGCCGTACACAAGATCGCACGATGGAGGATCTCGCCGTCACATCATGGAGAGGTGGATACAGTAACGGTATGACCTTAGGGATGTCCTTCTGACAGACTCATACCTGGGCATGATCGAAAGCAGGTGATCGCTTCGATTGGCGTGCTCAGGCTTCTTCAATAGGTCTATATAAGGCCCCCATTTCTTCACCGGAGGTACGGGCATCTAGATCTCTGAAGCCACTTCCTTTGTTATTCCTCGCCTGACTTGAGCGTCGGAGGGCCGTCGCCGGGACACCCCTCCCGGCTTGGTTTTGTTGCAGGTTCGCCGGAGCACTCGAGGATCCAGCAGGGAGCGCCACGTCCCCAGCGTCCGTTAACTCCTGATTCGGATAGGATCATCTATCAAGGCCTCAGTGCTAATTTGCATATCTCAAATTTCTTCAAGATCGATTTTACTCTCACTAACCCTTCTAGAAATAAATTTTATTTCTATAAAAATATCATTTTTGGCGATAAAAACTTTACCATATATGGAATTATAAAAGTAATATCCTTTCATTTCCTTGGGATATCCTGCAAAATATCATTTATCTGATTTGGATCTTAATTTCTTCGAGACTTGAAGATGAACATAAGCCTCACAATCCCAAATCTTCATTAAAGATATTTTGAGACTCTTCCCAGTCCATATCGTATATGGTATCTTTATTATTGTCTTAGACGTAATACGGTTGAGTGTGAAAGCAACCATCTCTAGAGCATGTCCCCAAAAAGATGGCGGAAGATCTCTCCGACTCATTATTGATCATACCATATCTAATAAAGTATGATTTCTCCTTTCTCATACACCATTTCACTGTGATATTCCAGGTGGAGTGAGTTGAGATATTATGCTAAACTTAACGAGATGATCATGAAGCTCTTGGCTTATGTATTCCCCACTTTAATCTGACCAAAGTATCTTAATATTCTTTTTAAGTTAGTTTTATACTTTATTCTTGAATTCTTTAAATTTTTCAAAAGATTATTGTTGGTGCGGAAAGCATCCGACGATCGAACCTAAGTTTTGATAATGGCAAAGGATTCAAAGTTAAGGTGTGTGGTGATCTAACAATTTGAATGAGATTGCAGGAAAGTCCTAAGTGTACTTAGGCAAAAGCCCTAACTGTGGTTAGGCAAGGTGAAAACCCTAGGGGGTGGTAACCCTATGTCATAGGGGGTGGTAACCCTTTGTTATAGGGGGTGGTAACCCTATGCGAAAAGTCTTGGTGGGTCGAGTGCTTCAGGCAAAAGTCCTAGGGGGGTAACCCTAGGTGGAAAGTCCTGGTGTCGCGAACCAGGTGAAAGATTGGACCAGTCGGGAAGCGGGCATCCAGCAGAAAGTCCGGAAGCATCGAGCACCGAGCAAAAGTCTAGTCGATCTGGAGGATCGTACTGGCAACAGGTAAATCTCCTGAGTGGAGTAGGTGAGGACGCGTTCCCCGTAGAGGGAACAGTAGGCGTCGGGTCAACCTAGGGTTTCCGGTCGGAAATCCGAAGTCAGACTCGGACAATCCGATGATTGTCGTTCACTTATATTATTATGTTTTATGTGCTAACTTTGTGTTGCAGGGTATATTTGAGATTAATGTATCTTGCAGGGACCAAAGTGCAAAGAATAGCCTCGGATGAACAGTACCGAGGTGCCTCCATGGAGCTTGGAGGCGCCTCGAGTGCGAGCCAAAGCCAGCTATCCAGAAGGGTTGGAGGCGCCTTGAAGGAAGCTCAAGGCGCCTTGAACAGGTGGTTTAAGGCGCCTTGAACAGTGATGAAGGCGCCTTGAGATGGATAAAAGGTAGCGGTCAAAGCTTCATCGCAGAGTCATTTCCGGGATTCAAGGCGCCTTGGAGCCTGATGGAGGCGCCTTGAACACCCTTTGTAAGAGGGTCTCGACCAGCAGCTCTGAACAACTGATTCTAAGCAATCCTTCTGCTACAAGCTGCTTACGTAACGACTTCAACGTGCGATTTCAAGATCCCGACGACCCAGAGCGCCATTACTCTAGATTCTGTCGTTCAGTATAATTTTAATTATCGTACTCATTTGTAATTCATATTCTGTACATTTCATCGAGCTTATAGTTGTTGCCCATGGAAATCGATCAAGGATCGCGGGCCTTCGAGTAGGAGTCGTCACAGGCTCCGAACGAAGTAATTCCTCGTGTCTCTGTGTTTGATTGTTCTCTTTATTCCGCTACGTTTCTACTCGTAGTTTTAAATTGCTGAAATAGCCACAAGCACTATTCACCCCCTCTAGCGCGTCTCGATCCAACAATTCTTGTTGGTGCAGCGGGGGCCGATAAGAGGGGTGAATTACCTATTAAAAAACAACCTCTTCTCATTCTTTTAATTTGATTAGACTAGCACAACTAAAATAAATAGAATAATAAAACTGAACAATTAATGAAAAAGAGGCTCAAGAATTACTTGGTTATAACTTAAATGATTGTTAATCCAAGGCAAATAGAAGCGCACTAAAATTTTCCTTCGTTGAAGGTGGAGAAGTCTCTTACACTCTTTGAAAGCTCAGAAAAAGACTAGAAAGTAAATACAAAAGTTGTAGTTCAGTTGTTCAATATTTCCTAGCTTCAAGGGTCTTTTTATAGCCCCTGGAAGATTCTATCCTTGGGTGGAAGGCATCCTCAAAAGGGTTCAATGCGCCTTCAAGTAGATAAAATTTTATCCATAACTCAATGGTAATAAAAGGTCATTTGAGGCTAACACTGTTCACTAAAGGCGCTTTCGTACTGTTCATGGAAGACATCTTCCAAGCCTTTGAAGGCGCCTTCGGTACTATTCATGAAAGGTGCCTTCCAAGCCTTTGAAGACGCCTTCAACACTGTTCATCTGAAAATGGTTAACTTCCCTTGTTAACCATTTTCACTCCACTCGCTTGGGTGATACTCCGGTCGTTCAGAATTGAGCTCACATGAACCCAACTCTGACCTTCTCCTCGAGCAGCCTTCCTCCCCGACTTCTCATCCCTTAGACCGCCGTGCGCGTCCTTCTCGACCGCCAATGTACTCTTCTGCAGCACCTCATCCTTTGAATGCACCGAGCCCGTCAACTTCCTTTCCGTGCCATCCTTCTCACTAGCTGATTCTTCCGCTCGACTTCTTGTGCTCCTAAGTTCCTGCACACTTAGACACAAGGATCAAATACACAAGATCTAACTTAACCTGATTGATCACATCAAAACTAACACGGGGTGCTTATAATTTTGACTTGTATTCAAGAATGAAAAGTTCTTCACACACGGTATCCAATCCTTCTAACGAAAATGTTGAGATCCGTCCTAACCTGTCTGTGTCTATTATCTTGTATAACTAAATCATTCTATCCACTAAATCTAGTTTGATCCACGAGACATGGACCTGTTGGTGCAACCTTAGGTCAAGGTTGACCTTGTTGACCCGACTCGAGTTGACCTGACTCGAGTTGTATTTTGATATTTGACGAGAACATGATGGGGGATTGTTAGTGCAACCTTAGGTCAAGGTTGACCTGGTTGACCAGACTCGAGTTGCCTTGACTCGAGTTGTATTTTGATGTTTGACGAGAACAAGCTTGGGAGATTGTGGGTGCAACCCATGGTCAAGGTTGACCTGGTTGACCCGAGGTGAGTTGACCTGACTCGGAAAAGTCCAAGCAGGGAGCTTGGCACGGGGAAAGTCCAAGCAGGGAGCTTGGCATGGGAAAAGTCCAAGTAGGGAGTTTGGCATGGTGAAAAGTCTAAGCAGGAAGCTTGGCATGGGAAAAGTCCAAGTATGGAGACTTGGCACGGAGAAGTCCAAGTATGGAAGCTTGGCACATGGGAAGTCAGAGAGGGCTCGGTAGCTCGTTCTCTGGACTGGATGCGGAAAGTCCTGGTGAGTGAAGCCAGGCAGTGGGAAAGTCCTGGTGAGTGAAGCCAGGCAGTTGGAAAGTCCTGGTGAGTGAAGCCAGGTGAAAACCCTAGTGAGTGAAGCTAGGTGAAAGTCCTGGTGAGTGAAACCGGGCAAGGGAAAATCCAGATGGATCAAGGGTGATCGGACATCTGGTGTTGAGAAGGTCAAGTAGGTCAAGGGAGTGATCGGATACTTGACACGAAGAGAAAAGTCCAAGTGGGTCAAAGGGATTGACCGAACACTTGGTGGGGAGTCTTAGCAGGTCAAGAGAGTGACCGGATGCTAAGCATGATGTACCAACAGGTCAAGGTTGACCGGATGTTGGTTTGGAAGGTTTGGGACTTGGTTTGGGCAAAAACCAAGCTCTGGATCGATCTGGGGACCGATCCAGTGATACGGCTGATCGGTCTGGTGACCGATCAGTAATCAAACAGAATGCTTCTGTGGATTATCTGATCGGTCTGAAGACCGATCAGGAAGCAAACAGAAGAGAAGAAGGAGAAAGGCTGATCGGTCCAAGGGACCGATCAGACTCCTCCTGGACCGATCAGGACATAGCCTGATCGGTCCAGGCTTAGCCTGATCGGTCCCCAAGACCGATCAGGGATAGTGTGGACCGATCAGGTTGGAGCCTGATCGGTCCAGGACTAGCCGTTGTGAGTGACAACGGCTAGGTTATTTCGGGCTTCTGTGTTCTGTTCTTTTTGCTTGCAGGTTCGCAGGTTGGCTCAGGATATCAGAGGTTATAAGAAGAGATCGAGGGCTGCTGACTACAACTCTTTTTCTTCCTCCTCGAGCTGCTGTTCTTCTTCACTGCTGTGATTTGAGCTTTGCTGAGCTCGCTTTTGCTTGAAGCTTCGTGTGAGCTTCATCGGCTGGGTTCCTGCTGTTGTAGGCGTCGTTTGAAGCTGCTGCTTCATCCAGTCGACAAGAAGGCAAGCTAGGGTTATTACATTTTTGTATTGTACTTAGTTTCTTGCTGTATTCTTGTACTCCTGTTTATCTTGCTGTTGCAAGACATTGTGGCGAGGTTTCTCCACCCAGAAGGAGTGATTATTAGCCGGGTTTCCGGGGACTCATCCACCGACGGATTGATAGGCTTCGTCCACCTTACGGACACGCCGAGGAGTAGGAGTTTCATCTCCGAACCTCGTTACATCCATCGAGTTTGAGGTTTGTCTTTTTCCTTTACTTTTCTATTTAGTTATTTCCGCTGCGCTAACCGTAATCGTAGGAAGAAACGAAGAATTTGGGGCGGCTATTCACACCCCTCCTCTCTAGCCGCGATCATCGATCCTAACAGGACCGTGTCATCCTTTTATTAATTTTTGTATTTCTTGATCTCCTAATAGAGTTACTTAATTAAATGAACTCAATATTTCATATTGATTTATTTGAGTATAATCATGCATTTTAGTAGCTTTACTTAATTAAAAGGCTCACAGATATCACTTCTGTCATATGAAAGAGATAAATCTGATTTACATTACTCACAGTCCTCGGCATAACTTATTGGATATCGAGTGATCGACTTTATAGTTCATTTTTGTTACAGGTGATGTTTGTCGATACCAAAATATATAACTCCTTATGTAGGAAACCGTAGTGACTTCATATCTAAGGACTATTTATACTAATACTCACTATGAGAATATTTATGATACTTATATAATGATCTATGAAACATTCTCATGACGAGTCAATTCAGTACATATTCTCTAATATATGCACATGTGTCAACTTGATATCTTATATCCATGACTTGTAAGATTAAGTTATCATTGACCTGCATGCTAGTTTCAACGTATTAATATTGTCATTGTATATTAATTCTTGACTAGGAATAGTTAAAAATAGTATTATATATATATCTAAAGTCTTCCACTATCAATTCAACAAATTGATATATTGTAGACTAGAACCTATTACCTTAGGATATTATTATACTTATTCAACTGGCACGGATCTAAAGTAAATATAACAATCATAAATATTATCTTTTTCTAATAAAATATGATACAATAGATCCCTTATCAATCATCTCATAATTGACTCTTAGGGTTGATACTGGCACAATCTTCCCAACAAAGGCTAACTCCCTAGTCTATTCAGCTTTGCCAAACCGATACTCTTGCGCAATTGGCTTAGCTATGCTGAACTGACACTCTTGCCTAATTGACTCAGCTTCACTAAAATCGACACTTTTGCCCAGTCGACTTAGCCCTGTCGATCCAACACTCTTGCCCAGTCTTCTCAATAATACCGATCGATGCCTCTTCACTTAACACGTCAAATCCTGTGACATAACTGCATGTGGACTGGGATAGCACATGGATTATCATAGCAAGTGGAACAACCTAGTCAACATAGTGTGACCCACACGGTCATCTACAGTATAAAACATGTGTGACATGACCCTCTAAAACAACAATGTAACATCTTCCTTACTTAACGCCCCATCAATCAAACCTGAAGGAGAGAGGTACTATTTCATTCCTTTAGCAGTAATATAAAAGGAGTCGCTGATGTGGACAAAGGTGTTGGGACCTTGACATTCGCTAGAAGGAGGAGAGGGGGGGGTGAATAACGTCTCACCCAAATCGATAGCTTCATATAATGTTAGTGCACAGCGGAAATACAAAAACAAATCTAACAAATAGAATGCTAAACCTAGAGGTAATAACCAAGACAATCAAACCTCTAACACGTTTATGTAACGTGATTCGGAGATCACTTACTCCTACTCCACGACTGTCCGTAAGGTGGACGATCTCGATCCGTTAGTGGATGATTACCCGGAGAACTTCTGGCTAGCTCGCTAGCTCCTTGTGGGTGGAAAAATCTTGCCACAACCTCGTACAAGTATGATAGATCACTTGGGCACTTGGAGACTCTAATTAGGGTTAAACACCACTAATTTCTTCAACCTTAACCAAGTTTCCAATGCTTGGTTATATGGGCCACGAGTTGGAAAACCCCGCCTACCAATCGACTGCCAAAACCATCAGTCGACTGCCCTCTGTGGATATTTGACCATTACAACCCAACGGCTCGATACCAGTTGACTGATACTTCCATCAGTCGACTACTCCACTCTAACCGAACGAATAGAAGCATTCTGTTCGCTCCCAATCGACTGCCCGATCGACTGCATTAGTCGACTGATGAAAACACCAGTCGACTGCTACAATAACGCTACAGTATTGCTTTAGTAACACTGTGGTAACACTACAGTAAACCCCTAATCCTAGGATTTAACCCCCGAGTACATTTACTCAGCACTCGTCCTCGTCCAACCAACTTAGACTTAGCTTTCTAGTCTCCTCCATCAATCTTGCATCCCTCCGATGCCTCCCCATTCTTCACGTCTTACCTTTTAGAGCTTCCATCAACCTTGTCATTATTATCGGGTCTTCCTTTGCCAAGAGGTCGCGCCTTTGGGACTTCATCCATTGCCAAGTCACACTTGGACTTACATTGCCAAGACTACATGCTTGGACTTACACCGCCAAGACTCATCCTTGGACTTTCTTCCTTTACCAAGATCGCCCTTGGACTTTCCTTGTTGTACCTGTATCCTGTATATTCACAATACATATCAAATACAACAATAAACCTAACTTAAACCTTTGCCCAAACATTAAAACCTACGGTACCCAGATTGCTCCAATAAAAGGTACGCTCACACATACACTCATTAATTATGACATCTCCTCATTACTATTCTTCTTCTCCACCTTTCTCGTTAGAAACTAACTTGAATGTCAGAGTGACTAAATCGGGACATCCCAACCTCTATTTGAACCCTCTTTCTTTCAAGCTTCGTAGATGCTCTTGGTGATCCGACTTTCTCCCTCTTTCTTTTCCTTGAAGTTCAACAACTCTATCAACATAAAAGATAGCTCATCGATCACTCATCCATCAATGATGTCGAGCACAAACAAATAGATATCAGATCCAAATATATATGATACCAAACTACTTACGTAAACAAAAAATTACATGTGAAATGCCATTAATCAGGTGATATGATTCTTTTTTTTTTAATTTTTCTTATGTAAAAGTTATAAAAAAAATAAATGGCATGAATAAAATATGTCAATGTCTATGAGAATGAAAACTAACAAATAATTTCGTTGTAATACTATATTTTGACTGGAAAAAGTTTAGTTACTGCCGAAAAATATTTTAAAAAACACAGTATGATTGTTGATTTGTAAAGATGTTTATATGCCTCAATAAAATCAAATGAAAACCCTGTCAAATCATATTTAAAATTGTTTTTGTACTGCAGAGAACACCTGTATGCATATATTTCAGCAAGGAGAGAGTATTTTTTTCTTTTAAAAAAAATAGTTTAGATATTCTTGATAAAAAAGAGGTGTTGTTGAGGTAAAAAAAACACCTTTCAAAGCAATTGCCCAATAAAATGTTGTCCAAATTTATTTCTTTGATCGCCAAATTGGTTAATTTAATTAAATGTTTTTTATTTGATAATCTACATTATAGCTCTTTGAATCGAGGAATTTAATTAAATGTTGATGGGACTTAACATTGTTTTATCCTCGCTTAGTGTGCAAGAGAGGAATTTATTCAATTTGTGGTCCTTCATTCAATGTGTGAAGATTAGGCTCAAGAGTAGTTGCGATGTCCATTGCATTCATGTAACAGTGTCACCAGCACTAAAGTTGCTGGCTAGGGCCGCTGAGGTGGCAGATCCAGGAGAAGTAAATGCTAAATGAACTCCGTTTTTTAAAGAAAGGACAATTAATTTATTAATCTGTAAATTTGATTTAAATACAATGCCTAATCATCTAATCAATACAATTACTACTAGAATACAATTGCAAAAAGTAACTTAAGCAGCTGCATTGCAAAAATTATGGTACGTTTAAACATTTGACTGCATTTAATGATAGAAACAGTCATTTAATTTTTATTTTATTTTTAATTATGAATACCTTACCATTGTGATTTATGGGTCCTGTGTCGTTTCTCAGCCGGTCAATTTGTTGGTGTCGGGCACACAAAACACAGCGATTCTGTTGAAGATGAAAATTCTCATCTGGTAAATTAAACAACCTGCCGTTGCTCAAAAGGCAAGAATTTCTGTCTGGCCCTTCGCTCAATTAATCTTGAAAGTGGACGGTTTAATTTCCACTTGTTCTTCCACAGAGTGAATTCGAAAGCACAAGCATAAAATGTAATTGAGATTGGAACCCTAAATACATAAGAGTCTGCTGAATGTCATCGTACCCAGGGCCAACTAATCAACTTTGGGTTGTATTTTGGGGAGAGTTTTCAATATTATCGTTGACGAATAAATAATTTAATGCGATGTTACTTTCTCCGACTGTCTGTCCCGCGTTTTTGGCTTGAAAATGGCCAAATTCATGCCTTGGCAACCACTTTACCAAATCAAACCTAAAAGAATCCTTTACTTCTGCTCTATTCATTTCTTTTAAAAAGGCATCGCCATGGATAAAACACTATAAATGCCATCAGCGAGTCCAATTGTCCATGTCAAGCTCTCGTATCCAGAATTATCAAGCAGAGCAAGAAGAATGATGACAAAGTCGACTAGATTCTTAGTTGTCGTCGTCCTCTTCTTCGTCGGCGCTCCTCCTCGCTGCCTCGCCGGGGATCCTGACCCGCTTCAAGATATTTGCGTCGCCGATCCCAGCTCTGGTAATTTCAAAATGAATATTCTTTTTGAGCTGATTGATGCAGTTGGCCGGGTAACTATGAATTCTTAGCTCGTGCAGGTGTGGAGGTCAATGGGTTCGCGTGCAAGGCGGCGGCGGATGTGACGGCGGCGGACTTCTTCTTCGCGGGGCTGGCGAAGCCGGGCGCCACCAACAACACCATGGGGTCGCTGGTGACGGGCGCTAACGTGGAGAAGATTCCCGGGCTCAACACGCTCGGGGTGTCCCTGTCGCGCATCGATTACGCGCCGGGAGGGCTCAACCCGCCGCACACCCACCCACGCGCCACCGAGATAGTCTTCGTCCTCTACGGCGCTCTCGATGTCGGATTCATCACCACCGCCAACAAGCTGGTGGCGAAGACCATCAGCCAGGGTGAGGTGTTCGTCTTCCCGCGGGGGCTGGTCCACTTCCAGAAGAACAACGGGAAGATGCCGGCCGCCGTCATCGCCGGCTTCAACAGCCAGCTCCCTGGGACGCAGTCGATCGCCGCCACGCTCTTCGCGGCCAACCCCACCGTGCCGGACGACGTGCTCGCGAAAGCCTTCCAGATCGGGACCAAGGACGTGGAAAAGATCAAGAGACGGCTCGCGCCCAAGAAATAAAGTCAACGAGGTTGACTCTCGCTATTTCAACCATTTATCACAAAATCGCTCTTCCTCGTTCGTCCAAACTTTGTCGATTGAATATAATGTTTTTTAACTTTGGTGCACCCTCAAGTTTGTTCGTTTTCCCTCTTCCTACGCAATGACTCAATCTCAAGTGCGAAGAATTTCCCGAAGCAAAGAATTTTATGAACTGAACTTAATAAAGCGTGAAGAGTTGTGAGGCAAGTAATGAACTTAATAATAATTACAAGGAAATATATAACAGACAAAAGAGTAGGTAAACAAACGAGCAAGAGTGTAGAATTACACAGGCTACTTAGTTTTGAGATCTTTCCCAACAGCGTTAGTGCAGCTACATAGGCCAACCATCAACTATATATCGAAGCCTCTCTCTACTGTGATTAGTTGCTCTTTTGAATGCCAAAGCTATCCAGCAGCAGCCGAATCACACGCACCGGCTAATCTTGGTTGAGTGTTGAGCTTCTCTTGTCGAACAAACTGGCCCTTCACTCGAGGACGCTGTTCTGCGAGTAATTTTCTGCTCTGATAGCGAACCTGTGAAAGTTTCACAATTTCACATCTAATTATCTCAAACGAAGAAAAACAAATGCACCAGCTTTATGGGTTGATTTGCATTTTGTACCTTCTTCTCAAAGCATCTTTCTTTTCTCTTCAATCGAAATTTGTTCAAGGCCATTTCTCTCTGGGTTAAGAGATGGCAATCTGCTGGCTTTGTTCCATCATAGGCAAGTTTGTCCTCATCATTTCCACTCACCGTCATCGGCCAGAAGACATTTGTTCCACTGAGACCACTCCCGCATTCGCTGCCATTGAGATGATTCCTGCCAGTATTGCATATGCTACTAGCTGCACTCTCTCCATTTGCTGATGTAACATGCCTATGTTCATCGAGCGCCATAATTTCACCGTTCTTTCCTGCCGAACTGTAAGATGAACTTCTACCATCAGCCACATCGAGGTCAGCTTGGATAGAGTCAAGATTTTCTTGGTCAGGTTGGTGTGAAGAGTGAGTTTGTTTGGCTGCTTCCTGCCATATAGATGCTGTACTGGGATTCCAAAAAGGTTGACCTGCCTGCGGATAGAACGCTTTGCTATATCCAGAACTCAAAGACCCATCTGCAATTGGAAGTGAAAATGGGACAACTCGAACGGGGGTGCATTGAACTACCCTTCCATCTTGAACTGTAGATCCGCCAGAGAGAGAATTAATATCTTCCACATTGATTTTGTGTCCCTGATGATTTGGAGGATCAATAGAATTAAGTCCATTGTTCTGCTGCAACAATGTAGGTGCGACTGTTTTACTATTGTACCTGCAGTAAACTAAATTGTAAGTGGCTCTGGTGATTTGAACAATTTCCATAACCTTTCTTTATTATGACGCTTCCCTATAGGATTCAAAGACGCCTAAGAAAAAGACCAAATTCGAATAGTTCCATGCGCTCATTGCTTGAATTAGGCCGTAATCAAAATAAAACACTCACAGTGAGAAGGCAGACAAACTCGAATGGTTCCATGCACTGGATTTGTCACATTCTTGCTTCTCAGAGAAGGGTCCCTCATATCGCTTTAAAGAGAGCTCCAGGTGAGGCATAAAAGTCGACTGCCAATTAGAATCTTGAACCAACTCAACATCCTTGGAAGTTCTTTCTTGATGAAATTTCTGGCCATTAGTTTCATTGTCCACTGTAGCATAAAGTTAGTCTTTTAGAATCAGCAAATTTAAGTTATCTAAAGTATCAAATACTGCATCAGGAAAATATTTATAAAATGGGAGATAAGTGCCTTTGGCTGCAATTTCATGATTGAATACGTTTTTCATTTGAATATTCTGTCCATTCTGATCCATGAATGCACCAGATGCTATTGGGAGCTCCTGTTTCCTGTGTGTACTTTGAGCTTCCATGTCATACCTTGTACAAGAACTCTGCATAAAATGTAGCAAAAGGTGCAATGTCTCAATAAAACACCATGCACAAATCTACACTAAAACACACTAAGCAGAAACTCTTCGAAGCATGAAAACATTCAAGCGGGATATAGGGAACCATCTTATCATGACAAGAATAAACCAAAATCAAAGATGGAAAGATAAAACATCATGAAAAGAAATTAAACCAGAAGAATAGAACTATAGGAGTCTAGCTTAGTATTGTTCACGAACATGTTCAAGGATATTGACACACAACCCCTGAACCTAAAAACAAAGAAATATAAATACTCACATGAGCATCACTCCCTTGTTCACTGCATTCTTTATTCGCTTGCATAATAGTCACGCACTGAGCTGAATTTTCTCTTTTACCAGAATGAGATTTCAGATTATGCTTTACCTCACAATTGTCCTGAATTTCATGTAATTCCCCAGATCCACTTACCTGATAAAACATGAAAATGATAATATTAGACTAAACTCGATGATTAATTAGGAAACAAAAGTGTCTGCAATGCAACTCAAGCTTACAGTTTGTCGTCTCCAAACATGCTGCCATAAATTCCTAAGTTCATTCTTCCGAATTGGCTTAATGAGAAAATCTGCTGCACCTTTTAACATGCATTTGAAAACAATGCTCATAGAATCATGTGAAGACATCACTGCATCAAGCAAAACAAGGTGTAAATATGTGGACAAATTATAATTGCAACCTTTTTCTTTAAAAAAAAGGAAGAGAGAATTCATGTTGTATGAAGCATACTTATGACAGGAATCTTCTTGCATGGATCATGGTCCATCATCAAGGTGAGAAGACCAAAACCTGAGATTGATGGTAAGTCAACTTCAGTCAGAACAAGGTCAATACTCTGTGGTTTCTCCTTCAAGGTGTTCCATGCCTTTAAGCCATCTGATGCAGCAACAACTGTTGAACACACAAACATAAATTAAGAAAATATCCATATTAAAGTTGTCAATTTACCTTGAAACTGACTCATCTTATACTCATGGAATAGTAGTAGTAAAAGAAGGATAAGTTTACTTATGTAGAATCAAGAAGCCATAGATTGTAACAGTCTAAAAGCTTCCCTATGCATTTCTTAAAAAGAAAATAAGGGATGCCAGAAGTTCCAGAACTTTCAAAACAAAAATATCTTGCCGATTGTATAGTCATGCAAACATTGATTATTATATGAAATCCCAAGAAATTTGAGTACAAGTAAACTCTTCCCTGAAGCTCCCAATAAGTGAAAAATCTGTCTCATTAGTATCTCCATCCATATAATCTCATTAAACTACCAAATGTTGCAAATTAAACTTTAAAAATTAGCGGTAAACATGTCCTCATGCAGCCTTTTTTTTAGTTAATTGTTTGTTATTCACATCCAAAATTCAAAGGTTAGTAACTATAACAAATTTTGCATTTTATTTTATCCATTCGATAATTTGATATTAGGAGCTTTCTGTTTTTTATGTACCAGGACCATCACTCTCTAGCATGTATCCTTTCAATAGTACCTCGCAATCTGAACTCTTAATTTTAATATACACATTGAACAAGAATCTCTTCAACCTCATAGACAAAATTTCATTAATGGATTGCTGATGAGATTAAAAAAAATTATTATTTTCAACAAGAAAATTCTCACAGCATTAGCAAAAGAAAAATGTTTAGCAAAGTTCGATCAGGGTGGTCGGAACATAATTTTAACCGCAATCACAGAAGATGAGAATGTTTCCTAGAATCTCTCGTACGCAAATGCCATTAAATCAAACATCTCTTCGAAAAGGAAGATCACATCGCGGACAGGGGTCGCATCCACAGTCCGAAGAATCGCCAAAAGGATCGAAAGCAGAAATAACAAACCTCTGTAGCTGCACTTCCTGAGGAGCGCCGCAATGATTTGCCGAGTGGAATCGTCGCCTTCCACGAGCAGCACCCTCACCGGCATCCTCGGCAAGAGCTTTACCCATCTCAGTTCCTCTCCTTTCTCCTCCATCCTTTCCTCTTCTTCCTCCCCATCTCCACTTTCTACAACCGCCTCTTCCGCCTCTTTCCGACTATCTTCTCCTCTCCCCATTTCTCGAACAAAAATCTCGCTCCGACGCTTTCTTCTACGCACTTGTGCGGTAAATAACCCACAGAGATGAGAGATCCGCTCCTCCGCGCAACTAAAACCCCTGAGAAAAATATCTTCCTCTGGCGGTCGCCTCCCGGCCCTTCGATCGGGCCACGTGATCCGACCTACGCGCTCACCGCCACACGTTTCTCAGCATCCGCGATGACATGGCCACGCCTGGTTCACCCAGTTGGGATATTTCCCAACCCCAACTCGCCGTCGCCGTCCCAACAAATTGTCGAGAAGCCCTCCATCCTGCGGATCGAAGATATTTTCGAATCAGACGCGTGGCGATTCCTGGTTGGATATACTCAACTCACGACTTTGCGGTCGTGGATCGACCACATCCGGGCCGCAGATTGAGGCCGAAGGGACGTCGACTAACAAACCACTCGTACCGCCGCTGTGGTTGGAGGGAAGTGGGGGCCGAGGGTCGGGTAAGCGCCCGTGTACATTGAGAAGAAACGGATGATTGAGTTGTCGCAATGTAAGTGGTAGATATTTTGGTGGTGGATACGAGATTTTACTTGCAAAGATTCGGGATACACATACCAGAAGGAAATTGGTCAGCTTTCGCCTCCAGATTTCGTGCTTTCCGTTCCATTGCCACCGCTATTTTTTTTTCTTTTGTTTTTCCTTCTCCACGTTGGTATAAACTCGATTAGATTTTTTTTTTCTTCCCGGCACAATTAATTTTACTTGAAAAATCGAGGGCCTGCCATTGTTGCCGATTTTTCTTATCTGGACGAGTATAATATCTTTATGAGCCACCTGAGCCGTTTAATATCTTTATACGCACTGAATTAGTGGTATTGGTATATTCTTCAAAGATTTGTGAACCACGTTTTTTTGTGAATAACGTACTGCACCACTAGAGAGCCGTGCAAAGTCATATGCAAGTGGTTGCTTCAGCACGCAGAATCCGACTTGAGAGACTGGAAAACAGCCTATAATAAGCCAAATTGCCAGACAGTAGAGAAAGGCTTAAAGCTCGAGATGAAGATAATGTTGTCATAATGATTTTTAATATCACAACTTGACTTCAGATATTTTCCATAACTTGTCCTCTTTAGGTTTCTTTGATATTTGTTTACGAGGTTTGTTGGGGTTGGGTTGGGTGTTGTTGCCCAGCTCTATAAATAAATGATAATTCTAATTAATTTTATTAATTATTTTTTTATTATTTCTGATTTAGTTTCATAGAAATTTTTCATTAGTCATCGGAGTAAATTGAAAACACACGCGGATGTCCATCCAAAAACTCAATATCTTTTAATTGTACCTCCCATTTAGAAAAAAAAAATTCTATAAATACATTATAGCTGAGGTTCAAACTATGAATACTTAAAAAATAATTTAAATAACCTATCATGAGACCATAATCCGGAGCATCCAGCTCCCTAAATAAGCCCTCATGTATGGCAAACAAATTTTACTTCGAACTGTTGGAATGTGTTTGAAGTTGAAGACCATTTTAACACCATTTAATAACAAACTTCACTTTAAACCATGCATTTATAAATTTAATTATATTCATAAAATATTAAATAATTTACTTCTTTAATAAAACAATATAAGCACATATATAGTATAAAATTAATGAACTAATATTGAGATTTTTTTTTTTTTGTGTTTATTAAGAAAAAATGCTCACTGCCATATGCCATGAGAAGATTCGTCTCCTCTTAACGTCTTCACTAATCCGTCTCTAAAAAAAATAATAATCTCAATTAATTTCATTGACTATCCTTGGAGTTGACCGGTCTGGCCCCACAGAAGTTTTCCACCGACCACTAGGGTAAATCAGGAAGCGCGCGCGACAGCCAACCCAGACACCCAACATCCTTTGATTGCACTCCCCATTTGGAGGAAAATTCCTGCAAATATGCAAATACGTCATAGCTGGAGATCGAACCGTGGATGCCTAGATGACAACCTGAATGTCCTACCTTGGCACCATGCCCCGGGGACTCAAAACTAAAGTAGGGTAAACTTTTTAATGTGACTGGGCCCACCGCTCCGCGGCCCCATACCCCAGAAACCCCTGAAGGGATTTTTTTGGGAGTCTCAGTGCCACATATCCGACGGATAAAGAGTTGATAAGAGGGCTCGAACGCGACACCTCAGTCAACAATGCCTAAAATATGGACTTAAATTGATAAGAGCACTAGGGTAAATTAGGAAGCGCGCGCGACAGCCAACCTAGACACCCAGCATCCTTTGATTGCACTCCCCATTTGGAGGAAAATTCCTGCAAACACGCCATAGCTGGGGATCGAACCGTGGGTACCTAGGTGACAACTTGAATGTCCTACCTTGGCACCATGCCCCGGGGACTCAAAACTAAAGTAGGGTAAACTTTTTAATGTGACTGGGCCCACCGCTCTGCGGCCCCATACCCCAGAAACCCCCGAAGAGATTTTTTTGAGAGTCTCAGTACCACATATCCGACGGATAAAAAGTTGATAAGAGGGTTCGAACGCGGCACCTCAGTCAACAGTGCCTAAAATAGGGACTTAAATTGATAAGAGCATACGCAGATGGGGGCTCGAACCTGACACCTCAGTCAATGGATAACAACGTCATAACCAGAGCACCCCTAGTCCGTCTCTAGGTCCATATGGAAGAGGTAAATCACGGATGACAATTAGCCACTAGTGCAAGTGGTCAAGATATAAGAAAAACGTGTGGGGAAGATGTGTTCGGACGTGTCGAATTTGAACCACAATATCTCATATGAAAATACTGTGTACCTTAACCACCGCACCACCATTATGGGACAGAAATGCCCACTACCAGAAACTAACTCCAGGCAACAAATGAAAGGAATTTAATGCCATGTTCATTTATTACAAGAGTATTTACAAGCAACGCTTTCCTTCAGCAGTGTTAACTATATAAATGCAAGTAGAGAATAGAAATAAAGACAACACTAAGCAATATTATCCTGTTTTTTTCTTAACTTTACGCGAGCCATTAGTATGTTTCCCCACATCATTTGCCATTACTTCATTACCTGGAGTAGAAGCTATGACAACCTCCATCGCTGCTGCTTTGCCTCCAGCATGTGGCTGATGGGTGTTGGTTCCCAAAGCTGCTGCTTGACAAGTTTGTCGCTGGGCTTGAGAACGAACACCAGTGGACCGTGATGTAGACAGGTCTTCCATGGGCTTCTCTTGCACATTGATTTTGATAGGGTTTGGCAGCGCCATTGATCCTTGTTGAGAAAGTCCAAGCTGCCATACGGATACGGATGGACTTAGGAGGAATGCCATAATAAAAGATCCAAGTTTTCGAGGAAAAGAAACTTAAACAAAATGTTATGGCAAAGAATCCAAGGAATACCAACACAGACTATCCTGTTCGTCATCTAATCCTTAGCTTAGTTCCTGAAAAAGGGACATTTGATTGCAATGTATCTTTTCAACAAAGTATGCAGTTTCCCAACCCACTGACATACTTGTAATTGAAGCACAGATTCAATTGATTTACTAAATATTTGATAAGGTTTCATTAGCAAAATTGCAGGTTCCATCTATCAACTGATTCTATAAATCTTTGGTGAAGAAATGTAGCATGGGATGTAATTTGTTCAACTAAAGACATCACTCAAATTATACCTGAACAGTATGTTTTCGCGGTGATTGTGACTGTGAAGCCAGGTAATGCAGGATTTCAGAGAACCTTGTCTGGCCATACTTTGCCGCCTTCTGCCAAAACTGTACCATTACATCCCCAGCCCTTGTTTTAAACTCCAGCAAAGTACGATCAATCTCAGTTTCATGCTTTGCAATAAAGGGTCGAAGGAAGTTTTGATAGATGTATGTTGTTCCCTGTTACAACTGAAACTACTAAGAATACAATACAAAGAAAGATCACAAACAAAGCAAATGAAGGAGAACTCGAATACCTTTGTTTTAGGATACCACAAATATATATAAAATGCTAGTTTTGCTTCACTGTACATTGGAAACCTTCAGAAAACAAGTATAATCGAACGATTAGAGGAAATGAAGAACATAGTGAACCTTAGAAACACAGTTTGGTTATTCTTTACCAAGAAATAAAGGTGTCACCAATTCTCTCTAACACTGATAGTATGGCAACTAATATCCTGAAAAAACAAAGATTTTTTTTTTAAAATGTTTTTTTTTTTGTTCAACAGCGTTCATGAGAAGAAAATAACTAACCAGTATTGACACCAGAATCGCAACTGCTCAATCTCTGGTCTATTGAGTTCTACCGTCTTGTAGCAGTCGTAAGCGGGGTAAACATAGCCAAAGACCATTCTGCAAGGAACAAATGGCACAGAGTAAGATTCGCCGTCATTGCGACAGTCAAGCAAACAACTTTAGGGCGGGAATCGCTTACAGCAATGCTCGGGTAAAAAAAGCGCACATCGTTCTCGATCTCTACAGAGTAGAACGACGTCCAAACATGAGATTTACCTCCGAGATCAAAGGGGGGAAATGGAAGGGATAGTTGCCTTCGAGAGAAGAGATGAAGGGGTGCATACGAAAAGCTATTTATGGAAGTGGCAGGAGTTGGTTACGCCGCCAACAGGCGCGGCGGTGGTGGACGGGACCGCATCGACTGCCATCGACGGAAAAATAAGATACAGGAGTGGACGGAAAAGGGAGACAGACTGAAGAAGAATTTAGAGGAAGAGAAGCTTTTTCTCTTCTCTCGCCCATTACCGGAAGCAAAGCATATATGTTAATGTTGGAGTGCTGGAAAAGCTGATCTTGTTTACTATGACAGAAAATGCCCCCAAATTTCATTATTCCAAATTGGAAAAGAAAGTTGAGGAGGGGATGATTTAAAATTTAGATGACAAATATATATCTATTTTATTAACAAATTATATTAATTATTAAATGTATATTATTTTATCAAAAAGATAACATATTACTATTATATTTGTATATATAAAAGAGCTTGTTAAGGCTAATTAAGAGGTATCATTTTCTTTGCTTTCTTTTTGTCCATGTATTTTCTCTAATCTCTTATGTATCATAATAATGTGACATTTTAAGATAACTAAATTTTTTCTATATCTCTATTTTTAATAAGCAAACAATATTTAATATTAAAACATCTATCTTACTTTCTTTCTCTACTTAATTTTAGTTTTTTTTTTCAGAGAATTACTTTGAATCTCGTTCATACATTTGTAATTGTTTTTATAAAATCTACCATATAAGAGTTTTATTTACAAAGCCTGTGCCTTCCTTGCCGCGTAAGACAGAGAAAGCATGGTTTTGTCGGGGAGCCAATTCTTTCTTCAATCTGGAAGAAAGCTTTTGATGTATTTTATTCTACTTTGTGGCTTTCTATTGATTGAATGCTAACTCTCTTCTTTTCCTCACAACACGAAGAAGCTAAATAACAAAAAAAAAAGAATGATCTGAAATCGAAACTAAAATTCCATTTATTCATAAAAGTTTGTTGAAATATAAGCTAACATTAGCAGAAATTTAACAAAGCCTGGTATTGTTTAATAAGACATGCATCCAGTTCACTCTCATTCAAAAATTATGTATCTTGACCAAGTTGCCTCCTAGTCTTGGAGATTGGTTCTTCAAAGTTGAACAGAAATTGGGTCAAGCTGCGACTTTTTTTGAAGTCACCGAGTTGACAATGGTGGCGAACTCCGGACCCTACAGAACAAGTGAACGAGTGGATTCAAGATTATATGCATTCACTTCATCGTATAGATGGCAATATCAATCAGGGTATGGCAAGATATCAGCAAGGCTTGACTGTTACCTTGAGTGAGGCACCTCCAACAAGAAATCCATCGATATCTTCTTCTTCTGCGAGTTCTGAACAATTGCTTCCATTCACAGAACCTGAAATGGACATGATCCAGTTTTCTTTAATTTTATGAATTAGACAAGGGTCAAATGAAAAAAAAAAAGATCTTTCTTAAAAATGTCTACTTGGAGTAAAAAAAGGATCAGCGTCATATATTGTTCACGCGTCATATATTGTTCACACGATGTAGACTGGTTGATGCAGCAGCACCAAGAGACAGAGAGATTTCGTGAATTATGATACACATGATACCTTGGTTAATATAAAGATAGAAATCTGAGTTATAAATCTCGTTCTTGTCTTTGTTCGTATATACTAGAAATTCTATAAAGTAAGATATTACCTCCATAGATGATTCGAGTGGAAGAAGCAACCTCAGCTGAGACATTGTTCTTGAGCCAATCACGTACAGCTGCATGTACTTCTTGAGCTTGCTGAGGTGTGGCCACCTTCCCAGTGCCAATAGCCCATACAGGCTCATAAGCGATAACAACGTTAGTCCAATCGGAGATGCTATCTGTGAAAATTTAAAATATGAATTAGATATAATAATAGTCCAAGGGCGAATTCTATCTATTTGCATCCTAAGTAACATGTATATTCATTCTGTGTTTTCAGGAGAAGAGTGGACTATAGTAATACCTGCAAAAGCTTTCATTTGCTGGAAACAGACATCAAATGTCTTTCCAGTCTCTCTCTCTTCTAGCTTTTCTCCTATACAAGCAATCACTTTAAGATTTTGACTCAATGCATATGCTGCCTTCTTTCCAATAAACTGGAAGAGAAAAACTTGATGACTGAAATATAATCTTTAGAGGATAAATGAGAAGAAACTATGCATAACTCGATTATTAGGCCCCAAGTATCTTAAAGAGAGAAAAATGCATTAAAGCTCTTTGACTATTGTCTATTTACATCCAAGTCTCAACTAATTCAGTTAGACATCTACATATGCTTGCACTAGACAATCAAAACATGGAATGGAAGTGTTACACTCTTAAATGTAGGAAATATGCCAAAGATAGAGTAGCATAATAAACCTTGGAGTGCTACCTGGTTGTCCTCCCCAATAATATGCCTGCGCTCAGAATGACCGAGAATAACCCACTTGCATCCGATATCTATCAATTGCTCTGCACTGTATAGCACAAATTAACATTAACAATAATATATTATGTTTCATGCTGTTAATAGAACAACAAGAGTTAATTCTATTGTCAGAAATGTGGAGTATTTAAGTTTCCCTTCAAATGGATACCATCATTAAGCAAATAACACACTTGAGAAAGTATATGCTTTCAGTGATAAAAGTAGCAAGTCTGTTGTCACTTAGCTCTATAGATGTCAAAGTTACACAATTCAACTATATGGACTGATAACACTAGCAAGATTTGAAGTTTTGAACAAAAGACCTTCTTTTGTACCATTTTAAAGTTAACCTTTGACCAAATATCCAAAAAAAGGTCCAAAGAGTATTAATGGTCAGTTGGTCAACGTTAACAAAATGTAATAATTGCACAATTGCTTGTGTAAGAAAGAAAGGTTCTCAACTTCGTTTTAAAAAAGGGGAATATTTCAGCTTAAAGTGTTATCCTAGTGAAAGAATTAGTTTTGGATGAAGAAAGAATCAATATTTTGACCTGATTTCACCAGTGAATGCTCCACCTTTCCCTACCCAAGAATTCTGAGCAGATATTTCAATGCGATTAGTCAATGATTGCCTGACCTTGTCAAGATAGATATATGGAGGTGCTACAACAACATCTGCATTAGTACCATGGCAAAGTGATTATTAAAAACATCCAAATCACATATATAGTTGTAGTGATTCATTTATGAGGTAACTGAAATGTTCCGAACCAGAGAACAGGTTGTGTGAACAGACAAATTATTAAATCCCAAATGGCATAGCATGTAATTATATTGGTTTGTAGTGATTCATGCTAAACTCAGATATTTTCACTTGAAGAGTATACAACAAAGTGACTTGATAATCTTACCTACATCATTTTCCAACTTGGCAACATTCAGATCAGCGACAAGTCTGCTAACAGAATCTGTTGTCCCATTCTAGAAGAGAACAAATGGACCAATTAGATATACATGACTATAGGAGTAAGATGTGTTTGAAATTACAATCATAGTGCCAAAACCAAATGTTATCATTAAGAGTCAAGAGAATTATCATTCGTATATAGGATTTGATCTCAATTTTACATCCAAAGAAATCCCTATTACATATTTAACTATGACCATCTATATCCTAAACACACAAAATGCAGTTTTTCTTGTCTATGAAGACCTTGAAATAAAAATTCCTAATTCATCATAGATTAATGTACTCCCATTGTGGCATCAAAATGTGAATTTTTTCCTCCAGAGAATACCACTCCAGAAAACTATATTTGTAAGCCAAGAATATCACTCTTAATGATGTGAACATGATGGATCGATTGAATGGGTGGAAAAATATGGTAAGTGCTTGAGTTGGTAACTCACACCTTCAAGTAATTCAAGTTGTCTGTCTTGGATGTCAGCCATTCTTGAGGCTAACACATAAGCAAAAATTATAATAGAGTTGATTTAACTATAAAGTAAATTGTTGCCATTGGTTCCAAGTAATCAAAAACAAGAAATAAACGAAAGATATAGGAAGTTAGACTTACACATTTCCAATTTCCCCCAACGAAAAACTGCAAGGCGTCTGAAAAAGATACATATCAGAAAGAGCGCAGAATAAAGAGAAATCAAAGGTATTCTCGTAAAATAATATATTTATATAGGTGTCTATGATTCATTAGATACTGAAATATCAGTATCACCCAAATAAAAGGAAGAAAGAACAAAATTGTTTATTTTTGTCCTTGTAAACGCAAATCAAGAATCAGCAAGATCCCGTCTTTCGAATGGATCTTCGACACAGATCACATTTTCTACGTTCTGCCGTCCAAAAATGTAGAAAACAGGGCAGATAAAAAATGGAAGGAGTTTGACCTTTCCGGTGCCGGCCATGGCCACGACTCGTCCGTTAGGGCAGCGGGTGGAGGGGAGTCGGAGCTTGGACTGGGCACTCTGGACAAAGAGGGCGGTGGAAGGGGCTGCCTCGCGGCGAAGCCCTAAGAACTGCGATGCCAGAGATGATGACGCTGCCGCCGCCATAGCCGTCGTCTACCGAACCTTTCTCCCTTCCTTTACTTATTTCTGTGCCAGGATGTCCTCCCCATTGGATCCCCAATAGATTCCGCTCGAGAGTTGCGTGGCAGAGAAAACCAAGATTTTCGAGATAACGCCGCAGGCCCACTCTTCTGCCGACACGTATTTTCCAGGATTTCGGCGTCGAAGAATCCAGCAAGATTCGGCGGAATGAGGCCAGATATCTGGTTCAGAATCTCTGGATCAGAAAAAGTCCTGTTAATTTATTAATTGAATAAATTTATTTCTATCTATTTAATAAGTAGAATTCAATCTATTTAATTAATAAGGATCCGGACTAATTTAGAAATTTTAGATCAGAGGATCTCTATCTAAATTTTAATAGGGTGGAAGTGGACCAAGTGCTGAATCAATTTAGTGTGGGGCCTAGATAAAAAAAATTATTGTTACCCAACCTAGAAAAAAAATATTACACAGCCCTAATTAAACTCGGTAAATTCATGCATTTCAAATTTAGTTTTGCCTAAAAAGGCACACCCAAATTTTATGTTTCCCCAAATGCATACTTGATTTCAATTTTACCCCATTGGCAATTGAAGATTTTTCCTCTCATTTACATGTAATATTTAATTTTTCCTTTTTTTCTCTTGCCTCATTTTCCTTTCTTATGTTTCCTCTAAAATTAATTTATATTTTATTGACATTCTAAATTTATTTATTTTTATTTTAAAACTTTAATAAAAAATTAAAAATATATATATATATATATATATATATATATATAAATTAATAAAATATCCAAAATATTTTTCTATTTTTAATATCGTCTATTTGTAATATCAAATTATAAAGAACAATAAAATAAAATTAATAGAGCTAATTTTATTAATAAAAATAATAAAATAAAAATTATTTTAGTGGTGGTCTTCATAAATTAATACCACAACTTAAGTTTTCAATATCAATATGGTGCTGGTTTATGAACACCAGCACTATAGTGTTACGAAAGTTTTAAATTCTTTTAGTATTTTTGGGAGGACCTTGAAATAATAAATGAGTGTTTATTTGGACTTAAACTCACCTAATGAATGTTAGTACAGTTGACACTAATAATTGAATTTTGATTATGATGAATGACAAATGATTAAAGTTAAATTCTGTGTAATCTGATACTTTTATCGAGTGTATAAGAATTGATGGATCTAGAGGATCTGATACCAGGCTGAAGCTCAGTTAGGTCTCAGGACATGATAACTGACACAAAGTTCAGATAAGTCAAAGTGTGGCCTGATATCTTACAAGAAGTTCGGCTAGGTCTGCGAGACCTAACAGTTGGCTAAAGTCCAATTGGGTTTATGAACCTGACAACTAGTAGAAAGACCTGGTGGGTCAAGAGGCAAGTCAAATAATACAAATGATAAGTAAAGGTAAGTCACTGGAGGAGAGTGATCTAGTGAGAATAAGTCCCAGTGGAATTATAGGCATTGGTCCAACTTATAGCCATTTTGGAAGTCTAAGCTGGGACCATGACTAAATATTTGTCTTGATAAGATAGGATTTAATTAATAATTATTTTATTTTAACTGTACTAACTCTATTTTATAGGTTATATTTTATTTTGTGGATTAATATTTTTTTTACAGGGTTAAAGTGCAAAAATTAACCTTGGATGAACAGTGTCTAAGGCACCTCGAAGCTACGAGGAGACGCCTTAAAGCTTGAATGAAGGCGCCCTGGATAGGGTGGAGGTACCCCCTCGCATAGAGAAAGTTCGGGGATAGAAGTTTAATGTGGGAAGGCGTCCTGGAGCGCATTGGAGGCACCTCAGAGAGCAATAATAACTTTCTCCAGGAGGCTATAAAAAGCCTCATGGAGCTAAGAATTAGATATGAACTCTTGTATTCATTTCTTAAGCAATTCTTGAGTGTTCAAAGTCTATAAGAAGTTATTATGCCTTCATGAAGAGCCTTTTTAGTAAAGCTTTTCAACTGTCTTGGATTAACAATCACCTAGGTTGTAATACAATAAATTTCTAAGCTTTTTTTACTTTTTAAGTTATTACTTTTATGTTAATTGTTTATTTTTAATTAATATTGTGTCGTTGCTTTGTTCAAAAGCAAGAGAAAATTTCTAACTTCTTTTCAAGACTATTTATCCGCTATAGCCGGTCTACCTGGTCCAATAATTGATATCAGAGCCAAATCATGCTAAAAGGACTAACCGTCTGCTAAAGCAAGAAGATGATGGTCGGATCAAGCATCTACCCATCAAAGTTCGAGGGGGAGTCTGCGCTGTGGACACACCGTATGGAGGTATTCTTCAAGATTGATTTTAAAATTCTTCTTACGATCAAATATGATTTTATAGTACCTAGAGATCAGCACAGAGAGGAAAAAGAAGAACACCTTTAGAGCAAAAAACAGTAAAACGACTTCATGACGAACGACGAAGCAAAGTTCCACCTGCTGAGCGTTTTTCCACCCCAAGAAGTCAATCGAATCGGCATCTATGACTCAGCAAAAGAATTTTGGGAGAAATTTCTAGGGTTGTATGAAGGGACATCGGAGGCCAAGCTAGCAAGATAAGACATCCTCCGAAATCGACTAACCAACCTCTAGATGAAAGAAGAAGGAAAGGTAGCTCAATTGCACACCAAGATTAAAGAACTGATCATAGAACTCAACAATCTCAGAGAATCAATAATGAATCAAGATTCATTGAGTAATTTCAGCTATCCGTAATAGGGCTTACCCGAACATATTTTCTAGTCTTCTCGAGCAACCTTCCGCTCTAGCTTCTCGTCCCTCAAAACCGCTACGCGCTTCCTTCTCATTTGTCAACGTACTCTTCTGCAGTGCCTCGTCCCTCGGACGTACAAGCCCGTCGTCTCTCTTCCATACCGTCCTTCTTGCTAGCCGCGTCTTTTTCTCAACCTCCTGTGCCCCTAAGTTCCTGCACACTCAGACACAGGGGATCAAAACACAATAAGACCTAACTCTAATTCGATTGATTACATCAAAACTACCTCAGGATACTAATAGTTTATCCACCTCCGGACACCTAGATCGTTGATGTGGGTCGGCCAGTCGTTGTGCTCCAACTCAACATGCAGATGGAATTTCCCTTGTCTGGGTGCCTGGAACAACTTCAGGCGTCCGGGCTACCCGAGTGCCTTGCCAGGCACCCACTCGGGGTCGCTACCTCTGCGAAACTAGTTCGGACGCCCAGAGCAACTCCGAGTGCCTAGATCCTTCCTGGCACCTTGACCACCCTTTCTCACCTTTGTCTTTCCTATAAAAAAGAGTTAATTCAGACAACCATAATATGTTTATGCTACAAAATAAAGTTAGAACAATAAGGTAGCAGTATTAATTAGATCATATTTCCTCGAAACTAAGATATAGTCACCGTCTCAGCTTAAGTTTCTCAAATGGACCTAAGTTGGACCGATGCCTACTGTTCCCTCAACCGGAAACATATCCTCATTAGATCTCTCCTCTAATTGCTTACCTCCACTTACCAATTACAAACTTCCTTGATGCTAGGTCCCTTGACCCACCAGTACTTCTTGCCAAATCTCGACCAATCTGAACTTCAGTCAGTTGTCAACTCAATTGGACTTCCTCCTGCCATATCTCAACCAATCTGGAATTCGTGCTAACTATCAACCTAATTGGACTTCAGCATAGTATTCAAGTCCTCTAGACCCATCAGTCTTGCATATTTGATAAAAATGTTAGATAAACAATACATCTAACTTTAACCTATTTGTCATACATCAAAACCTGATTATTAGCGAAACCTGCACCAACACATAGGAGCCCTCACTAGTAAATCAATGGAAGTAGTAGATACGATGATTTGGAGAAGAATTAGTATTTTATTTGCACAAGAAACAAAATGGGTAGGTAAGAAGGTAAAGATGATAAAGAACTCAGGTTTTAAGTTATGGTAGACAGGAAATAGTAAAACAGGAAATGAAGTGGATATTATCGTATATAGTTCATTAAATGATGAAGTTATAGGAATAATTAAAATAGGAGATAAAATTTTAACCCTTAATATAATAGTGATGAAAAAACTATTAATATAATTAGCATATATGCACCGTAAGTATAATTAGATGAAACTACTTAATCAAGATTTTGGGACGACCTAGATGAAGTATTATAAAACATCCCGCCAAATGAAATAATTTTAATAGAAGATAATCTAAATGGGTATGCCGGAGTGAAAAATGAGAAATATGAGAGAATACATGGGGATTATGAGTTTGAAATGAGAAATGAAGAAGGAAAAAATATATTCTATTTTGTGATAACATATGTCCTTATATTAGCTAATACAATTTTTTAAGAAAAAATAATAGGTAGTCAAGTTTAAAAGTGGGAATAATAAATCATAAATTGACTTTCTTATGGTTTGAAAGAGGGATTACAAGATCATCCCTAGAGAAAGCTTAACTACCCAACATACGTTAGTACTGTTGAATACACGTCTCAAACATAATATCAATAGAAAAAAATATACAACTCTTAGAATTAAGTAGTAGAAGTTAAATAATGAGAATTAAAATATATTTAAAGAGAAAATAAGAGTACAAGTATTAGGTGAAATATACGGTAATTCTAATATGACATGGGATAAGATGCTATCAAAGTTGAAAATAATAACTAAGAGTATACTCGGTGAGTCAAAGAGATATGCACCATCAAGTAAGAAATTTAGTGGTGGAATGAGAAAGTATAAGAGAAAGTAAAGGAAAAATGAATAGCTTATAAGGAATTATATATTTGTAAAAATGAGGAAAACTTAAAAAAAATATACAATAACCAAGAAAGAGACTAAGAAAATAGTGAATGACGTAAAGAATGAAACTTTTAAATATTATATAAAAAATTAGATAAAAAAAGGGGAAAGAAATAATTATAAAATATCTAAAGTGAGAGAAAGGAAGACAAAAAATCTTATCTAAATAAAATGTATTAAAAATTGAATGTAATATGGTACCAGCAAAAGTTAGAGAAATAAAAGAGCGGTGGAAGATGTATTTTTATCAACTTTTTAATGAAGATTTAGCTGACCAACTTAACTTAGAAAATTTAAGTAGGTTAAATAAATATATAAATTTAAATTTTTATCGTAGAATTTAAACTTCAAAAGTAGAACAAGCTTTCAATGGGATACACAATGGAAAAACCATCGAACCATATGATATTCCGATAGAGGTATAGAAGTGGTTAGGAAAACAAAAAATTGAATGACTTACAAAATTAGATAGAGTAATTGAAGCATTTATAATAAAGATAAGATTACATTAAGGATCAACTTTAAGTCTCTATTTTTTATACTAATTATGGATAAACTCATTGCACACATTAAAGACACATTATCGTAGTACATATTAATTACAGATGATATTATTTTGTTAGATGAAACATGTGAAGAAGTAATACCATTAGAATCTTGGCGAAAAATATTAGAAGGGAAAAGTTTTTGGTTTAGTAGAATAAAGACAAAATTTAGAGAATTTAAGTTTAGCTATATTAGACATAATGAGACAATTGTTAACATGAGATGATAAGTTGCCTGGAACCGAAAGTTTTAAATATTTAAGATTATTTTTGTAAAATCATGGAGGAATTGAGAGAGATATTTTATATAAAATACAAATATGATGGTTGATATGGAGGAGAGCGTCGGATGTTTTATATGATCTTAAAATACCTCTAAAACTTAAAGAAAAATTTTATAAAACCGCAATTAGACGGATTTGCTATGTTATATGAAGCTAAGTGTTAAGCTATGGCTCGAGCATATGAGCAGAATATGAGAGTTGTAGAGTGGAGGATGTTAAGGTGGATGTGTTGACATACGAGGATGGACAGAATAAGAAATTAGAGCGTTAGAGAAAAATTAAAGTTGCATCTATCGAAGAAAAATTCTAAAAGACGTGTTTAAGATGATATGAGTATGTACTTAGATAACCAATAAAAATTTCAATTAGACGAAGTAAAACTATGACAAACACATACATCAAATGAGGAAGATGAAGACTAAAATTTTTTTTATTTAAATATAGATGATGATGATATATTGGAGGATAGAGTTCAATGATGTAAAAAAAATCTATATAGTCGATCCCACTTAATGGGATAAGACTTAGGAGATGCTTGGTAGGCGGGTTTCAGATGCTGGAATGAGAATGAAATCTATTTCATTCCCATTCTTGATGTTTGGTAGATGGGAATCGGAATCAAAATATGAATTTGATACCCCTACTTTCATAACCCATCCACTCCTAGGTTATCGTTAAACCCATTCCTCCCTATTCATGTGGTTTTTTTTTTGACGGCCCAGCCCCTCGAGTCAAACCTTTTCTTCTCTTTTGATTTTCGCATTTTTGCGTCTTTCTTCCTCACTCGCCGCTGCGCCTCAACTCGCCTCTTTGCCACAGTCTGGTTTGTCGAAGGTGAGTCAGTTGCCTCAACTCATCTTTCTTTCTCTTTTGATTTTCGCATTTCAACGTCTTTTTTTTTATCTAATTTTCGTCAATCGAAATTAGTGTCCTTTATTTTCTATTGCCTCTTTATTTTCTATTGGTGACAACAGTGATCCTTTTTTTAGGACTATGGAACTCGATCGTCGTTTTTGAGAATAATGAGAATAATATTCATTCCAGTATCTATACCAAGCACCATCAATCCAATAATTATTCCCATTATCATTAACCCCTCAATAAAATCCATTATCATTCTCATTGCCAAATATATACCAAGCACCCCCTTAGTTATTATCATACTAATATATTTATATAATAGTATTTTTATATTAGGCCGCACAATATTATAAAATATTAAAGAATTTACATTATTGAAAACAAAAATGCACAACAAATATTATATATGTCGTGCAAATATCATGACAAATTCTATAACAGCCTGTTTGGAATGATATGGAATTCAATTCCTTTTAGAATTGGAATTGAATTCCATGCTTTGGAATGATTTTTTAGCTAAGAATTGATATGGAATTCAATTCCAATTCCATCAAACAAGGCAAAAGTAAATCACAACTCTTTATGTGTTATTTAGATAGGGAATTCAATTCTCCATATTATGTCCATTGTGCCCTCATTCTCTTTTCTTTGTAAAAAAAGAAAAGAAAAAAGAGAGAAGGATAAAATGGTAAAACATAAGAATTCCATAACTTAAGTTGCAATTCATTCCAAACATGAGAATAGAATTCAATTTCTTATAGAATTCAATTCATAATGGAATTCAATTCAATTTCTTATAGAATTCAATTTCTTATAGAATTCAATTCATAATGGAATTCAATTCAATTTCTTATAGAATTCAATTTCTTATAGAATTCAATTCATAATGAAATTCAATTCAATTTCTTATAGAATTCAATTCATAATGAAATTCAATTCAATTTCATGACTTAAGTTATTTTCAAATAAGGGGTAAGGGAAATATTGTATAACGTTGAGTTTGAAATCATATTTACTCAATTTTCTGCCACGTCGAACCACACCTTGTTGACCATCATGCCGTCCGATCAATAACCATATTCTTAATGTTTTTGCACGCAAAGAGGCTAACGTTGCAATGTTGGCGGCCATTGGTAAAACATGCAAAATTCTGGTCAAAGTCAAATAATTAGTGAGGTTGACTTTCTGTCCGCCAGATGTCGGACTGTGACATTTAACCTGTTGCTACGTTTCGATTTAAAATCATGCATGATTAATTAACCAGTTAGTGCCATTTTTTTTTCTAAATACAAATAAAACTATTTTTTTTCAAAAAAAAAATCGTTAGTTCAAATTTGACCTCCAATTTACAAGATAAAAAGAAATCGGAAAAACATTACCTCAGTTTTTTGTCCTCTTTTTAAACTTTGTCTATATTAAAAAAATCAATAAATTTTTTTCCTTCAACATTTTCAAAGGTGAATGCTCTTCCGTTCCATTCAAAGCAAAAGAACCTTTCTTTTTTTTCTTTGTTTTTACCGTTGCGTGGCTTGAAGGAAAGGCAAAGGGAGGAGAAGACAAAAATTATCTGGAAATAGCATCATAATGACAGATTAATTAGTTTATAATATGAATTTAACAGTCTTCGCCCTGGTCATAATGTTACTGCTAAGAAATAAGATCAAAATCACTATGGAATGTCAATTCTGTATTTGTTAATTAACTGGAGGCAAGGGCTGGAAACAAAGACTCTCAACATAACAGCGAAAATCATTTTTCACAAATGCTTTTTAAAGAAAATCTAAGCTCGCACGTAGACTAAAAAAAAGAATTGTGTTTACTTTTGTGGGGAGGAGAAGGGAAGAGAGGTGGGGGCAAGAAGAAGAGCAGAGGATACAGGAAAAGAGGAGAGTTGAAAATTATAGATTATCTTATCTGGTGCCTACACCTTTCAGAGCGCTGAACATCGGGCCCCTCTTCGAGGTAAACAGAGGAGAGGACATCAAATGTAGTCATAGTGACTGCCCCTTCCCTGCAAAGGTAAACACGGCCAAGGGTGGTTTGACGAGGAAGATAAATAATTAATAAACAAAGAAAAAACATCTAACAGCGGCCGTTCATCATCGTATTCTCTAATAATAATTATTATTTAAATTCGTAATCTTTTCAGTTTGCGCAACTTTGACTTATGCGGGCCAAAAATTCCTCCCACCACGCGTTTCGAGGGGTGGCCTCTGCCATGGCGTCGGACGTCTCTGTCATCGTCCTGTTGGTGGAGACCATGGGTCCGATGCATCCCCAGGTACAGGTCGCTGGGCGGGTACCGATATGGGTTTGGATGAAGAAGTTGCGACTGGGTCCCAGGTCGTCACAGGAGCCGCAGGCCCGTAACTGGATCTCGCCGCCAACGGACAGACCGCCGTGGGGCAAACGGAAGGTTAGAACGGTAATTGCAGGGCGCCTGCCCTGCCACCGCTTCGCTTTCATACTCCGTAGTTGGACTTCCCACCCCTGCGAAACAGGTCAAAGACGACGGCGTGGTACAAATCCTGGAGGTCTCTCCCTTAATACCGCTCCGGAAGGGCTGAAGAGGAGGCTTTGTGGTGGTGGATAAACCTAAGGTCGGTGTTTGCGATTAGAATTGCTTGGGGTTACCTTCGGTTTCGGAGATGGGGTGCGTCTGTTCGAGACAGATCAGGAAGGATACAGGGGCGAAGAAGGGGGAACTGTATGACGATCGAGCTGTGGAGGTCGGTTTCCGTGGAGATCGAAAGAGCAACTACAAGCTTTTTGATTCCGGCGAGCTCCGGGTGCTGCCGGTCAAGACTATGGCGGGAAAGGTGTTTCTTTTTTTTTACAGCTTAACTGACGTCTTGTTTCTTTCTTTGAGGTACACGAGCAAGACGATTAGGAAAATTAGCCGTTGCTTGTGAAATCGGTTTGGATTGCGATTTAAGAGTTAATTGGTGCGATTGTCGAAGTGTGCTAGAACATGTCGAAGATACGTTGGCAGCTTAAGTCTAGATCGATGTCATCAACTCGGTGATGATTTATCAGCGAGTCATAGATCACGTTGAGTTATTTCGAGTTGTCTACCAAAAGGGAAAACATATACTGACTCGTGGCCTCGTCCATATGAACGGATTGTGACAACTTATTAAGCTTTGGAATCATTCATCGCTGTTTAGGTATATAGGGAGAATTTTACTTCAAAAGCAAAGGCTATACATAGTGAATTTGCATATATGCACTTGTGTAAGCTTATTTTCACAAATCAACTGTGAAATTTGGAAGTTAGGGATAAAAGCATTAAAAGAATGAGAGCTGCAAGTTTGAAAAATAACTGGATCTGCTTCCTTGCAAACTGCAAGTTTGAAAAATCATTAGAACTCAATTTGAATGTAGTTTTGGAATTTAGGGAGGAGCTTTAGGTGGACTATGATACCCACATCCAATGTATCTTAGCTTGATAAATGGGTGTGTGAACTTGATTAATGCAGGTAGTAATTTCCTAGCGTTCTTATGAATCTGTTCTTGTCAATTCACACCGTGCAATTTGTTCCTTACATAATATCTCAAAAAAGAGAAAAACAATTCTGTCTTTCAACATGCGACTATTAGCATGCTATGACAAATGCCTTAGAGTGATCATCTGATGCATTGAGGAATGAGAAATGAAACATCATAAGTTGATCTAATTGAGGATGTTACTAGCTTTTAAATGCATGCAGTGAGTGTCTTCATGATCACTAAACATTCTTTAACTCTGTTTATAATAGATCACAGTGATTATTGAGCAAGCAGTGGTATGTCGGATTGCTCCATTAACAAAGTGCATCCCATCTGTCCCAATTATTTTAAGAGTGGAAGAAGCATAATGTTTCAACGTGTGTATGCTGTAATTTGAGGATATGCTTAGCATATTGTTACTTGCTTGAACAAATAACGAGGAAGGAGCAATAATTGTGTTATTTTGGAAGAGAATCTAATATCTCAAGAATAAAAAAGCACAGCGTAGTAGCCAGATCAATTGCAATGATAGAAAATAAAATTGTAGATATTGGCCACAAATGAGTTAGTTTGCCTCATCCAATTAATGATGAGATAGATGTTAATCAATTAATGAAGCTGTAATCTAACTGCCATTGACCTTGCCTCCAATCTAGTCTCCTTTGAGTGAACAAAACACAATGATAAACTGTCATTTTGTGAAGAAGGTGCAATATGTGGACTTGTTACATCTCTTGTTACTTCCAATGACCAATTGATTGATTCCTGACTAAGCCTTTGAGTGGCTTAGAATTGCATACATTTGAGACAAGCTGAGATTCTATAATGTCAACTAATTTGTGGGGGAATGTTGATGACCTACTTGTAAATTTGTAAACATATATGAGCCTGTTTGCAAATATCATTATTTTAATATAGATAGGTAGAAAAGGCCGCTGAGGTTGTGATTAATTTTTCACATTTGCCCGAGTCTTCACTGACCATGTGAGAGATGAGAATCTGGTTGAGACAGCCTTCCTTATGGAATTATGTGTGGAAACCATGGAGTTTGGACTGAAACAAGGTTACTTGCATAGTGATAGACATCTGGTTTGAAAACTAGACTTGTTGAGTTGAGGCATCGACTGGAAATTTATGGGTGGTAGAAGCAAAAATTAAAGAATTCCATGTGAGGGGTGTTGTATCACTCAGATTTACCTAATGCAGCAAATGCATCCCTTGCCAATCTTTTGCCAATTTATAGCTATATTGCCTACTGACCTCCATGTCCAAAGTGGGTTTCTTGCTTAATTGTCATGGTGAATTTTCAATAAATCTATCCATCAAAATTTCTGTCCTCTTAATAGGGTAATGTTCTCCCTGCCTTCTTGTTTCTTTGGTCACCATGGGTGATGAACTCTGAAACACTCTATTGAAACCTTTCTAATACCTCAAATTCATCTATACCTCCTCGAACCCTCAGTTACAACCTTCCTTTAACTGTTATTCTCACTACAGTAAGTGCTTATGCTACTTATTCATGTCGGTGCCATTGTCTCAAAGTGATAGCAGTGTTGATATCTTTTAATATGGTTCTGTAGTACTCTCTTTGGGGGACATGAAAGGATATCTCTCAGATCTTTCATTGTTTATTATGACGGGGAAAAATCGGCTCCCACTTCCTTTCTATCATAGATTTTCAAGTTAATCATCTGAATGTGACAATTTTTTTAATGTTGAATTTATAGTGAAGACAATCTGATGGTGTTTGCTATATGTGGTTGGATTTGTACCATTCATTGCGAATATATGATTGAACATGACTAGTTTCTATAAGCACTTACCAGAAGTTTAGTAGTTTTCAAGCTTAACTATTTATTACTGTACTGTGAAAAACAACACATAATTATTTTATAAAGTGCACATAAAAAAATTGCTTTAAAAGGTTTTTCCTATTCTAGTGTCTGTATTTACTGATTCTGATTGTCTATGGCTTATGTCCATTTCTTAGGTACCAGAATCAAGTTCAATTCTGGGACGGGCTAGTATTGCTGGTCTTGAGAAAGCTGTAGAAGTCCTTGATACGCTTGGAAGCAGCATGTCAAACCTGAATCCTAACAGTGGCTTCCCATATGGAATGCCATCTCGAGGAAATAAAATATCAATCTTAGCATTTGAAGTTGCAAATACTATTGCTAAAGGCGCTAATTTGTGGAGAAGTCTTTCAGATGAAAACATCAATGCTTTGAAGGAAGAAATTTTGCAGTCAGATGGAGTGAGAAGACTTATCTCTGAAGATGCTAATGAATTGCTTTGTATTGCTGCTCTGGACAAAAGGTGGATTTAAGAATTTGTTCTTTGGATTGTGGATCTATGAATTGGCGTATCTTTTTTGCTTCATTAGCTTTGTATTTGTTTAAACTAATCTGATGTTAATCTATAATCTTTATCACCTTACCAGAGAAGAACTTGACTTTTTCTTGAGAGAAGTAGTTCGCTTTGGGGACCTCTGTAAAGATCCAACATGGCATAATCTCGGTCGCTATTTTGAAAAGTAAGTTTCTATAACTTGGAAAACATATTAAGCATTCGGAAACATTCTTCTACTGTATATTTTTCTTTTTTCTCTTTGAAATATAATGGCCCAAGAGTTTTCAGATTGAGTATGGATATGACTCTCGTGGAACAGACAAAAAAGGAGGCAGAAGCAACAATGCAAAATTTGATAAACTTGGCTCAGAATACTTCTGTAAGTACAATCAATTGAAAATAGTATTTCTTATTTAATAGCATCTAGGATTTTGATGATGATTGAGTCCATTATTCAAGCATTCTATGTATCTTTTGCTATTTCTGGCACCAAAGATTTACCATGAAGTTGATCCGGATATGCTCCTTAAATTTTACTTTGGTGATAATTTCAAACCAATGCTTATGTATCCTGATTCAAGTGCCAAACATAAACACATCAGTGCAATAGATTGCAACTAGTCAATTCTGATATATATATATATATATATATATAGAATCTTGAGATCACTGAAAAACACACATCCCTACCTCATCATAAAGCTTGATTACAGAGCATCATGTGGTTCCTTTCTTGTAAGTCATGCAATAGACCTTGCTTTATTGTATAAAATTGTAACTTCTGCATATACTTGGTAATTTGAGAGGGATTTAAAATATCATTTAACGTCATTTCCATCGAGATACTGACAATTGAGATATATTATGAGTAGGCATGTTAAAAACCTTTAGTATTGATGTGTCAATTGGGATACATCTTTGATATATCATTTTATATTGGCTCAAATAGGCAGCACAAATCGTTCTTCATCGAAACTGATGTTGAAACAAAGGTTTATAATCTTCCGGTGCATGGGTTTTGATACCTGGCAAGAACAAGATGAGGGTGTCACCTATCTAAGTTAATAAACTCGCTTGATTAATTTGGTCCACAACTGACCATGTTGGATTAAATGATGGTGTCATAGCCAATGTGTTTTGACCTCAATGTAACTGCCGACATCACGATACAAGCTACATGACTATTTATATTTTAATTAACAAAACATCATATGAATTTTACATTTTAACTAAAGTCAGTGCAAACTTGTTAAATAATACTTTCAAGCGTGCCACAAAAATACATATGAATCAAGGTGCAAATTTTTCCAACGAACTGGTGTAACTCTATGAGGCAAGGTCTGGCAGTTGATAATTTCCTGATGGAACTCATAGAAGGTCCTAGTGTGTCTTTGCCACTGCCTTCCTTTCCTCTTTTTCTTCTCCCTCTTCCTCACATCTTGATCAATGTCGACTGACACTATCTTGTATTGACACAGCATGTTGGATGGTACAAGTCAGACTATTCTAGCCACCATTCAATATTTTAAACCTTGATTGTAATCGAGCTTAACCTTTGCATTCTCCACTGGAATGATTTCTCAACCTTTTTGTGCTTTTAGTTTTATATTCCTTAGGTGTAAGCATGCTCAACATAAGGATAGAATTTGGTTGTGGATCAATGTTTAAATTCAAGCTAAATGCCTATTGGAGCTAGTAAATAACTTGATATCTTATTATATATCAAATATGATTTAGTGCAATTCATGTGACTTTAGACATGACTAATTTTATATAAAAGTATGCATACTAGTAGGAATGCCTTTGACTTGTTTATCTCTAGTAGTTTTATCTAACAAAACTATCACAATAAACAAATGCATTTTTGAATAATATAGCAGGTGTCACCCTGCATGACATGGCATACATTTACTTGGTGAAAACATATGCACATTGGCAGTGTCCAATTTGTCATGGATCACCTAACTTAAAGTCAGTGTTGCACGGATACGGATACGGGTATCGTATTGGATACGACACGGATACGAAAAATTTTAAAAATATAGGACACGATACGGCTAGGATACGACGATTATTTAAAAATAAAAAATATTATATATATATATATATATATATATATCGTATTAAAAATTAAAAATCCTATAATAGAAAATCATGTTCATATTAGATCAATCATAATATCCATTACAAACAAAAAGTAAACATAACAAAATGCAATACACCAAATACATCTTAAATAAACAAGTAAAACTGTAAAAAAAAATCAAACATCCATATCGGGCAGAAATAACAATTAAGAAATAAGAAGCAACGCAGGGGACTGGGGAGCCTATTGTTAAACTTACCAGAAATCGTACCAAAATCAAAAACAAATTCGTGATCTCAAAAGAAAAAACAAAAAACTAAACTTACCACTTTACCAGAAAGACGACACTGGGCAGAAAGAGGGCAGCGACGGGAGACAGTGGGCTGTTGCGAGCAACGACGGGAGACGGTGAGCAGCGCCGAGCTGCTGCTGGCTTCTGCGAGGGTTTATGGTTGAGCAGGCGTCGGCGCGACGCCTGACTTTTGCAAGCAGCGGCGGCGACGCTGGCTTCTGTTGAGCAGAGAGGCGACGCTGGCTGCTGGGCTTCTGCGAGCAGCGGCGAACTGCTGCTGGGTTCTGCGAGCAGTGGAGCTGTGGCGGACTTCTTCGAGCAGCAACAGGCGACGCGGCGAAAGCACAGGGGAGATGGTCGCGTCTCGCGGCGTGAAACAATTTGTCGCGATGGAGAAAAGGAATCGGGAGTGGGGAGAGTAATTTAGGTTTTTTTTTTCATTTTAATAAGTAGTTCTCATAATTTTATTATTTTTTATTTTTACCTTCGAAATTTTTAATTTTGTTACAATTGTGCCCAAACATGTCCGGAAACGTGTCTCATCCGTATCCTAGCCGTGTCTGGCTGGTCAAACTTGGAAAAAGTCAACGACACGGTTTTTGCCGTGTCCGACACGCGTATTTGCGTGTCGTGTCCGTGTCCATGTCGTGTCCGTGTCCGACACACCCAAAAATTTTTTTTTAGGGGTATCCGTGCTACATAGCTTAAAGTTGTCCACTTCTTATGCTAACTTTCGTACATTTTACTTCCATATATTTCTCTTGGGTATGGTGCCAAATAGATACATGATGTTTTTCTGCTGTAATTCTCTTTGGTATTTATGCAACTGCCACAACTTGGTTGTTTATTCTTATTGTCTGATTATTAGTGATCAAGTACGTGGAGTTTTAGTTTAGTTAAACTCACTTTAGCATGAGCCACTTTATCTTTTTTTTTTAATAAACATGTGCATGTGTAACATTTTAACGTGTTCGAGGAAGAAATTTTGCATGTTCTGGGATCAACCCATTTATTTTCTAAAGATTAAATCCATCTGTAAGTTTATTATGATGATTGTGTTGGTTATGGCATAATAACAAATGCTACCAGTAATCTTATTACAAAGTATAATAACATGCTTCACATACAATAAACTTAAATTCATTTTGTTTTTTTACTTATAGGAGCTTTATCATGAGCTGCATGCACTAGATAGATACGAACAAGATTACCGAAGGAAGCTTCAAGAGGAGTTGATTCCTGCATCTAAACAGGGTAAGACGCATGTTTCTTTGTGTAGACTCAACTACTAAAGACTAAAGTGAAGCTTTACTTGTTTCACTGGAAATTTGACTGCATATGTTTTTGCCTTATTGAATGTATGTTGAAGTCCAAGGTGTTCAATAGGGCATAGTTGAACTATATGAGTGTTTAGTGGTTAACTCTTAGTGGGGTTATGTATGCTAATTAATAAGGAGGCACATTATGGTATAGGGTGCCTTTTCTCTGGATCTACATGTTTGTGGTTCCTTTTTGATGAGCTAGTTTCGTTGGTTGTTTGGCAATATTTATCCCCACTAATCTCTTGCAAACTTGTCTATGAGCAGATAGTTTTCTCAATACTGAACTCAAACATCAAAAAAAGCTAGTGAGGAGTTTGAAAAAGAAATCTCTTTGGTCCAGAACCTTAGAGGAGGTATGAAATATTATTTTTCATCCTTCAAGCTGCGGTAATTTTTGTCACTAATGGTTTTCAAGGAGTTCATCTTTATCTTTGCTAGTACTTTATTTATTCTCATTAACATTCTAGTATATGTATGATGTATCTTAAAAATCTATGGTTTAACTGCATGAGATTAACATTCTCTAGATATTAATCTCAAAATAAAATAGTTCAAATATTCTGAATTATTTTTCAGGTTGTGGAGAAACTTGTTGATATTGTGGCATTTTTTAATAAGAAGATTTGGGAATCGTTTGAAGTTCCTGGTATGTCGTAGAAATTTCAAGATTGGTAACACTTTCAAAGTTAATGATGTGATAAATTTGAAATTATCAAATCAAAATTATTGTCGCTTATTTCCAACATTACTAATGATACATATTATGATCTTTTTGGAAACCATATGTATTATTCACATTGTGAAATAATTAGCTGATTTATCTTTATGAATTGAATGATCTTAGTGTCCCATGGCCATATGTGAAGTGAGTTAATATGCAACTAACCAAAGATATTCTTCTAGTGTACCATGAAAACAAAATTCCATTTCAATCTCAACGAATAATATATTAATGCGCCATTTTGATAATTTATAACTATCAATTGCTCATGTTTCTGCCACTGTCTATTTTGCTGTTAGGCATAATTTGCTATTTATCTTACCATGATTTTTCCATCGTTGATGTGGTCTGAGACTTTTGGTGCTGTGATGTGAAATCTTTTTGTGTTAATTTCAGGTAGCAACTTGCTCGACCATAAGGAAGTTCTGAATGGAAGCTTAGGTGCTTCTGGTCTTGCATTGCATTATGCTAACATCATTAATCAGATTGATAATATAGTAAGTTTCAGTATGCTGTGAATTATGTTATAGTCGGCAATCTTTTCTTTCTAGGGCATTGGAGTTTGTCTTTCACTTCTCAGATTAAAGATTATATACTAGTAAATCTAGGCTCCCACAGAACTAAGATAAACATGTGACTTGTGCTGTTTTTCAGAAAATTTCTATGATATATTTGTTCTCATATTTATGGTACTTTTCCTTGATTTTTTTTGTTGTTCCTAGGTATCTCGACCACTTTCACTTCCACCAACTATAAGAGACAGCTTGTATCAGGGATTGCCAATCCGAGTGAAGGCAAGTCTTCGTGCTCGATTGCAGTCTTCTGATGCAAAAGAAGAGGTATGATCATCTTTTTTCCAATTTTAGGTGCTAAGCTTATGTAATCTATCTCATAATTTGATTCATCCATCATGTATTCGTGTGTCATTTTCATGCATAGTTAGTCTCTTTTGTCTATTCATCAAAATTACTGTCCCTTCGGTGTCCTAACATAAGTAAAGAGTTTAGAGTTCATTACCATATACAAGCAGTTGTGAAGGAACAGTTTTAGGAAGACCACATTTTATGGTTTGATTTCTTTTGTTCATCGCTTAATTATCTTATTCCAATACAAAATTCTAGAAGAATAGTTACGTTGTGCGTGTTTAAAGATGTACTAGTATGATTCACCAAGCTCGTCTAAAACTAACATGATTGTCCATTCACTACTGCTTTTCTTTCTCATTGCCGGCGCCCAATTTAACTAATCCACTTTTTATACTTATCCAATTCAATGGGTTATGTAAGATAATAGCAAACTTAGATTATTGTTATCTTATATAAGTGGGCACAAATGCCACAAATGTATAATTGTTGTTTCATTTTAAAAAATTATTGTTTACACAAATTGATCCACTTATTCTTGAATTAAAAATAAAATCCAAAACTTGTCATTTTATGGCAAATAAACTTGGTAAATTGTTGGTCGCTGACAAAAATGTTTGCTATTCTTAGAGTAGTACTGGTTCCTGACAAAGATGACTTGCTGTTCTTAGAGTAGTACTGATAAAATAATTATACAATTCAATCTTTACAACATGGTTTTTACATGTGAAGCTGGTTTGAAGGTTTGAAATTTCTGATTTAAAAGTGTGTATTTGCTAATTTGATTTTACAGTTCACTGTTCCTCAAGTAAAAGCTGAAATGCAGAAGATTTTAAGGTGGCTCACTCCAATATCAGAAAACACGATTAGGTTTGTTTCCACTATACCATCAACTATTTATGTTTTATTAAAAAGATACTCCTTTTCCTATATCATGGACTCATCCAAGCATATAATGTTCCCAAGTCATACATATGAAGTTTCTGATATATTTCTGTTTGATCTAATCAGAGCACATCAAGGTTTTGGTTGGGTAGGAGAATGGGCAAATATGTGGTTAGTTCTTGATCTATTATTTTTATTCCAAATCTTCTGCAATAATACATGTGAAGAAAAGATAGTATCTTCTTATTCTGCATGTATTCTATTAAATTATTCGTTTTTTCTGCAGTACTGAGATTAACAAAAAGCAGGACATGCAAGGCTGCATTATACGCATCCAAACTCTTCATTATGCAAATAAAGAGAAGACTGAGGATTATATATTAGAATTGGTTGTCTGGCTCCATCATCTAGTTACTCAGGTGAAAAACAGGGGATTTGTGTTGAAGTCTGTCGACTCAGTCCAAAGTCAACCACAGACGAAGGCGTCTCGAGAAACTGTGCCAGGACTATCTCAGGAGCACAATGCTAAAGTTGATGATCTCAAATTTTCAGAAGAAGAAAGAAAATTGTTGGAGCAAGTGAGCCAAACAAACATCCAGCTAAGGAGAAGCAAAAGTTTGGATTTCAAAAGCAACACAGCCAAGCGACTTTGGAGACGTGCGAGTCTAACCATGAGCTGTGGGAATTCTCCAAACAAGGAGTTCAGTGCAGCGTTAGACTGGCGGTCGGAAAAGTTGAGATGCTTGGATGTGATAGATGGGCTCGATACACTTAGTGCATTACCAATTGTTCAATTTTATGCATAACTCGGTTCGTAGGCACTAAGCCTTTTATTTCTCATTGTAAATGCCTCAAGGATTTAATGATTCTTTTTGCAGTTGTATATTGTTTACTTGATGTCCCGTATTGCATATGTACTACTCGGTTCATAGAATGTGATCACTTGATTGGTAGTGCTGATCATGATTGTAGTTGCAGTGCTATTTATTAGCTTATGGACTAAATTTGACCGCACTGGACTTGGATTCCCAACTTAGCAACGAGTGGACATGGAAGGTTACCTTTCATATGTCCCGTCCACTCCATTATTACCTATCACGCGAATGAGAAACATGGAGGCGAAGGACTGTTGGAGGGTTCTTAAAGCTTCCTGCTTTTATATTGTTTTTACCTTTATTCCTTTTCCACTGCCATTTACAGTCGATTTATTTTCTTGTTCGAAGATGCTTACAGCATGCCTTTTCTTCCGCTAATGCGTGAAATGATCTTTTACTAATTGCCTAATTTGTGTTGGACAAAATAATACGTTGCCTAAGATTTTGTCAATTAGTTGAATTTAAATATATTAAATTAAATTTAACTTATCTGTCAAGATGATTTGAACAGGTAATCTCAAGCTGTCTAAATGTCTAATCGAACAGAGGGTCGAGCGGTCGAACGAATCGAGTGATCGGCTGAGCAGATCGAGCAAGCGTGCGGTGGGCGGGCTTGCAGTCAAGCGAACAAAGAGGCTGGGCGAGCGAATAGCCTAGCGAATGAGTGTCCAACTGAGCGAACTGAGCAAACTGTCGGTCGGGCAAATTGACTAAGCGAACTGGGCGAGCCGATCGGGCGAGTCGCAGACCAAGTGACAGAGCGGCCAGACGAGCGTGCAGCCAACCGAACGCAAAGGTCAACCAAGTTAGCGGTCGAGCGAATGTAGAATTCGAGCGAGCAGATAGATCGAGGCCTGCGAGGGTCACAGTTTCCTTAAAACAAATTCGCCTCATTTCCAGCTGTGCTTCGAGGTTTCCTTGGGTCGTGTGAACTGAGAGGTACTCGACTGCTATCACGGGTACACCGCCTAGTAAGAGATGCACGACAGAATAGAAGGGGAATGTAGGTGGAGAGCTTCAACTTTTTTAGCGTGTAACATTTTGCCTGTGGACGTGAGTCAACATGGTTTAGTACAATCCAGACCCTGGATTTGTACCCCTTGCGCACCCACGCGTGAGAGAGAACCTCTCTCATACATTTGTTCACATCATCAATGCATGTGAATCAATGTAAACCAACCAATATAACTTAAAACTCCTAATATGAAACTAAAGTTTCATTCACAATGCAGCTTCATTCTTCTTCCACTTCTTCTACGTTCACATATATCCAACAATTTGATTCTTCAGTTTGCTTCTTTGTTTTCTATTAATGAGTTGGCAGCGATCGGTGCGTGTTAACGCAGCATGTTTCTCCTCTTCCTTGTCGGTGTTGCTGTTTCCAATCCTAGTAACGGTGGAGACTACAACCCTCTGATCAAATTGAAGGTTGCCTTGTTGGGGCATGGAGGCTATGGCCTTACCGACTGGGGTGCCGGGCAGTCTACGGCTACTGCTCCTTCTCCGGCATTGGCTGTGACAGCAACTCTCGCGTGATTGCCCTCCACATCACCTCCGTGTTGATAAATGACTCAAAATTAAGAATTAAGTTAGTGGATTGATGAGGTGACAATGAGTGGTAGTAGTGGTAGTAGTGGGGTGAATTGTGGAGTTAGTGGGTTGTAATGAGTTATGTAGGTAACTTATAAATAGGCTACATGTTTTATGATTTATTTGAAGCGTGAAAGATTATTGTGTTCCACTTGTCCATCTTGTCCTCTTATCATTCTCCCAATTTTCTCTAACAATGATCTCAGAGTGTCGAGTTTGACATGTCCTAGTTTGCTCGTAATGGCAATCAACGGAGTTTCTCAATCCCTCATCCCCATTTTCAAAGGAGAGTGCTACAAATTTTGGAGTATCAAAATGAAGACTTTATTTAGATCTCAAGATCTTTGGGATTTAATAAAGGCTTTGACGACGAGGATGCCGATGAAGGTCGATTGAAGGAGAACAAAAAGAAAGATTCAAAGGCACTGTTCATTCTTCAACAAGCAGTACATGAAACGATTTTCTCAAGAATTGCAACTGCCTCATTTTCAAAGAAGCATGGGATATATTGCAAAAAAAATTCCAAGGCTCCTCCAAGGTTATAGCAGTGAAACTCCAGACTCTCAGAAGTGAGTTTGAGGCCTTTTCTTATGAAGGGTAATGAAACTTTACAAGACTTTTTATCTAAAGTAATTTCGATTATCAGTCAAATGAGATCTTATGGAGAAAAGATCATTGATACAATTATTGTTTCGAAAGTTTTGCGAAGTTTGACTCCTAAATATGATTATATAATAACTGTGATCGAGGAGGCAAAAGACCTTTTGATTTTATCTTTTGATAACTAATGGGTTCTTTACAAGCTCATGAGGCAAGGTGAAATAGATCCACTGAGAAGAATGAAGAAAAGACATTTTAGGCTTTTCAAGTGAAGGGGGAGATAGAAAAAAAGGAAGACTTCGCTAGCAGAGGTCGTGGAAGAGGAGGTTTTCGTGGTAGAGAACGTGGTAGAGGAAGAAACCATTTAAATGGACAAGAGAAGCAATTTAATGGGGATCAAAAATGGAATAATAATTCCATTCAGTGTTATGGCTGCAAAAGATTTGGGGATATAAAAGTAAATTACAGAAATGGTTCACAAGCAAACTATGTGAAAGGAGGAAAGTAAGTTATTTATGGTTCATTCTCATTCTAACAAAGTTCAAAACGATATTTAATTTTTAGATAGTGGATGTTCAAATCACATGACTGACAATAAATCATTATTTAAAGAGCTTGATGAATCACATATATGCTAGTAAGACTTGGAGATAATAAGTAAATACAAGTCGAAGGTAAAGACACAATTGTCGTGGAGACTAGCGATGGTAAAGTAAAATTACTTTACAATGTCTATTTTGTTCCTAGTTTGCCATATAGTTTGTTAAGTGTTGGGCAATTGATGATGGGTGACTATGCTATTATATTCAATAATAGAGCTTGTGTTACTTCTGACAAAGATTATGGGCAGTCTATTATTAGTGTGCAAATGATAGAAAATAAGATATTTTCATTGAAGATCTCTAATGTGGGAAACCAAGCTTTTATTACTAGTGAAGATAATGAATCCAAGGTGTGACACTTGAGATATGGGCATCTCAACATCAAAGGCATGCAACTTTTAAATCAGAAAGGTATGATTTTTGGATTACCTCAAATTAGTTCTCTTGGTTTATGTGAAGGATGTATTTATGGAAAACAAACAAGGAAATCTTTTCCAAGTGGGCAATTATGGAGAGCTTCAGAATGCCTTGAGCTAATTCATGTTGATTTATGTAGTGCTATGAGAACTACATCGTTTGGTGGGAGTAAATATTTTTTAATATTTACTGATGATTTTAGTCGGATGAGTTGGGTATATTTTCTAGTAGACAAATCAGAGACTTTTGAAATTTTCAAAAAATTCAAGGCGCTTGTGGAAAATCAGAATGATACTTTAATAAAGACTCTTCGTACAGATCGAGGAGGTAAGTTCTTATCTAAAGAATTTAGCAAATTTTGTGAAGAATATGGTATTCACAGGGAATTAACAACGCCTTATACACCGGAACAAAATGGTGCTGCCGAACGGAAAAATCGAACCGTTGTAGAAATGGCTAGAAGTTTGCTGAATATCAGAGGGCTTCCAAATATTTTCTGGGTTGAAGCAGTGGCTACATCAGTTTACTTGCTGAATATTTCTCCAACAAGGGTCGTTTTAAATTAAACACCATATGAAGTATGACGAGGTAGAAAACCATCGGTAAATCACTTAAGAATTTTTTGTTGTATTATATATGCTTTGATTAACTCTCAGTTTCGTTATAAACTTGAGAAGAAATCTGAAAAATACATATTTGTTAGATGTTGCAATCAATCAATAGCATATCGGTTGTATAATCCTCTTACTGGCAAACTAATTATAAGGAGAGATGTAGATTTTGATGAAAATTCAAAGTGAAATTGGAATACACAAGGTGAAGAGACTCAAATTCACACCCCAATGGAGGATAGAACTCCAACAACAGAAGGTGTTGAATCATCTCCTTTGGAATCACCAGCTCCCTCACCATCAAATTTAAGAAGTAGCAGCTCATCCTCCTTACAAGAATCTTCTGATGAAGCACCTCCAGCAAAGGTTAGATCTTTAAGAGAAATATATGAGTCAAGTCAATTTGTTTTTTTTTGTTACAAATCCTATAACCTTTGAAGAAGTCGTAACAAAAGAGGAATAGAGGAATGCAATGAAAGAAGAGTTAATTGCAATCCATAAAAATGAAACATGGGAGGTGGTAGATCTACTCGAAGGCAAGAATGTGATTGGTCTTAAGTGGGTGTTTAAAATAAAATATCATGCCGATGGAACCATTCAAAAACACAAAGCTCGACTTATTGCAAAAGGATATTTGTAACAACAAGGTATTGATTTCGAAGAAACCTTTTCTCAGGTTGCTAGATTTGAAACTATGAGAATTATCCTAGCATTAGCTACACAATTGCATTGACATGTTTATCAATTTGATATTAAATCTGCATTTCTGAATGATTATTTGCAAGAAGAAGTTTATGTAGATCACCCAGAAGGTTTTATAATTAAAGGCAAAGAAACAAAGGTATATAAATTGAGAAAGACACTTTATGGGTTAAAATAAGCCCCACGGGCATGGTATAACAAGATTGATGGTTATTTTCGACAACATAGTTTCACAAGAAGTGAAAATAAAGTCACTCTTTATGTGAAAAAAAATAAGGTAGAGATGATTATATTATTATGTGCATTTATGTCGATGATATAATTTATATGAATTCTTATGATTCTTTATTTACTGATTTTAAATCTAATATGATGAAGAGATTTGAGATGTCAGATATGAGAATATTATATTATTTTCTTGGTCTTGAAGTGAAACAAGGAGTTGATGAGATTTTTATCTCACAAAGAAAATATGCGACAAATTTTCTGAAAAGGTTCAGCTTATTCAATTGTAATCTAGCTACTCTACCTATGAATATAAATGAGAAATTACAACTGGAAGATGGTTTAGAAAAAGCTAATGCAAGAAATTTTAGAAGTTTGGTTAGAGGTTTAATTTATTTAACTCATACTAGACCAGATATTGTTTTTTCTATTGGTGTAATCTCCAGGTTTATGCAAAATCCTACGAAGCATCATCTTAGAGCAGCTAAAAGGATTTTACGATATGTTGTTGGAACCATGGATTATGAAATTTATTATACTAAAGTTTCAAAATTTGATCTTTGCGAGTTCACTGATAGTGATTGGGCAAGTTCAGTGGATGATCGAAAGAGCACCTCAACTAGTGTTTTTAATATTGGATCAGGAGCAATTTTATGGAGTTAAAAGAAATAAGCTACTACAGCCTTATCGTCTTCAGAAGCAGAATATGTTGCAGCAACTTCAGCAGCATGTCAAGCAATTTGGGTTAGAAGATTATTTGCAAATCTTCACCAACAACAAAAAGACGCAACTACTATTTTTTGTGATAATAAGGCGACAATTGCAATGACAAAAAATCCATATTTCCATGCGAGGACTAAACATATTGATATTCGTCTACATTTCATTCGAGACTTAGTTGCAAATAAAGAAATTATGTTGGAGCACTGCAGCATACATGCACAAGTGGCACGTATCTTGACGAAGTCACTTCCAAGAGAAAAGTGTATTTATTTTAGATCGTGTCTTGGTGTTAGTAATTTTGAATCAAGGGGAAGTGTTGATAAATGACTCAAAATTAACAATTGAGTTAGTGGATTGATGAGGTGGCAATGAATGGTAATAGTGGTAGCAGTGGGGTAGAGTAGTTGAGTTAGTGAGGTGAATTGTGGAGTTAGTGGGTTGTAATGAGTTATGTAGGTAGCTTATAAATAGGCTATATGTTTTATGATTTATTTGAAGCGTGAAAGATTATTGTGTTCCACTTGTCCATCTTGTCCTCTTATCCTCCTCCCAATTTTCTCTAACACTCCGTCGAACTGAACGACATCCTCTCGCCGGAGATCGGCCTCCTCCGTGGCCTCGTCAACCTTACCCTCTCCAACCCCGGTGTCGTCGGCCCGCTCCCCGTGGAGCTGGCTTCCCTTCCATCCCTTCGCTTCCTCAACATCTCCAACAACAACTTCTCCGGCGAGTTCCCCGACGTCGACCCGGACGGCTTCCCGGCACTCGAGTTCATCGACGCCTACAACAACAACCTCACCGTCCCTCTCCCTTTGGGTCTGGCAGCGGCGCCATGACTTCGGTACCTCAACCTCGACGGCAACTTCTTTTATGGGGAGATCCCAGAGTCGTACTATGAGATTAAGAACCTCGAGTACCTTGGCCTCAACGGCAATAGCCTCACCGGCCGTGTGCCCGCTAGCCTCAGTCATCTCTCTAAGCTCAAGGAGATGTACATTGGATACTTCAACACGTTCTCCAGTGGGGTACCGCCAGAGTTCGGGAGACTATCATCGTTGGTCCGGCTCGACATGGGAGGGTGCAACCTCACTGGCACGATCCCAGCGAGTTTAGGGCAATTGAAGAATCTCGATACCCTATTCCTCCATATCAACAATCTTACCAGCACCATCCCTCTTGAACTCGTTGGACTCACTCAGCTGAAGCAGCTCGACCTCTCTATCAATGAGCTCATTGGCGAGATACCGTAGAGCTTCGTGAAGCTGAAGCTGCTGAGCCTCTTCCGTAACCACATGCAAAGGTCTCATCCCATCGTTCATTGCAGAGCTTCCCGAGCTCGAAGTGCTCCAACTGTGGGAAAACAACTTCACCATGTGCCTCCCAGAGACATTGGGCCAGAGTGCCAGGCTCTTGAACTTGGATGTGGCCTGGAACCTGATCATAGGGACGATTCCGCCGGATCTCTGCTCTAGCGGTCGGCTCAACACACTGGTACTCATGGGAAACGGTTTGTACAGGGAGATTTTGGCCAAGCTCGGTGAGTGCAAATCGTCGATACGGGTTCGACTCGCCAAGAACTACTTGAAAGGGTTGATCCCTGTAGGTTTCTTCAATTTGCCTTCCAACACCATGCTGGAGCTCAATGACAACGCCCTGTCTGAAGAATTGCCGACGCTGATCGTCGGCGACGTGCTTTGCAAACTCGACCTATCGAACAATCTCATGTCAGGCCCCATCCCGTCAGCAATTGACAAACTGCCCACGCTGCAGACTCTTTCGCTCGATTCGAACCGGTTCTCTGGCGCGATTCCCCCTGAGGTCGGGCAGCTAAAGAACCTGTGGAAATTGGATTTGAGCGGCAACAACCTCACCGGTGAAATTTCTGAGGATCTCACGCGTTGCACATCTCGTAGCCGTGGACCTCAACCGGAACCAATTAAACGACGTGATTCCAAAGGAGGTCATGGTGCTCCAAAACCTCAACACCTTTAACCTCTCGGGAAACCATATCACCGGGGGAATCCCACCAGAGATACAATGGATGTAGAGCCTCACTGCATTCGACATATCCTACAATCGCGTCTTGGGGATGGTACCGACGCAGGGACAATTCCTAGTGTTCGACGAGAGTGGATTCGTTCGGAACCCGGAACTCTGTGCACCACAGCTCCGGTTGCCGTGCACAGCGTTTGACAGTGGCAGTTCGGTTAATCGGCCACAGCGCACTCTGAGAGATGGCAGTCAGAAGTCAAGAGGGCGTAGCAGTCAGAAGTCAAGGAGACGTGACAGTCAACAGTTAGGGGAAAAAAGGAGGTAGACCGCTTGACATCATCAGCCACATAATTTTCGATCGGGTACATATAGGTCAGGACCCCATATCAGAGACATGAGACCTAACCTAGAGTAAGGCTTGACCTTCCCTGACCGGTTTGGTTTTCTCAACCTGATTGGCATAGACAGGCTTGGTACTTTCAGTAAGACAATTCCCGGTCGGCCCTTCAGTACTCTAAGCATGAAATATGAGACCCTCGTCTCAACTCATCTCCCTTATCAAGACTCGGACCAGGTGCCACGTTGTAAGAGTCATCCCGAGCTGCCCATAGGTAAACTCGGGTAGGACAGAAAACATTAGGCGACAACAATGTCAAGGAATCATAACCGCCTGTCAGGGACAATATGTTAGAGAATATTCCAAGGGTCTGCTGTCATCCACGAATGAACCTTCTTTCAGTCCATAGGAGGGTGTCACGCGTCCTCCATCACCCGACAGGCCCTGACACTCGACATTCTCTAACATCGGTCAGACTCCAAAGGTACGCACAGTCATATAAAAAGGGAGGTCCTCTCCCTTGAGCAGGTACACTCTCTTGCACATTCGCACTTGTCTTCTACAATTTTTTTTCTTTCATACACTGTTCTTTTGGGAAAAAAAGTACCTGACTTGAGCGTCGGAGGGCCTGCGCTGAGACTTTTTCCCTGGTTTCTGGTCTCTAACATTTCATATGCTTGTCTAAGTATGCGCAGAGCCTAAGTAGCACCGGATTAGTCACAGCCGCCCATCAGTCCCACGCGTGGGTCCGTTTTCTCGGGCACATACACAGGGGTGTCCAAGTCGCCTCTCCATCAACGCTAGTGGCATCTCAGCCGACCTTCGTCTGACTCAAATTTCGAATAGAATCACTGTCGTTGGTAGGGGCTCGCAGCAGTAGCTAGTGTTCCCCTACTTGTGATGGCAGTGAAAAGCTGGACGAGGAGGAGGGAGCGGAAGGCCTGACAGAAGACATGGAGGATGACGATGTTTCAGAAGCTGGACTTCACGGTGGAGGACGTGATGGGCTGCATGAAGGAGGAAAACGTGATCAGGAAAGGTGGCGCTGGGATCGTGTAGAGGGGTAGCATGTTGAGCGAGGAGGAGGTGGTTGTCAAACGCCTCGTTGGCTAGGGCGTGGGATCGGAGCGTGACCGGGGATTCACTGTCGAAGTGACGACGCTGGGAAGGATCCACCACCGTAACATCATGCGCCTGCTGGGCTTCGTCTCGAACAGGGAGACCAACCTGCTGCTGTACGAGTACATGCCCAACGGGAGATTAGGGGATATGTTGCACGACAACAAGGGGGTGCAACTCGGGTGGCATGCAGGTGCAGTGGCACATCGCGACGGAGGCTGCCAAGGGGTTATACTACCTCCACCATGACTGTTCACTGCTCATCCACCACCGCAACATCAAGTCCAACAACATCCTCATCGACTCCAACTTCGAGGCGCACGTCGCCGACTTCGACCACGCCAAATTCCTGCATGACCCTGGCGCCTCCGAGTGCATCTCCTCCATCACCGGTTCCTACGGCTACATCGCCCTCGGTAAATAATTAAATTCTCGAATCACAAAATACGTATGTTCAGAACTTAATTTTTCTTGTAGAATACGCATACATGCTGCGAGTGGACGAGAAGAGCGACGTGTACAACTTTGGCATGGTGCTGCTTGAGCTGATCACAGGGCAACAGTCGGTGGGAGGCTTAGGTGATGGCGTGGACATTGTGAGATGGGCGTGGAAGACGGTATTGGGAGTGAAAGAGGATACTGATTTAGCAGCCGTTATGGCGATTGTGGACAACAGGCTGACTCCAAGTCCGGCGGAGCTGATCACCAATTTGTTCAAGGTGGCGATGCTCTGTGTGGAGGAGCAAAGCACTGAACGGTCGACGATGAGGGAGGTGGTCCACATGCTCTCTGATCTCGACGCCGCTGCCCGCTAGCCGATGGCCTCCTTGTCCTCTAATTAATGACGTTCACGATGATCATGTAGATAATTTTACACTTTTGGGGTTTGTTTCTATGTCGCGATAGTAGATTTTGTAATATATGTATATGTTTGAAGCATATAATAACAGCAGTGGTAATTCTGTTAGTCCGTCATAGTAGGAATATGATAATCTCAATTTGTCTGATTATTTCTGAGATGATCGGTTTTCTAGAAGTTTCCCATTGACCACCAAGATAAATCGGGAAGCGTAGGCAATGGTCAGCCCAGAAGCCCAGTATCCTTTGGTTACGCCCCCCATTTGGAAGAAAAATTCCTGTAAATATGTCGTACCTGAAGTTCGAACCGTAAGTATCTGGGTGATAATTTGAATATTCTACCTTGGCACCATGGCCCCAGGGACTAGTCCGGCGTGGTAGAGTTCTATGTGAATGGATATGATGAATTCAAGAATCTTCTTATTTCACCTCTCACACTAATTTTTCTCTCACCTTTTTGTTTTTTTTTTCAATTTATCAAATGATGTACATAGATTTTTAAATTTACCAAAAGATGTATACTATTTTATTATTTACCAAAGGGCGCATATTTTTATAGTGCTCTTCCCATTTAACTCTCCTGACAAAATTTTCTCAGTCATTTCTCTCTCTTTTCTCTTTCCAACTATGCATGCAACATCTATTCTCTTTCCTCTTCTCATTTTTCTTTCCTCTTTTTTACACGCCGATTCTTTTAAAAATATTAAACACTCCCGAGAAGTCAAAATAAACAATGGATAGTATATTTGAACTTCTTGCAACAACAAAAATCCATATAAACTAAAATGGGTACAATCGGAGCTCTCTAGGTCTAAAATCCACTGATGGACCTAGAGAGCTCCAATTGCACCCATTTCAGTTCATGTAAATTTATGAGGTTGCAAGGAATTCAAATATACTATCCATTGTTTATTTTGACTTCTCAAATGTGTTAAAATATAATAAAAAAGAATCGTTAAAATTCTCCACTTTATTGGTTTTCAATTTTTTGTAAATTAATTGGACATTGGTGAATAAATTTGAGGATCACTTGATAAAAATTTATGTTCAATACATATAATATCAATTAAATAAATAAATAAATTAGAACAACTCATTAAATTAACTAAATAAATTTGAACATATATGTGTTTAGCTTATTAATATTCATGAATAGTATTTATGAATATTGTGCGTAAACAACGTCCATGAACATGTTCATTTAATAAAACTCTTATCAACATGCTGAATAAAGATAAAAATATTTAAAATGAATTTAAATTATTTAACTAAATAACCGATCAAATAAGTAAAAGATTCAAATAATCAAATAAGCTTGAATTGAGAACTCAATAATATCTAAATAAACCAAGCTCAAGTCAAACTTGAATCAAACTCAAACTCATAGAAAATAAATCAAATTAAATTTGAACAATTATTCCAATAACTTGATTCATTTTAGATTCAGTTTGATTACCTTATCAAAAATTTAAGCTTGAACATTCTAAATTTTGGCTCGACTTGACTTGTTTACGTTCCTATTTCAGTAGAGTAGGGTCTGGATCTTCATGTGTTGCTTCATTTAGATTATTGAATACGCTCTCTGTGGATCTATTCGAGTATTTTTAGTGTGTTTAATTCAATTCATTAGAATATTGACGCGATGTAAATAGCTAGCCGGTGCCCACAATTTAAATTTATTTGATTCGAGATCAACTAGTTAGTATCTGTTATTTTCTTTCATTTCTTTCGGACATGAATACTCTGTTCTTTGGTTAGTCTTCTATGTGCAATAATCTCTAAACAAAATATAGGATTAATACTTGAACATAAACGAATATTTAATTTTATCATGAATCTTCGGTATGTACTGAGAAATGTGGATGTGAATGTATTGGCAGAGTTCATTAATCCTTGCCCTGTCTTTTTTGATATATTAGATTCATTTGTTGTGGTTGTTGCAATCGTTCCAATTTATTGATTGTATTGGCAAAAATCAAAGACTTTATAATTGAGACAACATGCATAAAGATACATAAATATTCATCACCGGCCGGCGACTCGTACAAAAGAGTGAAAGCGTGCAAGCTTCACAATTTTTTTCCTTCTAATTGACGGTGACTTTTCCGACCATGCCGGCGCCCTGGTGGGGAGAGCAGTAGAAGCTGTAGGAGCCTTTCTCCTTCAAGGTGACGGAGTAGGTCTCCCCCGGCGCGTTGAGCAGGTCTTCCTCCGCCATTGAGATGCCCCCGGCGTCGACCCCCTTCGGGATCTCGTCCTCGTCGAACACGACGTTGTGCGGGAACGCCGCGTTGTTCTTGAACACGATCGTCTCCCCCGACGCCACCGAGAAGCTGTTGGGCACGAACGCCAGCTCTCCGGTGTCGGAACCCAGCAGCACGTCGAAGGCCATCGCGTTGCTCGCCGCCACCATCGCGCTCGCCGCCGTCGCGACCACCGCCAAGCCCGCGGCATCCCTCAGCGACGCCCGGACCACCATCGGCTGGGTCGTTCTCCTGCCGCCGCCGCCGCCGCCGCTTCGGGCGGCGACCTTGAGCCCGGCGAAGGAAGGGGCCGTAGCTGCTGCAGAGGTGAGGCTGGCCATGGCAATGTTACTACGATTTGAAGCAGGGAATCAAGGAGGAAAGTGTCGGATTATTAATTTATAGATCACAGTCACAGCATGGTTTATTTGTGTGGCTAATATTGGACCAAGGGGTTATCGTTATCTCGTAAGCTTCGCTGCTATTGGCAAGTGGTGGATGAGGTAGATCCTGTCCAGTGGCGATGGCAGATTTTTTTTTTCCCCCTGAACTTCCGTTCGTTCAGGATCAGCATCTAGTTGGACCGGCCGACGTGTCAAATTTTGGGCCTTTTGATGCCGGCATAAAAAATCTGCCACGTAGCAAATACTTGGAGAAGGCTACAAGCCATATATCTAATCCGACTATCGATTAGATCCTATAAAAGTTTGCAATCTAAAGGTTGAAAGGTAGAGGCAGATTTCTTAAGCTTCATTGATTTTGAATCAGACTAAGCCTGGGACTAATCCGCGTACACTTGATGTAATAAGAAGATTTTCATGGAAAGATCCATCCAAGCGACGTATGAGAAATTGTTAAGAGCATCTGTATCAAATATCCTATTTCAAGATTTTACTTTAAATTTTAGATAAAGTAATTAAAAAATCTTTACATCAACTACCCTATTCATTCTTTAAATTATGCATTTATGAATAGTACTTCTCTAAATTTAGGGAATGAATTTCATTCCCTAAATATTATAAAGGAGAGAGAAGAAATAGGGAAGTTGATATATGATGTTTTAAAAAGTGGATATCCAAATTTAATAAAATAATTTTTTTACCTTAAATTATACATTTTGGATAAGTTTCAGGAAACTTGTGTGGATACTCTTACTTCTCTTGATGGTTTGCAGGTGATGATTAGACATCCTCTTAGCCAAATAGATCGGCGCACATAATGTAGTCATATATACACACTAAATTTGAAGTTTCAATCTCTTAATTAGCTACAGACAGAGGGCAAAGTGAAATTTAATACTTACTAATGAAGCCACCAAAGTCTGTGCATCACTGGATCACATTGAGATAATGTTCGAATCAGGACAATGTCAGAATAATTACATACGGCAAACTGGACTCAAATCGCCTACGTTAATTACAAATTTACAAACCCTGTAAAATGTACGTTTAGAACCTTCTAATATTTCATACTAGACATTTTAAGGTAAATACATTTTGAGATTTATGATCCTGTTGGGCAACAAATATTCATTGCTTGTACTTGCGTAGCTAGCTTTGCACCAACAGTTTACGAAAGCTGACTGGTTACTTTAAACTTGGTAAATTATTGTCCAAATCTCAGTGGCTATTACGGCGAATTGTTGAAATGAACATAGTAGTCCAGGTCAGCATCATCGGAACTAATATTATCGCCAAAGACATCTTCCTCAGTGTCATCATCACAATCACTGAAATCAGAATCATAAGAGTCGTCGTCGTCATCATCTTCCAGATCTTTGCCTTCATCATCCTCGTCATCGTCGTCGTCCTCGTCGTCATTGTCATCATTGTCTTTCTGAAAATGAAGTCAATGCTCAGTTGATTAGCCATATCCAATTGAACAATAATACCAAACAAAAAAAAATCTCAAATAACAAAGATCTTTTCCCCAGATAAATTAGCCTCTACAGAGGAAACGATGCTTGATTGGGAACAGGTTCACAATACAATCAACAAGGAATTGTAAGCATTCAAGTCTATTCTAACACATCAGTTCAATATGGTAACAACAAAGATTACGTAACTTATATGATATTTACCTTATCTAGATTTGCTGGTTTGAAAGGTTCCATTGTGTTAGGAACCCAGATCTTTATGTCTTTCTCAATTCCAGAACTTGCAAGCATGGTGGTATGAGGGTGAGATACAATACAGTTCACCACATGTTTATCTCCTTCCATAGCACGTAAAAGTACCCCATCTTTCTTTCTCCAAATAAATATGCGACCACAGTCGGATCCACTAACTACATAGTCGCAATTAGGTCCATAGAAATTCACACCCTTCACAGTCTTTCTGTTACGATGTCCTTTATACACCTTAATCCCTTGGCTCAAGTTGGATGTAGATATTGGAACTGAATTGGAGTTATCATCTGGATAGCTATCAGAAAGCCAGGAGACAGGATTTGAACCCAGACCTTGATCTTTTTGAAAGAGATAGATATATTCATTCATATAAGAGACCAGCAGCTCACTTGAATCAGAGAAAGACAATCCTGTTATCCCTTGTGTGTGATGAATCAGATGTGGAGGACAAAAGTTTTCACATGGAAGACCATAATTAGTTGATCCATCCCATTTGTACTTGCGAATGTCATACACCCGAGCATAGTCATCAGCACCAGCAACTGCAAGACAGTTTGGATTTCTTGGGTCTAATGAAATAGTCATGAGACTGACAAATGATGTATAAGTTGTTCTTCTCCTAAACGATCTGCATATGAAGAGCTTTGTTGAATTTTTGGATCTAAGATCAAACTGAGAGCAAGCAAACTGTATCAGAATCGTGTATATGAAATTTGCAGAAACGCAGAGAAGCAAATTATACTCACATGCTGAACTAGACCATCTTCACCAGCGCTATAAAGAACATGGGGATTTCTAGGTTCAAAAGCAACCTTATGGATTGCACCATCATGTTCAGCTAGCAATTCTGTAGTTACCTGACCACCTTCTCGCAAATGGGCAAGCCTTACCTGATGAAAATTTAGTGACCCCAAGAGAGCATTTCTCATAAAGAAGAAACAGAGAGGAAATTCTATAGCAGTATATTACCTCACCATCTGCAGCAGATGTAACAATTGTCTGATCATCCGTACAAGGCATGATGTGTGCTTCGAAAACATTGTTTTTATGACCAGAGTGGAAGCAAGTCCTTACAGTACCAACCTCCCAATCCCACAGTATTACCATTTGATCATCTGATCCTGATACAAGAATGCTCCCATTCTCATTCAAGCTCACCGTATTTACACAGCCATTATGCTTGTTAAGCTTTCTGTCAAGTCCCAAATACAGAACAAGATCCTGGTCAACAAGGATTTAGAAAGTTAAACACCAGCATTAAAGGAAGCAAAAATAAGCATGCAAGTCCAATATAATTAAAAGGAAAATAAGGGGAAAAAAAGTAGTTAGAAGCAATTTGAAGGCTGTAAGGCAAATTGCATGACATATAAACCCTACAAAGTGCAAATAAATTTCTTTTAATTTTCCAATCTGATTTTGAAGTCCAAACTGTAAAACTTTAACAATTCAATCCATACATTTGTTATTTTTTCTCATCCTGAAATTACTACTGTAGGTTTCATGTTTTCCAATCAGTCTCTTATCATAAGGCAGAAGCACCAACAATACACATTTTTCTCTGACCAGCTTTGTTTTTTTCAAAGCCAAGCTGAAGAAGCCAGTTCAACTGGTTAACCAGGGAACTGAAGCCAAACTGGTTCAATCAGTAGGGAAAATCTGTTTTGAACTGAAACAGTACATGGTTCAACCAGAAAAACCAGGAACCAGATCAGCCACTGCTTCATCCACTCTCCAGTATTAAAAGCATTGCTCATGACCACAAAGTTCAGACAAGAAAGTGCATAGCACCAACACCAAAGTGTGGATTCCTTGAATTGCGCCAAAGATAAGGTAAGTTGTCAATTATAAGTAAGCACTCCATTCTGCAATAGGGATGACAATGAGTAACCTATAATCTTGTATCTGCAAGTCCTAGACTGATTTAAGTTTAATTCAATAACCAATTATACTTAATAATCAAATTCAAATTTGCTTCAAATTACAGATTTATGGGTACCCACATATTTCCATTTAAGTCGGATGCCTGCAGGTACCCATTTATCATCTAAAATAATTATTTAGACAGGTTCACTAGTGATTTTTACTGGATATGTATTCAGGCAGTACCAAAAAATATGGGTACCTGATCCACTATCATCCCCTATTCTGAATTTCTTTCCAAGTCATAGCTTAACAATAGGCTAGAGGTATTGGATTAATAGAGTTATTAGAGTAGCGAGTTTAGTTTCACATATATTTTAGGCTTGGAGTTTCCATATTTATATATGTAATTATCCCTTTACAACATATACAATAGATTTATTTGCTAAACTTCACATGGTATCAGAGCATGCCCTTTAGGCTAAATTTTCCTCCCAACAAAATTAAGTCAACAGGTTCACAAAGGTCAACATCTTGTGGCAGCAGAAAACAAAAATAAAATGAGGAAACGAGAGGAAAGAGATGGCAATGTATACTACAGATAAGATTAGGAGAGCGAGTAAAATGGAACATATTAGTTTATCATCACCTCTTCAAATCTCTATCTTCCCAAGTAAACAGTTTGAATTATTTTGTCTCTTATTCTCTATCTCCCTTTCACTGCTTACCTTCCTCTATCTTCCCAAGAACACAGAACCTTAATTTACCATCCTATTCCACTTCCAGAATAGTTTTTAACGCCCATCATATCTTGAAAGAAGTTCGCAATGCCACCAAGTTGGCAAATATCTTTTCAGAGCTGTATTTAAATATGCATGCAGGCTATATATTTATAAATACATACATACATGTAGACACACAAAGCAATAATGGATGAAAGAAGTATATCCATGAACTAAATGTTTGTCTATAGTTCCTCCATTTTACTCAATAGTACCTTGTTTTCTCTGCATACCTTCACAGTTTTCGATCAGTAGTTAAAATCAAATTGCAAATACTAAAAGCTAGACACCCTCACTCCAAGCCTTGAGCAAGAGGGCAACCATAAACAAATTGGATGGAATTTTCTAGTCGACATAGTAAATTATCATAAAAAAGGAATATTTCCTTCCAGGAACCTTATCGCTCTCCACTCTCATATAACGAGCAATGACAAATTATTTGTTACCATGCGTTTCCATTTTCCAATTGAGTTTGTCATAAATCACAGCTGCTATGAGAGATTCTTCGAAAGTGCAAATTTGATCAGAATAATTTTAAAATAAAAAAAATACGATCTAGAAATGAAGGGAAGATAAAGAACTTCCGATAGATAGAATTTAGGAAAAAAGAAAAAGCATGCACCTTTGAAGCCCTAGCGCGTTGCGAGAAAGCTCTTGATGACAGGAGTCCAACCTCGCGTCGATACAAATCGAGGATCCCACAGTCGGAGCTCCTCTGGCGCTTGCCCAAGATCACCATTGCAGCGGCTCAAACACGGCAACTACTTGAGGAAACACCGCACGTAAATTTCTCGTGTTAGAACATCACCGTCTCGAGGGCGACGGCGAAGGAAGGAGCATGGAAATGCGTGATCTCGTTGGGGATGACAAAGAGGGCGAGGGTTTCCACAATCGCAATCGAGGCGGTTGCGGTTCGTGGTTTTTCTTATAGAAAACCTGGGTGATGAGCAAGGATCAGGTTCGACCCAATTGCATCGTCGTTGGCTTAAAAGTATTTGTTCGGATCGGACCTCGTAAATAGAAATTCTTTAAATAAATTTGAAATATAAAAAAAAAATCAAGGATAGTGCCAAGGTAGTATTTTTTTAAAAAAAATAAATTGTTAGTATTATTTTTTAACAATAAAAATAAGATTGAAATTTGAAACTACTCAATTCTTCATTGTCTTTTGGTTGTTAAATGTAATTCGACTACATAAGAATTAATTTGCAGGCAGGCCGTGTTTTTCATTTGTTTATAATAACCCTTGGATTGGGCGAATTTAAAAAAATAAAATAAAATCGTACTGAATTGCCCTTAATTTTTTTTTATAAGTAACTATGATTCTTATTTTTAACATCCTTATTTTAAAAAAAAAAATAGAAGTTTTAATATCAGGTTCCTAACCCGTTGGATTGGTCCGAGCCTTATCGTACATCAACAAATACTATGAGTTGTGTAGAGCAATGACCCAATTAGAATAATGTAATTATCAGAATAATGTAACCAATCATGTAATTCAATTATCAGAATAATGTAATTCAAAATCTGTTGATCAAGCTAAAAATTATCAGAATAATGTAATTCAATTGCATTACAGTACTTTGTAGGACAAAATGGTCTAAAGCTTATCGAGATTGTTATGATCAAGTTGAAAATTACAGAAAAATTGATAACCAATCATGCCTTAAATAATTACCAATAGCGTTTAGAAGTGAACAGGACCATCTAATATGACAAACGGTAATTCTTGTTGGCCAGAATCTGGCCAGCTAGAATAAAAGCACTTAAATATGATATATATGCAATTCGATGCATGTGTTAGTTTGGCTTCGGTATGTGGAAGATTCACCAGTTTTAACTCAAATCCTGTGAGATTTCAGGGCTTCAAAGCGAGCAGCCAGTGCTGAATAATCAGGCAAGTTTGGATGAACATGAGTGAATGAATTAATTTGTTGTGGAGGCAAAACTGGAGGAGGTACATTGGGAGGGGAAGGTGACTCCATTTCCTGCTCTCCATCAGTCTCTGATTCAAGACCATCTGAGTCATCAAACTTTATCTCCGAATTAACAGTCGGACTGATGCAACTGTTCCTTCTTAGTATCTTCTTCTCATTCAGGTTGGCAGTGTCCATGATATCATCATCCAAAGTGTTTGATAAATTGAAACTCTTAGAGCTGAAGAACCTCTTCTCGACGGCCTTGGCCTCATAATTTGAAGGAGCATATGCCCCTGATAGTTGGCTTAATTCCTGAGACTCTCTCTGAAGCTCTGCCTGATTAAAGTTTCTACATTTGCATGCCAAGGTATCCACAGGTGTTGACAGATCAAATGGATGAGAACTCTGACTGGGAAGACGAGCATCAGCTTGTGTAGCGTAAATTGCTTTTCCAGCAGATTCGGAAGCAGCTTGAGCAGCTGAGGCCGGGTCATTGAATTGCCATTCTCTGCTATTGTTAGGCCTAGGTAGTTGAGTGGAAAGATTAAATAACTCACTGATTGCTTAAACCAGACGAGAAAAGAAGAAACCTGTTATAATCCTTTGGTCGTATAGGAAATGTAACAGGAATGTTTTTGGCATCTGCAAATTCCCGTGGACCTTCCTGCAAAATTTATAATAGAGAGACCAAATAATTGGAAATTTGACAAAACACGATATACAGATATTCATTGGGCAACATAATCACAGGTTTTCAGATGCAAGCAGGCAAAATATGTGTTTAACTCTGCGTGTGTGTGCAGGAGAAAGGATTAGCAACATACTATAACTTCCTCTGGAGGTTTGAGTAGCTCTTGCTCTGATTCTGTTGAATCCCATTGAACCTGATACTCCTTTGCTATTTCCTTCAAGACTTTCAGCTTGACTTCACCAGTAGGTTTCTTCACTGATAGCTTCTGAATTAACTGCAGAATAGAAAGAAAAGCAGAAAACAAGTGAAAATAAGTCTCCCTGTTGTATTTGTTAGCAGACACTATTCCTCTAAACTAAATCTGCATCCATGTGCATGTAAAATAATCAGCCAAATTCACTATTAAAGTTATGAACATAGAACTAAGCTTTGAACATACTCCTTCTATACAGGATTTTTTGCTACATCTCTTTTCCTCAAAATACATGGTCCTAAAATTATCTGAAACTACTCCAAGCTCAATGTTACTTGTACCCTGAGAATCATGTTTAACCTTCCATTTTGAGGGTGAATCGCCTCGTGTCATTGTAGACCTTGGATGAATTTAGTGTCACATCTCTTTATGAATACCTTGTCTAATGTTGAATCTCTGACTGATCACACTCCATAGTCCACTACATGTGGGATTGATGGCTTTTCATTCTCGAGGTTGGACAAGGAAATTTGTGGACCATAAAATAAAAATACCAAATAAACGGACATACAACAAAACAATCAAAAGGTACTCTAGGAGCAAAAACTCACCATGCGATTAACTTCAGATTCAGGTCGCAGTTCAGTTGCAGTAGATACAAACTCTTTTCCATATTTCTTTTCAAAGATAAGAAGAAGTCGGCTAAGCTCTGGAATGTCTGAGCACCTTGGAGAGGCAAAGATCAAGCTCGAAATTCCTTCTTTTAGATCTAGCGGGCACTCCCTAAAATGTTAAGGATAATTTAGGACTTGTTCAAAGTTTACTGATACTTGATTGATAGCAAAGTTATAACCTTTGTTTGGCAATGATAGGTAGGCGAGCAACTATCAGCTCGCAAAAAAGTTCAATGATGTCATTAGCTGCCATAACATTTTGTTCACGTATAACATGCTCAACCTACAAACAAATGCCATTAATACAATGGATTAAAATATTTTCAAGAAACTACCAAAAGAGACACAATGTTCAACATATTCAAAGAATTCCAAAAGTTTGCATACTGGGAAGCTTGGCTATAAATTGTTTAATGACAAAATAAAAAAAAAAAGATTAAATACTTCATAATTAAATGTGAAGAGCATCCCATAATTGAAATTCAATGGTACAAAAATGCTTATGTAACAACTCAAGAAAAAGGAAGTGACTACAACAGTTACTGCATATTAAATGACTTTCAGAGCTGATAGAAAATTCATGTTTAACTTTAAGCCAAAAAAAAAAGTCACGGAGAATAGCAACTATATGTGGTAACATACTTCAGATGAGAGATCATGAAACATATTTGTCAGTGCCATAACTTAATCACAAAGGAATGTTCATTAACAAATGAGAACAAAGACATTTGTAAATTTCAAGAGAAAAGTGAACGAACAAGAGAAAAAGATACAAACTCTGATGCGAGCTGTCTCGTTGCGGCCGGATTCGAGGAGAAGGGCGACATCACGCCGCATCTGCCGCACCTGCGCCTCCCGCTTGTTCCGCAGCAGCTTGATCCTAAACATCGCCATCTTCGCCTCCGCTTTGCTACACAAAACCCCGGCAAGTGATCAAATTTCAAGATTTTGCAAAGAAAAAAGAGGGAGGAAGAAACAACAGAGTGGTGGGAAGAGAAACCAACCATTCGGAGGAGTTGAAGCCTCGGCGGAGGATGGAGGAGATTCCGCTGCCCATCAACTTCTTGAGGGCTCTAATGGGCGACTTATTGATCTCGGAGGCCATTTCCAGATGCAGTCGGAGCGGCGAGTGCGCAGGGTGTGCGTGTGTGAGAGAGAAAGAGAGGAAGATAACCCCTTTACTTTTCTTCGTGGGCTGGGATGAGCTTGCAACGGTCACTTGATGGAATCTTATGATGGCTAAATTAGGTCGGATCTTCAAAATTGTTTACAAGGCTACAAAGTTGGAAAAAGAAAGGGATCTACGTTCTTAATTAATTACATGATTAAGTGAAACCTCTTGTACGTTTGGTCTGAGGTTGAAAATTAAATTATCAAAAGAAATTTAATATAGATTTGGTGGACTACTGAAATATAAAAAAAAAAGAAGAAATAACTAACTAATAACCATGAAATTAAATTAATACTTACGCTGAATATCAATCAAGCAACTAAAAACAGTCAAATTAAATTTGTTCTATACTGCCATGATCCAGCTCAAGAATTCTACCATGATCCAGCTCATGAATGAATAGGACGGTAAATGAATCAAGCATGTGAATAAGATTAATATTTCATTTGATAAAAATTTATTTATATTTATTCAATATAAAGAATAATTTGTTAAACTAAATAAATAAAATTATACTAAATAAACAAAGTTGTGTTTAGCTTAACATTCATAAATAATATCTACGTTTCATGATCATTAATAAAATTCTTATCAATATGTTAAATAAATAAAAAATAAAATAAAATAAATAAATAATTTTAAATTATCAAACTCAATAATCAATCAAACAAAGAAAAATTTCAAACAATCGAATAAATTTAAATTGAAAACTTGATAACATCTAAACGAATCAAACTTGAACCAAACTCAAGCTAAACTTAAATTAAGAGCTCGATAACATCTAAATAAATCAAGCTCAAGTCAAACTTCAAACAAATTCAAGCTTATAAAAAATAAACCAAGTCAAACTTGAACAATCATTTCAAAGACTTAGTTCATTTTAAACTCGACTTAATTATCTTATCAAACAAATTTCTTGAACACCCAAAAGCTTGACTCGTCTTGTTCACAGCTTATGAATGAACTGAGAAAACGATTTTCTTAATGGCTCCATACCTAAAATTGTTCTATAATGGTTGTTTTATGTCAAAGTAACCAATGTATTATAAACATAAGACTACCAACTATGTCGCATAAAATACAAAAAGATATTTGATGATCATGCGACAAATAATTCTGCTTTGCCATCAATAAACAGGCTCATGAACTCCTCTCCGTCAACAGTTTCCTTCTCGATGAGAAGCTGTGCTAATTTGTGAAGGATATCTATGTGAGTCGTTATGATTTGTTTGGCTCTGGAATAAGCTGTCTCGACAAGCTCTCTAACCTCAGCATCCACCACGTCGGCGGTCGCCATAGAGTAGTCCTTTTGAGATGACATCTGATGAAGATAACAACCGTGCATATCATTATCACTGATACAACTCTACATAGGAAGGTCAATAAACAAGAGTTGAAATGGAAATGATGGTTGAACATTCAAATGAATACCTGTTGTCCTAAGAATGGATTACCGCCAGGGCCACCAATGGCGACCTGACCGATCTTTTTGCTGAAGCCAAATCTCTCAACCATTTGCCTTGCCACTCGTGAAACCTGCATGAAGTCATTTGAAGCCCCGGTTGTCACATTCTCTTGTCCAAAAATCACCTCTTCTGCCACCCTGAAATGTAGCGAGGGGCATTTGTTAAACAACATGAACCCTGAAACGGATAAAATTAAACAATGACAGGAAGATCCATGCTCATAGTTGGAACCTTCCACCGAGGGCAACGGCCATTTGGTTCTCAAGGTAGCTTCTGCTATAAAGTCCTGACTCAAGCCTCTCCTCACTTGGGGCAAAGAAAGTAAGACCACCAGCTTGACCTCGAGGAATAATGGAGATCTTAGCAACTGGATCATACTCGGGCATGAGCGCACCCACAAGAGCATGTCCGGCCTCTGCAAAGAACATAATCTTTATTATTAAGTTTGAAAATTTAAGTGGAACAGCAAACTTGAAGCTTAGTTCAGAATAAACTCTTTACCATGATAAGCTACCAGCTTCTTCTTCTCTTCCGATACAACTGCATTTTTCTTTTCAGGCCCAGCTATTATTCTCTCTAGAGCGTCTGAAATCTCATCCTTGCTTATCTCCTTGAGGTCCCGCCTAGCTGCAAGAATGGCTGCTTCATTCATTAAATTCTGCAGGTCAGCACCAGTGAATCCAGGGGTCCTCCTAGCAATTTTCTCAAAATCTACATCTTTAGCAAGTGCTTTTCCTCTAGAATGAACCTGTAAATAGGTCATTTGTGTTAGCCTTCACTAGAGTAGCCATTGCCAAATTTTCAATAACTTGTGATATAACATAAATTATATTTAAAAAAAAAGTTTCAGTCCTTTCCCAATGGACAACGATAATTAATAGTGAAGTGCATCTTCATCAAACAAGGTAACCATTTTAAACATGGCTACATTAGAAGATGTGGTAACGAATTAAATAAAGTAAAATAACTGAGGCCATAAAGGATTTTGAAGTTGAACCTAACAGCATGTCAATTGAATAAAGCCCGTGAACCCAACACTTAGTTATCTGTGTTAGTGTAACAAGAATTAGAATTCACAACCAATTGCATAGCCTCATCTAACTACCATGAAAGCCCCCATGTAGGGGAGGATGTGTTGGTTCACATGAGGATAGTCTTCTCCAAGATCATAGCTAAATGATGTTATGCACGAATAGGCTCTATAAAATCCTATCAAATAATATAAGTGATGTGGCATGATTCAACGTTATATTTATTCCATTTCCTTACTGCATCAATAGGATGAAGGATGAACTAGAGGCAAAACTATGCAGTTGGACAAAACATCACCTTCCATTATATGTATAAAACAAAATATTACATAAATTCAACCTCTATTTTCATGGTATTCTTGAAGTTTGATAATACCTAAAGAATATTAGATGTCTAGTCTGTTAGATAATCAATATTAACAACTAAGAAGTAAAATCTCAAACATCAAAAGAACAATCTCATAAAATTAGACATGCATTTCTACTAACTGACCTGTAGTATCTTCACTCTTCCAGCTACATCAGGCCTATCCACCGTGACCTGTCGATCAAACCTTCCGGGTCGAAGCAGGGCCGCATCAAGAACATCTGGTCTGTTAGTCGCTGCCAAGACTATCACTCCACTATTCCCTGAGAATCCATCCATCTCTGTCAAGAGTTGGTTGATAGTCTGCTCCCTCTCATCATTACCGCCACCAAGTCCAGCCCCTCTCTGTCTTCCGACGGCATCAATTTCATCAATGAATACAATGCACGGTGCCTTCGCCTTTGCCTTCTCGAACAGATCGCGGACCCTAGATGCCCCCACTCCGACAAACAGCTCCACGAACTCAGATGCAGCACAGGAGAAGAACGGCACTCCGGCCTCACCAGCCACAGCACGGGCGATTAGCGTTTTGCCAGTACCAGGTGGACCGACCAAGAGGCAACCTTTGGGAATTTTTGCTCCCAGAGCAGTGTACTTGTCCGGATTCTTTAAAAAATCTACCACTTCCTGCAGTTCTAGCTTTGCCTGGTCAGCTCCAGCGACATCGGCGAAGGTAACGCCAGTCTCCGGGACCTCTTGGAACTTGGACTTGGACCGGCCAAAGTCCATAGGCCCGCCGAGCCCACCCGGCCCTCCCCCAGGGCCGCCCTGGGCACGACGGAAGAGGAAGAAGAGGCCAGCAAAGGCGAGGAAGGGGAAGAGGAGGTTGCCTATGAAATTAAACAACCCATTGCCGCCCTCGCCCTCCGACACGGATATGTCGACCCCGTTCATCGCGAGGATGTCGATGAGGTCCGGATCGTTGGGGACAACCACGGCCGCGCGGCGTCCATCGACGGCGGTAAGCTGGAGTAGGCCGCCGTCCTTGCTGAAGCGGACGCGCTCGACCTTACCCTTCTTGACGGCGTTGAGGAACTCGCTGTAGCGCCACTGGGTTCCATCTGGGAGGTCGGGAGCGGACTGGGGGCTAGGAGCGGTGAGGAGGGACTGGGAGAAAGGGTTGGAGGAGGAGTTAGGCTTGGAGGCGGCCTCAAGCTGGGCAGGGGGCGAGTTGGTGGGGGCAGGGAGAGGGGAGGCATCGTCGGCGAAGGCGACAGGAGGTATGGAGGAGAGGAGGAAGGCGGCGGCGGCGGTGGCGGTGAGGGGAGGAAGGAGGAGGGGACGGTGGTCGCGGTTTGAGATGGATCGGACGGGGGAGGACCGGGACGGGAGGGAAGGGTTAGGAGTTATCTTGGGGCGGAGTCTGGAGCCAACGAGGGAGGAGGAGAGGAGAGGGTGGGTCGTGGAGGCCATGGAAGATCCTAGCGAAGAAGACGATTGATTTGGGAAAATCGAAAGATTAAGAAGCGGAAGGAAGCTCGAGGGCTTGCTTGTGAGGCGACAAAGGGCCACGTGGAGGATATGAACCCAATGGTTTTAATATTTTTGGGGATTTTTATTGTCAGAATTTGTGGTTTGATATTTTCGCAAGAACTTCGTTTGTCTTTCTGTGCGGAATTCCACAAAATTGCCTTCTTGCCGGTAATTATTTCTAGTTTTATGTTTACTTTATACTCTTCCCAAACACTTATGTTAACATCCGAATTTTTGTGTTTAAAAATATTCTCTTGCAACATATCATGAGAATATTGCTTTTCTGAAATTATTTGATTTCTTTGTTAGTGTTTTAATGATTTTTTTTAACTTAAAGACATCCATAACACTACATCAGTATAACATTCATTATTTTATAAAAAATAAAAAAAAATCATTATCACATATTCATTATAATAATATTTTTTTTTTCATCCATATTCCTTTTAACATTAATATGATCTCACAATCAATTTAATCATCTTAAAATTATATTATATTAAATTAATATATTTTAAAATATTTAAATTATTATCATTATTTTTAATAATAATTTTACTTTTTAAAATTTATAATTTTTTAATAAATAAAATTTAAAAACTTAAAAAAATATATACACATGTCCACCTTTGCTTGAACTCGTTCAAAGTCTAAAACGTGTTCAAGCAAAAAGTATTATAACACCTCCTTCTCAATACTTTTAACAATAAAGGGTTGTTATAGATGCTCTAAAAGTTATTTATCTGTTTTGGAGTTTGCTTATCCCGACACCTATACTATTATAGATGTGTAGAATAGGTGTATGATTAAGGGAGGATCTCTTAAAAATATTTTCTTAAAAATTTTTTAGACTAAAGTGGTCTTAAAGAATTAATTATGATTAAGGCCATCCGTAACGCTTTTAACGCGTGAAGCGTTAATGCTTATATTTTATTATTTTTTTTTACCTCTGCAGCATTAACGCGTTCAAAGGTTTGAACGCGTTACTGTTACAGTAAAAAATAAAGCCGCCACACCAGCATTAATATCTCTACACGTTAAAAACAAGATGTCACGTTGACGTTAATGCATGGGGCATTAACGCCGTTGCAGATGCTCTAATTAAAATATTAATGACTCAGTGTGTGTGTATATATATATATATATATATGGCGGACCCTATGAAAATTTAGAAGCCCGATGCTTTAGTAGAGCAAAAAATTTCGAATGAATTGATTTTGAATATAGATTTATTAGTAAAAAACATTCACCCAATTTTGAATTGTCGAAACAAGAATTTTACGTAAGAGTAGAAGCCCCAAAGGGGGAATTAGGAATTTATTTGATAGGAGACAATATTGTTTTCCCTTGGAAATGGAAAATTTGTCCACCCGGCTTCATAAATTTACAAATTCTTCCTCAACTAGTTAAAAGAATGAAATTGGCTGATATCATGACGATACTAGGTAATATAGATATCATTATGGGAGAAGTTTATCGTTGAAATGATAATTGATACGACCAGAGACGGATTTATATTAGGACAGTACTGGGCTATAGCCCACTCCAAAGTCAAACAAGTACCCTTTTCCTATTGAATTTTCCTACTGCACTGAGGCATTGAAATGAGTCTGATTCATTTTCATACGTAGCTTGCACATTAAACATCAAATGGAAACAAATCACTTTGCATAATAAATTTTGAAAAAATAAATAAATCAATAAAACATATGATATTTTCATTATTGATTTTTTAACTTGTCCTTTTAAATCATATTTTAAAATAATTTATTGACGATCCAAATGGTCAAATCATATAATAATTTTATTACATGAATAATATAATAAAATATATGTAATTTGGATAGATTGATTTTTGTGGATCAATATCCAACCATATAGAATAATGAGCTTTCTAATTAATTAATTATGTCTGTCGAATTTGATACGATATTGATGTGATATGTTAAGGTGTAAGTGGACGTAATCAGATACACTTATGTGTATGCTAATGGATTCATCATATTTTTCCATCCTATGTTTTAGTACCAATATCAAATAAGAATTTTACTTAATATAATGAGTTTAATTATATATGCCTAATTTATTGAACGAGAGTTAGTTAAGGATATAGATGTAAATTTTATATAAATGATTTTTATATTTTAAAATTTGGTAGTTACATTTTGTTGAATAAATAATAAAATTTTTCTATTATATATATATATATATAATTTTTATTATTTTTTAATAATATATATAATTTAATATATTAAATTTAAGCCTTCCCAAGTTTAAGCCTAGTACATCTTTAATTTCTGGATCCGTCCCTGACAACGAGTTTAATATTGTCAATATTGGTGGATAGTGGAGAAGTGACGGTCTCATTGACTGGGCGAAGACTCCCATTGATGTTCTTGGCGACAGTCCTCTAACGTTCAAGTCAGATTCCCGGCGAAAAGAAGTGGAGCAAAGAGGAAGCCAAAATTGTAGCTACAGTAGATGAATAAATATACCTCCATCGAAATCTGGGAGTCCTTATATAGGACTCCCTGAATGTGTGTACACGCTTTTCGAGATATACACGTTCCTCAAAGTATACATGTAAAGGGGGTGTGTCAGAAAAGCACGTCTGACGTCATACCTCAATAGTCCGAGCATATCCTGACGTGACAGTGGAAGCTTCCACCGTACGATTCACTGTCTAACCATGCCACCAACCATGCCACCTGTCGGGGATATTAGTCTCTAAGAAAATATTTCTAACTACTCCCCTTGTCGGCTACTGGGTCGGGCGAGAGAGCCGCTCGGATGATGCAGTGACAGGGCCGAGTGGAAGGTCTACTCGGCTCATAGCTCTTCATCTCGGCTCCGCCCACCTGTGCCAAGGAACCATGCAGGCCGGCTGGGGTGATGCCCACCTTTAGATCGAGCGGGACAACCGCTCAACCCTTATCTCTGCCATGCTTGAGCCCTTTGAGTGTCAGAAGTTCGGTATCTAGCCGAGCTATCGTAGTGCCGGCTCGGATACTCGTTGTGCCGATACAAAGGTGTTGACCGCCTTGATCTTGACCGTCCACATGTCATTGACCTTCTGCTGACCGGACCTCGCCTCACTACCGGCGAGGGTGTTGGGCGCTCGGCCGTAGCTCTGGCACTGCAGCACCCCGCAGTCGCCGGTCTGGCAGTTTTTGCCGTCAGAGGAGCACCCAGTGCGTGCCCATATGCGGCCGCTAGTAGAGCCGGCGTTGATGTCGATGGTCCAGGACCAGAGACGGATTTATATTAAGACAGTACTGGGCTATAGCCCACCCCAAAGTCAAACAAGTACCCTTTTCCTATTGAATTTTCCTGCTGCACTGAGGCATTGAAATGAGTCTGATTCATTTTCATACGTAGCTTGCGCATTGAACATCAAATGGAAACAAATCACGTTGCATAATAAATTTTGAAAAAATAAATAAATCAATAAAACATATGATATTTTCATTATTGATTTTTTAACTTGTCCTTTTAAATCATATTTTAAAATAATTTATTGACGATCCAAATGGTCAAATCATATAATAATTTTATTACATGAATAATATAATAAAATATATGTAATTTGGATAGATTGATTTTTGTGGATCAGTATCCAACCATATAGAATAATGAGCTTTCTAATTAATTAATTATGTCTGTCGAATTTGATACGATATTGATGTGATATGTTAAGGTGTAAATGGACGTAATCAGATACACTTATGTGTATGCTAATGGATTCATCATATTTTTCCATCCTATGTTTTAGTACCAATATCAAATAAGAATTTTACTTAATATAATGAGTTTAATTATATATGCCCAATTTATTGAAAGAGTTAGTTAAGGATATAGATGTAAATTTTATATAAATGATTTTTATATTTTAAAATTTGGTAGTTACATTTTGTTGAATAAATAATAATTTTTTTCTATTATATATATATATATATAATTTTTATTATTTTTTAATAATATATATAATTTAATATATTAAATTTAAGCCTTCCCAAGTTTAAGCCCAGTACATCTTTAATTTCTGGATCCGTCCCTAGATACGACAGAAGTACAAACTATCAATTCTTTTTCTATATCGGAATCCTTAAAAGAGGTCCATGGGCTCATATGGACCTTTGTACCCATTTTAATCCTTATATTGGGAATTACAATAGGGGTACTAGTAATTGTGTGGGTGGAAAGAAAAATATCTGCAGCGCTACAACAACGTATTGGGCCTCAATATGCTGGCCCCTTGGGAATTCTTCAAGTTTTATGGCAGATGGAACTAAACTACTTTTAAAAGAAGATCTTCTCCCGTCTAGAGGAGATCTTCGTTTGTTTAGTATTGGACCGTCTATAGTAGTCATATCAATTCTAGTAAGTTATTTAGTCATCCCTTTTGGGTATCATGTGTGTGTGTGTATATATATATATATATTTTGATCATGTCCGGAATCTGAGTCAGACAGATCGTCGGGTGAGGTAGATGGAATGTTGACCGAATTACGATGACCCGGAGGGGAGTATGCTGAGATGTCTTCTATGTTGACCAAGTCGTCAGAAGTCCTCTGTTTAACGCCACCTGCAGCCAGTGACCAAGTCATCCCGATCCCTAGTACCCCGATGCTCGAGGCAGATCCAACGAGTATATAAGTAACAAGCTAATAATATAATAATAAAATGAACGATGGGCGAGTACGGAAAACATACCCTGGCTCGGGGGTGCCCTCGGGTGAATCGGTGAGTTGATCGGGATGTTACTCGAGTTGTCGTGGTCCGGAAGAGTAGATGACTCTAAGCAAGATGAAGAACTGGATCTAACAGCACCTAGTCGAGCACGACCAGTATCCGGCTGGAAGACGACACACAGACCGGGACCTAACAGCGACGTGCAGGTCGGGATATGACATCGGCACGCAGGCGGGATATGACTTTGACACGCAGGCCAAGATATGACTTCGGCATGCAGACCGAGATAGGACACTGGTACACAGATCGGGATAGGACATCGACACGTAAATCGGAATTGGATCTCAGCATGCAGGCCGAACACAACACATTGGCTAGAACAAGATTACGACACAAAAGCCAAGAACAATCGCAGCTCAAAGGCTAGCGACAGGTCAGATCGGAGCATAATGGTGATAGTGGCCCGGAGGCCCGATCGATGGTGAAAGCATACAACAATGCAGATCAGGAGTCGGACCAACAAATTGGAAGGCGAGAATGTCGAGTGGTCAGATCTGACGTGGGGGCTCCTGCAACGGCACCGACGGCTAGGGATCGCTCGCCAATGGCTATGGAGCGAATGAAGATGCTGGACGACAAAGCTGCGACCGGCGGCATGCCTGACCGACGATCGTGGCTGGCCGCGGAGAAGGAGAAGAGGTGGAGGCAGCGGCTGCATACCCCCTTTACAGCGATGACCAGAGGCAATTGTGCCGGAGAGCAGGGAGAGGAGGTTGTCAACATCGGGATACAGGGTCACGTGCCTGGCTGCAGTCCCCGGAGGTGCGGGGCTGGCTGCGAGGCCGGCGGTCGCAAGAGGCGACCTGGACACGAGAGAGATAGAGAGGAGACAACGCTTGCAGTAGGGGAGGCGGCGAGCGGGGGGGGTCCATGCGCCGGAGAAGGAAACCAACGAAGTAGCCCACTCTCCCTATGCGCGCGGCCTTGGTGGCGTCGCCCGGCAAGAGGACCAGAGGCGATGCTGGCCGCAGGAAGAGAGGAAGAGGAGAGGGATGGTGTTGGCATATAAAAGGGAGGAGGTGGCAACCGACATCATTGGCGTGGGGAAGGAAAGAGGTGACTGTCGCCGACGACCGTCGCTCGGTGGTGACGGAGAGAGAGAGAGAGACGAAGAAGGCTTGTGGTAGCGGCTCCTCAAACGCCCAAGAAAAAGCTCCCTTTTGCAATAATGTCCCCCTTTCCTTAAAGCCCTAATAGTGATATGACTAAATTGCTCAACCCTTTCTCCCTAATTCATCCTATGTTTCCATTATATATATATATATATATATATATATGCTACGGACCATTATTTACGGATTGCTACGGACTTAATGCCATGTCATTTTTTTATTAAATTTTTATAAAAAAATTTCTCTTTCTTCTTTATTTTTTTTCTCCTCCTGCTTTGTTCGTTCTCGGCGCGTTTCGCCGAGAAGCAGCTCACGTCGCGCGCCCGCCACTCGCCCTGCCGCCGGCCATCTGCCCACCGTCGGCGGCCTCCGGCCGCCTGGACCCACCCATACTATAGGCCATGGGGTGAACCCGTCGGGGATCGCGGCATGATTCCTGCCACATCTCTATTCCCACCGCGATACAGGCGATTCCGAAAGTGTTGGGCAGGCGACTGTATTCCGGCGCGGTCGCATCCGGATTCCGGCCGTGATTGCGCCGGAATCCGGACGCGCCTTTGTCGGAATCCTGACGCGGGCGCGTCGGGACGCGATCGCGACGGAGGCAGGTGCGGTCGCGATGACGATGGCGCCATCGCGGCCGGAATCCGGTCGCTGCCAGACTCCATCCGATTCCCGGCCGGATTTCAACCGGAATCCGGCAGAAATCCGGCCGCGATCTGGCCACCACGCTAGCGACCGTAATCGCGGCTGGGATTCTGGCTGCCGGCGGGTGGTCGGCGGGTGGTGGGTGGCCGGAGGCGAGGAGGCGGGGTGACCGGTGGGTGGTGCCCGGCCAGCCAACGGCGAGGAGGCCGGCGAGGCTGGCACATGCACACGACGACGAGAGGAGAACAAGGAAGGTAAAAAAAAAAAAAAATCAAAAATATAAAAAAAAAAAAAAAAACCAAAATCTGTAGGTCGCGGATGAGTCCGCACGCAGAAGTCCGTAATTTAACAAAACTATATATATATATATATATATATATATATATATATATATATATATATATATATATATATATATATATATATATATATATATATATATATAATATAATATAAGTCATAATTAAGAGGAAAATGAATTTGCATGAATTAATAAAAATTCCTTATTTTTTTTGAATTTTTAAATGAATTTATGAATATTTTATGGGGATAAATTAATTTAGCTTTTGAAAAATTTGTTTAGAATATCATAAGCTCCTTCGCTCGTTCATGCACGTGGCGCCTTTGCGTGCTCGACTGCTGACGTCTCCCTCACCATCGGGGACCATTGTCCCAACCGTGTTGCCAACGTGAGCAGATCTCGACGTTGTTTCCGGCCTTCCTTAGAGCATCTCCAATGAGGGATATTTGAATGAGATATTTCTTCAAATATCCCTCCTTTAAGGAGGACAAATCCTTTGGACCGTATTTTACGATCCAGAGGATGGACCACTCCATTCATTAATAAATTGTAATAATCTTTGGACAAACTAGAAATCATATCTAAGTCTATCTTGAGGTAATTAAGTCATTCAGCTTTTATGGTTTCCTCAGAGGCTTGCCATATACTAAGCTTCTATGGTGGAGTCCAGAAAAACACCTATGCTTATCACTCTTCCATAGTTATGACTTTACCTCCTAAAGTAAACACAAAACCCCGAGGTTGACTTATTATTGTCCCTATCTGATTGGAAGTCAAAATCCATGCAACCCACAGGGACCAAATTAACTGCCTTGTAAGCTAGCATATAATCTCTAGTTCCTCTAAGGTACTTTAATATATGCTTTACTGCAGTCCAATGTCCTTGTCTAGGGTTACTTTGATATCTGCTAACTATGCCCTTGGCAAAACAGATTTCTGATCTCGTGCATAGCATACATTAGGTTGTCTAACTGCCGAAGCATAAAGAACTGCCTACATGTCCTCAATCTCCTTTGATGTCATCGGAGACATCTCTTTAGATAAAGACACTCCATGCTTAAAAGGTAAGAAACCTTTCTAGGAGTTTTGCATGCTTCAAATGAGCAAGGATTTTTCCGATGTATCAAGCTTGGGATAAATATATTTTTTCTTGCGATCCCTTATTACTTTGATCTCAAGAATATATACATTCTCCCAAGTCCTTTATATCGAATTGTTTGGGCAACCATACCCTTACTTCTGACAACATTTTAATATTGTTTCCAACTACCAAAAATGTTATCTACGTATAGTACAAGAAATACCACCACGCTTCCATCACACCTTTTGTATACACAAGACTTATTCGGTTACTAAATCCATAGATCTGGATTACTTTGATAAACCGGATGTTCCAAGACCTTGAAGCTTTGCCTCAGTCCATAGACTGATTGAGCTTGCACACAAGATGCTCTTAGCCCTTTGCAATGAACCCTTCTGGCTGCTTTATATGGATGCTTTCTTCAAGACTTCCATTAAGGAATGCTGTCTTGACATCCTCTTGCCAAATAGATAAAAGAATCTGGATAGACTTAAGCATGACTACCAGTGAAAAAGTTTCCTTTTTCATCAAGCCTTGCTTTGAAAGTTACTACCTTCCTGTCTATCCCTCTTTTCCTATTATAGACCTTTTTACACCCAACGGCTTTTACACCATTTGGTGATTCTACAAGCTTCCAGATTTTATTAGAATACATATATTCTAATTCTTTTATTCATTACTCTTTGCCAAGATGCTGCATCTTTATCTTGGAGTGCTTCATCATATGACCGGAGATCAGGTTCATGTCCTCCAGGGATCGAGTCCAAAAACTCTCCCAAAACATGAACCTATTTAGGTTGCATAACAACCCTCCCACTACAACAAGACACTTTCTGTAATTGTGTATCAATTTGTGATACGTGTTGCAGTTTTCTTGTGGTATCTCATCTTGTACAGTTGGTACTAGGTTAGACATGTCCTTTATTATTTCCTTAAGAACAAATTTACTTATGAGCACGTGGTTCATTATATAGTCCTTTTCTAAAAAATCAGTCATTGATGCTAACAATGACCTTCTGATTTTTAAGACTATAAACCTACTTTTGTTTATCTAGGATAACAAGTGAACTCCTATCCAACTTATCATTGTCTCTCTTTAACATATGTGCTGGATTACCCGAATCCGAATATGCTTCAAAATAAGTTTTCACCTATTCAGCAATTCTATATGAGTAGAGAGTTCTAACTTGGAAGGTACTATGTTCACTTTCGTTTTCAGAGTTTATCCTTAAAACAAATTTGGTAATTTTCTGAATAACTCATCATCTATCTAATTATTTCATAAGAGTCCTTTACCTTCTTTCTACTACACCATTCTGTTGGGGTGTACCAGGTGCAGTTAGTTGGGATTGAATCCCTACTTTTGATAAGTGACTCCTAAATTCTCCCAAGAGGTACTTGCCACTACGATCTTACCATAGTGACATTTACTTTAACATTTCTCCACATCAGCCTTGTACTCTTTGAACTAATCAAAGTACTTAGTCTTGCGGTACATTAAGTAAATTTATTTGTATCTTGAATAGTTGTCTATAAAATAGACGAAATATTCAATACTACCTCTTGTTTGGATAGTCATAGGATCACACAAATCAGAATGAACCGATTTCAACATATCTTTGACTCCATACCCCTTGGACTTAAAAGCTTCTTAGTTATTTTCCTTCCAAGTAAGACTCGCAGGTTGGAAAGATTTCCACTACCAATGAACCCAAAAGTTCATCAGCTACCAATGAATCCTACTTAAGTATAACCTAGCTTTAGGTGCCAAAGATATAATTGGTTCATTTCCGAAGGTTGCTTTCTCTTAAAATTAGAAGATGTGTTACTAATTTCCATTTGTTGCATCGTGAGAGTTATTGGATTATTAATTGTCAACCATCATACCAGAATAGATAACTTCCCTATTTTTCTTGATAACAACTTTGTTATCAAAATAGACACAATATCTATAATAGTTTAGAAACTGAAATCAGGTTCTTTCTAAACTTGGTACGTAAAGACAATTACTTAAAATCCATATTTTATTCTTATCAAAGGATAAACATCTCCCACTGCAACAGCTACCACTTTTACAGTAGTGCCCATGTGGACGGTGATTTACCTTTCATTTAGTTGTCGGGTTTCCTGGAACCCTACAATGAATTGCAGACATGATTAATGGCATCTTGTATCTACACTCCAGGTTCTGGTAGATAACACCACTAGGCATGTTTCAACTAATGAACTAAATACACCTAAATTGTTCTTAGTTCTAAGAAGACAGTCTACCTTAATGTCCAAGTCCTATTTCCAATCATTACAATTGGGACTACTAAGTCTTTTCTATAGTATGACTACTAGGGATTGACAAACATCCTAAGAATCTCAAAAATATTTGGTCAAGATCAACTCCTTAAAATCTCCATGAATTTTGTGTATACAAAATCGAAGAGTAGATTTTATTCATTAATTTTATTATCTCGTCAACTTTACTTTATAACGAATAAAATTAATAGTTGATCTGTCTTTGATCAAATATTTGGTCAAAACTCTTTGAATTTAAAATAACATTGATTCCTCAAACAATATTATTTAAATTTACCAACACCTCAAACACCGTGAATTTTGCATGCCACGTTAGTGTGGACGTATACAAATTCATCATTTGTAAGAGGAGGGTTTTAGATTGACTATCTTGTCAATATAACTTTTGACAAATAAAATTACCTCAAACACCATGAATCTTGTATGCCACGTTAGTGTGGACGTATACAAATTCAAACATTTGTAAGAGGGTTTATTAATTTTATTATATTGCCAATCTAGTTTTATGACAAATCAATAGTTGATTTCCTTTTGGTCACACAAGTGATAGTAGTGACTCCGTTGGGAGGATACTATTAAATGTGTCTAAGTGTATACCATTACTTAACACTAAGTCCATTAATAAGATTATGCCCTTCCGTTGGGGAAGATCACACGCCTTAATTAACTTCCTATAGTCATCCAAAATGGAAGTCTGTTCTAGTGATCCACAAACAAGCTCATCCGTTATGGAGGAAGGCACTCAGAGCGCAAGCTTGTTTGCATCACTTACAAACCAGTAATGGAGACCATGGGATTTACTTAAAAATCCTCTCCCACTTAGTTATTTATAAATGAGGAATTTTAACTATGCTAGCCTACTAAATATGCATACTAACAAGCACACACACATAAAAAGCAATAAATAGAAAAACTAATTTTCAACTATTATGGCTTTTATCTATTGCTGTCCTCCGTGTGTCACCAACCCTAGCCGCTGCCATCTTTGGCCACTGCCACCGGGTCTAGTTGTCGCATCCATCTTGCTCCTTGTTCCGCTGCGCCTTTGGTCCTTAAAAGGTTCCACGCCTTGCAAGACTCGATCCGCGACATAAATAGATTTTACATTTTTCGATCCTATATTCCTCGAAGGAATGTACATGTATCTAGATCAAAAAATAAAATCCTAATAAAAATAAATACAGCTCCTGCTGTATTTTATAATACAATCATGCACACACAATAAAATGCCCTTGACATGTCCAAGGGTCCAATCACACACATAATAACTATAAGCCATAATAGTTGGATCCTGCATCCACAAAGTTAGCACATCCTACTATTAATCTGCCTAAATTATGTATGACATGTGCATAATTAAACTAATACCAAATACACAGAGGCAATAACCTCGCTCTGATACCAATTGTTGGTTGCTACTCGGAAAACCTAGAGGTTCCACTGTACAAAAATTTTGTACAAAGGTCTGAACCTTTTCCTAGCTACCATGTGTTCTTTTAAATTAAATTTTGGATCGCCTGCGGAACTTAACACGTTTGATCCAAAACTTAATCTATTTGTTCTTTAAGGTTTAGACTTGGATCTCCTGCGGAACTTAACACGTTTGATCCAAATCACCTAAGTTATTAATTCCATTAAATATTAATTTCCATAATTGGTTCCCAGTACTGACGTAGCGAGGCACATGACCTTCTTGGATATGGGAACAACCACCACCGACTAGACAAAACCTTTTATGGAAAGCTAATATTTAATTTCCTAAAATAACTTTAGGTCAACCAAAAAGAACAATCAAATCACAAGGAAAAGAAAAATAAAAGAACACAACTTCGAAAACGATATTCGAAATACTAGAATCGTAAGCCTCTTGTATTTGGTATTATTTCCATAAATAACTAGCATGATGCGGAAAGGAAAAATTACTAGTTATACCTTCTAAAAAGACCTCTTGATCTTCTACCGTATTCCTCTTCTAACCTCGGACGTTGTGTGGGTAACGATCTTCCGAGATGAGAACCACTAAGCACCTTCTTCTTCCTTGCAAGTTTCGGCCACCACAATTCTCCAAGAGAAGTAGAGGTCCGGCCACCACCACCAAGCTCCAAGGGATGCAAGAAACAAAACCACCTTTCTCTCCTTCTTCTCCTAGCTAGAACCGGCCACCATCAAGAGCTCCAAGAGAGGTTGCCGGCCATAAGAAGAAGAGAAGAGGAAGAAGCTAGGCCGGCCACCAAGGAGGAAAAGAGAGGAGAAGAATAATAGAGTTGATCACCGTGAAGGCACCTCTACCCCTCTTTTATAATCCTTGGTCTTGACAAATAAGGAAATTTTAATAAAAATTCCTTAATTCTTTTGTCATAAAAAAAAATATTTTAATTATCTTCTTTTAATAATAATGGCCGGCCACTTCTAATTCCCCAAAACAAGGAAAATTTAATTCACACAAGAATTAAAACTTCCTAATTTGTTTCTAGAAATTTATAAAAATTTCTCCAATAATTTTTATCCCTTCATGATTGGTTAATAAAAAGGGAATTTTATAAATTAAAATTTTCTTCTAAACATGTGGATAATTTCCAAAAGGAAAGTTATCTCTAAAAATTAAAATCTCTTTTCAATCTACAAATAAGAAAAGATATCAAATCTTTTCTTAATCTTTTGTAGAAACTAATAAAAGAGAATATTTAATTTTTAAAACTTCTCTTTAAATTATTATCATGGTCAAAAAGGAAAGTTTTCTTAAAAATAAAATCTCCTTTCAATCTACAAATAAGGAAAGATTTCAAATCTTTTTAATCTTTTGTAGAAAGCTTTAAAAGGAAAGATTTATTTTTAAACTCTCTTTTAAAACTATGATATCCACATAAGAAATAATTTTAATAAAAATCCTTTTTAATATGATGTGGCCGCCACCTAAACTTGGGCTCCAAGCTATTGGCCGTCCTTAAGGCCAACCTTAAGCTTGAGCTTCAAGCTTAGCTTGGCCGGCCCCTATTGGTTGGGTAAGAAGGTGGGTATGTGGTGGTATAAATCTCTATATACAAGAGGCTACGATAGGGACCGAGAGGAGGAATTGGTTTTGGTCTCCCGATGAAATTAAGCTTCCCGTGTTCGCCCCGAACACACAACTTAATTCCATCAATAATAATTCATTCCACTAAAGAACTATTATTGAACTACCGCACCAATCCCAAATTACATTTTGGGCTCCTTCTTATTATGAGTGTGTTAGTCTCCCTGTGTTTAAGATGTCAAATGTCCACTAATTAAGCGAGTTACTGACAACTCATTTAATTAATATCTTAGTCCAAGAGTAGTACCACTCAACCTTATCGTCATGTCGGACTAAGTCCACCTGCAGGGTTTAACATGACAATCCTTATGAGCTCCTCTTGAGGACATTCTCAACCTAGATCACTAGGACACAGTTTCCTTCTATAATCAACAATACACACTATAAGTGATATCATTTCCCTGTTAGGATCCTTCGTACGGAGGCTAGAGAGGGGGGTGTGAATAGCCGACACCAAATCGTGGCGTTTCTACAAACTAGGTTAGCGCAGCGAAAAATAACACGTAGAAACGAAGGAAAAGAAGACGAACCTCAAACAAACCGATGTAACGAGGTTCGGAGATTAGGGCTCCTACTCCTCGGCGTGTCCGTAAGGTGGACGAGTCCAGTCAATCCGTCGGTGGATGAGTCCCCGGAAAACCAGCTAAAAATAACTCCTTATGGGTGGAGAAACCTCGCCACAATACTCTTGCAACAGCAAGATGAATGTACAAGAAATACAAGAAAGCAGAAGACAATACAAGTGTAAAAACAATCTTGCCTTCTCGTCGACTGGAAGAAGCAACAGCTCCAAGCGCCTACAACAGCAGGTGATCCAGCCGGAAGCTCACGCGAAGCTTTGGAGAAGCTCAACAAAGCTCAAGCACAACAGCACTTAGGGACAGGAAGAAGGAAAAAGGAGAGTTAGCACCAAAGCCTTGATCTCCTTTTATAACCTGCGAACCTGCACAGCGAAGACAGAAACCAGCGGAGAAGACGGAGCGACCCGTTGTGACTCAACGGTCGAACGTGGACCGATCAGGCTCCACCCTGATCGGTCCAGGACCCTTCTGATCGGTCTGGAGACCGATCAGGCCCTGGGCTGATCGGTCCCTAGACCGATCAGAATGCTTCACAGGGACCGATCAGAATGCTTCACAGAAAGTTGCCCAACTTTCTGTTCGTTTCCTGATCGGTCTGTGGACCGATCAGGCCACAGCTGGATCGGTCGTGGAGACCGATCAGGCTTCATGCTGATCAGTCCCCAGACCGATCAGTAAGCTCACAGAACCGATGTGCTTTGCCTTCTGTTTGTTATCTGATCGGTCACCAGACCGATCAGATACACAAACGTATCACTGGATCGGTCTGCAGACCGATCCAGAGCTTGGTTTTTGCCCAAACCAAGTCCCAAGTCTCCCAAACCAACATCCGGTCAACCTTGACCTGTTGGTACATCATGCTTAGCATCCGGTCACTCCCTTGACCCGCTAAGACTCTCCACCAAGTGTCCGGTCAATCCCTTTGACCCACTTGGAGTTTTCTCTTCGTGTCAAGTATCCGGTCACTCCCTTGACCTACTTGACCTTCTCAACACCAGATGTCCGATCACCCTTGATCCATCTGGATTTTCCCTTGCCCGGCTTAACTCACCAGGACTTTCACCTAGCTTCACTCACTAGGGTTTTCACCTGGCTTCACTCACCAGGATTTCCAATCTGCCTGGGTTCACTCACCAGGACTTCCAAACTGCCTGGCTTCACTCACCAGGACTTTCCCCGTGCCAAGTCTCCATACTTGGACTTTCCGCGTGCCAAGCTACCTGCTTGGACTTTTCCCCGTGCCAAGTCTCCGTACTTGGACTTTTCCAGTGCCAAGTCTCCATACTTGGACTTTTCGCGTGCCAAGCTCCCTGCTTGGACTTTTCCCGAATCAGGTCAACTAGGTCAACCTTGACCTAAGGTTGCACCTACAATCTCCCAAACACCTATTCTTGTCAAACATCAAGAATACAACTCTCTTCTCGTCAAACATCGTCAAACATCAAAACACAACTCGAGTCAGGTCAACCAGGTCAACCTTGGCCTAAGGTTGCACCAACATTCCCAACTTATCGGGCTTATTGATTCATCGAACTAAATCTCACCCATTGATAAATTAAAGAAATAAATATCAAATATATGTGTTTGTTATTATATTAGGATTAAGAGCACACACTTCCATAATAACTGAGGTCTTTGTTTCTTTATAAAGTCAGTATAAAAGAAACGACCTCTAATGGTCCTACTCAATACACTATAAGTGTACTAGTGTAATTATATAGTTAAGATAAACTAATACCTAATTACACTACGACCTTCCAATGGTTTGTTCCTTTCCATTATGGTCGTGAGTTACTGTTTATAATTTATAAGGTACTGATAACATGATCCTCTGTGTGTGACACCACACACCATGTTATCTACAATATAAATTAATTGAACAACTACATTTATCATAAATGTAGACATTTGACCAATGTGATTCATATTTCTAGATAAATGTTTATACCAAAAGCTAGGCTTTTAGTATACACTCTAACAACTTCAATACCAATCGAGCTAAGGGAGCTAAAAAAGAGAACTGCGGAGAAAGCAAAATCACATTGGGTTTCTCTTAAAAAGATCGTAAATAAATACAATGGAATCTACAATAAATGGTATAATGATCGACTAAGCGGATGGAGTGACGAGGATTTGATGGTGCAAGCTCATTAAGAATACAAGAGTACTTTTAAAACTACTTTCCAATATGAGCATGTGTGGAGAATCGTGAAAGATAGTCCGATGTATGCTCCTAAATTCTTAGAGCGACTGGCTACAAAGAAAGCAAGAATATCAGAATCATTAGATGCACATACTGATTCTTCTAATCATAACACAACTGTTGATATAGATGATAGAGAAATCCGATCTCGTCCAATGAGACAGAAGGCAACAAAAAGGAAAGGCAAAGAAAGACTAGGCCTAATTGATAAATTGAATCAGGCTATGCAATAATCAATGACACATTTGGAAGAATATAATAATAATATAATAAGAAAGTGGATCAACTCATCCAAACATATCAACTCCTCGTAATGGACACACGAGGCATAACAGATGAACAACTTCAAATTCATCTAGCGATATATGAACAATTGAAGAAAAAATTAAACATGTAGTTAATTTCTATAGTTTATTTTATCCGCTGTATGTTTATTTTATTAATTGTAGTTTATGGTTATGTATTTTATTAATTTAATATGGTTTGTATATCTATATTTCAATTTTAAATTTATAAAATATTTATATTTGTATGAACTTAAATTTATATGTCTTCTATTGTATTTTTCTTAAGATTAAATGTAAGTTAATTAAATGATCATGGGTACCATAAATATTTGGTTGGTGAGATATTTGATTGTGAAATTGAGGATATTTGAGAGTGAATATTTGATGACTGAGACCCATAAATATTTGATTAGTGGGGTATTTCATTGTGAAAGTTGAGATATTTGAATAGTAGGATATTTGAAGAATGATGTACAAGTGGGGGCGATAAATACTTGGAAGAAATATCCCTAGTCATTGTGGATTCTCTTACAGTAGTACACCGTTGTTACTTCTCGTCACGAGCAAACATCGCTCTTAGTCTTAGCAAAGCCACTTTAAAACTTCGACAACTACTGTCATTGCTTCGATCTTGCCTATGTTTACTGCAAGCATCGCTCGACTACTGACCTCTATCGTGGGCCATAAGATGTTGTCACCGCCATTGTCGGAGAAGTAGAAGAAGCCGACTATAGGGTAATGAATTTAATTAATTAAGTTTTAATCAATTGATTAAATTATGTTAACGGTAGGATAAATCGAAGGATTGACGATAATGTTAAATGAATTATTAACTAAGGTTGGTTAATTGCCGGTTAATGGTGGTTAGATTACCAAGTTAATGGAATTAGAGTTATATATATTGATTAAAATGGATTTAATTGAACCTATTGTTAAGTAGGTTTGCTAAATATTCATTAATTTATTTGGTTATGATTAATTAATTTACTAGGTTATTAATTAATTAAGATCAATTAAATTATTATATTGATTAATAAATCAAATAATAGGATGATTAATTAATTATTATAAATGATTAATTGGTTAGAGATCCTTATATTCTCTTAATGCCTTTATATATAAATTCAAGCTAGAGACATGCCCCATGACTTAAAAATTAGAGAACATTCTATCGTTGAGACGTTGATAGTTCGTAGTTCTCTCTTTGTCTTCTATGAGATCTTTGATCTTAGTACATAATTTTCCTTTTATTTATGTTGATTAGGTAACATTGACTTACTTATGACTCACTCTATTTGTTTCTTGAATTGATACTTAGCGCCCCCAGGCATAACTGAGTTAATTATCACATGACAGATTTACAGAATTGAGTTGATACTTAGCTATTTGTCCTTATTTTACTCTACTTGAGATTCATTCAGTCTCGTTGCTATCCATGTTACTTACTATATTTATGTGTATCTGTTATTTTTATATACATTGATTATAACTTATACTTCTGGATATGACTGTGTTACTATTGTATAGAGATGATTATACTAATGAATGTGATTGTTTATTTTTTATTTATCATTACATTGTAATATCCTGTCGACCATATTTCCTATTCGTGATTGATAGAGTCGTCAACAACCATTAGTATATCTTGTTGGTCATTGTCTCTCATTAGTGGTTGAGAGAGTTATCAGAGACCGTTGGTATATCCTGTTGATCATTATCTCCCATTGTCTCCTATTTATAATTGAGAAAGTCATCAGTGGTCGTTAGTATATTCTGTCGACTTTTGTCTCTCATTTGTAATTGAGAGAGTCGTCAGCGATCATGATATACATTTGACTATCCACCCCGCCACTCAGGGTACTGATAACTGGAGCTACGTATAGTTAGTATCTAGACAGCTACTTTTCATATTTGCCCACTCTGCCACTAGGAGTAGTGGTAGCTGGAGTTATGTGCAGTTTTGTCATGTCTGCCTGCTTAGCCACTCGAAGTAGTGGTAGAGCTGGAGTTACGTATAGTTTTGTCATGTCTGTCCACTTTGCCACTCAGAGTAGTAATAGCTAGAGTTGCGTGGGGGGTTTATCATGTCTGTCAATTCGGCCACTAGGAGTAGTGGTAGCTGAAGTTGCATATAGTTTTGTCATGTCCGCCCACTCGACCACTAGGTGTAGTAGTAGCTAGAGTTACGTGTCGATAGTAATCATTGCATATATGCATGCGATATGTTTATTACATATACTTGTGATATGTTCATTACATTATTGATATATGTAATTTATTATTTTTACACACTTATTATAATTAGTTGATATTACCCTTGAGATTATTTCCTTTAATCTCCTGATATGTGGTATCATGCATTATCTGTCTTATACTCATTGAGTATTTTGTACTCACTACTCCTTACTTTTTTTTACTTCTAGATTAGCAGATAGAAAGAGTTGTGTCGACTACCCTAGTATGCCCAGAAATCGATATTTATCGGTCCCGCTCAACTTCAAATTATTGGATTTTATTTTCTACTATTTTGATTTAGTTACTTTTTTATCGTCTCTTTGGATGTTTAGTAGACTAATAATAATCTTTAACTTGTTTAGTATATTCATATGTACATTCATACATATATTCATTAGTATTTAGTAACTTGGCGCTTTTTTAATTATGCATTGATTATTTTGTTAGTTTTAATAATTTGATACTAATTAGTTTTTGTATTGTGACTAAGGATATTGTCTAATTTATCAGACAAATAGCGTGACAGTAATGTTTGATGTTATAACTGACATCATGATATAACTTCGATATTGTTTATTAGGCTGTTCGAGTGTAGAAACTAAATTAATCGTCCAATGAGAACTAAATACTGGGCGAGGCCATTTTAAATTCTGCTTTGGACTCTAGCAGAGCTTGGCTAAGAAATGGGCCCTATCTCAATTAAGATCTGGCCAGTGAATTACTTTTAACCTACAACTCAAAATGAGAAATGATCCCAAAAAATTTCAGGCAATTTGAATTACAAATTTTTTTCAAAATACATTAAAAACGAGAATTCTTCTTGAATTATAATTTATCTATTCGTATACATAAATTAAACTTATGTACGAAATCATGTCATCGTCCAATCAATTCACGATTTAAATAATGGGCCTAAGACATAACCGAGCTTGTCACTACATTATAAATTTAATTTATAAAAATAAATAAGGGTCAATTCCCAATGAAGTATATTGGATGATCAGGATCAACATGTTATCTTTTACAGAAATTATTTAATTAATTGGTAGTCGATGATAATTTGCCAAATTAGACGAGGGGCCGTTCTCTTACAATTCACTCCTACTGATGAAAAATATCTATCGATTTAGAAGTCCGTTGCATATTTGACACTATACTATTTAAGATGAATGATATATCTTTTTCTACAGTATTTAATGAATTGGTTATTAATATCATAGTGTATAAAATCACGATCCGGATCGTAGAATCATACGATCATACGATCCAGATACCCAAAATTGATCCAGGATCGTGCATAATTGGTTTTTGCAGTAGGATCGTAACAGGATCGGTAGAATCGGTAGGATCGGAACAGAATCAGTAGGATCGGAACAAGATCGGAGTAGAATCGGAGTAGGATCGGTAGAAGCTTTCAGAGATCATAACTTTTGACTCAGATTGAACCACGATGCTTATAATATATTAAATTTAAGCTCTTTCAGAGATCTTTAATAAATTTCAAAGTTTATCCTTAACCATCTTATTTCAAACCCAAAAAATATCATTTAAATCCTTTTCGGAGGTCTAAAAGATTTTTTATTATTATTATTATCTGTTTTTCATCTTATTAGGGTTTTAAATTATTTAAACATATGTTTAATTATTTTTAAGTTAGTTTTTATCAATAATATTCTATCATTTTTTTCTCCAAAATAATAAATTTTTGGATATCTATTATCTAGTATAAAGTGACATCAACCAGTCTTAGAAGATTATTTCCGGCGCTTCAATAGCTTATGTTATATATGTTAAGTGTTTTGTTGGTCTTTAAATTGAATTATTTTATAAACTAAGGAAATATTTTTGACATTAATGTGTTATTATTATTATTGTGTTAATAGAAATTTTATATTCTTTTATTTTATGATATGAAAATATAAATATTATTACTATGCAAAAATGATAGTTGAATTACAAATTAATTTAAATTTGTATATGTAGTAATGTAATTTGATGTATTGAGTGTAAATGATTGCATATATATATATAATTAGTTATTTATTTATATGTAAATGAGTTTTTATATATTTTTTCTAATTATTAATCATGTATGATAAGATTTTAAGGATTTTTAGTAGGATCGTACGATTCTATGATCTCATCCTGACCGATTTAATTCTGACCCTAAATTAATTCTACGTAGAATCACGATTCTACCCATTCTGATTAAGACATTTCCAACCAGATCTTCTGTTGACGTAAGCGCCAAAAATGTCTTCGTATATCTCGTCTATCTGTCAGTCAATTGACCAGGGCATGCTTATCTCTGTTTTATACATTCCTGGAGCAGCCCATGATCAGGGGCGAAGAGCCACCATATTAATTCCACACAAAATGTGAACGGTTGGTTTTCCTTCCACTAGAGGTAGTGGATTGTGTCTTTCTTCCACAGTTTGGCAGGTTTTTTCGATTGAACAACATCTACCAGTCCAATTTAATTAGCTCGGAAAAAACAACTTTGTTGATGTGAACTCGGCACATGCTCAAAGCAAAGTTCCAAGCCCGCGTGTTCCCATTGCCAGCTCAAGGCAAACGGCCAATGACTAGGCCTAAATGATTGGATCCTAATTTTTTTATATTATTATATTATTTATATTTATTTTAAAAAAACATTCACGATTAATTTAAAAATATTTATTTTAAATTTTAGATTATTTTTTTTTGTTTGTTGATTTTTTTTAATTGTATATTTTATTTGTTTAAAATCCAATTTACCCTTGTTTTCATGTATTGATGGTTTTAAAAATATAGATACATTATATTAACAATTTTTTTTTAGTGTCGATTTCATGGATATGAATGAAAGTACATATAAATATACAGACATCAAACATATGATAGAGTAAATCTTAGATCATCAATTTCTGAAAATCAATTCTTGATCATTACATTAGAGATGTCATGCGTTCTCCGTTTAAAAATATCTCTTCTATTATTATATTACTATTAAAGGATATTTTTATCCTCAGAACATAATGTAGATAATAAACCTACATCTCTGATATAATAATCTCATAAATTGATATAATATAATGGTCAAGGTAAATTCTAAATATTGATGATCTAAGATTTAGATAACATGCACATAACGGCTATGTAACAGATTAAAAGAAGTTTTTTTCTTTTCTTCCTACTCGAACACAAAAATGATAGAAATTTTTTTCATTAGGTAAACCAGTATGTTAAACTTTTAAACATCAAATTAATTTTTTATTATATAAATTAAAAAATGACTATCTTTAATTTCTCCTGGTATTTTTAAATGAAATTTTTTTCACTTTAAATGGTTTAGATTTATTTTTAAAATTAAATATATTTTTTAAAAATAATAAATTCAGAATTAAATAGATATTAAATTTATAAAAAATAATTTTTAATTAAAATTAATATTTTTTAATAATGTTTAAAGATTAAATAATTTATATTTTATTAATTTAAAAAATTATTATCAAAACTTAACCATATAATTTTGCTAGCAATTTTACTTCTCAAAAATTACAAATAATATTTTTTAAAAAAAAAAAAATTTGCCTAGGCCTCTGGAAGAGTTGAGACTGGCCCTTCGTGTTCCTCCTTGGCTCTATTTAAGCACCACCTCCATCCCTACTCTCTTCACAATCCAAACCCATGACGACCAGGTTCTTAGCGATCGTCTTCGGCCTGGCCGCGCTGCTGCTCGGCTCCTCCGGCGGTGTGGTGGCCATCATCAGCGCCTCCCTGTTCGACCAGATGCTGAAGCATCGCAACGACGCTGCCTGCCCAGCCAGCGGGTTCTACACCTACAACGCCTTCGTGACCGCCGCCAACTCCTTCCCCGGATTCGGAACGACCGGCGACGCCGCCACCCAGAACCGGGAGGTCGCTGCCTTCCTGGCTCAGACTTCTCACGAGACAACTGGTTCGTACTACAATTCCAAACACATCTCATCATTATTATTATTATTATTATTATTATTATTATTTCTTTAAATAAGTAAAACAAAACATAATTAATTCATAATTTCGATTTGTTTTTCATGAACTTTAAGGTGGCTGGCCCAGCGCACCCGACGGCCCATATGCATGGGGCTACTGCTTCATCCGAGAACGAGATCCTCCTTCGGACTACTGCTCCGCCGACGCGCAATGGCCGTGCGCCGCCGGACAGAGTTACTACGGCCGCGGCCCGATCCAACTCACCCAGTAATTATTCCATCTATATTTTAAAAATAATTATAAAAAATGTTTCTAACATAAACGAATAAAGTTAATTAATTTCTTATTCGTGCAGCAATTACAATTACGGCCCAGCTGGGAGTGCCATCGGTTCGAACCTCCTGAGTAATCCGGACTTGGTCGCTACGGACGGAGTTATATCCTTCAAAACGGCCATTTGGTTCTGGATGACACCGCAGGGGAACAAACCCTCGTCCCACGACGTGATCACCGGACGATGGACGCCCTCCGATGCCGATCGAGCGGCTGGAAGACTTCCAGGGTACGGGGTCATCACCAACATCATCAATGGAGGGATCGAGTGCGGCAAAGGTTCGAACGATCAGGTCGCAGATCGGATTGGATTCTACAAGAGATACTGTGACTTGCTGGGGTTGAACTATGGCGATAATTTGGACTGCTACAACCAAAGACCGTTTAACGCTTAGTTTAATAAGAAATGATGATATATCATAATGAATAAATCGGTTGCTTCGATATATATGCTGTAATGACACTAGCTAGCTACTGTTCTAATAAAGACTTAATAAAGTTGACCGAGATGTTTGAAAAGCTACACTTTTTAAAATTATCAGATTTATTTTTACCCAGTGAAAAAAAAAGGATTCCTATTGAAATCCTAACATGGCAACGGCACTGTCTGCCCTTTTGACTAACTTTTCATGCAATGAGGCATATTGATTTCCATTCACTTTAAGAGGGTTCGATACTTTGCATATCAACGTTGCGCATTCACTTTAGAAGTAATCTGGACATCTAGAACTCCACTCAATCGGTCACGATGGATGCACACCTGGATCTATAAAGTATTAAATCTCTCACTTTTAGAAATTAGTCATCAAGCAAATCCAAAAAAATCAAAGCCCCGCCTCTTTCTTTTCATCAAGACTTTTTTTTTAAAAAAAAATAATAATAATAACTTAACATAGGTACAAAATTCATCCTAAATGTAAAGTATATCTGAGATCAAGGTTAAGAAAAAAAGAATAATTCTTAATTTCCTCAATCTCTAGTTTGAATTCTTCTGCGAAAAAGGTCTTCTATAATATGGAGTCCATCTTGCTTGATAGGCCCAACTTGCACACCTCAATCGCCAGCTATGTCTCCCACCTCGCCGTCCTCGTCCTCATAGTCTCTAAGTCCACTATGCATGAGCCCATGTCCATGTCTGTTACCCTCCTCACTGCAGCCTACTTTGGCCTGATGACCTTATCGTAGATTCTCTCCTACCGATTGGTTGGCCACTCGCTACTATCATCGCATACCTCCAGGTGATTATGTTGCACCACTCTATCCATATCCACCCCTTCGAGCCCTGCCACCACCTGTTGGATCGAGAAGCGCTAAAAGGGGGGGGTGAATAACGCTCGTGACTTTCACTATTTTCGAATTCGTAAATCGTACGAGTTTAAGCAGCGGAATAAAGAAAAGGGAACAAAAACAATACACAAGGACACGAGGAGTTACTTGATTCGGAGTCTGTGGCGACTCCTACTCCAAGGCCTGCGATTATTGATCGCTTCCGATCGGCAACAACTATAAGCTCGAAGCAATAGTACAGATTAAGATTTATAATGAGTGCGAGAATGTAAATTATACCGAACGACAGATTCTAAAACAGCGGAGCTCCGGGTCGTCGGAAGGTTGCTGCAGTACTTTGGGATGAACTTGTTAGCAGTTGAACGCAGAAGGATCGCCTGTGAATTCTTCAATTTAGTGTTGCTCGAACCCTCCTTATAAACAGTGATGGAGGCGCCTCCAAGCATGTCCGAGGCGCCTCCAGGCCGCCGAGTCGCACGCGTGGATCAGCTCTGATCTGGTCGCACCTTATCCCATTGAAGGCGCCTCCAAGCTACTCCAAGGCGCCTCCAACGCCTGGTCCAAGGCGCCTCCAGCTTCCTCCGAGGCGCCTCCAGCTTCTCTGGACAGCTGGCTTCGGCTAGCACCTGAGGCGCCTCCAAGCCCCATGGAGGCACCTCGGACACTGTTCATCCGAGGCTAAGTGTGTTTCTTTGTTCCTGCAAAATGTGTTAGTCCCAAGCACAAACCCTGCAAAACAAAGTTAGCACAGAAACAATATGATAGATATAATTGACAGTCATCGGACTGTCCGGGTCTGACTTCGAATTTTCAACCGGAAATCCTTGGTCGACCCGACGCCTACTGTTCCCTCTACGGGGAACGCGTCCTCACCTACTCCACTCAAGAGATTTACCTGTTGCCAGTGCGATCCTCCAGATTGACTGGACTTTTGCTCAGCGTTCGAAACTTCCGGACTTTCTGCTGGACTCCCGCTCCCCGGCCCGTCCAGTCTTTCACCTGGTTTGCTACACCAGGACTTTCCACCTAGGGTTACCCCCTAGGACTTTTGCTTGAAGCTCTCGACCCGCCAAGACTTTCCGCATAGGGTTACCACCCCCTATGACTTAGGGTTACCACCGCCTAGGGTTTTCCACTTACCTAACCGCAGCTGAGACTTTCCTGAAACACTCAATTAAGTACCTTAGATCACAAAACAACTTAACTTTGAATTCCTTTGCCATTATCAAAACAACGGTCGATCGTTGGATGCTTCCCGTACCAACAATCTCCTCCTTTACGATTATAGCAACTGAAATTTAAAGCTAAGTAAAATAGATGCATAAAGTTTAAGTAAGCAAGCTTGAATGTCAGCATGGTTAAGCTAAAACTTAAACTTTGTTAGGCTCCCCTTTAATAAAGGCTTTTTCTTTAAAAATTTTTCTTTATAAATTTTTCTTTTGAATTTTCCTACTCTTCCCCTTTGCCATTTATCAAAAAATAAGCACGTTTGAAAGAATCTTAACTTTTCACGAAGATTTTAGGAAAAAGATAAGAGAAAAAAAGACTAAGTAAGGATTCTTTAAGTTTACTTTGTATTAAAGGCAACATTTCTTATAAATCGGATTCATTAAGTAAAATAGTTTGAGCTCGAAATTGGTTTTCTAAAACTTTATCAATTAATTTTGCTAGAGAAAGATTTTTCTTTGTAACATAGTAAAAACTATAGTTTCAAACATTTTCTTTTAAAAATTTCTTAGAACACTTAGCTTTTTATAATTCATTATAAAAGTCTTAGCTAAGTGAAATCAAAGTTTAAAGATCAATTTTTCTTTCAACTAAGTTTAAAAAGCTAATAAAAAGTTGACTTTGAAATATAACTTTAGCTAATTTTGAAGCCTAGTTGAATTATTTAAAAAACATGTTTTAGAATTCAAATTTTCAACAGTTATTAAGGGAGAGATTTGAAAGACTTAGCTAAATTCGAAAAAAGCTTTGTTGACAATTATTAATTTCAAAAAGACTTTTAAGAACGGCTAAGGCTAAAAAGAACAAAATGATTTTTGAAAGGAAATTTTTTAAAACAATAAGCTAAATTTTGCAAAAACTTAGCTAAATTTGAAGGGAGTTTTCTTTTAGACGAATAGTTAATTTAAAACTTTTGAAGGCAAAAGAGGAGCTTAAAGCCTTAATATCTAAGCATGAGTTGAGTTAGATTGACTGTAACTTAGCTAATTTCTTTACGTAAGGTATCAAAGCCCTAATGTTCAAGCCTGAGTTGAGTTAGATTGACTGTAACTTAGCTAATTTCTTTACGTAAGGTATCAGAGCCCTAATGTTCAAGCCTGAGTGAACTAAAAAAATTTAACAGTCAAGCACTTAGATTCGCGACCACATGTCTAACCATTTAGCTACTGGCTGATTACCTAGAGGGCAACAACTTTCACTTGGTTAGTCAAGTTAAGTCAATAGATCCAGTTAGATTTTACTAGGGCTGGATGACTTGACTTGATTACTGTTAATTAGGTGTTTAATGCCCAGACTCATATTGATGCACAGACATAAGCATTCTTGAGTCCAGGCTGTGCCCTATGTATCTCACACCATTCTATGTTTTTCAAGCACAATCAAGGTACACCTAGGTGTTTGTGAGATGCTCTGGCTGAATTCTAGGGGAACATGATTTCTAAGGTAGAGCCTAGGCTAAGTCCAAATTTGAAAATCTAGAAAAATCAGAATTTTGAAAACAAAATTTTCCTAGAATTTTAAAACATAAGATGATTTTGAAAACAGGTAAAAATGTAGGAAACTGATTTGAAAATCAAAAACTATTCTACCCAACACATTCCTATTTGTCTTCTAAAAGTAGGATTTAACCAAAAAGAAACTAATAAGCATAAATAAGTAGAGTTCAACTAAGCACCAGTACAGTCAAACTAGACAGTATAGGTCTCTATCCAAGATACATCAAATAATAGCGTCATAAAGCAGGATCATCGAAAGCAGGATCATCAGCTGGAGGGTCGTCAGCTGGAGGTGGTGCAGGGGGCTGCTCGGGTGCAGGCTGAGGCTGTCCCTAGCGACGTATCTCGCCTCGGAGAGAGGCGAACCCTGCAGCTATCTCGGATCGAAGAGATCGGAGGAAGCGATGACTCTCTCGAACAGTGCGTCAAGTCTCAATGAACTGAACCTCAAGCCGGGCAGTCTGTCCTCGACGGAGAGTGACGCCGAAGTCGAAGGTCCGGCTGATGTGGAGTGCCCAGCAGAGGTGGAAGGATTTGCGAAAAACTCCTCTGCTAAGAAGTCGGGTCACTCCTCTCCCTCGCCTAGTGCATCCTCGGCCTCTGCAGCGATAGGAGCTGTGACTGGCGGCGGCCGGCCCTTCCAGGCCAGAATCCCCTCGGTGGTGACCTCTATACCGGCTAATCGAAGACTCTACTTCCCTAACTCATCATATATGGTAAGTGGGATGAGTGTCCCTATGGACGTGTCTATCCTAGATTTGGAGAAAATCTGGGTCAGGATATGACAGTAGGGCATATGGATCACTCCAGATGTGACTGTACTAGATGCATGAATGATGTTATGAAACATATGCAATGCAATGTCTATATCTAGGCGCTGACTAAGAGCGTACAAAAAGAATGAGTGGGATGATCGCATCTTTGAGACGTCTCGAGATGTGATGGGCAAAATGCATGCTGTCAGAACTTTGTACATAACATGGTCCTGAACCTTAAGAAGAGTTGACCTGAACTCAGTCAGGCCAAAGAGTCTCTCCTCCCCAAAAAAATACATATAGATGTTATCTAAGGTGATATGGGAATAGGGATCACCAAATGGTAGATCCCTAACCGGATAGCACAAGAAGGTACATGTGGACTCCCTAAGCTCTAGACTCGTACGAATCAGGGAGGGGGTAAGCTGGATGTCAGTTCCACCCACTCTGGTGGAATATGTAGTATCATCAACCTTTTCAAAGTTGTGATAGAACTAGGCACACAAATCTTGATTTACTGTATTGTTGTAGTCAACCAGTTTCCCTAAGTGATAATAATCTATCATCTTGACAGCAGGGAGACAAAACTGGGAAAAAATGCCCTACCTACATACCTAGGTTTAATGGACTCGAATGTAAACCTAGCAAAATCTACCCTATGCTGCTCCGAGGGGAATCTAGGGTCCGTAGAAGGGGCCCTAGCCGGTGTAGGATCAACAATGCGACGTTTCCTATTTTTTACAATATACCAGAAAAACAGCAAAAACTAGTACGAAATTTATGTAGTAGATGATTAAGGAAGGTTTAGAGTATACCTAGGAGGCATTGCTAGGAGTAGGGGAGGAAGAAGTGGGTTGGAGGCGCCTTGGTTGGGGAGAAATCACACGAGAATCTCGTGCTCGGCTTCGGCAGAAAACGAACAGAAAACTTCTGTTCGCGACGATATTCCGGGTTGAAGGCGCCTTAAATCATGTTTAAGGCGCCTTATTGGGTCTGTTGGAGGCGCCTCGGAGATGATCCGAGGCGCCTTAGGGTAAGTCGGCGGGAATTTTCCTAATTCCTGCCTCTGTATAGGGCGCCTCCCTTGTGTGGGAGGTGCCTCTGAAAGGCGCCACGTGTTATTTATTTATTTATTTTTTAATTTTTTTAAGTATTAAGTTAATTTGTTTTAAAGGTTAGGTTAATTAAGAAAATAAAAAAAAGTTAATTAAAATTTTGAAAAATATTTTGAGTTAATTAAATTTTTGAAAAATATGTTAAGTTAATTAAATTTTTGAAAAATATGTTAAGTTAATTAATTTTTGAAAAATATTTTAAGTTAATTAAATTTTTGAAAAATGTTTTAAGTTAATTAAAATTTTGAAAAATATTTTAAGTTAATTAAATTTTGAAAAATATTTTAAGTTAATTAATTTTTGAAAATTATTTTAAGTTAATTAAATTTTTGAAAAATGTTTTAAGTTAATTAAATTTTTGAAAAATATTTTAAGTTAATTAAATTTTGAAAAATATTTTAAGTTAATTAAATTTTTGAAAAATGTTTTAAGTTAATTAAATTTTTGAAAAATATTTTAAGTTAATTAATTTGAAACATATTAATTTAATTTTAATTACGAATTTAAATTTTAATTCGAATTTCGAATTTGAATCTTGAATTAGAAATAATTTAATTATAATTACGAATTTCGAATTTTAATTCGAATTTCGAATTTAAATCTTAATTTAATTTTAATTACGAATTTTCATTTCGAATTTCGAATTTGAATCTTGAATTAGAACTACTTTAATTATAATTACGAATTTTAATTTGGAATTTCGAATTTTAATTCAAATTTCAAATTTGAACCTTAATTTAATTTTAATTACGAATTTTAACTTCGAATTTCAAATTTTAATTCGAATTTGATTCTAAATTTAATTTTGATTATGAATTTTCATTTCGAATTTGAATTCGAATTTCGAATTTGAATTCGAATTTCGAATTTGAATTTTAAATTTGATTTTCTTTTAATTTCTATTCCTTAGTCATCTCACCCGATCTAAATTTTCAATCAGGTAGTCCTATAATTTTTGTGAGATAAATTAGGTTCAATTTTAGGGTTTGGTTTAACTTTGTGTTAGATTCAGGTTTAGCTTTGGGTTCAACAAGTATACGTTCTTTGGATAAACTTCTGGGCTATGGTGAGTCACAAGGACATCATTAAAGTAACCATGCCTTCAAGGTTTTCCAAATAGTCCTATCCATTGAACTTAGTACAAAACCTTGGTCTAACTAGTTATGATCCATAAAGGGTAGCTTCGGTCGATTCCACTTAGCCAAATGCACCAGGTCAAAGTCATATCTTCCTAGACATGCAATGACTAAGCTTCCCCAACGTACTATCATCCAATACTTCACCAGTACCGTGAGTTAAGTTAAACCTAGCCCATTTTAATCTAACCTTAATTACCCTGCCGGGTAGTCTACTCTTGGTTACCCTTATCGGGTGGATTAAGTTTGGAGGTGCTAGTTATTCTGGAGCATTCCCTTGGATTTTTAAGATTTTGTTTGACTTTGATCTTAATTTGAATTTAATTTAATTTGGATTTTGATTTAATTTGAATTTTAATTTAATTTTATTGTTAATTTAGTTTTATTTTTATTGTTTTTCTTCTAGCTCCCCCTGGATCATAGCCTCGATATGGTCTATCGAGATAATGTATTTGATCATTAGGGACCCAATATTGACCAAGTCCAACTTGATAACCAGGTTGGACTTGGGTACCCATACTTGGACTGATTTATTATTTTGTCTATTTACTAAGGACACGTAGGATCTATATTTTCTTTTAGTTTTATAACCTAACCCAGTTTTGTTGTAAACGGCTCTTTGTGTCTCAAGAATTAAGTCAAGCTTCTTTGAGCCCAAAGAGAACCGTTCTAATGTATTTTTTAAAATCCTTAACCTGAGTTTTCAGACTGGAGTTTTCTTCCTCAAGTTTTTGAACTCGAGTTGAACTTCCAGTCTGAACTGGGTCAGGCAAGGTCTTGGGGTTAGTCACTTCTTTAAGGACTGCTACTTCCTTTAGAAGTGACTTGACCTTTAGGTTTGACTTAGTTAATTTGCGTAGTAAGTAATTAACTAAATTGTTAAGTCGAGGAGCACTTACAGCGGGGTCAGGCTCTTCGGAAATGGATACGGATCCGTGGCTTCGCTCGGACTCGGCTTCTGACTCGCTCTCGCTCTCGGACAGTTCAATCTGGTCCCGGGCCATCAGCGCAAGTAGACTCGTCTGATCGAGTTCATCGTCGGTGTCTTCTTCTGAGGATTCTTCCCAAGTCGCTTTCAGCACCTTCCTTTTTCTCTGCTTCTTTGCATCCTTCTGATTTGGGCAGTTGGCCTTGATGTGCCCTTTTTGGTTGCATCCGTAACAAATCACCTCGAACTTGACTCTTGAGCTGGGTTGACCCTCCTTGGATTGTACTGCTTTCTTTAGGTCTCTCTTGTTGAAGCCCTTCTTCTTCTTGTAGAGTTTCTTTACAAGATTTACTAGTTCGGTTGTCAATTCATCGTCTGAGTCGGGTTCGACTTCCGATTCTAGTTCAATTTTTCGTCGTGATTTCGGTTCGCGTGTTCGACTGGTACCTGCAACCAAAGCAACCCCCTTCTCGGTTGGCTGTGTATTAGTCTGTTTATGCAATTCAAACTCACAAAATAACTCATCTAATTTTATAGAAGATAGATCCTTGGAGACTTTGTAGACATCTACCATTGATGCCCACAATGTACTCCTTGGAAACGAGTTTAGTGCGTACCTTACGATGTCTCGATTCTCGACTTTCTGCCCGATTGAATGGAGGGAGTTGAGAACGTCTTGTATGCGCGCGTGGAGTTGACTTACTGTTTCTCCTTCCTGCATTTTTAGATTATATAGTTTATTGAATAGAATATCTCTTTTACTAACCTTGGTGTCGGAGGTGCCCTCGTGGAGTTCGATCAGCTTCTCCCAAAGCTCTTTTGCGCTGGAGAACGGTCCAACTCTATTGAGCTCCTCCTTGGTCAGTCCGCACTGGAGGGTGCAGGTCGCTCTGGCATTAACTTCCACCTTCTTGATTAGAGTCGGTTCCCATTTTTCGCAGGGTGTCGGCTTGCCGTCTTCGTCGGTTGGCTGTTGTATTCTAGTTTTGATAATCATCCAGGTATCAAACTGGATCTTCAGGTAAGTTTCCATTCGTCCCTTCCAGTACCCGAAGTCTTCTTCGGAGAAGAGCGGGGGACGAACGGTGCTGAAATCCTCTTGTTGGGCCATTTGTTAAATATGCAAAACAAAAAATAGCAGAAATGTCCCAAGACTATGCCTTGGATTAGCAGTGCGGGAAATAAAGCTAAGAAATAACGAACTCGAGTGGTGTTGCACTTGCACCAGCCTCGAGCAAAAACTGATTCGAAAAAAATAATTAGAATATAGTTATTAAGCTAATTCTAATTGACTCCGTAAAACTGAAAATACCACGAAAAAAATTACGTGATTGGTGGTTGCACCAGATCAACGCGACCCCGCTCTGATACCAATTGTTGGATCGAGAAGCACTAGAGGGGGGTGAATAGCGCTCGTGGTTTTCACTATTTTCGAATTCGTAAATCGTACGAGTTTAAGCAGCGGAATAAAGAAAAGGGAACAAAAACAATACACAAGGACACGAGGAGTTACTTGATTCGGAGCCTGTGGCGACTCCTACTCCAAGGCCCGCGATCGTTGATCGCTTCCGGTGGACAACAACTATAAGCTCGAAGCAATTGTACAGATTAAGATTTACAATGAGTGCGAGAATGTAAATTATACCGAACGACATATTCTAAAACAGCGGAGCTCCGAGTCGTCGGAAGGTTGCTGCAGTACTTTGGGATGAACTTGTTAGCAGTTGAACGCAGAAGGATCGCTTGTGAATTCTTCAATTTAGTGCTGCTCGAACCCTCCTTATAAACAGTGATGGAGGCGCCTCCAGGCCGCCGAGTCGCATGCGTGGATCAACTCTGATCTGGTCGCACCTTATCCCATTGAAGGCGCCTCCAAGCTGCTCCAAGGCACCTCCAACGCCTGGTCCAAGACGCCTCCAGCTTCTCTGGACAGCTGGCTTCGGCTAGCACCTGAGCCTCCAAGCCCCATGGAGGCGCCTCAGACACTGTTCATCCGAGGCTAAGTGTGCTTCTTTGTTCCTGCAAAATGTATTAGTCCCAAACACAAACCCTGCAAAACAAAGTTGGCACAGAAACAATATGATAGATATAATTGATAGTCATCGGACTGTCCGGGTCTGACTTCGGATTTCCAACCGGAAACCCTAGGTCGACCCAACGCCTACTGTTCCCTCTATGGGGAGCGCGTCCTCACCTACTCCACTCAGGAGATTTACCTGTTGCCAGTGCGATCCTCCAGATTGACTGGACTTTTGCTCGGCGTTCGAAGCTTCAGGACTTTCTGCTGGACTCCCGCTCCCCGGCCCGTCCAGTCTTTCACTTGGTTCGTGACACCAGGACTTTCCACCTAGGGTTACCCCCTAGGACTTTTGCCTGAAGCTCTCGACTCACCAAGACTTTCCGCATAGGGTTACCACCCCCTAGGGTTTTCCACTTGCTCAACCGTAGCTAGGACTTTCCTGAGACACTCAATTAAGTACCTTAGATTACAAAACAACTTAACTTTGAATTCCTTTGCCATTATCAAAACAACGGTCGATCGTCGGATGCTTCCCGCACCAACACCACCTCCTCTATGCACTGACCGATGTACATTACCTCGCACGGTCGGCACTTCACAGTTCACCCCACTAGAGGTCCCACACTCCCAATGATTCATATGAGCAAAAATTATGCTGAGTTGCCAATCAAAGTCAAGTCAAGGTAAGTAAGAGGTGACCTTAATGGAATCAGATCCAGCTCATATCGGATTCGAGTTTGATCATGCCTACTTAATTAATACATTCATGCCCAGAAATAGAATTTGCCTGGAGACAAGATAGCTACTAAGACTCAATCTCAATTATCAACATCACTCTGGTCTCGGCTCAGGATTTTGACATTTAGTGATATAAATGAACCAAACGTTTGTAAACAAGTTTGGTATTTGGTTTAGTAAGATTTTGTTTATGATTGTTCAATAAATACAAGATCAATTAAATGAACAAGCTTGTACAGCTCGTTAAACTGAACGAATAAGCTTGAACATATGTGTTCAACTCGTTAATGTTCGTGAACAATGTTCATAAATAATGTTCATTAATAAAAGTATGTCAACATGCTAAATAAACAAAGAACATTTCAAAATGAATAAACAAGTTTGTTTTATCAAACTCAATATCCACCTAAATAAGCTTAAAATGTAAAAGTTTCAAACAATCAAACAAGCTTTAATTGAGAGTTCGATAACAACTAAACAAACAAAGTTCAAGACAAGCTTGAACCAAGCTCAAACTCATAAAAAAGAAACCAAGCCAAGTTTGAACAATCATTTTAGCAACTTGGTTCATAGGCTCAGTTTGGCTTGACTCGACTACCTTATCAAACAAACTAGAACACTATAAGCTTGACTCGTTTACAACTCTACTGACATCCTCTCTGTCTCGTCCTCGGGTCCTAGCATCCTCCACGCCTCAGTCATTGACATTATCCCAGCCTCAGCCACCTTCTCTATCTAGGACTTAGCTTCAAACCCCGACATCCTCCACGTTTTAGTCTCAGTAACTAACATCGCCCCTGACTCGACCTTAGTCATCGACATCATCCTAGCCTTAGCTGTCGACACCATCCCAAACTCGGTCTCATCCACCGACTTCGTCTAGGACCCAACCTCAGATCCTGGTATCATCCATGCCTCAGCCTTGTTGGGATATTCTCGATGTTGGTGCGTGCTAGAACATATTTTATAAACATGAGTAGTGAAAATAAAATAATAATAATTTCTAATTATTACATCACACACACCACACGGATACAAAGATACAACCTGTCAAACATGATCGCTTAATTAAACTTTTATGAAAAGTTAATTTACGCTAGGTATACCTTACGAATGACCTGTAACGAGAAGGGGATCAACCGTAATGACGTTGTCGAGCCTCACCTCTATTCATATCCATGCCGAGCTCCTCAAGACAACTCCTTAAGTACAAGCTTCTCTTTCGGAAGTTACTAGACACGAGCGAAGAAAAGGGATCAAGAAGAAGAAGAAGAGAAGCACACAAGGGAGGGTTTTTCTCCCTTGTGGTGGTCACAGCAACAAGAGGGTGTTGGCGGCGGGAGAGACATGACACGTCGAACGTATGACATAAATGATGACATGACACATCACATGCATGGAATAACATGACTGAGTGTGTAGGACATTTAGAAGTAATCCGGACATCTAGAATTGTACTCAATCGATCACGATGGATGCACACCGTGGGTGTATAGAGTATCAAATCTCTCACTTTTAGAAATTGGTCACCAAGCAAATCCAAAAAGATCAAAGCCCTGCCTCTTTCTTTTCATCAACGCTTTTTTTTTAAAAAATAATAATAATAAAAACTTAGCATATGTACAAAATCCATCCTAAATGCAAAGTATATCTAAGATCAAGGGGTAAGTAAAAAAGAATGCGTCTTAATTTCCTCAATCTCTAGTTTGAATTCTTCTTCCAAAAAGGTCTTCTATGATATGGAATTCATTTTGCTTGATAGGCCCAACTTGCACACCTCAATCACCAACTACGCCTCCCACCCTATCGTCCTCCTCATAGTCTCTAAGTCCACTACGTATGAGCCCATGTCCATGTCTGCTACCCTCCTCCTCACTGCAGCCTACTTTGGCCCGACGATTGTTTGCCCACCCGGTACTACCGTTGCATACCTCCAGGTTATTGAAATTGCGCCACTCCATCCATCTCCACACTTGATCGAGCCCCGCCACCACCTCCTCTGTGCACTAACCGATGCACATTGCCTCGCAAGATAGGCACTTCACAGTTCACCCAGCATAGAGGTCCCGCGTTCTCCATTGACACTGATATGGTAGAATTTTGGAGCCCCAACATAACTCATATGGGAAAAAATCATGTTGAGCTGTCAATCAAAGTCAAGTCAAGGTAAGTCTGTGACCTTAAGGGAATCAGACCCATCCCATATGGGATTTGAGTTTGATCATGCCTACTTAATTAGTACATTCATCCCTAGAATTAGAATTTACCTGGAGACAAGACAGCTACTAAGACTCGGTCTTAGTTATCAACATCGCTTCGGTCTCGGCTCCGGACTTTGATATTTAGGGATGTAAATAAACCAAACGTTCATAAACAAGTTTGATATTTGGCTTAGTAAGATTTTGTTTACGTTTTTTCAATAAACACAAGATCAATTAAATGAACAAGCTTGTACAACTCGTTAAACTAAACAAATAAGCTTAAACATATGTGTTCAACTCGTTAATGTTCGTGAACAACGTTCATAAATAATATTCATCAATAAAACTCTTTCAACATGATAAATAAATAAAGACCATTTCAAAATGAATAAGCAAGTTTGTTTTATCAAATTCAATAACCAACCAAACAAGCTTAAAATGTAAAAATTTCAAATAATCAAACAAGCTTGAATTGAGGGTTTGATAACAACTAAACGAACAAAACTCAAGCCAAGCTTGAACCAAGCTCAAGCTCATAAAAAGAAACTAAGCCAAGTTTGAACTATCATTTCAGCAACTTGGTTTATAAGCTCGGTTTGGCTTGACTCGACTACCTTATTAAACAAGTTTGAACACTATAAGGCTTGGCTCTTTTACAACTCCACTGACATCCTCTTTGTCTCGGCCTCGGGTCCTAGCATCCTCCACGACTCAGGCGTCGACATCGTCCCAGCCTCAGCCACCTACTCTATCTAGGACTCAGCTTCAAACCTCGACATCCTCCACGCCTTAGTCTCAGTCACTAATATCACCCCTGACTCAGCCTTAGTCATCGACATCGTCCTAGCCTTAGCTGTTGACACCATCCCAAACTCAGTCTCATCCACCGACTTCGTCTAGGACCTAACCTCTGATCCCAGCATCATCCATGCCCCAGCCTTGGATCCTGACATCCTCCACACCTCAGTCTTAGTCGTCGACATCGGCCTAGGCTTGGCCTCGGTCACCGACATTGTCCCGACCTCGGCATCAACCATCGACTTCATCTCGGACTCGACCTAAGATCCCAACATCCTCCCCTCTCAACCTCAGTTGGCAACTTCTTTTATTCTTAAGGCTACTCAACATCAACTTCATTTCCTCATTCTCGGATCAGGCCCACACCCTATATGTTGGCTCACTGAAAACGTGTAGGGCACACATGGATAAGGAAGTGGCATAATAGCTTTAATAATAAGACCATTTTTTCCCAAGCGATGCAGACAACAATTGTGAATATTCCAGAATACGTGACACCGGATGAATAGAGAAGCGATTATGTGGTTATTAGATCTGGTCTCCTAGATGTCCTCCCTCAAACACATGATGCCTAGTGGATAGAGAAACAACTAACGGTTGTACAATTTGATCCCCTCATTGGCTCATATGAGGATGATGAAAGAGAACGTAGTGTTTGACATGGAGATGCTCTTCTGACAGCTACATAAATCCTAGAGAAGGCAATTAAGTGCAAGAGGTACTCTCTCTCACACTCTCTTCGGCTGCATTAAATTCTCACACTTTCTTCTTCTTCCTTTGCTAGTTTCATATCTCAAGTAAACCCTAACTCGAGCGTCGGAGTGACCTGCCGGGATCCCTTCCCAGTGTCATTCTAACACTTTGTTGAAGTGTGTTTCAGGTCCTCCTTATCCCCGTCACTTACTATCTCCTGAGAGTGTGCACGTCAACTTGTTCATTGACTGGTGGCTTTACCATCTACGGTATTTGACCAGAATATACACCACTAATATGTCGTAATGTTGTGGTGGGTACTCGTACTGTCGCTTGCTCACCACGTAGAACAGGATGTGTACTTCCTCCCATGTCACATTCTCAACCGCCAGTTGTGCCTGGAATACCAACTCCAAGTTGAGCCGCCGGTAGCCGATGGCATAGAGGTGTGGGATGAGGGAGAGGCAGGAGAAAGCAAACTTTGAGGTGACTTGGTTGCTAGCGTTGAGGCGGTCGTTGAGGCCGCCGTACCAGGAGCCCGTCAAAACCATGTAAGTCCCACACTTGAAGGTTGTGGCAGTCCCAAGTTACCTCTAGGGCGTAGCACAGATGGTGGTCACATGACTTTTTGGCGTAATGGTCGGGGGTCGATTTGTAAGTACCCTGTAGAGGTTTTGATGTAATCAACTAAGTCAAGTTAGATCATGTTGTGATTTGATCCTTGTGTCTTAGTGTGCAGGAACTTGGGAGCATAGGAGGTCGACCAAATGACGGAGCTAGCGAGAAGAACGACATGGGAGAGAGTCAATGAGTTCAATGCATCCAAGGGATGAGGCGTTGCGAAAGAGTGCGCTGGCAGACGAGAAGGTAGCGCATGGCATTTTTGAGGGATGAGAAGCCGGAGCAAAATGTTACTCAAGAAGGTCTGAAAATGAGTTCGAGTGAGCCCTATTCCGGATGACCGAAATCACCCAATTAAGCGGAGCCGGAGTGAGAGCTCGGACGAAAAAGTCAACAAAATTGTTGACTTTGGTTTGGGAGCCTGGACCCCCGGGGATAGCCAGGGCGCCTCGAGCTCGTGCCCTGGTTGAGGTGGTTCAACCCGATTCGGGCGCCCGATCCTGGTCCAAGCACTCGTACCTAGTCTAGGCGTCCAGACCAAAAAACTTATCAAAACGTGAGCTGTCACGATCTGTTGTACCATAGATAAAATTTTATCCACCCCGAGTGCCTGGATCAACACTATAAATATAGCCCTAATTTCAATAGTTAAAGAACAATACTTGTAAATAAATTCTCTTTCTGTTCTACTACTTTTGTGAGCTATCAATGTTGTAAAGAGGCTACTCCGCCTAAAGGAGATTTTAGTAGCTTCATTTGTCAAGGATTATCAATCTTCTGATTACAAACCTAGTAAACTCTCTTGCCTCTGTTTTTAATTTGTGCATTTACTGTTTGTTATTATATAAGGGTTTGCCTAACTTAGTCCGAATATCAAGAAAGGGTATTCGTGTCTTTTCAAGGCTATTCACCCCCTCTAGTCGGCTGCCAGGGAACCAACAATTGGTATCAGAGTGAGGACTTTTCAGAAGGACTAACCACTGATAGAAGCAAAGAAATCAATGGTCGGTCCAACTTCATCCCGATAAAGTTTGAGGGGGAGTTCGCGCACTAAAAACGTCGAATGGAGATATTCCTAAAAATCAACTTTGAAGTTCTTTTAATAATTAAGTACGGTTTTGTAGTTCTCAAAGATCTGCAAGGCATAGAAAAAGAAGAGTACCTCTGGATGAAGGAGCAAAGCGATTTCGTAGCCAACAGTAGAGCGGAATATCACGTATTAGGTGTATTACCGCCTCAAAAAGTAAATCACATCAGAAGCTACACATCGGGAAAAGATCTCTCGGAGAAGCTCCTAGAACTCCATGAAGGAACATCCGAAGCGAAGCTTGCATGATGGGGCATCCTTTGGAGTAAGCTAACGAACATCCGTCTATAAAAAAGTGAGAAGGTAGCCCAACTACACTCGAACATCAAGGAGCTGATCACTGGGTTGGTCAACCTCGGCGAAACGGTAACCAACTGACACTCGGTACGCTATGCACTCAACGCTTTTCCCAGAACTCCAGAATAAACTTCGATTATAGATGCCTACTACATCTCGAATGACCTGAAGGTAAGTACCCTAAAGGAACTTTTTTCTGTTGGTGCATTCGACCTCCAAGGTTTTAATGTCAGACAAATATGTTTAAGTATGCTTAAATATGTTTAAGTATGGAACTTGATCAAGGGAAGTCCTAGTTGCAGGCTAGGCAAGGGGAAAAATCTTGGTATATCGTGGAAGCCAGGTGGATAGGTCTGGAGGATTGATCCCTGGGTAACCGAATACTGAGTCTTGGTGAGTGAAGCCAAGTGGAGAAAATCCTAGGGGGAGGTAACCTTAGGTCCTGGTGAGTGAAACCAGGTTGAGAAAATCCTAGGGGGTGATAACCTTAGGTCATGGTGAGTGAAGCCAGGTTGAGAAAACCCTAGGGGGTGGTAACCTTAGGTAACGAGAAGTCTTGGAGGAGTGAACTCCAAGCAAAGTTGTTCGGATGGTTTCTGGTCGACCGCGCGCGGTCGACCGGACCAGCGGATCTCGGTAAATCTAGGTTTAGGTTTATCATTGTATTCTGTATTACTATTATTGTCGTTGGCTAATGTAGTATTGTAGGAAAAGTCTTAGTGGATCGGGCGATTAGACACTAAGTAGGAAAAGTCCAAACATGTCTGGAGGACCATGTTTGGCAGGTAAGTTGAGGTAAACAACTGGAGGAGCGACAGTGAGGTCGGGTTCCTGAAAGAATCAACCTAAGGTCGCTGATCCAACTGAAGAAACTGGGAAGGTTTCCAACTTGAGATCAAGACAGTTCTACTGTCTTTTATACTACTCATGCATTATAATATTACTGTGCTAATCTATGCTTTGCAGGATTATTATCTAACACTATTTTGCAGGTTCGACCCGATCGGTCGACCGAACAGGAGAATTGGTCGACCGAACCAGGTCAACTAAAAGCAGGTATCAGTTCAGACCAAAACAGAGTACAGTCCGGTCAAAGCTTGATCGGTCGACCGAACCAGAGGATCAGTCGACCGAACCAGAGGATCGGTCGACCGAATCATGATGAGTCAGCACAGCCAGCTTATCAGCATCGATCAGAAGCAAAAGGAAACAGAGCTGTTCGGTCGACCAAACCAGGGGATCACGGCAAATCTCGACGCAGTAAACGTAGATCACGGCAAATCTCGACGAACAGGGAAGGAGCCTGTTCGGTCGATTGAAAAATGGGATCGGTCGACCGAACCTTTAATGAGCAATTAATCCAGAAGATCGAGCCAGCGTCAGACTCCAGCTAGGAAGGAAGGGAGCTGGTTCGGTCGACCGAACAGAGGGATCGGTCGACCGAACGTCCAGTACACCTATAAAAGGAGGCTCAAAGTCTGCGGCTATACAACTCTTCTGATCATCTAAAAAGCTCTTCTTCGCGTATAGATTGTGCTACACATCTTCAATAGCTCAGCAAGTCACTCCGTCCGGAAGTACCGACCAAGCTACATCCTACGCATACGATTGTCGGTATATTTATTTTCATATTGCACTTAAATTAAAATAAGATAGTAGGAGTGTTACTATCTTATTTCATTGTACTTGTACGATCTGCTTCTTTCCAAAGATTTCAGAAAGAAGGGTTTTAGTGCATTGCCCATTGGTGCGGTCGAGGACCGCGGGCCTTCGAGTAGGAGTCGAGCTAGGCTCCGAACGAAGTAAACAGACTTGTCTATTCTTTTACTTTCCGCTGTGCACGATTATGATTTAAAAGTAAAAGAAAGGTTTTAAAAGAAGTGATATTCCCCCCCCCCCCCCCCCCTATTGCTCACATCCGATCTATCATTTTCGACTTTGGAATTACATAAAACTCGATGTACAAGTACAACAAAGAGAGTCAAGCCAAAATCTAGTACTAAAAGCCACCAAAAAAGATGAACTCGAGTTAGACTCAGATCTGGAAGGAGACCAAGAAGCTTATATGGTAAAGAAATTTTTTTTTTAAATATAACAAATTTAAATAAATGTAGAATAGAAAAAATTCAAGAAATAAAAGAAATGTTTGATGCTATCAGTGTCAAATACTATTAGTGTCAAATAAATAAAACATAAAGGAGGACTGTCCAAAACTTAAAAAGGAAAAAGACAAAGGGCTCAAGCAAAACAAGCACAAGAATCTCAAGGTCACGTGGGACGAAAGCTCATCATCTGTGTTAGAAATAAAAGCATACGCCGAACTAGCACTAATGGCTAGTCACGAAGAACCAAGCACCTCAGAAGCCAACATCGATGAAGAGGGAGCTACTTTAGACAAATACAGGGAAGCAGGGGGAGAATCAAGCTTCATATCCGATATGGTAAGTGAGGTATGCCTCTTATCTCTTGATCAACTATATTATATTATTAAATCAATGTCTAAATTAATGTGTAAATTAAAAGCTAAAAAGGAAAATTTAAAAAGGAGAATTTAGAGATAAAGAGAATCTTGCCAACATATTGCTTAATAGAGAATCTTGAAAATTTAAAAATTAAAAATGCTAATTTAAAGAATTTAGCATGCTCAAATTTTAGACATTCTGAAGGATTAAATTGATATTATAGATTTCACAAGGGGTAAATCAGAAAAATAACAAAAACATACATTCCTAGAAAATACTTGATTAATCCAATGGAAAAAAACCTATATTGGGTTCCAAAGTCATGCTTAGTTTATGATCTTGTCGGAATGAGGGAAGCTGGAAAGCTGGGGATTGGACGACTACTGACGGGATGAAGACCTCAATCTTACAAAACAAAATCAAATCAAGGAAGGGATCCCTGACATTGGCTCTCCGACGCTCAAGTCAGAATCAGGAAGAGAGAATGAGTAATCAAGAAATAGATAGATCTTGCCTTTCCTTATACATGACGTACCCTTTTATACCTTTCTTTGTGATCGTTCATCTGTTCCTATTTAATGATATTAATTGCCAAAGGAAAACTTCTTTGTCTTAACTTCCATGCATTAATGATAGATGAAATGTTCTTCTTTATCTTGACTTCTTCACATTTAATGATAGATGGAGTGTTCTATTTTGTTTCCTCGTCTTCTCCTGTGTAATGTCATTCATTGCGCCGGACAGGCGGTCCGAGCGGCTCGTTTTCCCGCTGACCGAAACAACCACCTATGGGTTTGTCCATTTGTCCGACCGACCCATGATGTCCATTCGGCTGATGGGCCCATGATGTTCATTCGGTTGATGGGCCCATGATGTCCATTCATCTGACCTGCCAGATGATCTGCTCGACCACTCCTTTGCCGACCGGGCTAACCAGACAGACACATTTGGCCGAGACTCTTTCCGTAAGTCCTGGCGTTGGCTGCCTTGACTTTGACCAACACCGTGTCAACTGTCCCGTGACGGGTGGACTCTCCCTTAAAGCCACATCAACTTAATTAGTACAAATTTCTAATTTTAATTTAATTTTAATATTTACCTTTTAATTAATTACCTAATGTGCTAAAATAAATTTATGTACAATTTCTCTTATAAATTAATTAGGTATTATTTATTTTTTTTAAAAAAAAAAGAGGATTCCTTTTTCTATATATAGATTTTTTTTTATTATTGAATTATTTTTTATGATTTGTTTTCAAATATTATATTTTTTAATTTAAAAATATTTTACAGAGTTATTTTTATTTTTATAAAATTTATTTTTTTTGTAAAAACTTATAATATTCTCTGTCTAATAAAATATTTTCAAAAAATTTTTAACTAATGTTTAATTTTGTATGAATTATTTTCTAAATACTAATTTTTAATATTCAAAATTTTTTAACACTCAATATTTGAAAAATTGCTGCTTAGATAGATCTTATTTTTTCATGAAAATTTTATTACTACTTTAGATATATCTGCTTAACCTTTATGAAAATTCTCAGAATTTTTCAACAAATAAAATAATTTTTAAAATTATTCTTGTTAAAAATTTTAATAAAAAAATCAGAATTCCTAGAATAAATTTTATTTTTAAAAAACAAAAGTGTTAGTCACTGTTCGAGTATTCCTTAGACTTTAATTTCAATTTAATTTAGCAAAACTTTTATTTTTAATGTGATCAAAGAGGGAGAGTTAGAAGCTAAGTTTAACAGGAGGTACATTTTTTTTCAAATTTACATATCTAATGTTTTAAAACTTGTATATTTATTTTGTCATGTTTTACCCTAACTTAACTTGGGTTGATCCACATTAAAAAGGGAGAGATTGTAAGTATCACGTAGAGGTTTTGATGTGATCAACCAAGTCAAGTTAGGTACTATTGTGGTTTGATCCTTGTGTCTAAGTGTTTAGGAATTTAGGAGCACAGGAGGTCGAGCAAAACATACAGCTAGCTAGAAGGACGACATGAGAGAGAGCCGAAGGGCTCGGTGCGTCTGAGGGGCGAGGCGCTGTAGAAGAAAATGTTGGCGAATGAGAAGGAGGTGTGCGACGTTTCTGATGGACGAGAAATCAGAGTGGAAAGTTGTTTGAGAAGGTCAGAAAATGAATTCGGGTGAGCCATATTCCGGATGATCGAAATCACTCAATTGAGCGGAGCTGTAGCAAGAGCCCAGACGAAAAAGTCAACAAAATTGTTGACTTTGGTCCTGGCGCTTTGACCCCCGGGGCTAGCAAGGGCGCCCCTGGCTCGCGCCCTGGTCGAGCTAGTTGTGCCTGGTTTGGGCTCTCGGACCTGATCCAGACACCCGGGCCAGGAAACTTATTGAAAAGTGAGTTGTCCCGATCCGTTGCGCCGTGGATAAAATTTTATCCACTCTAGGAGCCCAAAACTCTTCCAGGCGCCCGGATCAGCGCTATAAATACAACCCTGATTTCAATAGTTAAAGAACAACACTTGTAAACAAATTCTCTTTTTGTTTTACTACTTTGTGAGTTGTCAACGTTGTAAAGAGACTACTCCGCCCAAAGGAGATTTTAGTGAGCTTCATTTGTCTAGAATTAGTAATCTTCTTATTGCAAATCTAGTAAACTCTGTTATTTTTAATTTGTGTATTTACTGTTTATTTTTATACAAGTGTTTGTCTAATTTTGTCCGAAAATCGAGAAACGATATTCATGTCTTTTCATGGCTATTAACCCCTCCCCCCCATTTATATTGTTGGGGCCGATACTAGGAGGTCGTTAAGATAACAGATCTACCTTTGAAGGTGGTGGTGGCATCAAGGGCGACAGACCAATTACCGTCGATGTGGGTGCACACGATTCAATCATAGCTGAAATTGCCTTGCTATTCGCCTAGCCTGATCATCCTCAGGCAGCCTTCCACCAGATTAAAGTACTTAAAGTAGTACGTGAAGGATTAAGTCTCTATTAAATAGGGTAATACGGGATTAATAATAACAGTGATTTTATTATTAAGAAATTAAATCTCAATTAAATTAAGTGATCTACATGATGGAAGACGAGATTTTAACTTTTATGTTTTGAATGTAGATTGAATGAGTAGATTCAATAATCTTAGTTCGTTAATATTAATGATTTGTTAACGCTTTATGAATTTGATAATGGAGATGGGCTTGGTATAAAAGGGAGAGGTGAAAATTTATTTGGGCACTTTGAGATTTTAATTCTTCTTCGACTCTTCCCCGTCGAGACTAAAGAAAGAAGTAATGCCTTTAGCAATAGATTCAGGTGAGTCATTCGTTTGCCATTGTATGTGATTTCAGTTTTGCCTAATTTATTGATAATAGTTAGATCCTTTAGATGATGTATCATATGGTTTTGTTTTGAAGCATTGATCACTATGATTTCAATTGGTATTAGAGTTTAGGATTAACTTATCGCCGTGTTTGAATATGTAAATTCCGGTTTGGACCCTAGCAGAGCTTGAATTATAAATTGGGATCGCTTCATTAAATCTCAATTAAAATCTGGCCAGTGATTTCCTTTTAACATACAACTCAAATTGAGAGATGACGAGTATAATTTTTTCAGGCAATTTGAATTACAAAAATTTCTTCAAATATATTAATTCTTGAATTAGCATTTATCTATTCGTATCCATAAATTAAACCTATGTACGAATTCATGTCATCGTCCAATCAACAAAAATTATTTAATTAATTGGTTATTCAGAAATTAGACGTAAGCGCCACAAAAGTCTTCATGTATATCTGAGTCCGTTTCTCAGTCCATCTGTCAGTCAATTGACCAGGACACGCGCCTAATTCGTATATGTTTTCTCAGCATACCTGGAGCAGCCCATGTTCAAGCTCGACGAGCCACCATACAAATTCCACACGAAATCCGCAAACTGTGGGCTTTTCTTCCACTGGAAGTAACAGATTGTGTGTTTTTCCACGGGTTCCCCCTTCTTTTTATTGAACAAAAAATCTGCCAGTCTAATTTTGATCTTAAGACACATGCAAGTTAGTTCGGGTGAACTAACAAGAAGGATCAAAGCAACTTCTGAGCATGCATGCGTGTTCCTCTTTGGCTCCTTGTGGACTTTAAGAGCTTGATTTTATCATTTCAGACGCGGCAACTGACTCGACGCTAACACGTTGCACTCTATTTAAGCACCACCTCCATCCCTCCTCTTTTCATAATCCAGACCCGGCCATGACGACCTGGTTCTTAGCGATCGTCTTCGGCCTGGCCGCGCTGCTGCTCGGCGCCTCCGGTGAGCAATGCGGGCGGCAGGCCGGTGGAGCTGCGTGCCCCGCCGGGCTCTGCTGCAGCAAATTTGGCTGGTGCGGCGACACGCAGGAGTACTGCGGCCCCGATAATTGCCAGAGCCAATGCCCCACTACCCCTAGCGGCGGCATCATCAGCGCCTCCCTGTTCGACCAGATGCTGAAGCATCGCAACGACGCCGCCTGCCCAGGCAGAGGGTTCTACACCTACGACGCCTTCGTGACCGCAGCCAACTCCTTCCCCGGATTCGGAACGACCGGCGACGCCGCCACCCGGAACCGGGAGGTCGCTGCCTTCCTGGCTCAGACTTCTCACGAGACAACTGGTTCGTACTACAATTCCAATTCTTTAAATTAAACAAGTAAAAAAATATATAATTAATTAATAATTTCTATTTGTTTTTCATGAACTTTCAGGTGGCTGGCCCAGCGCACCGGACGGCCCATATGCATGGGGCTACTGCTTCGTCCGAGAACGAGACCCTCCTTCCGACTACTGCTCCGCCGACGCGCAATGGCCGTGCGCCGCCGGACAGAGTTACTACGGCCGCGGCCCGATTCAACTCTCCCAGTAATTATTCCGTCTCAAAAATTTCTAAAAAAAACGAATAAAGCTAATTAATTTCTTATTCGTGCAGCAATTACAATTACGGCCCAGCCGGGAGAGCCATCGGTTCGAACCTCCTGAGTAACCCGGACTTGGTCGCCACGGACCGAGTTATCTCCTTCAAAACGGCCATTTGGTTCTGGATGACCGCGCAGGGGAACAAACCCTCGTCCCACGACGTGATCACCGGACGATGGACGCCCTCCGCTGCCGATCGAGCGGCTGGAAGACTTCCAGGGTACGGCGTCATCACCAACATCATCAATGGAGGGATCGAGTGCGGACAAGGTCCGAACGATCAGGTCGCAAACCGGATTGGATTCTACAAGAGATACTGTGACTTGCTGGGGTTGAACTATGGCAATAATTTGGACTGCTACAACCAAAGGCCGTTTAACGCTTAGTTTAATACGAAATGATGATATATCATAATGAATAAATCGGTTGCTTCGATATATATGATGTAATGACACTAGCTAGCGCTAGTGTTACAATAAAGATTAATAAAGTTAACGGAGAAGTTTGGCAAAGCTACACTTTTTTAAAATTAACGAGTTGGGATTGCAAATTATATTCTAAATTCAAATTCAGGGTTAATCCTACTAAATGGTATTATAAATTATATCAGATGTTTTTTACCTATAAAATAAAAAGGATTCCTATTGAAATCCCTGCACAGCAACGCCACTGTCTGCCCTTTTGCCTAACTTTTCAAGTAATGAGGCAATTGATTTCCTTTCACTTGAAGAAACTGGCCATGCACCAAACAAGTCCCACCTATCTAAAAAGATCAAAGCTCCTCTATAATTTTATCAACACAATTTTTTCTTTTTTATTAAAAAATAATAAAAACGTAATATATGTAAAACTTCATCCTAAATGCAATAAAATCGAAAAAAATATATCTTTCCTCAATCTTAAGTTTGAATTCTTCTTCCAAAAACAGGTCTTCTATAATGTGGAGTTCCTCTTGCTTGATAGGCCCGCTCAACTTGCACACCTCAATCAACCGCGGCACCTCCCATCTTGTAATTTTAGAGCCATAATTATAATTATAAATGTCTAATATAATTTATTAAATAAGTCATAAATTAATGTGATAAAATTTAGAATTAAAGAATTTGATTTAAGAACTTAATTGTCATGAATATAATAGTGTGGATATTATATATACAATTTATGATTTACTGAGAAGTTAAATTAGAAATAAGTAAATTTAGATGATTAAAAATATTAGTTATGGTCCTAATTTGCAATATGACGATTTTGTTATGTATCCCATCTACAAAACTCTCTAAATGTTAAGGAAATATCTAAATTGAAGATCATTGTTCAAAATCAACTGTAAACTATGAGTTCTAGTACGCTTTTGCAGTTTTGATTATTATGTTTGTGATTTTTTAAGAATTGAATAGAGTTTAGGATTTTATATTAAAATTTCTCAATCCTTTTTTCTATTGATTGGTTAAATTCTTAAAAAATTATTTTGTTTAATTGGTTCTCATATGACTACTGTTTTATCTTTCCATCAACTCGTTCTTAGCCTGAAATGGGGAAATTCAATTTTGGGATAGGGGAGTTAGAATAGGGTATAATGCAGCCAAATCCAGGCCCATTTCCAACAGCGTATGGTCATGACCATGTAGAGGCGACCATGATGGGACGAGCTAAGTGACTACCAAAAATTGCTGCCGGAAAGATTGAAGTTTTAGATCTTGTTATGCAATGATTAATTTAAAAAGAAGAATCCAACCATATTTTTTTGACGGATTAGATGTTGTAGATATCGCAGTGTTGGTCGTTTCCTTATATGCTACCGTGGGTTAGTGGTGGTTCAGTTGAACAAAGTGGCGGCAGTGGTGACTTAGTGGTTTCAGGAATTTGCATCGGTTTGAAGAAGATGAACACTTGGTTTGAGATTTCAAATTTTGATATTTTTCAAACAAAAAAAACATTTGACAAAATTGTCCTATTTTGTCCCATTATTTACTATCCATTAAATTTAATCATTAGAGTAAAATAATTTAAGTTTTTTTTTTAAAAAAATATTTTATAATATTGATTTAAAATTTTAAATTGGATCCTATGGATTCTATTATTATCTTATTATTTCCAATTAAGTTAAATTTGAAGTATATGTCGCCAAAATAATCTCTATTGTTAGAATTTAATTTTATTTGAACTATTGAGATATTATTGAGGTATTATTTAAGGTGTAAATGTGTATATAGTGAGTGTTAGTTGGTGCTATAGACGATTTATACTTAACAAAATTATATATTTATTTGTGATAATAAATATGTAACAATTATAAGGTTGTATTTGTTATTTTTCATAAATATAATAAATTGATCCAAAGATGGATTTATTATTTGTCGTGGATTATTATTCATATTTGATTATTATAATAAGAGTATCATTTAATGTTCAAAGACTTGATATTGTTATTGCACTAGGTATATTTAAATGAGATTTATCATTTATTTTAATTTATTTGAAATGAGCATATTATTTATGTTATTATTTTTATATTCCCTTTTCAAGAAATATTGATATTATTTATGCTAACTTAAGTTTACTGTCAATCCTTAATGGGATAAATTTTAAGGATATGAAGGAGAAACATTCTTATTGTTCTTGACTGCATGGATTTATCGGATGTCTCTCGAGACGATCTAGTGGTTAGCACATGAGGTGCTGCCACCATAAGGTTTGGAGTTCGAATGTTGGCATGACCTAGATAAATGTCTCCCTTATGTGCTAGTCACTATTCCAAAGGCTAGTAGTCACCCGTGATTTACTTCCTCCGTGTTGACCCTAGGACGGGTTGGCGAGGGCACTAGGGGTGAGCGTAGTCGCCTTTTGCCACCTTATTGCATGGATTTAGATCTCGCGATCAGGACATAACAACCCACTGCTCCTATGGATTCTAGTTTGGATTCTAGTTTCATTGAACATAGGGCTGAATATGAGAAGTGGGATCGCTCTAATCGCAGGAATTGATTTTCATGAAGTATAAAGGCAAAGGAAATATTCGAAAATATATCATGCAAAATGCCCCACCTTTTATCAAAGTTGAAGGCACTTAACATTGAATTGTCGGACAACATGCTTGTCATTTAGTGCTTATTTCTCTTCCAAACTAGTTTAATCAATTCTAGATCAGTTGTAATTGTTAAAGGGAGAAATGAGCTTAGTGAGTTTATTTCTTAGTGTCTTCAAGAGGAAGAGAGGTTGAAGCAAGACAAGGATAAAAATATACATTTGGCAAACACCCCTAAAGAAAAACGCAAGAAGAGAAAGAATGTGACTACTAAAGATTTATATGTGAATAAACAAAAGCAAAATAATGACAAGAAATGTCGTTTCTTCTTTAACAATCTTGATCATGTCAAGAAAGAATGTTCTAAGTACTATGCATGACATGTGAAAAAGGGTACATTTTTAAATTTAGTTTGTTCTAAATAAATTTAGCTTTAGTACATAGAAACACTTGGTGGTTAAAGAGTCCGATGTTACTATTAATATAAGTGTTTCAACATAGGATTGCCTGAGCTATCGAAAGTCAAATAATATTGAAAGATGCATTTATGTAGATGATAACAAGTTAGTCGAAGTGGAAGTAATATTGCATTTTAGATTGTTGTTAAACATTGGTTATTATTTAAACTTAATAAATATTTTTGTTATAACGTCACTTAGACGGAATTTGATTTCTGTTTATAATTTGGACAAATTAGATTATTGTTGTTCATTTGAAAATAATCAGTTCAGTTTTCTATTAATTCTAATATTATTAGAGTCGGTTCATTTATAATTTATGGCAATCTATATATGTTTGATATAAATGCTTTTTATATTGAAATCCTAATGTGTAATCACGTGGTAATAAGCATAAATTTAATAATAAAAATTTAGGTGTATTATGGCATAAACGTCTAGGACACATCTCTAAAAATAGAGTTAAACTATTTGTATCCATTGGAATTTTACACTTCATTGATTTTATACACCTAAACCAAAAGAAAGAAAGAGGGTGCATATAGAGTTACAAAAGTATTGAAATTAATACATATAGATATTTGTGGACCATTTCCAACACTTTCTTGGAATGATAATAATATTTTGTATCATTCATTGATGAGTATTCTAGACATGTATACCTATTTCTTATATATGAAAAGACTTAAACATTGGCTGCTTTCAAATCATTCAAGGTTGAAGTCGAGAATCAACTTGACAAAAGAATTAAGAAAGTCAGATATGATCGTAATAGTGAATACTACCAAAATCTTTTATTCAATACTTAAAGGAGTGTGGAATCGTCTGATAGTACACCATGCCAGGCTCACCAAGCATGAATGGTGTACCTGAATGATAAAATCTGATTCTTAAGGATATAGTAAGGAGTATGGTTAGTCATTTAACTTTACCAGAGTCACTCCGAGGGAAAAACATTAAAGACCATAACTTATATTCTAAATCGAGTACCCACTAAAAAATCTACTAAAACACCTTTTGAGCTTTGGATAAGACAAAAGCCAAGTCTAAATTTTTTTTCCAAATTTGGGGATGTCCAGTTGAGGTTAAATCGTATCGGCCACATGAAAAGAAATTAGACTCCAGAACAATAAGTAGCTATTTTATTGTATATTCTGAGTAATTACAGGGTTATAAGTTTTATGATCCCAAGGTAAAAACAATCGTTGAGATGGAAACTACAATGCTCTTTGAGGATATTGAGTTTGAGGAGAAAAACAAAGTAACAGACTTTATTTTTGAGGAGAAATGTGTTGCCACTACTTTTCAAGAGAAAATGGTTCATATTCCTATGATAGCTTCTGATAATGATCATAATTTTTTCTTGTTAGTGATCAGGATGTAATACAAGAATAACAAGACATTATCAATCAACACACAGAAGAATAAACTCAACAACCTCAAGAACCAATGTATGGAGAACAAGTGTTTTTACGTAGGTCCACTAAAGAAAAGATGAGTGATATTCTAGATGATTACATAGTACTACTCCAAGAATATAAAGAAAACAATGGTATGGCGGAGGATGATCTGATTAACTTTCGTCAAGCCATGCCAGATTTAAATTCTCAAAAGTGGATTGAGGCAATGAATGAGGAGTATAAGTCAAGCAAGACAATAAAATTTGGGAACTTGTCCTATTACCAGAATGTGTGAAATTCATTGATTATAAGTGGATTTTTAAAACCAAATGAGATTCAAACGGTAATGTGGAAAGATATAAAACAAGTTGTGCTATCCTAAAAAATTTGCGATTAACTTTAAAGAGACATTTTGTCCAATTTCAACGAAGCACTCTTTTAGAATGATCATGACACTTATCACAATCTTCGATATGGAACTCTATCAAATGGATGTCAAGATAATTTTTCTCAATGGAGACATTAATGAAACAATCTATATGGTGCAACTAGAATACTTTGTATCAGGAGATCCAAAGAGTATGGTTTGCAAACTTAAGAAGTTTATCTATGGATTAAAGTAAGCTTCTCGTGAATGGTACCATAAATTTCATCAAATAATCATCTCATTTGATTTTGAGATAAATATGGTAGATAATTATGTGTATCATAAGTTCAGTGAGAGTAAGCATATCTTTCTGGTTCTATATGTTGATGATATTTTGCTTGCCATAAATAATATAGGTATGTTAAACGATACCAAGACATTTCTATCTAAATATTTTGAAATGAAAATTCTTGGTAATACATCCTTTGTACTAGGATTCAAATACACCGAGATTATTCTCAAGGTATTCTTGGATTATCGCAAAGGAACTATATTGATAAGGTGTTTAAAAGATTTAGCATGCAAAATTGTAAACAAGGTAACACCTGGATCGCTAAAGGAGATAAGTTTAGTTTTAAACAGTGTCTGAAGGAAGCCTCAAGACTCAAGAAATGCAAAAGATTCTGTTGGTGCAGGGAGAACCAGACGATCAAACATAAATTTTGATTATGGCAAAGGGTCCAAAGTTAAGGTTGCTTGTTATCTAACAAGTGTGATTGAGTTTGCAGGAAAGTCCTAAGTGTTCTTAGACAAAAGTCCTAGTGGATTTTAGACAGGTGAAAAAACTTAGGGGGAGGTAACCCTAGGAAAGACCTAGCTGTGGTTAGGCATGAAGTCCTGATCCTAGGGATTGAGCGAAGTCTTGGCAGGGTCGAGATCTTTGGGCGAAATCCTAGAGCCGAGGACTCTAGATGAAAATCCTGATGGTCGCGGACCAGGTGAAAGTCTGGACCGATCATGGAACGGACGCCCAACATGAAGACCTGAAGTCTCGGGCGATGAGCAAAAGTTCAGTCGGTCTGAAGGATCGGTCTGGCAAAAGGTAACTCTCCTGAGAGGCATAGGTGAGGGTGTGTTCCCCGAAGAGGGAACAGTAGATGTCGGTTTGACCTAGGGTTTTCAGAGGAAATATGAAAATCAGAACCGGACAGTTTGAAGGCTGCCAAAAGTTATATATTGCTTTACTATTATTTGCTATTTGTCTAACGCTATTTTACAGGAAAACTAACATTTTGCAGGTTGAAGTTTCGGCCTTGATCTGTCGACCAAATCGGGGATCGGTCGACCGAATCGGGGATCGGTCGACCAAACCTCCAGGCAAGCAGAGTAGATTTTCAGCCAGCTGATCGGGTTCGACCGAAGGATTGGTTGACCGAACCTGGGGTTCAGTTGACCGAACGGTGGATAGGCGTCGACGTGGTCGAACCGAGTGGATCAGATCAGATAGGCCAGCGAGGTCAGCGGGATCGGTCGATCGAACGACAGGAACAGTCGACCAAACGAGGACTCATTCGAAGCGGTATAAGTTGGATGGGAAGCCGGGTTGATTCAGGGTAGATCGGTCGACCGATCAGCGATGAGTCAAACCTAATTCCGAGATCAGTGGATCTGGATCAGGTCAGGGTTAGCTATAAAAGGAGGGATCAACCAGTTGCTTCGACACTACATTCTAAGGTCAAGAAAGAAAAATTGATGCTCTCTTCTATGTTGCTCCAACAATCGACGATCTAATGCTATTCTTTATTGTCAGTAAACCATGTTGTTAATACTTAATTTTCTGTACTCTTCTTTGTAAAGAATTTACGAATTAATAGTGGATTGCCTAACGTAAGCGATCAACGATCGTAGTCCTTGGAGTAGGAGTCGTCATAGATTCCGAACCAAGTAAAACTAAAGGTGTTAGCTTTGCTTTACTTGTTCTTTATTCCGCTGCGTTATTCTGTGTTTTCCGAAACGAGTGAAAAAGTCATGAGTGCTATTCAATCCCCTTTAGCACGCATCGATCGTACAGATCCCCTATGCTTTGGTTATAGGAAGTCTTATGTATGCTCATTAGAAATGTGAATGGAAAGTGATTCTATAGTGAATGAGAATTTTTAGTCCTACATTGAAAGTTTTTGTGGTTATGAAGTTGGTTTATAATGAATCACAACCACTGAAGTTGTGAACATGTATGGGACGAGGCTCTTTATCATGTGTGGACTCATAGGGGGTGCAAATCTAAGACTCAGATTTTATTGAACCCAAGTGACTGGTGTACAAGTATGACCTACATGTGTTGAATGTTGAACAGATAAAAATAAAATTTACCCAAGTGAATCAATCAATATTTTGCCATCCGAATCCTTCTTTATGTTAATAGTCAATCTGTAACCATCAAGACAAAAACCATTGATCAATGATGGCCAATGACTGACGTTATGCCTCGAGCATTAAATAACCATTACTTAGTCATTAAGTGCTACCAAGGGTAAGATCCCCTATATAAGGAAAGCTACGACCTTAAGTAGAAAAGAGACACATAAACAAAGAGAATCCATCCACTTTTGTTCTCCTCGTTTTGTTCTCCCTGTTGTGCATCTTGCTTCGCAGACTCTTTGTAATAGTATTTAGGTACATGCTTGGTTCACCATGAATAATTAGTACTTGGTTATCTAAGTGGTCGTCTTATTATATCTTGAAAAACAGACATCCATAGTGACATCGAAACACAACGGGAGAAGACAAATTTATTAAGGAAACTACGTCAAATACATACCTCAATATCTTTCTCTCTCGACTTGGCACTCAAGCAATGGTGACCCACTCGGACTCGACCAACTTAATTGTCGGGTGATGCAACTACTAATGATGAGTGCAATTTTTTCAGGCAATTTAAATTACAAAAATTCTTCAAATATATTAACAGCGAGAATTATACTTGAATTAGAATTTAGCTATTTGTATCCATAAATTAAACTTAAGTACGAATTCATGTCATCGTCCATTCAATTCATTATTTAATTAATTGGTACGTAGCTCCCGTAGTTGGGAGTCAGATGATGATTTGCCACATTGAGAGGTCATTTTTGTGGAGTTCATTCCCATGAGGAAACATATTCATTCATCTGGGAGGCTACTGTCATATCGTAATTTATCTATCTATATGTTATGATGGATCGACGTCCAATTTAGATCGTAAAACACAAGTTAGTCATGATGTGAACTCAGAAGAAGGTTCAGAGCAAGTTCTGAGCATGCTATTCCCTCCTCTTTCATAATCCAAACCCATGACGACCAGGTTCTTAGTTTAACACGAAATGATGATATATCATAATGAATAAATAGGTTGCTTCGATATGCTGTAATGACACTAGCTGGCTAGTGTTACAATAAAGATTAATAAAGCTATCGAGTTGGCGATTGCAAATTATATTCTAAATTCAAATTCAGGGTTAATCCTACTAAATGGTATTATAAATTACATCAGAATTTTTTTACCCATCAAAAAAAAAAAAAAGATTCCTATTGAAATCCCAACACGACAACGCCACTCTCTGCCCTTTTGCCTAACTTTTCAAGTATTGATTTCCTTTCACTTGAAGAAACTGGCCACCAAACAAGTCCCACCTATCTAAAAAGATCAAAACCTCTCCTCTATCATCTCATCAACACATTTCTTTTTTATTTTTAAAAAATAATTAAAACTTAGCATATGTACAAAACTCATCCTAAATGCAATAAGATGGAAAAAGAATGTCTTTCCTCAATCTCTAGTTTGAATTTTTCTTCAGAAAAGATCTTCTATAATGTGGAGTTCGTCTTGCTTGATAGGCCCATCTTGCACACCTCAATCGCCGGCGGCGCCTCCCACCTTGCCGTCCTCCTTCTCATAGTCTCAAAGTTCACTACGCACGCGCCCACGTCCATGTCCGCGACCCTCCTCCTCTCCGCCGCCATCTCCCGCCCCGCGACCCTGTCGTAGATTCTCTCCCACCCGTCTGCCCACCTGCCGCTGCCGTCGCATACCTCCAGGCTTCCGTTGCTCCACTCCGTCCAGCTCCACCCCTGATGGAGCCCCGCCACCACCTCCTCTGCGCACTGACCGGCGCAAGTGGCCTCGCACGGCCGGCACTTCGACCCGCTCAGGGGTCCAGCGCTGCCCATCGACACCACTAGCACGCCGTAATGCGGCGGCGGGTACTCGTACTGCCGCTCGCTCACCACGCAGAACGGGACGCGTACCTCCTCCCACGTCACGTTCGCAACCGCCAGCTGCGCCTGGAACGCCGACTCCGAGTTGAGCCGCCGGTAGCCGGCGGCGTAGAGGCGGGGGATGAGGGAGAGGCGGGAGAGAGCGACCTCGGAGGCGGCGCGGTCCCCGACGCCGAGGCGGTCGTTGAGGCCGCCGTACCGGGAGCCAATCGGAACCACGTAAGTCCCTTGCTTGAAGGCGGCGGGGGCGTCGAGGGCGGCGGACCAGTAACCGTCGACGCGGGTGCGCACGATCCAATCGTAGGTGAAATTGCCTTGCGATTCGCGCAGCCTGATCATCCGCAGGCAGCCTTCCACCAGATTAAAGTACTGCAACAATCCCTGCCACAATAAACCGAAAATAAATTAATGAGAACAGGAATAATTAAAACATAATTAATTAATCTTCTGCTAAATTATTTTTATAGTTACCCGTATCCCCGATCAAATTATAATGAATGCAATTATTTAGAGATAGTTTCAGTTAATTAAGAAAAATCTTTTTAATGCATTTGATTTTAATGATTATTATTTTCATTAACTTTATTAGGTCAAGAACTCGATCAAAAAAGACTTGTTAACAGAGTTAACGGGGGAATGAATTACCTGAATCCCGTTGGGTGAGCCGCTGGCGGTGAGGACCCTCTCTTCCTCCTCAGTCGCCGGAACATTCTGCGGCCGGAAAATGCGGACGGCGGCGATCCTGGGCGCGGCCTTGAGCAGCGACAGTTTGTGCGCGTTCCCGTCGAGCGGGCTGTGGAGGAATAGCTCCGCGTCGGGGAACTCCTCGAGCACGTGCTTCATGATCGAGGGGCCCGTGATCTCGAACCGCCGGGCGCCGCCCACGAGGCAGATCGCAATCCGACTCCCCACGATCCCTGGCGGCGCCTTACCTGATCGGTTGCCGCCGCCAGATCGGACTCCGGATAGGGAACCGATAGGATTAGGCGACATTAGGAAGAGCGCCGGGGGGCTGCCGGCGTAGGCGACGAGGGCGACTAGGAGGAGGAGAGCGGCGACGATGAAGGCCTGGACCGGTCGCCGGTCCAACCACTTGGTGGAGGCGGCGGCGTCTGCGGCTGCAACAACCGCTGATTGAGGGCGGAGGTGGGCGTCGCCGGCGCCGTTCTTCATGCCGTTCATATCGCGTCTTCTTCCACGTCCATGGAATTGCAGGAGTTTAGAGAGAGAAGCAGAGGACGTTTCGGGGCGAGGTAAACATGAGCCGGAGATTAATGCGTTGCGATAACAAGGGTATAGATAACGGATGCTGTTTGTTAAATGTCCAATATGCCCTCCCACATCAGTCTAGCCGCCTTCTAGCCGGAGGACTTTATGGGAAAGATAAGTGGGTCCGGAAACTGAAATACGACGTGGCCCGCGTTTGGTCAAATGATAATTCGGGTACGCAAGCGACTGAGCGATACTTCGTGGGACCAGGCGCTTGGGTTGGCGATCGAAATCGAAGAGTCGCGTTCGCGGTGAATCACTCAGTTTACGGGATGCCTTGAAAGACTATAAAAAGTTTAAAAATCTATAATTAGGTTTTTAATGTGAAAAATATTCATATGGAAATATCAAATTGAATTCAAATTTTCATCGAATTTACACAAAATTTGATATTTTATATTTACAGTACAAAATTTGTTCCATAATTTTATTTTAATAAACCAATTAAAAAATATCAAAGTTAAATTCGATTTAATCGATGGGACACCCTGTTTTTCCTCTTTTAAAAATAATATTACCAAAACAGAATGAAGCTGCAGGACGTCCCAAGATGGAAATAGACAGACCATCTTGGTTAAATAAAACATTGAATTTCATATTTTTTAAAAATTCTTGTAGTTATTAAATTGACATAAATTCATATTATATTGAATTATTTTTATGCATTTGTTCGCCTGTAAATTCTTCTTGTCTGATTTATTCCCTTAATTAGTCTTCTGTTTTATTTTGTCCCTATTAGAAAAGGAATATAGAAAGGTTTCATTTGAGAGGTTGTATATAATATAACCACAATTCATTTTCTCTTTCGGATCTCATAAATATATACAAATTAAATTTATTGCTTCAAATAATATTTATTATTGCATAGCGCACCAACTATTAGACTTGGCGTTCAAGTAAAATGAAAACTCAATTGATTAAATCATTTTTCAAATGATTTGAATTTATAGATTCAAAAAAAAAAAACTTGCCAAAGTTTAATATGTTTAAAAATTAATTTCCATTAAAATTTCTGCCGAGAATCATAACAAAGCAAAGTTCTTCGGACTATATTATCAACACAATAATTTATCTGTATACATTAATGCGGACGTATTAAAAAATTAACTGTTTTGCCTGATTTTAACGGTGCATTAAAACACAATTGAAAAACAATTTTATTTTAGCAAAATTGCCAATCAAAACTAACGATAAATTAATAAAGATCTTGGCTCGAACTTTATCCAGCGAGTGTACGAGAAGGTCTTAGAAATGGCTAACAACGGAGGATATATACAATGGCTAGAATCTGACAGATTTTTTCATAATTTTTAGAGTTATTATTAAGGGTATCCAAGTAATATATATCTCATATATCTTTTCCCATATATTTTCATATTTAATTTTTAAAAATTATCTCTCTATATATGATTAATTGCATTTTGCATTGATTAAATACTTTGTATGAAAATAGATTCATTAAAGAAAAACATAGTAGGTAGATATCATAAATAAGATTCATTCCAGTTTTTTTTTTTCAAAAAGAAAATCATTAAAATCTGGGTCTTTAATGATGATGCTAAATATGGATATCATTGTGATTTTTGCCATGATATAATATCGCAAAGTGGGATTTTTTTAAATTACCCGCAGCAATCTTATTTTTCTTATTTAAGAGCTAATTAATAATTTATTATAGGTAAATATCATTAATAATACTTAATTAATTTTCTAACGACCAGATTCATTTTTTAACCATTTAGATTTACTGATATACAATTAGGCATATGAAATACTTGCTCACAATGGCCTGATGATGGAAAATTTAATGATCATATATATAGAGAGAAATTTGTGAGTTTGCACATCCTTTCAATATGCATGCTTGCGTGATTTTTATATGTCAAGGTACATAGAGCCCTTTTCGAGTGCTTCAATTCACTTTTGAGAATCGGAGCACTCATGAGAAGTTTCGGGCACTCGGACATGTGAGAGTCGTTCAAGAGTATGCACCAAATGGGTGTGCAGACTAACAAACTTTCTCGCTCTCTCTATATATATATTTGAATACTTGTACATCTTTATATGAGCAACCAAGAGCGACATCTAACGTGGACACCTGATGTGACCAAAATCTAAATTTATTAATCTCTTCATCTGCATGCAACAACTTTCTTTTCTCTCATTTAATTGCATGCAAGATGGTGTTGATTTTTACAAACCATCACCAAGGTCATGCCGATACCACTAAATCAGAACCATCCACCTTGATGCTAGTTTATACAAAATACTGGTTTCTATAAATCAGCACCAAAATGATGATAGTTTATAAAAACCAGCACTAAGGTAGTGCTGATACTATTAAACTAACATCATCCACCTTGGCAGGGGCTGCTCCACTAAAGGGCGAGGCCCCTTCCCCTCTTAAATAGTTTGATATAAAATAATAGAGTACTATAGTAATAGTAGCCTTATATTTTAAATAAATTTTACTAATCTATTATTTATAACTATTACTATAGTATCATTATATTTTAAAAAATTTACACATAAATTATAATTAATACAATATTCTTTAAAGACTCCTTCATTAATCTGCAGTCCAATGTCCAAATCAAAAGGAATTATTTCTCTCACACATATATTCCAGACTTTCGCATCATTTGACCGAGTTATAAGCGAGCATGCTCTCATGCCTATGTCTCAGACTCTCGTGCTGTTCGGCCAAATTATAAGAGATCATGCTCTTACGCTTATATCCCAGACTCTCGAGTCATTCAACCCAGTTATAAGCAAGCATGCTCTCGCGCCTATGTCTTAGACTCTAGTGTCGTTTGACTGAGTTATAAGCGAGCATGTTCTTCCGCCTATGTCCCAGATTCTTGAGCCGTTAGACCAAATTATAAGCGAGTATATTCTCGCGCCTATGTTCTAGACTCTCATGTCGTTCAGCCGAGTTCTAAATAAGCATACTCTCGTGCCAATGTCTCAGACTCTTGTGTCATTTGGCCAAGTTATAAGCGAGCATTCTCTTGTGCCAATGCCCCAAACTCTCGTGTTACTCGATCGAGTTATAAGTGAGCATGCTCTTATGCTTATGTCCTAGACTCTTAAGTCTTAATTCCGACCAAGTTATAAGCGAGCATAATCTCGCGCTTATGTCTTAGACTCTCGAGCCGCTTAGCTGAGTTATAAATGAGCATGCTCTTGCACCTATATTTCAGACTCTCATGCCGCCTACAGCCCCGGTCGTTCGACTCAAGAGGCCCTGGGCGAAATAATAAAATGAGATTCCAAATAAATTTCTAATAATATATAATTTATCTACAATAACTTCTTCTAGCATTTCTATTTGCAAAATCTTCTATAATATTATCAGTTTCAAGATTTTCCAAGATGTCTTTCTCAATACATAAAATTGTCAATCCATTTAATCTTTCTTAAGACATTGACGATCTCATATATGTTTTTAATAATTTTAATTTTGAAAAACTCCTTTCAGCCGATGCTACTGTAACAGGCATAGTTAACAAAATTCTATAAGCAATTGCTACATTTGGATAACAATCTACACTTTGAACAAATTCAAGAATATCAATTGTAGACATTATCATATTTGGTAAAGTCATTTGTAATATTTTTAATTCAGTAAATAAATCATCTAACTCAACATCTGATGAGTTGTCATGAGTTAGAGTAGATTTTAAATTGACACAATATTTTCTCAATTCATCATCATCCAAAGTTCTTAATGTTTTTGAATTAAATAAAAAGTCAAATATATTTTTAAAGGTTTTCATTTGCTCGAATCTGCATTTTAAAGAAGGAATTACCATATCCACAACAACAATAAAATAATCAATTCTAAAAAACTCTTCTAATGATAGTGAAACTTCATCATCTTCTCTTTCAGTACATTGTCTTTTCCTAAAAATACGACGTTTTGTTGTAAATATTGGCTCTATATTCATATCTAATGCAAGACTCTTAGTAATAGTCAAACTTGCAGCATAACCGTACCATCATTCCTATACTTTTCAAAAAATGAGATTACACCTTCTAATTGTTTCATGGCAGAGTCAATGTACATAGATTTTGATTATAATTTCTTACTCACCATGTTTATAGCAAATTAGATATCATACCAAATGACCATACCAAGTAAAAATTCAAAATTTTCTATTGAATTAACTAAACTTTCAGCTTCACTTATTGACTTTGCATCATCACAAATATTGTTTAATTCAAGTAAAGTTGCTCTCACTTCCACAATTTGAAATCTAATAGCTTGAACACTTTTAATACAACTTTCCCAATGAGTATTCGACAAAGATTTAACAGTTAATCCCTTCACATTATTAAGTAAAATTTTCCATCTCTTAGGAGAACTTGAAAATAATATATATATGTGTTGCACTACTCCAAAAAAAGAAACAACTTTAACACAAGAATGTGCCATATCACTAAGAGTTAGATTAAGACTATGACAAACACATGACATATACAACGCTCTTGGATTTATTTCAAGTAACCTCTTTTGAACTCCTTGGTGTTTTCTTTTCATATTGGAACCATTATCATAACCTTGACCTCTAATATTTTCGATACTAAGATCAAGTGATTTTAACACATTTTGTAATTCGTTAAAAAGTCCTAAACTAGATGTATCATCTACTTTTAGAAACTCTAAAAAGTGTTCCTCTATTTTCACTTTATTACCTGACATATTAACACATCATACTATAAAAGTTATTTGTTCTTGATGACTTATATCTGGGGTACAATCAAGAATTCTTGAAAAATATTTTGCTTCTTTAATTTTATTAATGATAAAACTTTTAACATTATTAGCCAAAATAGAAATCAGCTCATTCTGAATTTTATGGCCTAGGTAATGATAATGAATTTCATTACTTTGAATACGTCTAATATGATCTTGCATCACATAATCAAATTCAACAATCATTTCAATCAACCCCCAAAAATTTCCATTATTGTCTTGATAAAGTTTTTCATTAGATACTCGAAAAGCCAAACAACATTTAGAAATATATTTTACAGTTGCTATTATTCTTGTTATAACTTGTCTCTAATGCTCTTTTTCTTTGGAAAGTTCTCGTTATAAGTCTTTATCAATTGTTAGATTTTTATCTAATCGCATTTTTAATTCATTCCAAGTGTTCATGTTAGTTATATGTTCAATAGTATTTTTATGTTCTTTAAACCGTTTACTAAGATGTTTCCAATCTCTAAATCCATCCTTTGCTAATGAACTTCTATTGTTTTCATATTTAAACAACTTGTAACAAAAGCAATAAACTTTATCGACATATTTACTGTAAACCAACCACTTTCGGTCTCTTATTTCTCCATTGCTTAAATGTCTAGAATAATGAGCACAAGAAAAATGCCTAGAAGTATTATCCAAAGGATATACAATATTCATTTCTCTTATAGGCACTGTTCAAAGCAAAACTTAAAATCTCGTGTTATAGGAACCCCACGGGTTAGGCCTTTATATAGAAAAGAAGATATACACCAAAAGACTCAAATACCCTTTTACTTATTCTAACACTCCCCCTCAAGCTTGAGAATATAGATTATATACACCAAGCTTGTTACATATGTAGTCAATCCGGGGACCTCTAAGTGATTTAGTGAATATATCTGCTAGCTGATCATTTGAGTTGACAAAGCTAGCAGATATTTCTCTAAATATGACTTTCTCTCTGACAAAGTGACAGTCAACTTCAATATGCTTTGTTCTCTCATGGAAGACTGGATTTGAGGCAATATGCATAGCGGCTTGGTTGTCACATATGAGTGTCATTTGTGTAACCTCTCCAAACCTTAGTTCCTGAAGCAACTGTTTTAACCATATAAGTTCTTGACTAGCAATAGTCATAGCTCGATATTCTGCCTCTGCACTGGATCTTGCCACAACATTCTGTTTTTTGTTTTTCCAAGAAATAAGGTTACCTCCCACAAATATGTTGATACAGTCTGACCTGGCTGTTGTTTTGATGTTGACACTGATTTAAGTTTGTATCAGATATTAATTAAACTCAGACTGATTGATGATCAAGGATGATCATAAGGAGAGGAAAAGTCCAAGTACGGATACTTGGCACGCAAAGTCAGAGAGGGCTCGGCAGCTCGTTCTCCGGACTAGGTCAGAGAGGGCTCGGTAGCTCGTTCTCTGGACCGGACGAAGTCGGAGAGGGCTCGGCAGCTCGTTCTCCGGACTAGGTCAGAGAGGGCTCGGCAGCTCGTTCTCCGGACTAGGTCAGAGAGGGCTCGGTAGCTCGTTCTCTGGACCGGACGAAGTCGGAGAGGGCTCGGCAGCTCGTTCTCCGGACTAGGTCAGAGAGGGCTCGGTAGCTCGTTCTCTGGACCGGACAAAGTCGGAGAGGGCTCGGCAGCTCGTTCTCCGGACTAGGTCAGAGAGGGCTTGGTAGCTCGTTCTCTGGACCAGGAAGACGTTAGGGTTTAGGGCTGGGAGGCTCTAAAACTAACACAAGGACATTGGATCGGTCTGTTGACCGATCCAGTGATACTCTGGTTGTCTGGATCGGTCGGCAGACCGATCCAGTGATACATGAGTCACCTGATCGGTCTCGTGACCGATCAGTGACCACACAGAAAGTCTCTGTGGGTTATCTGATCGGTCTGGGGACCGATCAGTAACCACAGAAGCATTCTGTGGGTTATCTGATCGGTCTACAGATCGATCAGAAAGAAGCGATCAGAAAGACGCTGGGACTCAAAGCGAGAGGGGGGATCGGTCTGTGGACCGATCCACCCATAGGCTGATCGGTCCACAGACCGATCAGACTCTTCCCAGACCGATCAGGATGAGTCCTGATCGGTCCAGAGAGCTATGGATCGGTCTGTTGACCGATCCACAACATGTCGTTTGTGTCTGCTGCTTCTCTGATATTTCTGATTCACTTCTGATTCACCTGATCAAATCATCTGCTGTGAGATTTTTAAGTTGCAGGTTGCAGGTATCGTGCCATTGGTTAATTTCAAATAAAGCTCCATCAGAAGAATAAGAACAAGCGCCCTTTATGTTGTATTTCACTGCAAGTGATGCATTTCGAGCTTCAACGTTCACTGGCCGCGATCAGTTGGACTCTTGCTCATTGGTTCGAGCTCAGAGACACCAGTGAAGACCATGGATGGTATTGGTGTGAGTTCAGAGAACCAGATGAGAAGGAAGAGTGATTGGCGACGCCTGAGTTGGTTGCAGTGATTCGACACAGGTGACAGTGATTCGAGACAGTGAGAAAGCAGAATAAGAAGGAGGAAGAAGAGAGGTTTGCTAAGGTTCTGGAAAAACTCTCTGTCGCTCAAGCAAGAGGCTGTGTCGTTGAGCTCTTGGCTGAAGCTTCCTTCTGTCTTTGCGTTTTTCACTTCGTGGCTGTAAGTTTCATTTGTTCATTCCTTCAGCCACCAAAACTCTGTAAGTCATTGTGCTTTGTTTTCAAATCTATTCTGTGACTTTTGTGGAGAGGTTACTCCACCGAGAAGGAGAAATACTTAGCCAGAATTTGTTCGGGGTGTGATCTACCGAAAGATCAAGGGATCGTCCACCTTACGGACACGCCGAGGAGTAGGGGCAAGTTATCCCCGAACCTCGTACATCGTTTTGTTAGTGTTGGTTGGTTTTCTTTCCTTGCATCAGTTTTTGTTTTGTTTATTTCCGCTGTGCTAACAAAGTCTTGTGAGGAAATTGATTGAGTTTTAGTGGAGGCTATTCACACCCCCCCTCTCTAGCCATCCGAAGACCCTAACAAGTGGTATCAGAGCAAGACGCTCTTCATTCGGATTAACACCCTAAAGAGCAAGAAGATGGCTATGAAGGAAGGTTTTAGTACCAATCGTCCACCCTACTTCGATGGAGCGGATTTCCAATATTGGAAGAGTCGTATGGAGTATTATCTCAAGACCGACATCTCCATGTGGTTCTCGGTCAAGGAAGGTTTCACACCTCCGAAGGATGAAGAAGGTAAGGAACTAGAGTCGTCAAGGTGGTCCGCCGAGCAAACTCGCAAAGGACAAGCCGATGCCAAGGCGGTGGTCAACCTACAATGTGGAATAGCCAAAGATCAGCTTGTCAAGGTAGGTTCATTTGTGAGTGCAAAGGATTTATGGAACAAACTCATTGAGCTCCAAGAAGGAACTCGAGACTCTCGGATCGCCAAGAGAGACTTGTTCCTAAACCAACTACAAAATCTCACTATGAAGGAGAACGAAACGGTAAGTGAACTACACGGAAGGTTCAAGGAGATCATCAATGGTCTTCATTCCGTGGATGAACGCGTAGAAAATCGCGATCTCGTAAGGTACGCTCTCAAAGCCTTTCCGAGGAATGCCTTGTGGTCATCTATGGTAGATGCCTACAAGGTCTCCAAGGACCTTTCAATTGTTAAGTTAGATGAATTCTTTTGTGAAATGGAACTTCATGAATTTGCTAACAAGGGTCAAAAGGAGAAAGGTATTGCTTTAGTTGCAGGAGAAAAGAGCAAGGATGGAAGAAGGAAGAAAGAAAAGAAGAAGGAGAAAGAAATTCCTACATCTTCATCCTCCTCCGAGTCCGATGATGAAGGTGGATCATCATCAAGCGAAATGGCCAATTTCGTGAGAAGAATCATGAGAAGGAGCCGGAGATTCAAAGGGAAAGGTAAGTCTATTGATCAAAATATTGATAAGACTAACGTTACGTGTTATGAGTGTAGCAAGAAAGGACACTATCGGAGCGAGTGTCCAAAACTCAAGAAGAAGGAGGAAAGGGCCAAGAAGAAGAAAGCTCTCAAAGCTTCTTGGGATGAATCCTCCTCAAGCTCATCGGAGGAAGAGAAGGAGAAAAGCACTCGTTAATTAGCACTCATGGCAAGGGAGGAATCGGACTCCGGAAGTGATACATCAGCCGCGGCTTCATCATCTTCGGATGATGAAGAGGTAACTTCTTCGCATTTAGAAAAATGCTACAGGACTATTGCTCATTTATCTACTTTGCTTAAGAAATCAAAAACTGAAATTAGATCATTAAAAGATGAAGTAGAACACTTGAATACTCTTAGGGAAGATGAGGTTGATGACCTTCATCAAGAGCTTCTTGAGGATGAAAATAATGCCCTAAAGAGTGAAGTTGAGAAACTCAAGAAAATGCTTGAGAAATTCTCAACTAGCTCTAAGACCTTAGATATGATTCTAAATGCCCAAAGGGCGGTCTACAACAAGGCTAGATTAGGATATCAACCTAAGGAGTCTAGTTTCATTTCCTTAGTGTCTAGAACCCAATTTCATAGATCACATGCTTCTAGGGTTCATGAGACTAGGAAGTGTGTGACCAAGGCATGAGTTCCTAGGTCTTTCATTGTAGATGCATTAGGTCCCAAGATTTGGGTACCTAAAATATCTATCTTTCGTGTCTTGTAGGCATTTGTCAAGGGGGAGCATCTATCAACTTGGTTTGTTGATAGTGGATGCTCCAAGCACATGACCGGGGACAAGTCACTCTTTACTACCCTTCAAAATAAAAATAGAGGTAATGTGTCCTTTGGCAATAATGGTAGTCTTAAGGTTATAGGAGTTGGAGATATTCAAATATCCGAATGTCTCCAAATCAAAAATGTCCTTCTAGTCAAGGGGATGACCTTTAATCTCCTAAGTGTCAGCCAATTGTGTGATACGGGTTACACAATTGAGTTTCATTCAAGTCAATGTCTGGTCAAACACATTGACACACTTGACACGGTACTAGTAGGCACAAGGGTAGATAACATTTACCAAGTATCATTTAAAAGTGCTACTAATGCCTCTGCTAAGTGTTTCATGTCAAAAGAAGAAGCATCATGGCTGTGGCATAGAAGGTTGGCCCACGTAAACATGAAGAATATTCGAAAGCTGGCCAACAAAGGATTAGTGCGAGACTTACCAAGCATCAAGTATCAAAAGACAAAACTATGTGATGCATGTCAAAAGGGTAAGCAAACAAAAGCGGCTCATAAAGGTAAAAGCGCTGTAAGTACATCTACTGCTTTAGATTTATTGCATATGGATTTGTTTGATTGCGGTAATGTTATTTCATTGAATGAGAGTAGATACTGTTTAGTGATCATTGATGATTTTACTAGATATACATGGACCTTCTTTTTGAAAAATAAGGATCAAACCATAGATGTTTTTGTTTCTTTTTGTAGAAGAACTGAAAATGAAAAATCGACAACAATTAAAACAATTAGAAGTGATCATGGTGGAGAATTTCAAAACCATAGATTTTTAGAATTTTGTCAAGAAAAAGGATATAGGCATGAGTTCTCTACTCCAAGGACCCCACAACAAAATGGGGTTATGGAGAGAAATAACCGAGTCTTGCAAGAGGCTGCACTAAGCATGCTCAATGAGTACTCATTACCGAGCTACTTATGGGCTGAAGCGGTAAATACCGCTTGCTATGTGCAAAACCGAGTCTTGATACATAGGTTTTTAGGAAAGACTCCCCATGAACTTTGGTTTGGGAAACCCCCTACAATTAAACATCTTAGGGTGTTTGGTTGTAAGGTGTTTATCTTGAACACCAAGGATCATCTTGGAAAGTTCACGGCTAAGGCTGACGAAGGGATACTAGTCGGGTACTCTCTAACCAGCAAAGCCTATCGAGTCTACAACATTAGGACTAAGTTGATTGAAGAGTCCTCGGATGTAGCATTTGAAGAAATCCCTAAATCGAATGATCAATCAAAGGATGTAGGAAAAATTCAATTTGAACTTAGAAATCTAAGTTTAAATGATCAAAACATAGAAAGAGTCGAAGTTGACTCCGATGACGATGAGGAAAGGCAAGAGAGGACTCAGTCTGATCCTTTACCTGATACTGAGCCCTTGCCTGTGTCTAGTGAGATCACTCATGAGGCACCGTCAACACCAAGGCAATCTAGGATAGCCTCTAGTCATCCCCAAGACCAGATTGTGGGAGACATTCAACAAGGGGTTAGGACTAGGTCATTCTTTAGAAATGAGTCTAATGAGGTCGCCTTGATCTCAGAAATCGAACCAAAATTAGTTGATGAGGCATTGCACGATCCTGATTGGATCATAGCTATGCAAGATGAGTTAGGTCAATTTGAAAGGAGCCAAGTGTGGGACTTAGTTCCTAGACCTAAGAAGACCACCATTATTGGAACCAAATGGGTCTTCAAAAATAAGTTAAACCAAAAGGGAGAAGTCGTAAGAAACAAGGCAAGACTTGTAGCCAAGGGCTATAGTCAAATCGAAGGCCTCGATTATGATGAGACTTATGCTCCCGTGGCTCGATTAGAGTCCATTCGTTTAATGCTAGCTTTTGCTGCACATAGAGGCTTCAAGCTCTATCAAATGGGCGTCAAATCAGCATTCTTAAATGGTTTCATTAAAGAAGAGGTCTATGTTGAACAACCACCGGAGTTTGTGAATACCGAAGCTCCAAACCACGTGTACAAGCTCAAGAAAGCTCTTTATGGGCTTAAACAAGCACCTCGAGCTTGGTACGAAAGGTTGTCAACTTACCTATTAGAAAAGGATTTTGTGAGAGGTCAAATAGACCCAACACTATTTCTGCGTAGAGATGGTGAAAACATATTTGTAGCCCAGGTGTATGTCGATGACATAATTTGTGGCTCAAATAACAAGGGTTATTTGAATGAATTTATCACTCACATGGAAAGTGAGTTTGAAATGAGTCTGGTGGGAGAATTGACATTCTTCCTTGGACTTGAAATCAAACAAACTCGAGATGACATTTATGTCCATCAAACAAAATATACTCAAGAGATGCTCAAGAAATTCAAAATGAGTGACTCTAAGGAAGTATCCACTCCAATGGCGACAAACACTCGCCTTGACAATGATGAGAGTGGAAAACCAGTTGATCTAACGCAATATAGAAGCATGATTGGTAGTCTTCTATATCTCACAGCTAGTAGGCCGGACATACTTTTTGCTGTGGGCATGTGCGCTAGATATCAAGTCTGTGCCAAGGAATCTCATTTAATTGCAGTTAAGAAAATTCTGCGATACCTTAAGGGCACAATTCGAGTAGGTCTATGGTACCCTCGCACGGAGTCTTTTGACTTGATAGGTTATACCGACTCCGATTATGCTGGGTGCAAATTGGATCGGAAAAGTACTAGTGGGGGTTGCCAATTTTTAGGTTCATCATTAGTTAGTTGGTCAAGTCGGAAGCAACATTGTGTTGCTCTCTCCACGACCGAGGCTGAATACATTGCCATGGGAGAGAGTGTATCACAATTGTTGTGGATGATCCACACTCTAGAAGATTTGGGACTTTCGTATAAGGGAGTACAAGTGTTGTGTGACAACATCAGGACAATAAACCTAACAAAAAACCCAGTCCATCATTCAAGGACCAAACATATTGAAGTGCGTCACCACTTCATTAGAGATCACGTAGCTAGGGGAGACATTGCACTCACCTATGTTGAGTCAAAGTCAAACCTAGCCGATATTTTCACCAAACCTCTTCCGGAAAATGAATTTAGTCATTTGAGGAGAGAATTGGGAATGTGTTTGGCTCAATAGGCCATTAGGACTTCATCATGATCAATAAGAACAATTGAAACAACAAGAGAAATAGGGAAATTAATTTGGGCAACTTGGGAACATCTCACACAAACTATAAGGTTTAACAAATGATTTTTGTTTGCTAGAAATGAGGTGAGATGCTAGGATCAGCCGAATTATTCAAAATGTATCATGCATCCCTTGAATAATTAGGTTGAAGAGACATAAATTGAGTATGGGGAAGACCATTACATAATTCATGTGTATTTGGTTCCTAGATCTTACTCATATATTCCAACCAAGGAAACTTGGTTGGACCTTTACCTAGAAATTATGAAACTTTGGTTGATGGACTGTTTGATACACTTGAACGATGCTTTTCATGATTTTGATTGATACTAGGACAAGTCCTTGAAAGAATGATAGCAAGTTGGTTATATTTTGACAAACTTGAAACTGAACATAACAAAGGTCAAAAATTTCAGCTTTCAGGCCTTAAGTTGTTTGTTTTCTAAATGTCTGCAACTTTAGGGCTATAAACAAGTTCAGACCATAATTTTTAGGTAATCGTTATGCTTGTAGATCCTCCAGGTTCTAGGTTCTGAACTTGGAAGTTTTCCTAGAGAAACTTCCACGAACTATCGAACATCTCTATCTAATTTCAGTTACTGAAATTACTGGAGAGATCTAAGTATCAGACACTGATCGGTCTACGGACCGATCAGGTCAGCCTGGCACGCAGAGCCCGCTACTGATCACTTTCTGATCGGTCTACAGACCGATCAGGGAGTTCCCTGATCGGTCCGGAGACCGATCAGATCAATCCGGTACGCAAGGCCACTGATCATTCTCTGATCGGTCTACCGACCGATCAGGAAGTTCCCTGATCGGTCCAGGGACCGATCAGCGAGTACTGATCGTCTCCTGATCGGTCTACAGACCGATCAGGATGTTCCTGGATCGGTCCATGGACCGATCAGGAGGCTCCTGATACCTCCTGATCGGACAGCCGTCCGATCATTTCATCAACTGTACACCCATCAGAAAACCCTTAAAACTTCCCGATCCTTTCTTTTCCCTCTTCACGCGGAAGCCCTAGCCGCCTCTTCCCTACACCTCACCTCCTCTCTTCTCTTTGCACGCCGGAACCCTAGCCAAAGCTCTAGCCAAGACTTCAATGGCACCAAGGTAACTCCTTACTGTTAGAGTGTATACTGAAAGCCTAAGCTTTGTAAACATTCATTATGAATAAAGAATCACATTTGGTCTAATTATCTGCATTTGTTTGTAGTTGTTCATTTAATTTATATTGTAGATAACATAGTATGTGGTGTCACATACAGAAGATGATGTTATCAGTACCTTATAAATTATAAATAGTAGCTCACGACCAGAATGGAAAGGAACAAACCATTAGAAGGTCGTAGTGTAATTAGGTATTAGTTTATCTTGACTATATAATTACACTAGTACACTCAGAGTGTATTGAGTAGAACCATTTGAGGCCGTTTCTTTATACTGACTTTATAAAGGAACAAAGACCTCGGTTATTATGGAAGTGTGTGCTCTTAAACCTAATATAATAACAAGCACATATATTTGATATTTATTTCTTTAATTTATCAATGGGTGAGATTTAGTTCGATGAATCAATAAGCCCGATAAATTGGGAAATGATATCACTTATAGTGTGTGTTGTTGATTATAGAAGGAAACTGTGTCCTAGAGATACTAGGTTGATAATGTCCCCAAGAGGAGCTCATAAGGATTGTCATGTTAAACCCTGCAGGTGGACTTAGTCCGACATGACGATAAGGTTGAGTGGTACTACTCTTGGACTTAGACATTAATTAAATGAGTTGTCAGTAACTCACTTAATTAGTGGACATTCGATATCTTAAACACAGGGAGACTAACACACTCATAATAAGAAGGAGCCCAAAAATGTAATTTGGGATTGGTGCGGTAGTTCAATGATAGTTCTCTAGTGGAATGAATTATCATTGATAAAATTAAGTTGTGTGTTCGGGGCGAACACGGGATGCTTAATTTTATCGGGAGACCAAAACCAATTCCTCCTCTCGGTCCCTATCGTAGCCTCTTATTTATAGAGTTCTATACCCACCTATACCCACCTTCTATACCCACCCAATGGGGGCCGGCCAAGCTAGCTTGGGAACAAGCTAGGGCCGGCCTAGGTATGAGATTGGGTGGCCGGCCCTAGCTTGAACCCAAGCTAGTAGGGCCGGCCAAAATAAATTAAAAAGAAATTTAATTTTAATTTTTATTATTATGTGGAAGATATATTTTAAAGAGAATTAAAATTAAAATATCTCTCTTGTAAAAGATTTACAAAAGATTAAAGAAAGAGATTAGATCTCTTTCCTTATTTGTAGATTGGAGAGATGTTTTATTTTTTCTTTAAAATTATTCACATGTTGATAAAATTAAAATTATAGAAATTTCCTTTTATCAACCATGAAGAGATTTTAAAGAGAAATTTTATTTTTAAAATTTCCGGAAACAAATTAGGAAGTTTTAATTGTTGATTAAAACTTGTCCTCTTTTGTTTTCCAATGATGTGGCCGGCCACTTGAAATTAATTGGGGAAATTTTATTTTATTTCTCTCAATTAAATCATGTCAAGGAAATTAAGGAAAATTTATTGTAATTAAATTTCCTAATTTGCCTAGGCCAAGGAATATAAAAGAAGGGGTGAGGGTGCCTTCACAAGACACAACATCTATTATTCCTCTCCCTCTTTTGTTCCTTGGTGTGGCCGGCCAACCTCTCCCTCTCTTCCTCTTGTGGTGGCCGGACCTCTCCCTTCTTTGGAGCTCTTGTGGTGGCCGGATACTACTCGGAGAAGAAGAAGAAGGAGAGAAAGCTAGCATCTCTTGGAGCTTGGTTAGTATTTTGTTTTTCTTCCTTGGTGAAGCTTCCTCTTTGTTGGCCGAACCTAGCTAGGAGGAGAAGAAGGTGATTGGTGGTTTCTCGTCTCGGAAGATCGTTGCTCACACAACGTCCGAGGTTAGAAGAGGAATACGGTAGAAGATCAAGAGGTTTTTCTACAAGGTATAACTAGTAATTTCTATTTCCGCATCATGCTAGTTATTTATGGAAATAATACCAAATACAAGAGGCTTACGTTCTAGAATTTCGAATATGTTTTTTCGAAGTTGTGTTCTTTTGTTTTTTTCTTTTCCTTGTGATTTGATTGTTCTCTTTGGTTAACCTAAAGTTATTTTAGGAAATTAAATATTAGCTTTCTATTAAAGGTTTTGTCTAGTCGGTGGTGGTTGCTCCCATATCCAAGAAGGCCATGTGCCTCGCCACGTCGAACCTTTTATGGAAATTAATATTTAATGGAATTAATAACTTAAGGAGACTTGGGTCGAACGTGTTAAGTTCCGCAGGAGATCCAAGTCAAAACCTAAAAGAACAAATAGATTAAGTTTTGGATCAAACGTGTTAAGTTCCGCAGGCGATCCAAAATTTAATTTAAAAGAACACATGGTAGCTAGGAAAAGGTTCAGACCTTTGTACAAAATTTTTGTACAATGGAACCTATAGGTTTTCCGAGTAGCAACCAACAATTAGTATCAGAGCTAGGGTTTTGCCTCTGTGTATTTGGTATTTAGTTTAATTATGCACATGTCATACATAATTTAGGCAGGTTAATAGTAGGATGTGCTAACTCTATGGATGCAGGATCCAACTATTATGGCTTTTAGTTAATTATGTGTGTGATTGGACCCTTGGACATGTCAAGGGCAATTTATATGTGTGTGCATGATTGTATTAAAATACAGCAGGAGCTGTATTTAGTTTTATTAGGATTTTATTTTTGATCTAGATACATGTACATTCCTTTTATGGAATATAGGATCAAAAATGTAAAATTCTATTTATGTCGCGGATCGAATCTTGCAAAGCGTGGAACCTTCTAATGACCAGAGGCGCAGCGGAACTCGGAGCAAGATGGATGCGACAGTTAGACCCGGTGGCGGTGGCCAAATAAGGCAGCAGCTTCGGATGACAACACACGGAGGACAATTAAAGATAAAAGTCATAATAGTTGAAAATTAGATTTTCTATTATTGCTTTTATATTGTGTTGTGTGTGCATGTTAGTTTACAAGTTTAGTAGGCTAGCATAGTTAAAATTCCTCATTTATAAATAACTAAGTGGGAGAGGGATTTTTTAAGTAAATCCCATGGTCTCCATTACTGGTTTGTAAGTGATGCAAAAAGCTTGCGCGTTGGCTCTGAGTGCCTTCCTCCATAACGGATGAGCTTGTTTGCGGATCACTAGAACAGACTTCCATTTTTGGATGACTATAGGAAGTTAATTAAGAGCGTGTGATCTTCCCCAACGGAAGGGGCATAATCTTATTAATGGACTTAGTGTCAAGTAATGGTGTACACTTAGACACATCTAATAGTATCCTCCCCAACGGAGTCACTGCTATTATTTGTGTGACCAAATAATACCAACTATTAATTTTATTTGTCAAAAAGTTAGGTTGACAAGATAATAAAATTAATGGGTTAAAACCCTCCTTTTACAAATGTTGAATTTGTATACGTCCACACTAACGTGGCATACAAAATTCACGGTGTTATGAGGTGTTGGTTAATTTAAAATAGTATTGTTTGAGGAATCAATATTATTCTAAATTTAGAGTTCGACCAAAAGTTATTTGTGATTCTTAGGATGACTTTCAACCCATGTCCATCATATTTCAACAAAATAGACTTCTGGACCAAATTACATAGATTGGAAAAGAAACACGGATATTGTTTAACTGCTGAAAGCTATAAATTTGTCTTGATGAACCTCCTGATGCACCCATTGGTGAATCTACCCAAGAGGAGATTGAATATCATAAGAGATGGGTAAAGGCGAGATGAGATGGCGCGGTGTTACATTTTGGCTTCAATGTCAAATGTATTGCAACATCAAGATAAAGATTTACCAATGACTTATGATATTATGAACAATCTCAAGGAACTCTTTGGTCATCGTGATAGGGCTTCTAGACAAGAAGCTATGAGAAAGATAATGACACCACCATGCAAGAGGGTACTCCTGTAAGGGATCATATCCTAAACATGATGGCTTATCCGACGAGATATAGATCCTTGGAGGAGAAATTGATGGGGAAACCCGGATCGATATGATCCTCAAACGCTACCTAGAAGTTTTGAGCGGTTCCGTTTGAACTATAATATGAATAAGAGGATTTATTCATTAGGGGAACTCCTGACCAGAAGAAGGATTATTTCGTCACAATTCTCAAATTCACTATCTTGAAAATGGTTCTACTTCTAAACCGAGAGGAAAGAAGAAGAAGAAACAAGTGGTTCAAGAAAGAAAGTGAATAAATCTCAGTGTAAAGAGGAGTGAAGAAGCCAAGGGCAAGTGCTTCATCTGTCGGGGCATTGGAAGGCGGACTGCCCTCGTAAGAACCAAAACAAAGGTATATCTCATGCTCTAGTTGTTGAAACATGTTTAGCGGTGTTATCTACCGGTGTGTGGATACGGGAGCCATGATCATGTCTGCAATTCCTTGCGGGGGTTCCAGAAACCCGACGACTATCTAAGGGAGATTACCGTCTACATGGGCAATGCTACTAAGGTGGCATTGTGATGGGAGACGTCTACTTATCTTTTAGTAGAAATAAAATTTGGTTTTAAGAAATTGTCTTTATGTACCCGTTTTAGAAAGAATTTAATTTCAGTTTCTAAACTGCTTTTAGATGGATATTCAGTTTCTTTCAGTAATGATGTAGTTATTAAAAGAAATAAAGTGATTATCTGCTCGGTGCATTAGTTGGCAATTTGTATATTTTAAATCAATTTCTTCCACAAAGCAAAACATGGAAATTTATAACTCATCTTCTAATTCTAATAAGAGAAAAGAACCTTGAAATGAACCAAGCATATCTTTGGCATCTAAGACTTGGTCATATTAATTTAAGTAGGATTCAGAGGCTTATAGCCGATGGACTTTGAGTTCATTAGAGTTGGAAAATTTTCCAACTTGTGAATCTTGCTTAGAAGGTAAAATGACCAAGAGGTCGTTCAAGGCCAAGGGGTATAGAGCCAAAGAAGTGTTAGAGTTGGTTCACTCGGATTTGTGTGGTCCTATGTCTGTCCGGGCAAGAGGAGGTTTTGAATATTTTGTCTCTTTCATAGACGATTATTCAAGATATGGATACATTTACCTAATGCGCCGTCCGAATGCTTTGACAAGTTCAAAGAATACAAGGCTGATGTGGAGAAACGATTAGGTAAAAGTATCAAGACACTACGATCTGATCGTGGTGGCGAATACCTCTTAGGAGAGTTTAGGAATTACTTATCGAGGTCGGATTCAATCGGAACACCCCAACAGAATGGTGTAGCGAGCGAAGGAATAGGACTCTTATGGAGATGGTTAGATCGATGATGAGTTATTCAGAATTACCAAATTCGTTTTGGATATGCTCTGGAAACGCAGTATACGTTCTGAACTTAGTGCCTTCTAAATCAGTTTCTTCTACTCCCATAGAATTGTGGAATGGCGAAAACCCGTCTAAGACATATTCGGATTTGGGGTAGTCCGGCACATGTCTTGAAAACCAGATCTTGATAAGTTAGAATCTCTGAAGTTCGCGTGTTTGTAGGATATCCTAAAGGAACGAAAGGTGGTTTATTTTATAGTCCTAAAGACGAGAAGGTCATTGTTAGCACCAATGCCCGCTTTTAGAAGAAGACTATATAATGGATCACAAGCCCGATAGTAAAGTTGTTTTAGAAGAACTTAGAGAGGACATGTTTACTTCAGTACAACAGGACAAGATGAAGTACCACAAGAGCGCAACACGTGTCACACATGATGCACAACCACAAAGTACTCGTCGTAGTGGGAGGGTTGTGAGGCACTGAAGATTCATGTTTTGGGAGAGTCTTGGACTTGATCCCGGTAAACATGAACCTGATCCGATCATATGATGAAGCACTCCAAGATATAGATCGCATCTTGGCAAAAGGCAATGAATTCGAAATAGAGTCCATGTACTCTAATAAGGTGGGAGCTTGAGAACCACTGATGGTATAAAAGCCGTTGGATGCAAGTGGATCTACAAAAGAAAAGAGGGATGACGGGAAGGTAGAAACCTTCAAAACTAGGCTTGTTGCGAAAGGGTACACTCGAAAGAGGGAATCGATTATGAGGAAACCTTTTCACGGTAGCCATGCTTAAGTCTATCCGGATACTCTTATCCATTCTTGCTCATATGGATTATGAGATTTGGCAAATGGATGTCAAGACAGCTTTCCTTAATGGAAGTCTTGAAGAGAACATCCATATGAAGCAACCAGAAGGGTTCATTGAAAAAGGCAAAGAGCATCTAGTGTGCAAGCTCAATCGGTCCATTTATGGACTGAAGCAAGCTTCAAGGTCTTGGAACATCCGGTTTAATGAAGTAATCCAGTCATATGGATTTATTCAAAGTCCGGATGAGTCTTGTGTATATAAGAAGTGTAACGGAAACGTAGTGGTATTTCTTGTACTATACGTAGATGATATTTTGTTAATTGGCAACAATGTCAAGGTATTATCAGACGTAAGGGTATGGTTGTCCAAATAATTTGATATGAAGGACTTAGGAGATTGTGCACACATTCTTGGGATCAAAGTTATAAGGGATCGTAAGAAAAGAATGTTGTGTCTGTCCCAAGCTTCATATATAGATACAATCATTGCTCGTTTTAGTATGCAGGATTTCAAGAAAGGTTTCTTACCTTTTAGACATGGAGTAGCTCTATCTAAAGAGATGTCTCCAAAGACGTCGAAAGAGATAGAGGACATGAAAGCAGTTCCTTATGCTTCGGCTGTAGGAAGCCTAATGTATGCAATGCTATGCACGAGACCTGATATCTGTTTGGCCATGGTCGTGAGATATCGAGTAACCTGGACAAGGACATTGGATCTGCAGTAAAGCATATATTAAAGTACACGAGAAGGACTAGAGATTATATGCTAGTTTACCAAGCGGATGATCCGCTCCCATGGGTTACACGATTCAAATTTCCAATCAGATAGGGATAACGGTAAGTCTACATCGGGCTATGTGTTTACTTTAGGAGGTGGAGCCATTTCATGGAGGAGTGTTAAGCAAAAATTTTCGGACTCAACCATGGAAGTCGAGTATGTAGAACCTCCGAGGGCTAAAGAAGCAGTATGGCTCAGAACTTTCTAATCGACTTAGATGTGATTCTGGTTTGCCCAAAATCATCACAATTTATTGTGATAACATTGGCAATTGCAAACTCGAAGGAACCACGAGCCCATAAGGCAAGTAAACATATAGGCTAAGTACCACCGATAAGAGATATCGTGAAGCGAGGAGAAGTTGTCATCGCCAAGATTGCATCACGGATAACTGGCGATCCTTTCACTAAGGCCCTTCCACGAAAGCTTTCGATCGGCATGTGGAGGAATGGGAATCGGATGTATGGTAGAAGATATGGCGACTTAGTCATTAGTATAAGTGGGAGATTGTTGGAGTGTATCCGAAAGCCTAAGCTTTGTAAACATTCATTATGAATAAAGAATCACATTTGGTCTAATTATCGCATTTGTTTGTAGTTGTTCATTTAATTTATATTGTAGATAACATAGTATGTGGTGTCACATACAGAAGATGATGTTATCAGTACCTTATAAATTATAAACAGTAGCTCACGACCAGAATGGAAAGGAACAAACCATTAGAAGGTCGTAGTGTAATTAGGTATTAGTTTATCTTGACTATATAATTACACTAGTACACTCAGAGTGTATTGAGTAGGACCATTTGAGGCCGTTTCTTTATACTGACTTTATAAAGGAACAAAGACCTCGGTTATTATGGAAGTGTGTGCTCTTAAACCTAATATAATAACAAGCACATATATTTGATATTTATTTCTTTAATTTATCAATGGGTGAGATTTAGTTCGATGAATCAATAAGCCCGATAAATTGGGAAATGATATCACTTATAGTGTGTGTTGTTGATTATAGAAGGAAACTGTGTCCTAGAGATACTAGGTTGATAATGTCCCCAAGAGGAGCTCATAAGGATTGTCATGTTAAACCCTGCAGGTGGACTTAGTCCGACATGACGATAAGGTTGAGTGGTACTACTCTTGGGCTTAGACATTAATTAAATGAGTTGTCAGTAACTCACTTAATTAGTGGACATTCGATATCTTAAACACAGAGAGACTAACACACTCATAATAAGAAGGAGCCCAAAAATGTAATTTGGGATTGGTGCGGTAGTTCAATGATAGTTCTCTAGTGGAATGAATTATCATTGATAAAATTAAGTTGTGTGTTCGGGGCGAACACGGGATGCTTAATTTTATCGGGAGACCAAAACCAATTCCTCCTCTCGGTCCCTATCGTAGCCTCTTATTTATAGAGTTTTATACCCACCTATACCCACTTTCTATACCCACCCAATAGGGGCCGACCAAGCTAGCTTGGGATCAAGCTAGGGCCGGCCTAGGTATGAGATTGGGTGGCCGGCCCTAGCTTGAACCCAAGCTAGTAGGGCCGGCCAAAATAAATTAAAAAAGAAATTTAATTTTAAATTTTATTATTATGTGGAAGATATATTTTAAAGAGAATTAAAATTAAAATATCTCTCTTGTAAAAGATCTACAAAAGATTAAAGAAAGAGATTAGATCTCTTTCCTTATTTGTAGATTGGAGAGATGTTTTATTTTTTCTTTAAAAATTATTCACATGTTGATAAAATTAAAATTATAGAAATTTCCTTTTATCAACCATGAAGAGATTTTAAAGAGAAATTTTATTTTTTAAAATTTCCGGAAACAAATTAGGAAGTTTTAATTGTTGATTAAAACTTGTCCTCTTTGTTATCCAATGATGGCCGACCACTTGAAATTAATTGGGAAATTTTATTTTATTTCTCTCAATTAAATCATGTTAAGGAAATTAAGGAAAATTTATTGTAATTAAATTTCCTAATTTGCCTAGGCCAAGGAATATAAAAGAAGGGTGAGGTGCCTTCACAAGACACAACATCTATTATTCCTCTCCCTCTTTTGTTCCTTGGTGTGGCGGCCAACCTCTCCCTCTCTTCCTCTTGTGGTGGCCGAACCCTACCCTTCTATTGGAGCTCTTGTGGTGGCGGATACTACTCGGAGAAGAAGAAGAAGAAGGAGAAAGCTAGCATCTCTTGGAGCTTGGTTAGTATTTTGTTTTTCTTCCTTGGTGAAGCTTCCTCTTTGTTGGCGAACCTAGCTAGGAGGAGAAGAAGGTGATTGGTGGTTTCTCGTCTCGGAAGATCGTTGCCCACACAACGTCCGAGGTTAGAAGAGGAATACGGTAGAAGATCAAGAGGTTTTTCTACAAGGTATAACTAGTAATTTCTATTTCCGCATCATGCTAGTTATTTATGGAAATAATACCAAATACAAGAGGCTTACGTTCTAGAATTTCGAATATGTTTTTTCGAAGTTGTGTTCTTTTGTTTTTTTCTTTTCCTTGTGATTTGATTGTTCTCTTTGGTTAACCTAAAGTTATTTTAGGAAATTAAATATTAGCTTTCTATTAAAGGTTTTTTCTAGTCGGTGGTGGTTGCTCCCATATCCAAGAAGGTCATGTGCCTCGCCACGTCAGTACTGGGAACCTTTTATGGAAATTAATATTTAATGGAATTAATAACTTAAGGAGACTTGGGTCGAACGTGTTAAGTTCCGCAGGAGATCCAAGTCAAAACCTAAAAGAACAAATAGATTAAGTTTTGGATCAAACGTGTTAAGTTCCGCAGGCGATCCAAAATTTAATTTAAAAGAACACATGGTAGCTAGGAAAAGGTTCAGACCTTTGTACAAAATTTTTGTACAATGGAACCTATAGGTTTTCCGAGTAGCAACCAACACTTACTTCTCTAGAACTTGACATTTCAGTCTCATTTCTCACCATATCTGTGGTTTTTGTTTCGGGTGGCTCCGGTGCTCACTTACTTGCCCCATTATATCACTTTGTTAACTCTTAGAAAGAAACCAGTGGGTGAGGGGACCTCTAAGTCACCTGAGAAGTCGAAGTCTAAGGCTCCTTCCCGACCTCAACCATCTGTTTCCGGGAGATTCCCGAACCACAATTTTGAGGAAGCCTTTAGACAAAGAACCTTTAAATTACTCCCTTGTAGGTCTGTAGATCGTAGATTCATGGACGAATTTTGTCCAACTGTGTCTGAAATCATTGCCTACTACAAACTTGACTCACTTGTCTACTTAGAACGGGATATCAACTATGACTTGGTCTCTGAGTTTTATAACAACCTTCATCAGACTAATGATGCAGGTTATAAAACAAGAGTTGCTAAGCGGACTCTTGATTTCAGTTTCTCATCCTTCTTTGACTATCTCGATTGTCGGAGGTGTTCTGGTAATGTCTTTTCGATATTTCCTGATTTACCAGATCCTTTACCTCCACCCTTTGATATCTCATCTGACGATATTTATGAGTACTTCTTCAGACATCCTAGACCGGGTAACCTTGATGAGCTAGATGTTGACTTTCCTACTTTTGCAGCCTTGAGATTATCTCCTCAAGACTACATTCTTTTTAAAATTGTCACAAACTGCCTTCTGCCTATCACATCTAAACCATTGTCTGAGATCCGACCATACCATTACCTGATGCTTTATGGATTGCGTCAGCGTCTCGACTTTGACATCATATCTAGCATCTACTCTTCGATCATCTCCTATAGTGAGCCGAGCGGCTACACTGTTTATATGCCTTATGGGCATATAATTACAGATTGGCTCGAGACCCTTCAGATTGATGTCTCTAAGGGTAGAATAGTCAAGATGGTCAGACAGGATTGCAGACTTGGGAAGCGGGCATTTTCCAAATCTGGAATCTTAGGACAAAATGGGGATGTTTGGTGGAAGGATGAGAGAGCTCTAGGTGAGTTACCACGGGGACCTCCACGACAGGTTGCAGCTGCTCCTGTTGCTGCTCCTCCTGCTGCTGACGATGGAGAGGCCGATCCTGATCTGCGCTGGCAGATCGCCGAACTGGAGAGTCGCTTTGATCGGCACGATGAGCTGCTGGTTGCTGAGCTTCACGGGCTGCGCGTCCGGATTGACCAGCGCTACGATGATTTACGCAGTCAGCAGTTGGCGACACATCAGGCGATAATGGGATAGATGGCCAGATACCCACCTCCGCAGGATTTCCCGGGCTATCCATCCTCGAGCGGCGGCATGCCACCTCAGGGACCCACTCCTCCTGTTGATGATGCTAATGCTCCTCATGATGAGGAGGCTGATTGATACACATTGTTCTGTGCTGTCATTCTGATTATCTATGTTTTGGATGTCATTTGTTGGATATTTATGTCTTACCTGGATACTTGCTGCTTTCATCTATTTATGCTGTTCATTTTCTTGTCTTTCTTTATGTTTCACCTCTTATTGGTTTTTAATATGATGTTCATATGTCATGCCTTGTATGTCTCTTATCTCTTTATCCCTGTCTTATAATACACTTAGAGGGTATTCTAGATGAATTAAGAAAAAGACAGTATGGGTTAAGGAGGAGTCATTTAACGTTTTCTTACCTAATTCGCACATTTTCGGTGTTTGACAAAGGGGGAGAGAATAACTAAGTTTAGAGATAAATGAAAGTTTGGCTTTAGGGGGAGGACCCTGATTCCCCTATCCTTACATGGTGTTGTATCTGTCTTAGGGGGAGGATCTTGATTCCCCTAAAATTAGGGGAATATGGAAATATGAACATTTCTGATCTAAACTTAAATCATGTTGTCAAACAACAAAAAGGGGGAGATTGTTGATACAGTCTGACCTAGCTGTTGTTTTGATGTTGGCACTGATTTAAGTTTGTATCAGATATTAATTAAACTCAGACTGATTGATGATCAAGGATGATCATAAGGAGAGGAAAAGTCCAAGTACGGATACTTGGCACGCAAAGTCAGAGAGGACTCGGCAACTCGTTCTCCGGACTATGTCAGAGAGGGCTCGGTAGCTCGTTCTCTAGACCGGACGAAGTCGGAGAGGGCTTGGCAGCTCGTTCTCCGGACTAGGTCAGAGAGGGCTTGGTAGCTCGTTCTTTGGACCAGGAAGACGTTAGGGTTTAGGGCTGGGAGGCTCTAAAACTAACACAAGGACATTGGATCGGTCTGTTGACCGATCCAGTGATACTCTGGTTGTCTGGATCGGTCGGCAGACCGATCCAGTGATACATGAGTCACCTGATCGGTCTCGTGACCGATCAGTGACCACACAGAAAGTCTCTGTGGGTTATCTGATCGGTCTGGGGACCGATCAGTAACCACAGAAGCATTCTGTGGGTTATCTGATCGGTCTACAGATCGATCAGAAAGAAGCGTTCAGAAAGACGTTGGGACTCAAAGCGATAGGGGGATCGGTCTGTGGACCGATCCACCCATAGGCTGATCGGTCCACAGACCAATCAGACTCTTCCCAGACCGATCAGGATGAGTCCTGATCGGTCCAGAGAGCTATGGATCGGTCTGTTGACCGATCCACAACATGTCGTTTGTGTCTGCTGCTTCTCTGATATTTCTGATTCACTTCTGATTCACCTGATCAAATCATCTACTATGAGATTTTTAAGTTGCAGGTTGCAGGTATCGTGTCATTGGTTAATTTCAAATGAAGCTCCATCAGAAGAATAAGAACAAGCGCCCTTTATGCTGTATTTCACTGCAAGTGATGCATTTCGAGCTTCAACGTTCACTGGCCGCGATCAGTTGGACTCTTGTTCATTGGTTCGAGCTCAGAGACACCAGTGAAGACCATGGATGGTATTGGTGTGAGTTCAGAGAACCAGATGAGAAGGAAGAGTGATTGGCGACGCCTGAGTTGGTTGCAGTGATTCAACACAGGTGACAGTGATTCGAGACAGTGAGAAAGCAGAATAAGAAGGAGGAAGAAGAGAGGTTTGCTAAGGTTCTGGAAAAACTCTCTGTCGCTCAAGCAAGAGGCTGTGTCGTTGAGCTCTTGGCTGAAGCTTCCTTCTGTCTTTGCGTTTTTCACTTCGTGGCTGTAAGTTTCATTTGTTCATTCCTTCAGCCACCAAAACTCTGTAAGTCATTGTGCTTTGTTTTCAAATCTATTCTGTGACTTTTGTGGAGAGGTTACTCCACCGAGAAGGAGAAATACTTAGTCGAAATTTGCCCGGGGTGTGATCTACCGAAAGATCAAGGGATCGTCCACCTTACGGACACGCCGAGGAGTAGGGGCAAGTTATCCCTGAACCTCGTACATCGTTTTGTTAGTGTTGCTTGGTTTTCTTTCCTTGCATCAGTTTTTGTTTTGTTTATTTCCGCTGTGCTAACAAAGTCTTGTGAGGAAATTGATTGAGTTTTAGTGGAGGCTATTCACACCCCCCTCTCTAGCCATCCGAAGATCCTAACAAAATATACAAAATCCAGAAGTGGACCTTCTATCAGAGGGAGATCCTGCCCAATCTGCATCAGAATACCCTACGACTTGAGTATGTCCTTTGTCTTCATATAAAAGACCCTTTCCTGGTGCACCTCTGATATATCGAACAATGCGAGTTACTGCATCCCAATGTTCTTTACATGGAGAGTTAAGAAACTGACTTACTACACTCACTGCAAATGAGATATTCGGACGAGTGACAGTAAGGTAGCTTGGTTTCCCTACCAATCGCCTATACCGTTCAGGATCTGAAAGAGGCTCCCCCTGATTTGGTAGGAGCTTGACATTAGGATCCATGGGATTGTCGACTGTCTTTGAGTTTAACATTCCTGTTTCTTCCAGAATATTCATTGTATACTTCCTTTGGGATATAATGATCCCATCTTTAGACTGTGCCACTTCTATCCCTAGAAAATATTTGAGTTTGTCGAGATCTTTTGTCTGGAAATGTTTGAAAATATGTTGTTTTACTTGTGAAATTCCAAGATGATCATTACCTGTGATGACAATATCATCAACATAAACCACTATATAGATGCAACCAGTAGATGAGTGACGATAAAAAATAGAATGATCAGCCACGCTTCGAGTCATGCCAAACTGTTGAATTATGGTACTAAATCTACTGAACCATGCTCTGGGTGACTGCTTGAGACCATATAAAGATTTCTGCAAGCGACATACAAGACCAGAAGACTCCCCCTGAGCAACAAAACACGGAGGTTGCTCCATGTAGACTTCCTCGAGCAGGTCACCATGTAAGAATGCATTTTTGATGTCCAACTGATGAAGGGGCCAATGGCGAATTGCAGCAATAGACAGAAAAAGACGCACAGAAGACATCTTGGCAACAGGAGAAAAAGTGTCGCCATAATCCAATCCAAATACCTGAGTATAGCCTTTAGCGACAAGACGAGCCTTAAGCCGATCAACCGTGTCGTCTACACCAACTTTCACCGTAAACACCCATCGACAACCAACCATTGACTTCCCGGGAGGTAGAGGAACGAGGTCCCAAGTCCCACTGCTTTGTAGGGCACTCATTTCATCAAGCATAGCCTGTTTCCATCCTGGATGGGCAAAGACATCACCTGCAGTCTTTGGAACAGAAACAGACGACAAGGAAGACAGACAATAATAATAGGATGGGGAAAGACGATGATAGCTTAAAGAAACATAGTGAGGAGAAGGATTACGAGTGGAATGCATACCCTTTCGAAGTGCAATAGGAACATCAGAGTCAGGAGATGGGACCGGAGGAAACGACGAAGGACTTGGCTCCAAAGATGTGCCCACAGCAGTGTCAGTGTTGGTCGGCGGCAAAGCAGAACGAGGACGACGCTGATAAACCTACAAAGGAGGAGACGAGGCTGGAGGTGATAGAGGCGCCTCCGGAGGATAAAAGATAGTCACTGGTGGAGGTGGAGAGGGAGAAACCTCGACCTGTGAAGCGGAAGGACCAAAAAAAGAAACCGACTCGAAGAATGTGACATCAGCAGAGATGAAGTACCAACGAAGAGTAGGGGAATAACACTTGTACCCTTTCTGAGACCGCGGGTACCCAAGGAAGACACACTTATGAGACCGAGGAGATAGTTTGTCAATGCCGGGATCAAGAGCATGAACAAAACAAATAGAACCAAAGACCCGAGGTGGTAGAGGATGAAGGGACTGATGTGGATAAAGTACCTGATGAGGTATTTTACCCTGGAGAGTGGATGAAGGCATGCGATTGATAAGATAACACGCAGTAAGTACGGCATCACCCCAAAACTGATGAGGGACATGAGAATGGAGAAGAAGGGTCCGAGTGGTTTCAAGGAGATGACGATTCTTGCGTTCTGCAATCCCATTCAGTTGAGGGGTATGAGGGCAAGACGTGCGATGCAGCACACCATGAGATGTCAAGAAGGTACGAAACTGAGTAGACAAATACTCGTGTGCATTATCACTTTGTAAAGTTCGAAGGGAAGTACCAAATTGAGTTTTTATTTGAAGGAAAAAGGATTCAAAAATAGAAAATAATTCTGAACGATCTTTCATTAGATATAGCCATGTACAACGGGAAAAATCGTCTATAAAAGTAACAAAATACCTTGACCCCATTGTAGAAGAAACACGACTCGGACCCCAAACATCAGAATGAACCAAACCAAAAGGAGACATAGCCCGACTCTCAATACGCGGAGAAAAGAACTACATATTAGGACCTTCGAATAGCGGCTAGAGAGGGGAGGTGTGAATAGCCGACCCCAAATTCTCGTTTCTTCCTACAATTTGAGTTAGCGCATCGGAAATAAAAAGTAGAAACGAAAATGGAGAAGATCAAACCTCAAACGCGACGATATAACGAGGTTCGGAGATGATACTCCTACTCTTCGGCGTGTCCGTAAGGTGGACGAATCCTATCAATCCGTCAGTGGATGAGATCCGGGAAAACCGGCTAATAAAAACTCCTTCTGGGTGGAGAAACCTCGCCACAATCTCTCTTGCAACAGCAAGATCAGCGTACAAGAAATACAGCAAGAAGCCAAGAACAATATGAATGTAAAAACACTAGTTTGCTTGCCTTCTTGTCGACTGTTGATGAAGCAGCAACTTCATGGATGCCAACCACAACAGCAACTGATCAGTTGGAGTCCAGCCGAGGGAAGCTCACACGAAGCTTCAGCAATGGAGAGCTCAACAAAGCTCAGATCGCAGTCAAGAGTAGTAAGTTAGCAGCACTGTTGATGTAGAGGCCCATTATATCCTGAACCTGCGAAGAAGACAAAGAAGAAGCAGAAATCTAGCCGTTGTGACTCAACGGCTAGGCCTGGACCGATCAGGCTCCACCCTGATCGGTCCCCAGACCGATCCCAACTCTCACAGAGAGTTGGTTGCGATCCTGATCGGTCTGTGGACCGATCGGCCTATAGATGGATCGGTCCACGGACCGATCCCCTATTGTTTTCTGAATCCCATCGCTGATCAGATAACCCACAGAGAGCTACTGTGTGGTTACTGATCGGTCACGAGACCGATCAGATAACTAAGGTATCACTGGATCGGTCGACAGACCGATCCAGACAGCCAAAGTATCACTGGATCGGTCAACAGACCGATCCAATGCCTCTGTTGGTTTTAGAGCTTCCCAGCCCTAAACCCTAACGTCTTCCTAGTCTAGAGAACGAGCTACCGAGCCCTCTCTGACCTAGTCCGGAGAACGAGCTACCGAGCCCTCTCCGACTTCGTCCGGTCCAGAGAACGAGCTACCGAGCCCTCTCTGACCTAGTCCGGAGAACGAGCTACCGAGCCCTCTCTGACCTAGTCCGGAGAACGAGCTACCGAGCCCTCTCCGACTTCCACGTCCGGTCCAGAGAACGAGCTACCGAGCCCTCTCTGACCTAGTCCGGAGAACGAGCTACCGAGCCCTCTCCGACCTCCCATGCCAAGCTTCCATACTTGGACTTTTCCCCGTGCCAAGCTCCCTGCTTGGACTTTTCCCGTGCCAAGCTCCCTGCTTGGACTTTTCCGTGCCAAGTCCCCATACTTGGACTTTTCCTGTGCCAAGTCTCCATACTTGGACTTTTTCCCGTGCCAAGCTCCCTGCTTGGACTTTTCCATACCAAGCTCCCTGCTTGGACTTTTCCGTGCCAAGTTCCCTGCTTGGACTTTTCCGTGCCAAGTCTCCATACTTGGACTTTTCCCGAATCAGGTCAACTCAAGTCGGGTCAACCAGGTCAACCTTGACCAAAGGTTGCACCCACAATCCCCCAAGTTCCTATTCTTGTCAAAAATCAAAATACAACTTCTCTATTCTTGTCAAACATCAAAATATACCTCGAGTCAGGTCAACTCGAGTCGGGTCACCCAAGTCAACCTTGACCTAAGGTTGCACCAACACTACGAACATGCTTACCTAATTGACAAGACGCACAAGATAAAGACTCTAAGTGAGAAAGACTAGGATGTAATTGTTTCAACTTATTAAGACCTGGATGTCCCAACTGAGCATGAATAAGAAGTGGAGATGCCGCCGCCGAACCAACAAAAGAGGGTTGTTGAAGCCGATATAGGCCATGAGATTCACATCTGAAGCCAATCATCCTCCCCGTATTCCGGTCCCGTAAGGAAACAGACATCTTAGTAAAAGAAATGACACAATCAAGAGATCGAGTAAGTTGACTTATCGACAATAAATTAAAAGGAGCGCCGGGAACATAAAGAACATTATGAATTGAAAGAGATGAAGAAGGATGAACAATACCAATACCCTGGGATTGAGTTTGTGAACTATTGGCCATGGTGACCATTGGTAAATTATCAGAAGTAGTGAGAGAGGAAAAAAGGGATTTATTACCGGTGATATGATCGGTGACCCCCGAATCAAGAACCCAAGGACCCGAAGAACGAGATATGCCAGCAAAGGAAGTACCAGTGTCTGCAATGGTAGCAGTGGAACCCAAAGCCTGTCGATCCTCAAACCATTTCAGAAAGTCAGTATAGGAAGGTGTTGAAGTCGAATCAGGTGTTAACTATGAGGTGGAAGCTGAAGGAGCAACAAAACTCTGAACAATCTGAGCAGCACGAGGAGGACGACCATGTAGACTCCAGCATTTATCAATCGTGTGTCCCGGTCGGTGGCAATGATCACACCAAGGGTGTCCTTTGCCACCCTTGCGAGGTGGAGGTCCTTTGTGTCGAGAGACCAAAGCTGACGAGTCGACAGGAACAAAATGTTAGGACCAAAAGTAGCTAGAGGGGGGGGGGGTGAATAGCTTGTCGCGTTCGCTCGGTGCGCTTCGTTGCTTGGCGTTGCTTGTTTCTTCTTGGATGTGCAGCGGAAAATACAGAAACAAACACAAAACGCTAACACTAGGATTTTACTTGGTATCCACCTCACAAGAGGTGACTAATCCAAGGATCCACACCAACGCACACACCCTCCACTATGAATAACACTCCTTTATGGTAACTACCAAAGGCGGAGAAGCCCTACAACACTCTCAATACAAGAAGAAGAAAGGGAAATACAAGTTAAGCAAAAGCTTACAAGATGTGCAGTAAAAACCCTAACCCTAACTTCTTCCTCTTGCAATAGATCCGCCTCTTGACTTGGACAGCCTCCAAGAACCTTCAAGAATTGGCGATCACGTGCTTGTAGAGAGCTGTGGAGGAGCTGGAATGAATCTGAGAAGAGCTCGTGAAAGGATTTTCTAAGACCACGCTCGCCTGCGGCTTTAAACCCGACGCAACGGTCGGATCCCGATCGATTCAAATGTTCCGAATCGATCGGGGAGGCTTTGGATCGATCCACGGATCGATCCAGAGCGCCTCTGTGCTCTGGAAACGCGCCTGGATCGATCCACGGATCGATCCAGCGCTTATCGCGCGAAGCAGCATCGTCCCGATCGATCGGCTGATCGATCGGGACCTCTGGATCGATCCACGGATCGATCCAGAAGCTTTCTGTTCGATCCACAGATCGATCCAGCACTTGATTTTTACCCAAAACCAAGTCCCAAACCTCCCTAACCAACATCCGGTCAACCTTGACCTGTTGGTACATCATGCCTCGCATCTGGTCACTCCCTTGACCTGCCAGGACTCCCCACCAAGTGTCCGGTCAATCCCTTTGACCCACTTGGACTTTTACTCGTCGTGCCAAGTATCCGGTCACTCCATTGACCTACTTGGACTTCCACCAGATGTCTGGTCAACCTTGACCCATCTGGACTTCCTTCCTTGCCAAGTATCCAGTCAATCCTTTGACCTACTTGGACTTCCCAACACCAGATGTCCGATCATCCTTGATCCATCTGGATTTTCCCTTGCCTGGCTTCACTCACCAGGACTTTCACCTAGCTTCACTCACTAGGGGTTTCCATCTGCCTAGCTTCACTCACTAGGACTTCACTCACCAGGATTTCCTTCTGCCTAGCTTCACTCACTAGGACTTTCACCTGGCTTCACTCACCAGGATTTCCTTCTGCCTAGCTTCACTCACTAGGACTTTCACCTGGCTTCACTCACCAGGATTTCCTTCTTCCTAGCTTCACTCACTAGGACTTCCTTCTGCCTAACATTCCAGTTAGGACTTCCCAGTCAAGTATCCAGTCAACCTTGACCTACTTGACTCTTCTTCAATCAATATCTTATTGTCAAACATCTAAACCCTAACCAAGACTCAGCTTGGTTAACCAGGTCACCCTTGACCTGAGGGATATTGCACCAACAATCTCCCCCTTTTTGATGTTTGACAATACCACAATAACACTTACAATCCCACATGTAAGTTAGGCTAATCCTATAGCCTCCTTCTTCATGCCACTAGGTAATGAACCCATAAATTAAGCTTTCCATTCTCCCCCTAAGAGGGCAAACTCCCTCTAGGTAATGAAAACCTAACTTACTTCCTTTCATTCTCCCCCTATTGGCACACATCAACCCCCTACAAAAAACATCAACCCGTCTTTGGACACACATCAACCTATGCTCCAATTTTGGGCACACTTCAACAACTCCATTTGTTGAAGACTCTCCCCCTGAAGAGTTGCTCATCGTGATCACAATTTCACTCATGTGATCAACTCAATATTGAAGGTCCCATACCCTTCATTATCCTTAACTTCTCACTCAATGTTGACAAATACCCAACCTTGAGCATTTTCAACCACTTGAGTTGCCACTTGAAATGATGAGGATATCCACTCCCCATTTATCCCCATTTCAAGTTTAAATGCTCAACCTTGAGCAAGTTCACAACAGAAGGTTAACCACCTTCCAAGGTTCATGAAAAATAATTTTCATGTCTTTAAAGAGTCCCTCCCCCTAAAGACATGGTGGTAACTTCTGTCATTGCACCAACAATGACTTGGAATCCCTAAACCTTTAGGAAACCCAGATTTAGAAGTTTTGAGGTTCAAATGTTCAAAATTTGAAACAAACCTCAACCTAAACTTCAATGAAGTCTTCCTTTACCATTCCATCCTTGTTTTCAACACGAAAACACCCTTTTTATGTATACAAATGTATTTTAAGGGTTTGGAATGGTTACCTAGACTAAAATAGGTTCAAAGTGCTGAAATCAGGCTTTCCCAGCCAAAATCAGCAACTTGGATCGATTGGAGTTGGGTTCCAATCGATTGAACCTTTCTGAATCGATCCACTGATCGATTCAGACTACCTGGATCGATCGGCTGATCGATCCAGCCATTTTCAGAGATGGCTTCCGAATCGATCCATGGATCGATTCAGCACCCAATCGATCCATGGATCGATCGAGCTCGATAGTTGCTGAAATTCCATTTCAGTCAACGAAACCCCTAGAAAATTCTACAAAATCCAAAATTATGAAATTTCGTGTAGACATTGTTTAGGGCATATATTATCAAGGAAAAATAGTTTTCTATGAAAATACATCATATTTTCAAAGATTGACACAAACTTGAAAACTTACAAAAACTTTAGTGTTTTCTTCAAGTTTGTGTCTAACTATTCAATGGTGATTACTATCAAAAGATAGCATTCACCAAGGTTTTCCGAAAACATTTTAAAAACATTTTCAAAACCAATATCCCACCATATTCCTTGGGCTTAATGCACATGACTTGTACATTAGCTTTCCCAATGATGGGAAAACACATATCTATGTGTTTTGATGAAACTAAAACTCAAAAGAATGCACTAAATCAACATCTTGAGTTTTGTTCATCATCCTAACATCTCACTTGTATCTAATGTGCACTAAAACACATACAAGTCATCTTATAGGTCTTTGTGAGATGTAGAGATTTTGGTTTTTGCCCTAATCTAGGGATCATGCATATCTATCTAGGCATTTTGGAGATATTAGACACCCACCTAGGATGTCACTTGTTAGTAAGTGTTGTTAAATGCCTTTTGTCCTTAATTACAAGGAATTAAACTAATGCATGATAATGTTATGGCATACATCAAAAAGAAATAATTTTCAAAAGAAAATATCCTATAACTACATGATGTATGAATGTCATGACATGGTATTTTTGTATTTTTCATAATAAGTCATGAATGCAAAAGTAGACATGATGTCATGGCATATGATGGGCAAACAATCATGGCAAGATTTAGCATAAATAAAATATACCTAGATTAACTATCTAAGTATCCTTAAAACCTTAGCTAAACTTACAACTTAAACCTAGATTGCCCTTAAGTGCGTCAAGAAAACGCCAAAACCTAAATTGACATTTCTAATTCCCTTGATTAATTTATGCCAGTCGAAATTAAGCATATCCTCAAATGTTGGCATATTTCATTTTTCCACAAAAGTAGCACTTCAACATAAAGCTTCAATTTCCTTTAATTTTCTAAGAACATACCAAAATCCCAACTTGGTAGCTCTTATGAATTTCCCAATATGTGCCTTTTAAGATTAAAATCAAATTTTCACCACTAGGCACATTTTACTCTTTCAAGGAGTAAATAATAGTTCCATTTCATTTTCAAAGGTTAGCAAAACCTTGAAAATGCTCCTTGAGTGTCAATTTCCTCAAAGTTGGGTTAACTACCCTTCTAATTGGAGTTGACACTCTCTAACCCATTTATGGGATAGAGAAGATGCTCCTAGGAACCCAACACCTATTTGTGCTCCTTGGATGCTCTAGGTACTCACTAGGGATAACTTCCCTAGATACCTTCCTAGTGACCTTGTTGGGCTTCTTAGAAGCCTTGGTCACATTTTCTAGGTCAACCCTAGGGATTTCTTCCCTTGTGACCTTCTTTGTGACCTTCTTTGACTTCTTAGAAGTCTTAGTCACATTTGTTGCAAAAATACTCTTAGGGATGACTTCCCTAATATTTTTGACTTGACCACTAAACCTAGGGTTTGTTCCATAACTATATGGAACCCTATGATAACTAGGCACATCCTTCTTAGCCTTTGGTTTGTATCCCAAACCTCTATGGCTATTTGATGGCTTTGACTTTCCTAGCCCTAGGTTTTGCTCATTTTGCCCTTTTAGGATATTTTCCATCCTTTTTAGGGTCTTTTCCATTTTATCAAGTCTTGATCTCAAGACTTGATTTTCTATCATTAAATCCTTAGAATTTGGTTTTTCATTAAGTCCATGAGCATTTTGGTTTCTAGGCTTGTATCTAAAATCCTTAGAGTTATTGCCTAGACTTTTACCTACATTCCTAACCCTAGGAGTGATAGTCTTAGCATGTAGGGCCACATGCTTTTCCTTAAAGCCCTCATGCTTTCTATTCTTATGGTAAATTGCATTAAAATGATAAAAGTTAGACCTATCATGCTTTTTACCATAATGTAAAGGAGTAGGCTCAATAAATGTTACCTTCTTCTTTACCTTGGGCTCCCCCTTGACTAGTGCCTCCTTGAGCCTTGACCCTCTTCTTCCCCTTGGGGCATTGACTACGATAATGCCCCTTTTGATTGCAAGAGAAGCATATAATATGCTCCTTGCTCTTCTTTGTGTTGGGGATGGCCTCCTTGGGCTTCACCTTGCCCTTTTGTGCCACTTGGCCCTTCTTCTTGGCTAATTTAGGGCACTTGCTCTTGTAGTGCCCATGTTCCCTATATTCAAAGCATATAATATGATTTTTATTATTAATTGAAATATTTATACCTTTGCTTGTAGGGGTGACATCTTTTTCTTTGGATCCGGAGGTAGAAGCTTCCTCTTGATCGGACCTTGATTCTTCTCCATTTGATTTTTCTTGACTTGTGGAGGTAGAAGCTTCTTCCTCCTCTTCTTCTCTTGACCCGGATGTAGAAGCTTCTCCTTCTTCTTGATCCGGTGTCACCAAGGATTGCTCCCCCTCAATCCTAGAGGTGGAGGCTTCATCATCTTGAATATGAAACAAGGAGTATGCTCCCTCCTTGTTCCCTTCGTTGCATTCCCTTGAGGATGAAGCTTCTTGGATTTCCTCTTCTTCGGAGGTTGAGCATCTCTCAACCTCGGAATCCTCCTCTTGGTCTTGCTCCAAAGAGTCACCCTCTCTGGATTCTTCATGATCTTGTACAGTGGAGGGGATCTCTTCATGAAGCTTGGCCAATTTGCTCCATAGCTCCTTTGCATCTTCAAACTTTCCAATTTTGCAAAGGATGGTGCTTGGCAATAAATTGACCAAAAGCTTGGTCACTTTGTCATTTGCCTCGCACCTTTGGGCTTGCTCCAGGCTCCATTTGCTTTTCTTTAGTAGCTTGCCCTTGGAGTTTGTTGGAGCTTCGAAGCCTTCCATTAGAGCAAACCATTGCTCTATCTCCATCATAAGAAAGGTTTCGATTCTTGATTTCCAAGAATCGAAGCTTGTGGATGTGTATGGTGGAGCCACCCTTGTGTCAAATCCAAGTCCATCTTGGAATTGCATCTTGAAGTTGAGCTTGATAAAATCTTGAACTTGAAGAATTTGCTCCAACTTCTTCACCCTCTAGCTTTTCTTGATATGCTTGACCCTTCCGGCGATGATTCCGGTGAAGAGCGGCCTCGCTCTGATACCACTTGTTAGGACCAAAAGTAGCTAGAGGGGGGGTGAATAGCTTGTCGCGTTCGCTCGTTGCGCTTCGTTGCTTGGCGTTGCTTGTTTATTCTTGGATGTGCAGCGGAAAATACAGAAACAAACACAAAACGCTAACACTAGGATTTTACTTGGTATCCACCTCACAAGAGGTGACTAATCCAAGGATCCACACCAACGCACACACCCTCCACTATGAATAACACTCCTTTATGGTAACTACCAAAGGCGGAGAAGCCCTACAATACTCTCAATACAAGAAGAAGAAAGGGAAATACAAGTTAAGCAAAAGCTTACAAGATGTGCGAAAACCCTAACCCTAACTTCTTCCTCTTGCAATAGATCCGCCTCTTGACTTGGGCCTCCAAGAACCTTCAAGAACTGGCGATCACGTGCTTGTAGAGAGCCGTGGAGGAGCTGGAATGAATCGAGAAGAGCTCGTAAAAGGATTTTCTAAGACCACGCTCGCTGCGGCTTTAAACCGGTCGGATCCCGATCGATTCAAATGTTCCGAATCGATCGGGAGGCTGATTGATCCACGGATCGATCCGAGCGCCTCGTACTGAAGCGCTGGATCGATCCACGGATCGATCCGGCGCTTATCGCGCGAAGCAGCATCGTCCGGCGACTGATCATCAGCCTCGGATCGATCCACGGATCGATCCGAAGCTTTCCAGAAGAATGCGGATCGATCCACCGATCGATCAGAGCTCGGATCGATCCACGGATCGATCCAAGATTTTGCCCAAAACCAAGTCCCAAACCTCTAACCAACATCCGGTCAACCTTGACTGTTGGTACATCATGCCTCGCATCCGGTCACTCCCTTGACTGCCAGGGACTCCCCACCAAGTGTCCGGTCAATCCCTTTGACCCACTTGGACTTTTACTCGTCGTGCCAAGTATCCGGTCACTCCATTGACCTACTTGGACTTCCACCAGATGTCTGGTCAACCTTGACCCATCTGGACTTCCTTCCTTGCCAAGTATCCAGTCAATCCCTTTGACCTACTTGGACTTCCCAACACCAGATGTCCGATCATCCTTGATCCATCTGGATTTCCTTCCTTGCCTGGCTTCACTCACCAGGACTTTCACCTAGCTTCACTCACCAGGTTTTCTATCTGCCTAGCTTCACTCACTAGGACTTTCACCTGGCTTCACTCACCAGGATTTCCTTCTGCCTAGCTTCACTCACTAGGACTTTCACCTGGCTTCACTCACCAGGATTTCCTTCTGCCTAGCTTCACTCACTAGGACTTTCACCTGGCTTCACTCACCAGGATTTTCCTTCTGCCTAGCTTCACTCACTAGGACTTCCTTCTGCCTAACTTGCCAGTTAGGACTTCCCAGTCAAGTATCCAGTCAACCTTGACCTACTTGACTCTTCTTCAATCAATATCTTATTGTCAAACATCTAAACCCTAACCAAGACTCAGCTTGGTTAACCAGGTCACCCTTGACCTGAGGGATATTGCACCAACACAAAAGAAGGCATCGTCAAGACTTTGGCCGGGACACGGAGAAGAGTCGCCCAGGTATTTTCCATGGTAGCTTCTGTGGGGCTGCCCAGGATCTGGTCACGGACATGAGAATAATCTGTGGGCAGACCATCTAAAGCCAAAGACATAAAAAATTTCTTCTGATTTTCAAGCTCTCAATAGGATCAGCCGCAGGTGGGAGCAGTTCATTGAAGTCACAAAGAAGGCTAGAAACTGAACCCAGATAAGTTGACATTGAATCCTTAATTTGATTGGCGTTGAGGATAGTCATGAGATCTTCACAAACTTGATAGAGTCGCCGAGAGGTGTTTGTAAAGAGTTGTTAAGCTTGTGTCCAAACAGCCTTGCAGGTTTTGTGAGTACGGATGACATTCCTAAGAGATGAATGTATGGTGGCTCGGATAATACAACACAACTGAGCGTCAACCTTCTTCCACAGAGGACGATCGACGTCTTGAACATCTTCTTCAGTTTGAGTGAGATGTGTCTCATACCCCTGTCCAACAAGCCAAAGTTCAATGTGAGATGCCCAGGAGATATAATTTTTACCATCCAACTGCTCGGAAGAGAGGGGTGCAGTAATATGGTTGGTAAAGATTGAGGTATCTGGCTTTGGAGCGCCAGATGTAGCCATGAATAGAACTATGAACCAGACTGCGCTTGCTTCTTTCAGAAGTGCTTCTTCTGGCGTCAGGCTTGTTGGCTGCTTGAACTCTCAAATCGGAAACAACAACTGGAAGGGCAAGGGCTGCTTCAACTTAATCTAAAGCAAGGGCTGCTTCAACTTAATCTTAATCTAAGGGGTCCTTGGTTCCTTCCCCAATCCATTTCCATTCAATGAAAGAGGTACGGAAGCAAGACAGCAGGGTATGATAGCAGCTTTGTGTCAAGGAGTAAGAGGTGAAGGTTCTTGGCTGCTGATGACAGAGCAGAGCAGAAGGTTCTGTGCAACAGAAAACGGCAAGGTTCTTGGCTGATGATGACAGAGACACCGCTGGAGAAAGGCCGCGGCAGAAAGAGACGGCGCCGCTGGAGAACTCGCGCGGCAGAAAGAGACGGCGCTCGCTGCTGGAGAGAGGCCCGTCGCTGGAGGGCTGTCGCTGTTGGAGAATTTGTGCCAGAGAAAGGCGCGCGGCAGAAAGGCCGTCGCCGCTGGAGAACTCGTGCGGCGCTCGCTACTGGAGAACTCGCGCGGCAGAAAAAGAGACGACGCGCGACAGCGAGGGAGGAGGCGGCGCGAGGAAGGAGGAGGTGAATCAGAGACGGCGCGCGGCAGCGAGGAAGGAGGCGACGCGAGGAAGGAGGCGGCGCGAGAGAACAGGAATTCGGCACGGGGAAGAGAAAAAGAAATTAGGGTTTTGGCTCTGATGCCATGTTCAAAGCAAAACCTAAAATCTCGTGTTATTGGAACCCCACGAGTTTGACCTTTATATAGAAAAGAAGATATACACCAAAAGATTCAAATACCCTTTTACTTATTCTAACAGTCCCTTTTTCAACTAAAATATCACGTGCATTATTATCAAGATTATCCTAATTTCTTGGATCATATATATCAAGTGAAGAAATAAATTGGTCATCAATGTCAATATTCTCATTATCTACCCTATTTATAACATTTTCATGCTCACTCAAAATTTACTTTTCTTCATTAACATCGTGAATCTCATTACACTCATCTACATCATTCACAATCATAGTTGAATTTTGTGCATTTTCATGAGAACTTTTAATAAAGAATTTATTAATAGCACCTCTTTGTAATTCAGTCAATTGTTCTAGTTTTTTTTTTCTTTTCTCACATCCAGAAAGATGTTTTTTAGGCAACATATTGTAATGTACAAAACCACAACAATTACAAAAAAAATAATAGATAATTCAAATTATTTCACTAGTAAAGGAATAATAACACCTGGAATATGATAGTTTTCAATATTAATGGAAATGTCCTAGGTCGTTAAGTTAAGTACCTCATCAGACAACACCTGTTAAAAGAAAATTAAATCATTATCAAATTAAAACTAATTAGTAAACTTATGGTACTTAAAGAAACAACAATACTAATTATAACAACATAAGTTCAAGCGCATAAGTTCAAGCAGAAACAACACCCTTTGTAAAACACATTAAAATAAATAATTCAGTTAAATAAAACTTGGCCACTTGAGAGTATCATTGTACCAACAGACTTAACATTTCATTTCCATTTGAAAGGAGAGTTATTTTGTAATCATTCTAACATCCTAAGATCAAGTCTCTTTATATTTGTGCTAAATTTTTATATTAGATTTTCAACTATAAGTCCAACTCTATCCATTGCACATTGTCATTTACAAATTACACCATGGATATCTGAGTTAACAAACAACAAATATGCAAAATGTAACCAGTTTTTCTATTTGATTTTTTTTTTCACATATGAATAAATTCTCTCAAGACACAGTCTTATATATCATTATTGATTAACAAGGGCATGCACATATGCATTAAAAGAAGCTTGTGGCAACGTAAAGACAAGAAAAGAAATTTACACACACAAAAAAAAAGAGAGAGAAGAAAGATTGAATTCTGAGTTACATACGCATGTTACAGCAAACAATTAAATTTTCCATAGATTATCTTGTAACTGCATACAATATATGCATGATCAATATGAGTTGACTAATTAAATCATTAGCTTAGCTGCATACAACCAAGAGCAATTCTTCAAGTGAGTAAAGAAAAACAACACCTTAAGAAACTCACAAAAAAGTGGATACTGGAGATAAAACACAATATAAATTAGCAGTTCAAAATTAGTTTGTTAAGTTATTAAGTACATCAGACAACATCATAGTGAGACTTCTCCTTGGCCTTATTAACTAGTTTCTCATCCACCTTGGTCTATGAAAAAAATCACTTCCACCGCAATATCAATAAGATTTCCTGACTATTTCGTCGAAGCATATTGATGATAGTAATACATTTCAGTAACACCAAATGATTCAATGAATACACTATAGCATGTTTATCTGAAATATTTTCATAGATACCCGTAGCAGTGTTCACAATCATTGCTTTACTATAAGATTTAAGCTAGTTGTATATAAAGAAATAACTTATCATTCACTATACCAACTATAATTCACTATGTTCATACTACTACATATTTTAATGAATTATAAGCTATTTATGCAGCAAGTAATGCAAGAATCATTAGAAGCAGAAACAAAGTCTAGATGTAAAGTTGAAGAAAGACAATTAAATCATTAGCTTGACTAAAGAAAACCAACACCTTGAAAGCTGGCAATTAAATCATTAGTTTGGCTACATACAACCAAGAGCAAATGAGCAATTCTTCAATTTTTTTCACAACGACAATAGACAACCAAAGCTCACAATTCAGTTCACAATGAAAATTCTAATTTAATGGGTTGTATTTATCATCTCTATGGATACAAAAATAGCAGTAAAAAAAAAATCTAGAGAAGTGACATAGATGTGAAAGAAGAAGAAGAAGAAGAGATGCGTCATTGCGACAGAAATAGCCGTTGAAGACGAGCCGTGAGCGAAAGAAGAAGAAGAGATGTGATAGGGATAGAGAATTTCAAATAGAAAAGGAGGAGAAGACATATCTTTGAGTCCTTCTCTTTCTCGTAGGCGCAGGTCGGCAGGTGCAAGCAGTAGCCAGCAGGCGGCGGCGTGACGAGCGCCTTAGCGAGTCTTTCATCGCACATGTGCAGGCGACGGCAGAAGCAAAAGCCCTAAATCTGATTTTCATTCCTCCGCTACACCTATTAAACATAATATTAAAAAAAAAATTTTGGGCCCCCCAAAAATCTAGGCTCAAGGCCATCGCCCAGGATTGACCTCCTCCAGGGCTAGGTCTAGCCGCCTGACCTAGTTACATGTGTGCCTGCTCATACGCCTGATTCAGATATTCTCGGGCCACCTGATCGAATTATTCTAGCCCGCCGAATTATAAGTATGATCGCTCACACGCATGTGTTCCTGACCTTCTAATCAATCAATATTTTTTATATAAATCGTCGCTAGCTTGGCACACCACGTGAAGTGACGTTCACTTGGAACTCATCTTGCAAACTCAATTGCTCATCAACAGCAGAATGTATAAGATTGCAAATACATGTTTTATAGTTTCCTCCCCCAATGGGCTCAGGGCACAAGTAGTGTTACATTATCTTATCGATCATGTTTAGTGAAGAGGTCGACCAGGTGTTCATCTAAAATTTGTTAGCAGTTCAAGAAGACCGTGCAGCAACTGCAGCTCGTGCTTATGAACACCGGCGTTCTTGAAGGATGGGCGGGGAAGACCGAGGCCAGCAGAAGAAAAGTGGATGCGTTGGATGTCGACAATGTGTTTGAACCGACGGATGCTCTATCAGGACAGATACTGGAGTGCACGGCAGCGGACTTGGCGGTGGAGGACGCGATCTACTCACTGGACAAGGCGGTGCACGACGGGTCAATCACCTTCGAGACATATTTGAAAAGTACGAGGACATTGTGCAGGGAGCAGTTCTTCCACAGGGATTTTTGGCCAAGGCCCGTGCTGTCCAGGTGCAGGCTCAGGTCACAAGAATGGCTGCAAGGTTTCCACTCCATGCTTCCTAGGACGGAGCTTAGTAGTGATCAGATCTCGTATCATAAAATTTACTACCTTTGCTTCTACTGGCTATTTTCTGTTCAGATATTTGCTACATGATACATAACTGTTCTCGCTGAATAACTCATCCGATCCGCAACTGTCTCTTTCTTCATCCATCTGGAGATCCAAATTCTTGTATTGGAAATCAGGAAATTTGTTATTCCTAGTAGGCATGTTACACACGAAGAAGGTTTTGATTGTATTTATCAGATCTTGCATAATTTTGATAGCTTCGTCGTGTTTTACACAATATTTCTCACTGGAGTTAAATATTTCTTGTCAAGTCGTTTTCTCATCCTAACGTTTATAGTCTTATTGTCACGACACTTTTGGTTTATTTGCGAGTTCCATCTTGTAAAAAACAGTGTTATTTGGTGTTCTGCGGCGAACAGAATATTTTGATAATGGATGAGCTAATTTATTAATAGATACAGCAATCTATGGTAACATATTGTTTGACCACATTTTTTTCATCCTCCTTCAACTTAGTTTGGGTATAATCTGATGACACGGAAGATAGTAACACATTTGCATCATATAGAGGAAATGCAGTGCGGTACGTACAGCATGTGCCTACGAACCCCTTGAATTGCTTTCGAAAACACTGCCCAGTATTGATTGTCGAACTGACTGAGTTGCAGAGACTACTTGTACAGTAAGATGAGACATCGTTGATAGCCATTAAGTTAACTCGAATGACATATTAAAATGTTGATGTAATACATAAGCTTAGGAGGTAGTTTTGGTGAACGCTCGAGCATTAGCAGTAAGACTATGAAACAAACTTCCCAAACTCAATCTATGCACTCCTTTTGCCATCAGAGCTTACTCTCAGCTTTTGAGTTCGTGAGAGTTGGATCTCCGGTTGATGTCGGGAACATAGGGCTGTGAGGCGACATGTTGAAGGGCGATTGATACCTCTTGCATCGAAGGTCGAATGTGGGGCTGATCGTGGAGGCACATGTTAGTGATTACGGCGAGCTGGTAGAAGGGTCGGAGAGGGTAGTGCCCATGGAGCAAGGGATCTGCCAATTGGATGAACTTCCTCTTGTCCTTGATGAAAGGACGTGACTGTAAAACCAAAAACATCATAAACTCTTAAATCCACAATAATATGACATTATGCATACATATGGATACTATTTAGTTAATTTGTCGAAAAAAAGGATTATGTTAGGTTGTCTGTTTCTTAGAAGGAATGTGTTGTAAGATTTGACTGTAACATCTCAATAAAGATCGTTACATCTCTATAACTCGAATGTAGTGTTAAATATATAAGATTTTGCATTACAGAGTCCAACTATAACATATCGATAAGGACCGATCATCTCCATGAGAACTTGGGTGTAGTATTAAATAGACAAAAATTCTGACACACCATATATTGAATAAGAATAAATATTATAGAAAATTAATAGTCTAAGATTTAAAATATAGAATATAGTAAAACAATGAAAATAATAGATACGATGATTATGAGAAAAATTATTATTTTATGTATACAAAAAATAAAATAAATAGGTGAGAAGACAAAAATAATAGAGAACTCAAATTTTAAATTATTATACTAAAAAAAAAAGTAAAACAACAAATGAAATGGTTATTGAACGCCCAAAGGATGTTCATATATCTCTATAATAACATGATATTGTTCACTTTAAGCCTAGACCCTCATGACTTTGCTCTTGGATTCTCCCCAAAAATGTCTCATGCCAATGGAGATATCATACATCCTTTTAAACCCATGATCTTTACTAAATCTTTTCAATGTGGGACTTTGATTGAACCAGAACAATCCTCCCCTCAAACGAATGACCATAATTACTCTCATGGTCCGGACCTTCCCCTGAGTATCCAGTCACTCTTGACCTGTTTCGGGCTTCCTGCAAGCTTCCGGTTACCCTGACCCGCTCTGGGCCTCCCTGCGAGCATCCAGTCACCCTGATATACTCCGGACCTTCCCTAAGCATCCGGGCATCCTGACTCACTCCAGGTCATCCCGCGAGCATTCGGTTACCCTAACCCGCTCCAAGCCTTCCCCATAAGCATTCGATCACCCTGACCTGCTTCGGGCCTCCCCGCAAATATCCGGTCACCCTGACCTACTTCAGATCTCTCCGCAAGCATCCAGTCATCATGACCCATTTCGGGCCTCCCCACGAGTATTCGATCACCTTGACCTGCTTCGAACTTTCCCACAAGCATCTGATCACCCTAACCTACTTGCCTTCCCACAAGTATCTGATCATCCTGACCTGCTCTAGGCCTCCCTGCAAGCATCCAATCAACCTGACCTACCTGGGCATACCCTCAACTTCGTTCAACGCCACCCCACATGACATCTGGTCTGGACCATGACTCTGATATCATTTGTTATGCCCAAAGGATGTTCATATATCTCCACAATGACATGATATTGTTCACTTTAGGCCTATGTCCTCATGACTTTGCTCTTGGACTCTCCCTAAAAGGTCTCATGTCAATGGAGATATCCTACATCCTTTTAAACCCATGATCTTTATCAAATCTTTCTAATGCAAGACTTTGATTGAACCCCAATAAATAGTGATGAAAAAACTATAGAAATAATTAACATACCTTAAGTAGGATTAGATGAAAATACCAAATCAAGATTTTGGGATGACCTAAATGAAGTATTATAAATACTTTCGTCAAATAAAATAATTTTAATAGGAGATTATCTAAATAGACATATCAGAGTGAATAATGAGTATTATGAGAACGTGCACGAGAGTTATGAGTTTGGATCAAGAAATAAGGGCTTATATATATATATATATATATATATATATATATATATATATATATATATATATATATAATTCATAGAATTAAATGGTGAAAGTTAAAGGATATAAAATAAGACATATTTAAGAAGAAGGTAAGAGTACAAGTATTAGGTGCAATGTATGATGACTCTAATACAACATGAGATAAAATGATATCAAAGTTAAAAAAAAAAATAACCAAGAGTGTACTCGGTGAATTAAAGGGGCATGCACTATCAAATAAGGAATCTTGATGGTGAAATGAGAAAATAAAGGAAAATGAACCACCGATAAAGACTTATATATTTGTAAGACAAAGGAAAATTTTAAAAAATATACAATAACCAAGAAGGCTAAGAAAGCAATGAATAAAATAAAGAATGAAACTTTTGAATGGATTATCAAAAATTAGATATAAAAGAAGGGGAAGAAAACATTTATAATAGCTAAAATTAGAGAGAGATAGACAAGAAATCTTATCCAAATAAGATATATTAAAAATGAATGCAAAATGATACTAGTAAATAATGGAGAAATAAAAGAATAATGAAAAATATTTTTTCATCAACTTTTAAATGCAGGTTTAAACGAGCAATTTAACTTAGGTAATTGAAGTAGATCAAATGAGTATAGAAATTTAAATTATTATCGTAGAATTCAAATTTCAGAAGTAGAACAATCTTTAAATGGGATGCATAATGAAAAAACTGTTAGACCAGATGATATTTTGATTTTCAGTGTCGAGGGTCATAAGGTATTAAATGATTTATAAAATTATTTAACATGATATTTAAAATAAAAAATATTTGATTAATAGAAGGTAAGTATTTTAGACGTACAAAATTGTGCAAACTATAGTGGAATTAAATTAATAACTCATATTATGAAATTTTGGAAAAGAGTAATAAAAAAAATGATTATGGTAGGAGATTACGATGATCAAAAAACAATTTGAATTTATGTTTAGAAGATTGACAATAGAAATTATACATTTTCTTAGGCAACTAATTGAAAAGTATAGAATAGAAAAACAGAATCTACACATGATATTTATTGACTTAAAAAAATCTTATGATAGAGTCTCAAGAGAAATTATAGGGAGAATTCTAAAAAAAAAGTGTTAGCATAACCTATATTAAATAATTAAAGATGTGTATAAGAATGTAACGACAAAATTTTAGACAGATTAACTGAAACATTTTCAATAAAAATAAAATTATATTAAAGACCAATTCTAAATCTCTATTTTTTTTACACTAATCATGAACGCTACATTCAAGACATAATACTGTATGTGTGTTATTTACATATGATATTATTTTATTAGATGAGATATGTGAATATGTAAATATTAAACTAAAGTTTTAACAAAAAATACTAGAAGTGAAAGATTTTAAGCTTAATATAATAAAAATAAAATATATATAATTTAAGTTTAGTAATATTAAACGTAATGAGACAATAGTTAAGATAGGAGATGACAAGTTATTTGGAATTAAAAGTTTAAGTATTTAAGATTATTTTTACAAAATAATGAAAGAATTGAAAGAGATGTCTTACATAAAATACAAGTAGGATAGTTAAAATGGAAGAGAATGTCGGATATTTTATATGATCATAAAGTACCTTTAAAATTTAAAGAAAAGTTCTACAAAATGACGGTTACACCAGATATATTATATGTTGCTTAATGTTGATATATAATTCATGCATATAAGCAGAAGATGAAAGTTGTAGAAATGAGGATATTAAGGTGAATATGTGGATATATGATATTGTATAGAATAAAAAATGAGAATATTATAGAAAAAGTCGGAATTAAATCTATTGAGAAAAAACTTCGTGAGACATGTTTGAAATGATAAACATGTACTTTGATAATCAATAAATGTTTCAGTTAGGCAATATGAAACTATGACAAATACATACATCAAATATAAAAGACTAAAAAAAATTTAATAATAATAAAATAAGACAAAATTTATTTAAATATAGATGATATAATAGATCACCTAATGGAATAAGGCATAGTGATAATAGTTGTTGTTGGGTGGAAAAACAAAGAAGTATTTCGAAAGAGAAAAAAACATACCCATTGAATCAAATTCTGTTCCCCTGATCTCTTAGTGCAGTCAAAAGCCATCCTTCCCGTCATTAGCTCCAAAAGAACCACACCGAAACTATAAACATCAGACTTAACGGTTAATTTGCCGCTCATTGCGTAATCTGGGGCGCAATAACCGAACGTGCCCATGACCCTTGTTGAGACGTGAGTATTGTCGCCGACAGGCCCAAGCTTTGCTAGTCCAAAGTCAGAGAGCTTGGGGTTGAATTCATCGTCCAAAAGTATGTTTGCTGATTTCAAGTCACGGTAAATGACAGGAGGGTTAACCACATTGTGCAAATATGTAAGCCCTTTTGCTGCCCCTACAGCAATTTTTACTCTGGTATTCCAATCAAGAGGTTCTTTATTAGGTGGCAAATCTGAAAGGGGAAGAGATAACTCATGAGACATGCAGCAAAAGTATGGTTTTAGACTATCGATATCAGTGTCTTATTTATGCAGATGTGCAAAGAAGCAGGCATTCTCCGTCGAGAATTAATGATTCAACAACGGTAGAAGCACAGAGAGAGGAAGCCTACCAAATAAGTGTTGTTCCAAGCTCCCCTGTGGCATGTACTCGTAAATCAACAGCTTCTCCTCTTCTTCTGCGCAGTACCCAATCAAGCTGACGAGATTGGGATGGTGCAGCATCGTCAACATCAAGCACTCCACGAGGAACTCTTGGCTACCCTGCGTCCCATCCTTGTTGAGCTGCTTAATCGCAACAACCTATTATTCAAATTTCAAAAGCTAGATCAACGCCATTACAAAATCTGAGCTTTTCAAATAAAAAAAGAAGAGAAAAATGAAAGCATCATTGTTTGCCTGGCCAGATTCTAACGTCCCTTTGAAGACGCATCCGAAACCCCCTTCTCCTATCAGATTAGCCATCTTGAAGTTCCGGGTGGCGGCGGTGAGCTGCCGGAGGGTAAACCTCTTGGCCGAGTTCGTCGCCGCATCGGTAGAAATTGCCTCCGCTCCCTCCAATTCTGAGCTCAAACAACCGAAAACTAGTCACGCGAAACCCTAACCGAGAAACGATCTTGTACCTGCACAAGCATCATTGCATCAACCACCGGAAGACAAACCTTCGGAATCGGACGAGGGATGCTCGATGGGCCGTTCCCGAGCCTCCCGAAGATGACGCGAACTGACGCAGGAAAAGCACTTCATGGCTCCGGCTGCAGCACCGCTTTTCAAGGACTCAGAGGAATCGACATCAGCCAACTCCTCCTGTCCTGGCGCCTCCTCGGAATGGGGCGAATCCTTTCAAGGATGGGAACCGGCGAGATGAATGGCGGCTCGAGGAGCACAAGGGTCGTGGCCGGGGAACTCGAAAGATAAATTGATCGAGGAGGAAGGGGAAGATGGTAAGAGAAGGCCATGAGACGGCGCGACTTCTTCGGGGCAAAAAGAATGGACGAAGGCAGAAGGGAAAGTCGGTGTTCCTTCCTTCCCCCAATTCTATTCTTGGAACCCTATTTAAATGACATTTAACAAAGGACGTGCTAATTCGGTGGTTATATTATCGAACTGCATGCTATAATTTTAAATTTATTTAAGCAAAATTTAACTATAAATTTTACTTTAAAAGGAACCTTTATTTTAATTATCATAAATTTATTATTTATTTATTTTTAATTTAGGTATTCAGCTCAAAAAAAAAAAAAATCGCTGCAATACACTATAGTCAACTTTAAATCTTTTCAATCTAACTATTTTACTATTATCCCAAGGCATGATATTCATACAAGTACCTGAATTGACTTATCATGCTGATTATTAAAAGATCATCAGTTCTTTTCTAACAAAAGTGCATTTAAAAAGTAATAACATAAATGAAATCAATATTGTCAGTAAACACAATGGTAATAGCTACAGAATCATATATAGCTTAATAACTTTTGGTGTCTATACAGAAAGATTTGTGATCTATAGCATTCTCAAATGGCCTCTCAAACCCCACCGTAATTTATTCTTCTTTCTCATTTTTATCTTCTTTCTCAAAAGATGAAGATGAGAAAGAAGAACAGAGAACCAGCATCAGTAGAAATGCACCATGAATGCACATAAAGGGAGAATGCAAAGCCTTATATAGATTGTTTTTTTCATATGTATAATAAATTTTATATGTACAGAATTACATGTATAGTTTTTCAATCTTCTCCTGTGGTTTATCCTCCTCATCGATCGTATCCAGTGCCGGTCTCCTCGATCGGCACGTCCTCAGACTCCGCGACCACATATCGTCCATCTCCGATTTCGGCGCATCGAGCGGCCCCGCTTCCACCGGCGCGGCGGCATCCGGCGACGCCAGCGCCGCCACGTCGGCCGTCGTCATGATCGCGTTCGCCCTCCGCATGGGGAGCATGACGTAGACCTCGCCGGCCTCCAGGGTCCTATCGGCCGGGAGGGGCACGAGGCGCCTGCCGACGCCGAGGGAGCTCGCGCGGACGAGAAAGTGGCCGGGCGCGTCGAGCATGAGCTCGGCCGCGGTGGCCGGCCCGTCGATGTGGCGGGCTTCGGCGCTGCCGGGAAAGATGATCTGAATGGAGCTCGCGCCGGAGCCGATGGCGCCGGCGGGGAGGGTGCAGGAGCAGGAGACGCAGTTGCCCATGGAAATGGAAACGGAATCGGAATTGGAGATTGGAGTGACGACGACGGATTTGGCATTAGCTGTCTCAGTGTTAATTCAGGGAGGAAATCGAGCAGAAGGAAGGAATTAAAAGGCGGTATTAATTTGAGAATTGAGGATTATTCTGGTGAGTTGGAATGTGAGTTGGCTTTATTGTTATAGAACAGGGCAAACCAAAATTTACAGAGAATATGGATCAGATCGGTCGTTTAATCCATTAAAATGAAAGAAAAAAAAACATAACGTCATAGTATTTATTTATTTAAAAAAATAAAAATATTAATCATCAGAAAATCTTTATCAAGAGTTTAGGGAAGATACGAGACCAACAATTTTCTTGACGTGCTTTGGTTTCTTTCAAACCTGGCAGGAATTGAAACATTGCAATATTGGTAGGGCGGATGACCTGATCTAATCACATGCTATTTTATAATATTCAAAACAACACATGCATTAACTGAACGATCTTTATTCCACTGTCAAACTGACTACTACCTACCTTCTCCAGCATGCTCTGACATGGCAATCCTAATTCAAGAAATGGTTTGATCCATGTATTAGAGTTCAGAAACTGGATTTGCTGAGTTCGAGTAAATAAGAGTTTGTTTCAATGATGGATATAATAATGTGGAAGACAATGAAAATTGTTTCTAAGTGTTTTCAAGCTATCCATGCAATTTATGATAAAGTTTATGTACAGATCAAGATAAGGATGGATATAAGAATAACCAAATAGATTATGGAAGGACTTCATTTATGTAGTGAATTTTATCTAAAGCGTATTTTCTGTCTAGATGTTTGTGGTATAATTCTCTAAATAACATGCTCAGTGTCATCGTTGGCATGGAAAATGCTCTCTAAAAGTTCATATTTGCTAAACCATTTCATTTCACTCTTTCTTTAGGCAGGCAAACGATTGAAGCCTACATATTGCATCAATTTTTCTAGTTGAAACACTAGGAATGCAACAACAAAGCTTGAGTTCTCACCCTGTGGCACTGTCTGCAAATAGCTAAGCAGCAAGTACTGCAACCATATTCAAGAATTCATTACCTTCACAGCATGTACAGTCTCACATGTTGCTATCAATATCTTCAATGCAGGCAAACTCTGGCAGCTGCATCAGATGTTTGTTCCTATACTCGCCATGAAGCTTTTCCAGCTGGAGCTTGTCATCTTGCATGAATCCATCTACGGTATACCAGAGACGGCACTGACTGCTCAGCTTGCATGGTTATCACTTACTGCTCGATCAACCATCTTATGAAAATAACCCAAAAATATTTGGTATTTGTTTAGGCAGGCACAGGCAAGAATGAAGAAGACTTTGATAAACACAGGTGTTTTTGACAATTTTAGCTCTTTACCATCAGCTTCTCTTCTACAATGTCCACTTTTTTCCCCCGACTAAACTAGTTCATATTGGAGCAAATAGAAAGGTTACAAGATTACCCCATCGTCAATAATTTTTCTTGCTACCAACTGAAAACATTCCTTTGTGCCCCTCCTAATGCGCATTCCTCGACTATCTCATGGAATTCTAAAAGTTAAACCATCTAATAAGTATACCCTGTTTTGTTTTTCTTGAACAGGAGTATTTACAGGACAAGCTGCTCGTGGCTTCTAGTGAATGAAAATAACGTTTCAACTAGTGCTAATGCCACTTTGAACCACATCTATGTGTGAGCAGATTGAGTCAATAACTTGGCATGGTTATGTTCTCCTTCATATGTCACAATCAGCATTGTTGGATCTTCAACACACCTCTCTACATGCTTTCTCGCCGGGCATCCTCGCACACTGCTGCATTTGTAGTATCCTCTGCATAGTTTTGGCAGATGAACGTATTGGATGGTTTCATTGAAAAATAACCAGCAAATGAATAGCATTCAATGTTGAATCAAGCTGAATATGCTACAGCATTTCAGAGCATAGACTACCATTTATTTGAAGAGATTACTCTGAAATATGGCAAAAGTGTTCCACAATGCTTTTATGAAGATAATTTGTTGTCGCTAAAAATATTTAGCATGCTCTTCGTTCATGATTTTGGTATTTAAAGGTCAGATTAAACAATTATGCGCTTAAATTTACACAAGAACCAATAGTCTCATCTGCTAGTTATTGTTTTAATTGCAGATCAAAGAAATGTTACTACCTAATGTTACTACCACCAATCCCTTACAGTTTACAGAATTGGCAAATGACAGTTGTAGTTCTAAGAAGACCAACTAGACTAATAAAGCCTTATAGTTTCTTTACTTGAAGAATAAGAAAATTGCCAGTATTGTATGTGCACTTCTAAACCTAATTATCAATGATGAGTTGACTTCATCTGAGACAATTCTAGTATGACAACAAAGGTAGAGAATAGTGTGTTGGACTTGAACTATAAACATCTATTGTATAAAGTTATTAAATTCTGAGTTTTGAAAAGACAAGAAAACTAGAAGTTTTTGCTACTTGATACCTAGGATGCGGAGATCCCTTGATTGGTTTTTGCCCATACTTCCTCCAAGAGTAGTCATCAGAAGGGATATCTGCAACCTTGTTGCTTATAGCTGGAACCTTAATGGATCTCCTCACTCTCAATTTCCTGTACAAGAACAAGCAAGGGTTGATTTCATCTAAATCAGAGCAGCTTCTTGCAGGGGAAAAAAACAAAAGAAGAAATGAAATCATGTCAGAAAAGCTCCAACCTCTTCTTTGAACAGTGGCACCTGCTTGCTTTTACACATTTGCCATTCCCTTCATCACCTCCACCAGTGCACCTCTTCCTGTTGGGTAGGTGCCAGTTTATCGGATTGACCGACTCTGATCCACGAATCAGATTAAGGCCATTCCCACCCATGCTTCCATCCATGCTCAGGGATGACAGGAAGGACCTCGAAGACGACACAGTCCCTGTGCAACTCGAGTTATTGCTCCTCCCATACATTCCATTGTGGAGCTTGAGCTGTTGCTTAAGCTGAAACAATTGGCTGTTGTGGTGCTGATGGAGGAAATGAAGATGGGCAGGCAAATGGTTGCTGAGAGCAACTTGAACATTGCTTTTGGAAGCAGTCTCCATTTCCACTCTAGGGTTATCAAGAAGCATTCTGGAGGGGATTGGTGAAGCAAGTTTGGAAGAGGAGCTCAAGCCAATGACTGGATTTTGTGGTAGGTCTCTTGGAAGGAGTTGGAGCAATAGTGGAGAAAGGTCAGGTCTAGGTACTACTGTGCGATCTAAGAAAATACTATGATTAAATTGGAGCTGTTGAGGATTCTTGGGCCTCCTAAATTTTGCATGACCCACACCATTACTGAGCACGGAAACAACCTTCTTAAAGCTAGAAACAGCCTCCCCCGTCTCCGCCATTAGATTTTTGCAAGCTAAGGGATGATCTTGGCTCTCAGTCAGTAAGCTCAACACTCTGTGGCAATTCTCCACGGCCGCCCGTGTAGCTTCTTCCACCCCTTCCATCTCAACAAAGCAACTTCTCCAACTCTCTCAACGATCAGTCTCCTGTGACTCAACTTGGAGCAGCCGTGATTAACGGGACATATAAAAATGGCACATTCAACAAGATTTAGCAATCTTTCTCTACCTTCAAGTGTGAACATTTGAATCACCGAAAGCAGACTGATTGAAAAAATACAAGAGGGAAGATTGAACGGTCGTCATCTGAACAGGCTACGATGGCTAAAAAAGACACACGGCATCCAAGGGCCTCAGACCAGGTTAAAGTAAAAGAAAAACCCAACGCCAAAACCAGTTGGGAGGAAAGAGGTAAGCAAGCACAGGGTATCCAAGATCCAATTTTGACCACACCGATCAGATAAAGCTACTGTCTTTTGCAATGCAACAAGCTTTAGACAATAAAGTTAAGATTCCGAAACAGAAATATGTATGAAATAGTTCGTCGCGGACCAACGAAAGAAAGCAAAAATGCGGAGAAAATAAACCCTTGCTGGATTGAAACCCTAGAAAGCGCTTGCAGATGTTCTTGGTTAGTCCTCCATCAGTGAAGGAATGAAGGTCTAAGCATCGGCGATGGCGCAGATTGACGCACTTATTTATCGAACCATGGAGGCTCGCGAAGCCGTACTCTGGCTACTTCACTGCTCGAAAGGCAGATCGCTGCCGTTTAGAAATGATCGGACGGTTCAAAGGCAGACTGGGGCCAATTCGCCTTCCATTGCGAGTGGCTTTAAGCGGTTTAAGTTCTGCGTCAGTCGTCCGTTGTCGCGTTGCAATTTTCACATCTTGCTTTTTTGAGTTTGGGATTCCCTCCAAGTACTGTTGAAATCATATTGATCTGACGGTCGCTAGTCTCCAAGTGGACGGTCAAGATTCAATGGAGGGAAAACTGGGAGAGATCCTGGCCATTTCAGTTGCGGCAGCAAATGTTTTGGCGACACGCCGACATTTCATGTTGACCGTGACAGATTGTTGGGCGGGTGGGACCCAGCTCTGTGTGATTGAGTTAAATATCCTTTTTTCCTTATAAAATAATAGTTTAAATAAATTTTGACGCAATTTACAAATTATATATTTCAAATAAATTTACAGGCAGAGAGTTTTAAATATTTATTTACAGTATATTTCATGGCTCAATGGAAACCTATAGTGCTCTGAATACAAAATTGAAGATAATACAAAACTAAGATAGTCAAATAATATTCGAGTCGACTATCTTAAAACTAAGATCGAATTCCACAACAACTCGATCGAGGCAGTCAAATAATCTTTGCTGCAAACACTATCAAACTTTTACTTTACAACGTTTTATCGTGCACGGATCTCCACAATATCTACAAAAAAAATGGCAGTCTTTAGCCAAAGAAAAAACAGGCACAAGATCGAAGGAAAAAAGTAAATAAAACGAGAAAAGTGAAAATCCAAGTCTTATCTTCCTTCCACCGTTCCACGCTCCGCGTGCGAAGTGGAGACAGATTGAAACAGGCAAGAGACAACAACAACAAAAGGAAGCCTAGCCATGCACATAGACATAGGAATATGGATAGGCAAGGAACTCCCTACGAGATTGTAGATTTAGGACTTCGGACCTAAAAGCTTCAGACAACAACACTCCAAACACGTAGAAACAGAGGCTAATCTTAACTACAAGTCTACAATCAGCTATTATTTATTTTGCTAATTCTTTTAAGAAAACGTTTTTCTCCGGATGAAGGTTTGAGACGATAACATTATATATACATATAATTCTAAATAAGTGAATTTGTACCATCTCAATCTCTCGCGGTATCTATAGGAAGAAGAAGAAGAAGACAGAAACTAATGGGACATGGTGTCGACTCGAAAGCGGGTGTGTGATTGATTCCTTGGCGAGGCAAGAGGAATAATGCCAAAAATCAAAATGCAGCTCGCTCGTCTTTCTATGTACAGATTTCTTGCTTGGCCACAGTTTCCAGACTTACAGAAGAGCATAACAAACATTAGCCACAGAGGAGATGGAAGGAACTCAGTGCTGCAGGTTTTTCTGTTTTGATGAACTTGAGAAACCCTTTTTTGTTTTACTTGGCTATTTTCTGTTTTTTGTTCATCAAAATTTTTGGTCGATTTTCAATCTTCATACGCAGGTGGGCCAGTCGACGCCCCCTTAGAGGCAATCAACCCGCTACCCGCAGCACCTGAGGTCATCTCGTCTGATCGGACTCCCTCCCAGCTCGACCAGCCAGCAGCTTCAATTGGAGCGCAACCCGTTAGTTCTTTGCCCCGGGTTCGCCTTCGGCTCAAGCGCTCGGACATTATTTCTGCGCCGCTCGGCGAGTCATCCAGCCGAGCCGTTTCTTCCCAATCGGATCCGAGCGGTCGCCGAGTGATCAACTTCGTCCTCCGTCTTCCCACCGAGGAGTTCCTTTTGGCGGCGGATCAGCCTACTGCTCCCGAGCATCAAGTTACCATCCGAGGGCCGCTTAACAAGACGTGGGAAGATGCGAGGGCTCGGGTTGCCCTGATGACTCCCGGTCAGCTAGCGGACAGTCATATGCAGCAAGTCACCGGGGTATGTTTCTTAACACGCTATTTTGACGACTTCACCAGGTTCCTGACCTTATCCCATCCGAACACAGCAATGGGTGGAGAACATTGCAGTCAGCAATCGTCTAGCCGAACTGGGGGAGGAGTTGAAGAAACTCCAAATTTCTGGAGGGGCGCCAGCTGAAGGGCCCTCGTATGCTACGCTTAGGTCTGAGCTGACCCAGACAGAAAAACTGCTAGCGACCGAGCGACACAAATCTTCCGGACTGTAAACCAGGGTAGCTGGACTCGAAGTCCAAGTCAAGTCCCATGACCACCAGATCACTGTGGCCACCAACAGAAAAAATAGGGTCGTTGTTGATCTGGACGCGATGAAGGTGCAGGTCCGAGCGCTGGATCAGCGCGTTACAGAATTGACCGACCTGCTATCAGCTGAGAAAGAGAGCCGATCTGCCACTGAAGCTAAACTGCAGGCAGATAAGGAAGATCTCCAAGGGGCTCTCGACGCCTCCTGAGCGGCGCTAAAGGAATACAAGGACGAAGAAGCTGACCGCTTCCAGGTGATGAAACAGAACTACCTTAGATCGGACGCATTTGGTGACAAGTTTAGCGATCGGCTAGTTCTGTCCTTCGAAGGGGCCATCCGGGCGACAACTGTTTACCTGAAGGCCAAGGGTCATCTCCCTGAGGATACCTCTATTCCTCCTCGAGACATGGCCGGCCTGCTGAAAGCTGTTCCGGAGTCCATCTTCAAGCCCATAGAGTGAGGAGCGTTTATGATTTCCTTGAGTGTTTTTTGTAACTCTTCCGATCGGCTCTAAGGGCCTGAATTTTAATGAAGATATGCCGTCTTTTTGTTAGCTTACTCCTGTCAATGCTTGTGCCCTCCGATCGGAGCGCGAACTACTGTCGTTTGCTTCTCCCCCTTTTTCTTCTCGTTAATCGTTTCTCGTCTTGCCTTGCTTTGGTAACTTGGCCGATCGGCCTCTCGACTCATGGGTCGCCCCTTTTTATTATCTTTTTCTGGCTGGAGGGTTTACAGTCGCCGGTTCGACTCCCAGGTTTAACGTCGCTGCTCGACGGTCTTCCGACCGGGGGGTTTATAGTCGCCGGTTCGACTCTAGGGTTTAACGTCGGAGCTCGACGGTCCTCGAGCCGGGGGGTTTATAGTCGCCGGTCCGACTCTAAGATTTAACGTCGCTGCTCGACGGTCTTCCGACCAGGGGGTTTATAGTCGCCGGTTCGACTCTAGGGTTTAACGTCGGAGCTCGACGGTCTTCAAGCCGGGTGATTTATAGTCGCCGGTCCGACTCCAAGATTTAACGTCGCTGCTCGACGATCTTCAAGCCGGGTAATTTATAGTCGTCGATCCGACTCTAGGGTTTAACGTCGGAGCTCGACGGTATTCAAGCCGGGTGATTTATAGTCGCCGGTCCGACTCTAAGATTTAACGTCGCTGCTCGACGGTCTTCAAGCCGGGTGGTTTATAGTCGCCAGTCCGACTCTAGGGTTTAACGTCGGTGCTCGACGGTCTTCCGACCGGGGGGTTTATAGTCGCCGGTTCGACTCTAGGGTTTAACGTCGGAGCTCGACGGTCTTCAAGCCAGGTGATTTATTGTCGCCGGTCCGACTCTAAGATTTAACGTCGCTGCTCGACGGTGTTCCGATCGGGGGGTTTATAGTCGTCGATTCGACTCTAGGGTTTAACGTCGAAGCTCGACGGTCTTCAAGCTGGGTGATTTATAGTCGCCGGTCCGACTCTAAGATTTAACGTCGCTGCTCGACGGTCTTCAAGCCGGGTGGTTTATAGTCACCGGTCCGACTCTAGGGTTTAACGTCGGAGATCGACGGTCTTCAAGCCGGGTGATTTACATTCGCCGGTCTGACTTTAAGATTTAACATCGCTGCTCGACGGTCTTCCGACCGGGGGGTTTATAGTCGCCGGTTCGACTCTAGGGTTTAACGTCGGAGCTCGACGGTCTTCAAGCCGGGTGATTTATAGTCGCCGGTCCGACTCTGAGATTTAACGTCGCTGCTCGACGGTCTTCCGACCGGGGGGTTTATAGTCGCCGGTTCGACTCTAGGGTTTAACGTCGGAGCTCGACGGTCTTCAAGCCGGGTGGTTTATAGTCGCCGGTCCGACTCTAGGGTTTAACGTCGGTGCTCGACGGTCTTCAGAAATGAGCTTATAGCTCGGATAATATACACCCGCCCGAACGTGTAACGCCCGAAAAATTCTCAAAACTATTTTAGAAATATTCTATGATTTTTCTGAAATTTTAGGATATTTTTATGGAATTTTTAGAATAGCGGAAGTAGCAAAAATAAATAGAAAACGAAAATAGCTTACGCGGGAATTGAACCCGAGACCTATTGAGTCCTATGACTTATGGTGAACCATGGTAACCAAGTGAACCCAGCAGGGCCGTGCTGAAAGGAAAGGGAAGCAATTAAATTTATATTCAAGTTAGGTCGAGATTATCACTTAATATAAATAGGGAGGAATTAAGTGAAGAGTTATTTTTCTTTTAACGTGACTTTTATCCTCCTCACCCTAGGTTCCGCCGACCCCTCTCCCTTCCTCTTCTTCTCTCGGCGCCAATCACAAGCCAAGGCTAGGGTTCCGTCCCCTAGGCTAGGAGCACCTCCCGGCAACACAAAAGCACGAGGACGCTTCCCTCCGCGAGAAGAACGCATAGGCGCGAGAAGATCGTCGTAAGGATCGTCTCCTCCGGAGATCGAGCGATTAGAACCGTAAGAAAATCCAAACAGGAGGTAAGAAACCACTCACCTGCAGTATAAGTAGCTTCCGTATGAATTTTATGCTTCAGTTTAGTAGTATGTAGATTTTCGGCACCAGGGATGCGAATCAGCGCATACCAAGTGTTCGATTAAATTGCTAGCCCAGTTAAAATGCAACTTAGACATTTTATTAGCTTAGAAAAATGCAATAGAAGCATTTTTACAGCTTATTTAGTCTTGCTTCAACTTTTACAGGACTAGACGTCCAATGGGTGGGCTCCCACAGTCGCCTCTAGGTTTAGATAACCTAGTTCTGGGTTTAGACTGTAGGATCGAAAAGAATTTAGATATCTCCACAATGACATGATATTGTCCACTTTGGGCCTAAGCCCTCATGGTTTTGCTCTTGGGCTCTACCCAAAAGGCCTCATGCCAATGGAGATATCTTTTCTCTTATAAACCCATGATCTTTCCCATGTGTTTCCAATATGGGACTATGTTTGCAACCTTGCAACCTCAACAATCCCCCCTCAAACAAAGGACCATGAGTTTCCCACGTCCGATCCTCGACCCACCAGGTCTTCCTGCCCCTCAGTCTACCCGACCTACTAGGACTTCCTGCCCCTCGGTCTACCCGACCTACTAGGACTTCCTGCCCCTCGGTCCACCCGACCTACTAGGACTTCCTGCCTGGTGTCTGGTCATCTTGATCCGAACATAGGAGCCCCCACTTTTTTGTTCGAGGTCAATATTGTACTCACATGGTTCAATCAGACCATAGCTCTTGTGAGCAGACGGCGGTTAAACCTTCTGGCAGTCCGGGCTCTGATACCAATTGTAGAATCGAAAAGAATTTAGATATCTCCACAATGACATGATATTGTCCACTTTGGGCCTAAGCCCTCATGGTTTTGCTCTTGGGCTCTACCCAAAAGGCCTCATGCCAATGGAGATATCTTTTCTCTTATAAACCCATGATCTTTCTCATGTGTTTCCAATATGGGACTATGTTTGCAACCTTGCAACCTCAACATAGACAACCTAGTAAAAGAAAGACAAGACTTATTAGCTTATGTTCAGTATTTTATTTTCTCAGTGGCACTGTACTGGATTAGATATCCATTGGGCTGGGCTCCCATAGTCGGTCCCTAGGTTTAGATAACCTAGTAAACCTTACTAAATTCGGGATTTGCAACCCCGGGTCTAGTTAAGGATGCGCGCATAGCATGTACAGTTGCCGGGCCCATTAGCAGCATGATTATGTATTTTAATCTATTATGATAATAGTTTTCCAAACTCACAATCAGTCATGTGATTATATGCTAAATCAGTTCTAGTTCAGCTTTAGTTTAACTCAGCTATGTTTCAGTTTAGTCCTTTCTTACTGATACTTCAGTTATTGCCATGACTAGTTTTGATTTCTATGTTTTGTAAGATAGTATGCCTTGCCTAGCATTCTCTATCAAGTTTTCAATCAGCATCTTTCAAAAGCATGAACTCATCGTATGCATGTTTTAGTGAGGTAGATGGTTTCTTACTAAGCGAAAGCTTACAGATACTTTCTTTTCCTTATACTGCAGATAAAGGTAAAGGAAAGATGGACTAGCGGAGGCTGGAGGGCAATGCTACGAAGATGTGTGTGGGCAGGAACTTGGAATAAAGATCTTAGGAAATTTCAGCAAGTTTGTTTTAAGTATTAGAACCTTTAGCATTTCTTATTACGCCACTTTTGCTTATTTAAGTGGTTGCATGCATGGAGTAATAGAAACTCTGCTTAGATTGTTAGTAAACCTGTTTAGAATGCTAGCTGTTTGTTATTAGAACGTTTTTTGGTCATTTAAGAACTTGTAATGTGATTGAGGCACAAAACAGTGCTGAAATCAGAGCTTAGCTGCAAAATCAGAAACTCGGTGGATCGATTGGGGGTTCCCGATCGATCAGCTGATCGATTGAGCAATTTGTTCCACGAACAGTAGGCTTTTGGATCGATCAGCCGATCGATCCAGCCGTTTCTGACGCGAACAGAGAGCTCTGTGATCGATCACCGGATCGATTGACCAGTCTGGATCGATCAGCCGATCGATCCAGAATATTGTCCCGAGCACAGTAGCGTGCTGGATCGATCACTGGATCGATCCAACCCAAGTCCCGCATACAGTAGCCGGCTGAGTCGATCCCTGGATCGATTCAACCATTCCAATCGATCTGTGGATCGATTGGGAGGTCTGATAACAGCTGGAAAACATTTATTTCAGTTCCTTGACCGTAGGATGTTAAGTACACTTTAGTTTACACCCCTTAGTACATGTAGAACCAAGAAATGTTGACAGTTTAGCAAAATTTTAATTAGTACAGCTTCCGCACATAGATTTGATGATGGTCTTGAAATAGTTAGCACAACATAATGTGACGATCGGCCTTACATCTTAGTTAGTAGAAGGCGGGTCGTTACAGAACGGCACGGGGTCTTCGCCATCGAGCATACGGCTCGGATAATATACTCCCGGCTGAACGGTACGGGGTCTTCGCTATTGAGCCTACGGCTCGGATAATATACTCGCGGCTGAACGACACGGGGTCTTCGCCATCGAGCCTACGGCTCGAATAATATAGTCCCGGTCGAACGGCACGGGGTCTTCGCCATCGAGTCTACAGCTCGGATAATATACTCTCGGCCGAACGGCATGGGTCTTCGCCATGCCTTTATACAACTATCTGATGTGCGCACAATGCTCATGTATTTGCTTTATTCTTATAACTTTCATTCCTGCAGCCAAAAGATGCATCCGAACAAAATATTCATGAAAATATATTACATCGGCGCACCTCTTATCCGGCCCGATAGGGCTGGAGGTGGTTTGCACTCCATGGCCTATCCTCCAGATCGGATGCTATGAAGGTGGTGGCCTCCGGTCGGGAAGAATCAATCTGCACCTCTTCCTTTTCTTCATAAACCAAAGAAGCTGGTTTCTCGGTTATAGTATTTACCTCGACCCGCGGTACTTTCCGAGCGGACTTGGCCTCGGCTCGGACCATCTCCACATAACATCTTCGAGCGGCCAGTTGATCTCCCCGCACCTCCCCTACTTGATCTTCCACCGGGAACTTGATCTTCTGGCAGAAGGTAGAGACGACCGCCCGGAATTCATTGAGAGTCGGTCGTCCCAAGATCACGTTGTACGCCGAAGGAGCATCGACCACGATGAAGGTGGTGGTCCTTGTCCTTCTGAGCGGCTCCTCGCCCAACGAGATAGCTAGCCGGACTTGGCCGACCAGCAAGACTTCGTTCCCCATGAACCCGTAAAGGGGGGGGTCATCATTGGCAGGAGTTCAGCTCGGTCTATTTGTAGTTGGTCGAAGGCCTTCTTGAATATTATGTTGACTGAGCTGCCTGTGTCAATGAAAATACGGTGAATAGTATAGTTAGCTATTACCGCTCGGACGATCAGGGCATCATCGTGTGGGACTTCAACTCCTTCGAGATCCCTGGGCCCGAAGCTTATCTCGGGTCCGCTCGTCCTTTCCTGGCTGCAGCCGACCGCGTGGATCCTCAGCTGCCTTGCGTGTGCCTTTCTGGCTCTGTTGGAATCACCACCGGTCGGGCCTCCGGCGATGATGTTGATCTCTCTCCGAGATGCGTTGCCCCTATTTTCCTCCTCCCGAGCGGAAGGTCGAGGTCGCTCGTGTGATGCCCGATGGTGAGTTCCGGGCTGATAACGATGCTGCCGCTCGGGGGATCTCCTTTCTATCCTTTGAACGGGGCTCTGTCGTCGATGTTGCCGGTCTGGTGAAGGCGATCGGCGGCGGTAACTCCTCGGCGCGGGATGAGCGATGGGAGGGAGGCTCCGACAGTCGCGAGTGTTGTGAGTAGCCGACTGATGGAGTGAACAAAACATCGGGGTCCATACCTTCCCCCTGGGCTTGGGCCGATCAGCCGCGACTTGCTGGACGGCGTGCGGCCGAGCGTGCTGATGAGGACGGGCGACTTCGGCTCGCGGTCCTCTGGGTGACTGGTGACTGATGGGCTGCTTCCGCTCGGCGGAAACTGGTTGGTCACTCAGAGCTTCTTTTCTTCTCGCCGCATGGGCTTCCTCCACATTGATGTATTCGTTGGACTTATGTAGCATGTGGTCGTAGTCCCTAGGCGGCTTCCGGATGAGCGAGCGGAAGAAGTCACCGTTCATGAGCCCTTGCGTGAATGCGTTCATCATTGTTTCCGAGGTGACCGTTGGAATGTCCATGGCCACCTGGTTGAAGCGCTGAATGTACGCTCGGAGCGGCTCTCTCGCGCCTTGTTTGATGGCAAATAGGTTGACGCTTGTCTTCTGGTGGCGCCTGCTGCTTGCAAAATGATGGAGGAACGCCGTTCGGAATTCTTTGAAGCTTGTGATGGATCCGTCCGGCAGTCTCCGAAACCACCGTTGTGCCGATCCTGAAAGCGTGGTGAGGAACACTCGGCACTTCACACCATCTGTGTATTGATGCAGAGTGGCGGTGCTGTCAAACTTACCCAGGTGGTCGTCTGGGTCGATTGTCCCGTTGTACTCCCCAATCGCGGGGCGCATAATGCTTCGGCAGCGGATCGCGAAGAATGGCGTCTGAAAATTGCCTGTTGATCCGCTCGGGTGACGAGTCTGTTCGGGGTGCCTTTCCTTTTCTGACGTCCCGGACGGGTGCTTCGTCCGATGAAGATCCCTTGTCTTGATTGGCTTGCGCTACTTCCGAGGGCGTCTGAAACAGAGCCCGATGAAAAGGTATTGGGGCGGGCGGCGCCCCCATCTGAGTGCCGACCGGCCCCTTATTTTGCCCCCATATTGAAAGCTGCTCCTGCCTGTCTTCGGGTGGGGCTCGGCCCCCCGAGGCCGATGTCGCCTGCTGCGCTGCCCGTTCGGCCTGAGCCTTCTGCTGCTGCTCTACGATTTTTGCTGCTCGCGCTTGGACGAGTGCTTCGAGCTCCTCGGGAGAGAGCGTTACCAGAAGTTGACGTCCAGCTTCTTCCATCTTCTAGGCTCGGATTCAGGTGCGTTCCCACAGACGGCGCCAATTTGATCCTGTCCGAGCGCTAAGTTGACGGACGCTGGGGACGTGGCACGCTCTGCTGTCTCCGACTGGTGGTGTAGATCTCCAACGAACCTGCAAAGAAGCCGAGCCGGGAGGGGTTTCTCGGTGACGACCCTCCGACGCTCAAGTCAGGCAACGAGAGAAGCAGCGTAACTGTGACTACAGTAGAGATTTGCCCATACCTTCGTCAACGTCTGGGGTCCTTATATAGGACCCCAAGGGAGCGCAGGCACGCTCCCCGATGCGTGCACGCTTCCCTAAACATACCTTAACGAGCCTGTGTCAGAAAAGTACCTCTGGCGCCATTCCGCAATCGTCCAAACATATCCCGGATGTGACGGTGTTAGCTTCCACCGTATGATCCGGTGTATGGCTCGGCCGCCAACTCTGCTGCATGTCGGCGGTAGACGTCTCGAGGCTAATGTTATCCCCTGTCTCATTTGTCCTCTTGCGATTCCTGTCTGTTCCAGGGCCGAGCAGTTCGGCCGCTCGGCGAGCATGCCACTTCTACCTCGGTCGTATGCTCGGATGAGATTGCTCCTGCCTCTGTTGCCGCGTGCCATGGCCGAACGGACATCCCGCTTGGCCTTAAAATCTTTTTACCTTGAGCATCGGAAACCCAACCCCTAGTCGGGTTGTCTTCATTCGGTTCCGGGGATTCACGGCCGGTCGTCCTGCATCGCCTGGTCGGTCGGCCAGAAATGTCCGGTCGGTCGGCCTGCTTTGTCCGTTCGGTTATGTCTCGGGATTGAATCTCCTGACCTTTGACCTCCACGTGTCCTTGACCTTCCGCCAACTAGGGTCCCCCGTCCTTATCACCGGATCAATTTCCAACGTTAATTATTTCACAACTTTATAATAAAATAGCAAAATAGGAGGCTAACCACCCGACGTTAATTTTTTTTTTTCGAGTTGCTTCGATCAGAAACTAGAAATTAGATAGGAATTCAAAATTTGATTTCATTCAAAATATGACTTAACAAAGTTATCACATTATCTGACTAATTAAGCACTAATTTTTTTTTATCGATCTTCAAAATGAGTCTTTAAATTGAATATTCTTGAGTGACAATTCATTGAAACTCAAAAAAAAACAATGCAATTTTATGTTAATAAAATAAAGGTTGGAGACCAAGCAAATATAAATAATGCACCAGAAAAATAAGAGATTGTGTTTAGCATAATTAAGTGCACCCCAACTACTATTGAGGGGAAATTACATACATATATTTTGTATATATTTTCTCAGGATTTGTAACACAATCAAACATACAAATTACGATCAAACACCACATCACAAAGCTAGTATGCAAGTCAATTTTGAATTTCAGCTTCATTTATTTTTGAGATTTATTTGGAATTAAGCAATAGGAGCAATAATTATATGAATGTTTCTCAATATCTACGTAGGATAACCTCCCATGTCTTCTATCTTCATCATTTGGATTCCTTATTTACTTTAGTGATTCTGCAGAGACACCGAAGGAGAAGACATGGGTTCAGGTTTCCGGACACTAGCAGCCGCCGGAGCAGCGTGTGATAAAGAAGCTACTTCTAGGGTGGTTGAAATATTAATGTCAAAATTCATCACCGGTGTCGGAATATTCTCTGAATGTTCTGCGAGCCTGGTCGGCGGTGGAGCGCTGCTGGTTCTGCTGTTACCCTGCCACAACTGGGAACTCACTAAATATTAGATTAACTTAGATATTACTTAATTAGTGAGGATTTTGACTTGTGATCCGTCCATGCATTGCATGGTAGCTTAATAATGTTATTACCACAATTTCTTCAGCTAGTTCTGAATGCCGATCTCGATAAATACCGGGCGATGTGGGGAAGAGTGGCAATTCCTTTGCTGCAGGGATCTCCTCGTGGGAGCATGTCATGGCTGCAAACGTATTACATATGGTGATTAAATCAATAATCACATATATCTTAAAATTTTCTTTAATTTTCAGACTGAAACAATTAAAATTTACAAACTCAGACTCTTACCATTGTCCAGGCATTCGAAGAAATTCAAGTCCATGATCTTAATGTTCTCCTTCTCAAGGATCAGCTGATCAGAAGCATTCAATCCTCGTTTCCAGTCCTCTTCATAACCACGGATCAGGTCACAAATCAGTGACGTACGGCCGTCCAAAGTAATATCAGAATTATAAGTAATCAATTCTGAAAAATAATGGAGGAAACAGACTCGATCTCTCCTAACAAATTAAAATATTCTTATCCATGATATTATTATCTCGTGCTCCAGAGGCCATGCATGTATGAACTTAAAATTAGAGGTGCAAATGAAAGACTAATTAGGTGAAGAATAATGGGAATCATGCATGAAGAAGGAATTGAGACTTACCCTTGAACTCCTCTGCTCGATTTGCTTCGTCCATTGTCTCTTAATTCGATCGAACACAAAGAACACCAGGCATGGATGTGCATGTGTATTTATAAGCATAGACGACGACAGAAGAAGAAGAATAAGAAGAAGAAATTAAGTAATGGGACATGATGTCGACTCGAGAATGGGTGTGGTTTCATTGAAAGGAAAGAGGAATAATGCCAAAAACTAATATGCAACCTGCTCGTCTTCTATGAACAGATTTCTCACCTGGCACCCGAAGGCAACGGGGGAAACTAAATGCTTCAGAATTTTCTTCTTTCATGTTTGAAAGCACATAAATATCTTCTGTCCCAGTTCAGTTTTTTCCATGATAAATATCAATATTTTGGTATCTATATTTTTAATATAATTAATTAATTGATTCGAGACATCTACACGTGTCTACGCAAAGTATGGCCAATAAGCTTCACGACCACCCGATTTATAGTCAACTCCAATCTCCACCACGCAACTCCTCCCCGCGCGGATCCCACCTCACTATAAATAAAGCATCAGCCAACAATTTAATTATATTAATCGCCTTCGTCAACCTCTCGACGACTGCCTCACGTATACATATTCGCAGACCATGGCAAGCCTCAAGATGGCCGTCGTCGCCTTCCTCCTCGTCGCCGTGCTCGTGGCGTCGTCCGCACCGGCCGCCGACGCCTTCGGCTGCTTCAGCGACTGCTACGATCGCTGCGCCAACGGAAAGGTTGGCAATGTGGCCTGCGCCACCATGTGCTCCCAAGCCTGCATCAGTACCAAAGCCGACAACATATTGTCCAATGACGGACATTAACCACTTCTAAGCTACGTACATCAACTGGGAATAAATAAATAAATAAATAATCTACTGTGGATTTATCCAGAATAAACTCATCGTGACATTTTCTTTTATTGTTTCGATCTTTGATCTTATATAATATTGTATGTTTGCTAGTCGATTCTATAAATAATTTTCCTATATATGTGAATTCGATATTAATGGTTCTTGTTATTGTTTGTAAAAAAATATTACTTCTTTATTGCTGAATTAACTTAATAAATAGCCTATTGTTATTCAAATCATTGCCAGCCAACCATCAACTGAAACTTAAAGTGGACCCCATCAACAAGTCTTGTCTCAAGCCTACGTCAGCTCTCCAAGTCTCCCGCACCGTCGAGATAACTCTTGACCGCTTGTATTTTAATAATCGAAATAAAATCTTTATCTTTAATTATTCTTTTTTGTTGTTCCCGTTCACTCGTCGTCTTCCCAACTGCGAACTACCTTTCTCAACTGCAAGTGGAACTGCTTTGTGCTTGGACTTTATGGACCGCCGAACCTAAGGTTTTTTTTAAAAAAATTATTATCAATTCGAAGTGATTTTTAATTCACCTTTATAAAATTGAAAGAAATAAGTTATTTAATTTATAAAACATTTATATCATAAATAAATATAATATAAAAAAACCCAAAGTAAAGCATAATCATACCGCTAGAAAAAAAAAATCATATTTTAAATATTTTTTTTTAAAAAAATAGTTAGCAGAAAATCGCCGATTACATAATTGTATACCCCCTTCATCAACATCCTCGTGTCTGATAAACTTGTGGCCCTGCAATGGTAAGATGTCAGATGTGCGATGACGGGTAGGTTTGAGATTTCGTTTCGAGAACGAAGGCCTTGTGTTCCCGACGTCCTCATCTGGAGGTCCACCGCCGGTCCCCGCGCGCATTGATCGAGAGAGCTCCCTTTGCCTCTTCGTGCCTCATCTCTCCGTTCCCCTTCGTCGGTTGACCTGGATCGCTTCTTCACCAATTTCGATCGAGGTCAAAGGGAAAAGGGGGAAACTGATCGCGAATTCGATGCTGCAATTGCTGTTAGCGGTGGCGTTCTCTGCGGCGCCGCTGACGCTCTACGTGCCGCCGATACGAACCCTCAATCCCTTTATGCAGGTCTTGGAGATGTTCGTCAGGGACGTCACTGTGTACTCGCAGCGGGCGTACCTGCAGATCCGCCTCGGAGTCTTCCGGATCCTCGCCGTCGTCTCCCGCGCCTTAGGTAGATGAAATCCGAGTACACGCAGAGATCTGGTTCCTCTTTCGCTTCTTCTTTCTTCTTCTTCTTTTTCTTTTGAAATAAGATGCAGAGAAACCAAATTGTTTTTGTGTGTGTCTGTGTGTGAGATTGTGGTCTGATGTAGTATACAAGGGTTTTGAGTACAAAAAAGCTTCTTTTCTTTCTCCTTTTTTGGTCGATAGGAATTATGGCGGTCGATCAAGTGTATATTGACTTTACTGTATGGCAAATTTTCCTTTCGGCGATTAGAAGTATGAAGGTAGCCAGAGTTGCAGTCGCGCTTTCTCTTTTTTTTCTCTTGTTTCATTCATTTTGACGCAGCGATTCGACTTTTTGTTTCCCCCTCTGCTGTTTAGTACTTAGAAGAGTAGAATTGCTTTCTGGATTCATGTGTTTCCTAATGCTGAATGCGAGTCATCTTCTCTGATTGAGATCGGATTCATAATTCGATTTTGTACGAGTACGAGTAGATTTTGGGGCAGAAGATGAATACGTATGTCAGGTTCAGATATGAAGATCAACACATTTCAAAATTTAAAATTGTTCAATAAGGCATTGAAGTTGAAATTTATCGGGCTTTGTCTTCTTCTCTTCTCTTCTTTTTTAACAAAGAATTGAGATTAGGAGTCTCTTAGGATTTCCCTGTTCGTTAGAAAACAATTATAATGTTTCTTATCTTTTACAATTCTGGAGCTAAACTCATTATTAATTTTAAACTTTGGAGTGGTTGAGTCCACCACTTATTCCACGTAAAGGCTACAATTTTCCTTTGATCATTTTTGCTTCCTTTTGTCGTTATGCTCCTTTTTTTTTTAAAAGATTCAGTAATTCTCAACAAGTGACTAGACCTGTGACAACAATTAAACTTTTCGATCATGTCGGTTCTCTTCAATGTATTTATGAACTTTACTTTAATCATTGCCTAATATATTATCCAACAAATTTCACTAAACTGGTCTTGTGAGCCTGTAAAAATCATTAAAATATGAGCATGGTCATTATTATGATAGTTTTTATTCTTTCTTTCAGGATATAATAGTGACTATAACCTCCATTGTGATTTGGTAATATAATAATGAATTTCAATGCGATTGATCCTTTTACCATCTTATTCTTCCGTTTAAGTAAACACTGCAAAAGCCATAAAACTACCACGTGCGAGAACAGCATTATAAAAATGAGTAAATCCAGCTAGAAATCTCTATCTCCCAATTAAAATGTATGTATGAACATGCATATAATTAATGTGGTCATATGAAATTACTAAAACACCCATACATATGCATGCATGCATATATTCTAGCTGGCTAGATTCTAACCATTTAGTAATAATGTACACATATGATATTACTAAAATACTCATGTGTACACTTGCATATTTTGATTTTAGCTGGTCAGATTCTGGCCATTTAACATTACCCTTTGTTTTCGGTAATTCTTGTTGGTCAGAATCTGGCCGGCTAGAATTTTTTATCCTCCAATTAAAATACATGCATGTACATACATGTAATTAATGTACACATATGATATTATTAAAATATTCATATGTACACTTACATATTTTAATTCTAACTGATTAGATTCTAACCATTTAGCATTATCGTTTTGTTTTTTGTTTGATAAAAAGTTTCCTCTCCTGTTTTTCCGCACTCTTGACAGCGAACCGACAAACGGCATCTAACTTTGCTGTTAACGACCCAGCGTAACTGTGCCAGGCAGTAACTTTGTTGGGTGGGTTCTTTTGATCTATAGAACATGCTTTTGATTAGAGCCACATAGTTTGAAGCAGAAATTTATAGATTCGTCAAAAAGAAAATCATAAAAAAAATTAATTTGTTATCTTACAAATCAAAACACACAAATATAAAGTAAAAACTACGAAGCCTCTGAAAATCAATATCTTGTAGAAAAATGGGCCAGCCGTCGCACTTGGTTAACTGCTGGGACTCTGCTCATCTGTCGCTGTAAACGGGGCCCTCGAGTGCGGGCCAGGACAGTTTCATTCTACACGGGAAGCTGTTTCAGCGGGGGAATAGAAGTTTCGTCCCTTCGTTCCTCGTTCGCTCCGCTTCGGCGCTTCCCATGTTTCCGATCGCCTTGAGGCCGAGCGAAGCGTAGCTTGCTCAAGAGATCCAAGTCGTTTTTTGCAGCCATACGAACTGTTCATGGTTTTTTTTTTTTTTTTTTTTCTGTGCAGAGATTGACGAGCCCTCGCCCTCTCCCTCTCGGTAAGTTGATGGGTTTAGCTTGCATTTTTCGACTCAAGATCTCCATCTAGTTTTGCAATCGCTTGTTTATTTATTTTTTTTGTCGAATTCCGTCGCAGGGGGCGTTAGTAGCTGAGGGAATTGGCGACCGTGGCATTGGGGTTGGGCGCTGGAAAGGGGGAGACGGTAGGTTGGCTCCCCTTTGCTGTAATTGATCTCAGTCGGTTTCTTCTCATTTTCCTGCACAATCACGGTCATCGCCTTAGGTATCCATTTGCATTCTTCCCTTTTATTTGGTACATAGATTTATGGTTATTCTTAGGACCAGTCACTCCAGGGAGGACAGAAAGAGGGAAGGTCCACATAGCCAATTCACAACGAATTTAGGGAATAATGGGGTTAAAGAAGGTTGGCAAATATGATGTTGGCGGAACAATTGGACAGGGGACCTTCGCCAAGGTTAAGGTTGCTGTCAATACAGAGACCAGTGGGAGCGTTGCCATCAAAGTCCTTGCAAAGAATACCATCCTCGAGCATAAGATGGTCCATCAGGTCTCACGGTTTTCGTAACTTGGAGAATCTCTATTTTTTTTTCATAGGGAACGGAATTTCGCGCATTATGAGTTACCCGTGTTTATTGGCTTCAGTAACTTGAGGTTTGGCTAGTTGAATCTCAAGCATAACAACTATATTTTCAATGGATAATCAGCTAAAATAGCTGTATTCGTAGCCATCAGTTAGATGTCTCTATTAGCACATTTTTTTCACCTTTTGGTTCAGATTAGAGGATATATTGCAAGTTCTATGTCCAAATTGAATAAAAACTACTTCAAATTTACTGCTGCCCATATAGCATTCCAAAAAGGATAGCAAGGTGACGAGATATTCTCCACTTGTTCTTTCTAAAAGGACAGGTATCTTAGATCTGTTGTGGCGCAATGTTCCTTGATATGTATGGATTGTCACTAGATGCATTAACACTTGTGTGAGCTTAATATTGAATTCAAATTGATTTTGTTTCTTTTTTTTTGTCAGAAAATTTATCTTCTTTCTTGTTTTACTTTCTTCTTAAAATTCTCTACTAAGAAAATTTATCATTCTTTAATTGCGAGTTCTATTTAAGTTTTGTTTGATTATGTTTACTATACGACATCCTGTTTTGTTGTTTTACATGTTGGCGCGTATGATTTTTTATAATACATTAAGTTACCAGTGGAGAATTTATTTTCTCATGGAAAAACTGGTTAACTTCAATGTTTTCAATTTCTTTTATTTCAGAGGTTGTGCATAACTATAGTAGTTATACTATCATGACAATAATTTTTAATTGCTTCCTTTAGTCTGAATCTATTATAATCCTATTTCCTAATTGAGTGTTTTGTTTGTTTGGTTCAGATAAAGAGAGAAATATCCATAATGAAGATTGTGAGGCACCCGAACATAGTAAAACTACATGAGGTATGTACCAAATGGCTTCTTTTCAAATCCATGTGTTCAACACTTGCGATACATTTTTTTCTTATTATATTTACAAAGAACTTTAGAGCAGCTTCTTCAATGGGATTATCAGGTTTTAGCCAGCTCAACAAGGATATACATCATCCTGGAACTTGCCACTGGTGGTGAATTATTTGATAAGATTGTAAGACATCTAACTTGCTCTTATCAGATGTGCATATCAATAACTAAAAATGAGTCATGATTGTTGCTGAGTTTCTTATACATTAAACTCTATTATTACTGTATTTTTGTATTGCTTTTGTGCACAGCAGCACAGATATAAGTTGAAGAGCTTGGTTTAGATTGTAGGGCTGTACGCTTGAGTTTTTAGTTGCATTAGCAAATCTGCATATTAATTAAGTCTGTTTTTGATGATCATGTAATTCAGTCTCATATTCTTCCAATTAGATTTTAATGAGCTGGAGGAGATTAAGAGGTGCTCTAGTACTCATATCCTTATGTGTATAAAGTGGAGATAGTTGCATCAGAGTCTATGAACTAATTCTTGGGAAGTTTATGTCATATGAGTTAAATTGATTGTGGCATGCAACAACTAAGAATTGCTAGATAAAAATTAACTTACAATTACTACATATAGAAATGAATAGAAAATGGATATGTTATTAAAAGTACATTCCAGATTGTACTTTCAACCTATACATATTGAATTTTTTTACACAATTTCTAAATAAGTTTTACAGGCATGCCCAACTTAATTCTAATGATTCTCTCAGTTATTGTTATCATCTTCTGTTTTTTCAAACTGTTTAATACATATAAACATGCAAATAATTCAACATAATTTAATGCTTTAATTTCTAGCAAATCAAAATTTGGTCCTTTTGTATTTAAGTTGGCAATATTAAAATCTTTCTACTAAAAATGTTTAATTTCTTACAAGTATTAGTAACTATATTTCATTTTATTGCTTATAGACTTTTACTTGTATTGCTTTTCATGAATTTTGGTTTTTTTCCTTTTTCCTAACTCTTCAACTTTTTATCTATCCAATTACCATTAATGAATGATAGCCCCAACCAGGGTAAATCCCTTTTAACAAATTGCCAATGACGTGACTCTAACATGGCCTAGAGAAGTCATATGTGTGCCCAATAAAGTGATATAATTGATAGAAATAAAAGTCATTATGTCGAACCACTATCACAACTAATACATAGAAATCATTAGATCTACAAAAGACGTAAATTCATGTCCTTGACGACTAGCTTTTATGAACTAACATTTTGTATTACCATAAGTTAGGCATATTTATGAGTCTCACATTGCCTAACTAGGTTATTAATTGGACACCTAAGCACGTGCACATATCATTTTAAAAGTGTGTCTTGGAGTTTTTTCTCAATAGTTGGAACTCCTATTTTCTTTCTAATGTTCTTGTTTTTTATCCCGTCCATCCTCTTATGTCCGCATGTACCTTAACATCCTCGTCTCTGGCTTTGTTCTCTCGCTCGCGTGCTCACTTCATAGTCCAACAATCACAATGCACAACAACTTTTACAAAAAAATATGGTTTGATTTGGACCCTTAATATTCTTTTTTCCCAAAATATGTAACTCACTTATAGTCAAAAGGGTAAAGAAAGATAACCTTTTAATATTTTAATCAAAGGAGTGCCATTTTGATTCTTCAAGAAAAAAGGTTTTTATGGAATCTATTGTATTTTATGAACACTTGTCCTATTAGAATTTCCAATTATTTTGTGTATCTTCCTTCATTTAGCAAGTTTGGTTCTCATTATTGTGTTGCTGATAACAACATAGTTTTGGTCGTACCAACCAAAACAGAGTTTGTCTTAGCCACTGTCAATGAAATCAATCAGAAACAATAATATTCACTTTTATAACCCATCCTTCAATTTTGTTTTCCGATCATTAGGAGGAGATAAAACAAAAAAGGGAGGAGAGGAAGAGAAGCACACAATATCAACTGAGACACTAAGATTCTCTTTTCATGATTTATCTTTTGAGTCCACCTATTTGTCACAAGGAGCTATAACATTAAAAAGAAAAGGGAGGAGAAGAGATACACCAATTGAAGCATCACTAGTAGCAAAGGGAATTGACACTAGAGTAAAAGAATTACGATATATACATAGTTTGTACTTGTAGTTGTTCCAATTTCAATTGTGAAACAAGTTAAACTCTAGCAGTCAATGGACATGTGGATAAATCGATTCTAATACCAGCACAAAATATTATTTGTTATAGGTCTTAGAAAATTGATTAAATTCAATAAGATGCTATAGGAGCTAATGATCTCATTTGATGCACAACTCATTTTGGTATTAAGAAGAAATAAGCATTAGTCGAGATGCTTATTATATATATTTTTTGCAACTTGTTACTCTAGTATTTTAATTCAGTTAACTTTTTAATTGTTATAAAGATGGTAAACAAGTTAAGTGAAAATATGTGATTAAAGCTCATTGGTTTGATCCTAGAACAATTTGAGGTTTGAAGCTCTTGCACGCAATGAAACTGCAAGTTTTGCCTAAATGTGCTACATGTGCCTAATAAAACCCATTTGGTAGTACTCATGTGCACATATATTTTAGTATTTTTCTTGGTCTATACTTAAATATATCCAAATGTTTATTTTAGTTTTTCTCTTACATTTTTTTTGGGTGTAAGTTGTTCACATTCTTTTCCTCTTTCTCTCCCTCTCTCTCACTCTTGTTATTTGATTTTGCTGAGCTTTTTTATACTGAATTTGAAATTTTCTTTCTTTATTTTCTCTCTACTTATATGAATATTTTAGGTACACCAACGAAGACTTAGTGAGAATGAGTCTAGACGGTACTTTCAGCAGCTTATTGATGCAGTAGACTACTGCCATAGCAAGGGTGTGTACCATAGGGATTTGAAGGTCTGGTATGCTTGTGTATTCTTCCTATACATTCTTTCCATGATTTTGACTTTCCTTGATGTCTTGAAATATCTAGCCTGAAAATCTTCTCCTTGACTACCAAGGAAACTTGAAAGTCTCAGATTTTGGACTGAGTGCATTACCCCAAAAAGTAAGTGTGACTTTCCTCTGAGGTCTGAAGCAACTTTTCCATTGACTTGTGGGTTTATTTTTGTTTCAGGGTGTTGGACTTCTTCGTACAACTTGTGGTACTCCCAATTATGTTGCCCCTGAAGTATGTATATATATATATATATATATATATATTTCAACACCCTTAGTGTTTTTGGCAGTTCATGTTATACTATTTTGCAAATGGTATATTGTTTCCAATTGAAACAAACAAATGTGGATGATGTCGATCTTGGTAGATGATAAAACCTAAGTAATTGAGGATTAAACGTTCAAATTTGGCAGTTGACCTCAATCATCTGTTTGCTGATTGTTACTAGCTTCCGTATTTGGTAACTATTGTCATTCATTTGTTTGTACTAGCAAAGTCTGATCATATGGCACCCTTTTTTTAACAAGGTGAACTTCCACAAGATACGAGATGTATTAGCTCGAGTTTAAGTTTGGGGCTATATCCCCTGTTTTACTAACCAAGTGTCAGTTGGTATGCTAAAATTAAATAGGCTGAAGAACCACTTTTTATAGGTTTGTTAACTTTGTTGTCCTTGGTATATATAAGTAACCAACCAAGTATTGATTATTGAAGATAAGAGATTATGAATTTTAGACTGTACAAAATCATGTAACTGCTAAAGTGCAAAAGAGTCTAAACTAGCCTGGAGATAACTTGCACCGGAGATTTTGATTTTAGAGGGGACATTGTTTTTTTTTTTTTTTTTTTATTTTCACATGAGATTGCCTATAAAAGAGATAGTATGGTATAAAGCTTTTGTGCAAAGGGTCGCAGGGGCGGATTTACCCTAGGACCCGGGGGGGCCACGGCCCCCCAGATTCAAAATACGCCCTTAAGTCTTCGGCGGTGAGAAGAAAGGGGAAGAGTGAAGAGGGAGAAGAAAGGGGAAGAGTGAAGAGGGAGAAGAAAAAGTAAGGGCTTAACACGGGTAAGAGGGAGAAGAAAGAGACCTTTCTCTCTCTCTCTTTTCCCTTTTTCTTATGGATTAAATAAATTATTTAATTAAAAAAATAGAATTTCTTAAAGAGGATTTACAATGATTAAATGGTTTGAAAGTTTCAATGGGTGATTAACTGTATTTATGCCAAATTTTATGTTCACTCATGTAGTTTTAGAAAATTATCAAATTTTCAGCAAACATTACTGACCAATAAGATCTGTTTATCATGTCAATCGATTTGAATCATTTCTATGTCAGGATAGATCTAAGAATTCTTTAATTTTTAGGAATAATTCGGAAAACAGCCAAACGATTGGAGGATTTATCAACATAGAAAGTAATAATTAACACAAATTTTCACAGTTGCATACAAATGGAGGATTAAGAGCCAGAACTTGTTAATTTAACATTGTTTGTGCGGACATATTGGAAGAGACACAATGACAAAAATAAACTTTCAGAATGATGACTACTTGCATAATTCATGAAACAACAATTATTCTTGATTTAAAAATCAAGAAGAAAGAAATCTCCGGCATCAGGCAAGGAACCCATGATTTACTCCCTCAAATTCACAAGACTTTCTCCCAGTTTAATCGGCATATTTATGCTCTTATTTATATCTACCCTAATTTGCCATGATTTTTTTTTCTTTCTCTCTATTTCTCAAATCGAAACCACAATCAATGCCGCTGAAACACAAAACAAAGTTTTAAAATATTTTTCACAACATAACTGTTGAATAGAAAAATGGAAGGCATGGATATCAACAAACAAGGAAGAAGAATAAGACGAAATGCAGAAATTGTCCACCTTGCAAGCTAAAACCCTTCGATTCTTCTCCTGGAATCCACTCTTGCCCCTCCAAAGATAAATGTGCATAGTTGATCTGATGGTATTCATCACTTATTATGCCCCCACCCCAAAAACAAAAAAAAACCTAAATCCTGGATCCACCCCAGAGGGGTGATACTTTAGATATCTCAGCAGGAGAAAAATATATTGCAATACTTTTAAGCTAGTCTTAGGATACATAATATTCAACTCTTGCATTCATGGGGATCACATTTGCTTGTTAGGACTTTTTTTTGTTTCATATATTTATCTCTTTCAAAGTTGTTATGAATAATTTTAATTTTAAGAGGGGCATTATGCTATGGGAGTTTTGAATATCTTGGATATATCCTTCAGTAAGGAGATATTGATAAAGTTATTATTAACATGATAAAAGTTGGATGGTTAAAATGCAGAGAAACTTGTAGCTTGTCCCTTTGGCTGAAAGGAAAATCTTTATGAGACCATACTACGACCTGCTATACTGAATATGTAAGATTGTCGGGCTATTAGGAAGCAACACATATAAAAGATTCAGGTAGCAAAGATGAGAACATGAGGATGATGTGTCGCTATGTTAGAAAGGATAAAATAAAGATATTAATATCTGGGTGCAATTCAGTGATTAAAGAAATTATGTCGAGATAGATGGAGGTGCTCAAAGGCAACCAATATATTTTAGAATAGTTGAATCAGTTACAGTTTAAGATTTAAGGGGTAGTGCAAGATTGCTAGAAACTTTAGTTAATCAATTAGAAATAATTTAATTGATTTGGATATTACTAATGCATAGCTTTGTCATAGGGGTCAATAAAGGGATTAGATCCATCTAGCTGGCCTTAAATAGTTGAGGGCCTTGAGGCAATCATCACTGATGATGAGATGACATTATGCTACAATTTTTCTTGGTTCGGTTGGTAGAATTTCAAAGATATCTTGATAAAATCAAAAGAATGCCTAATGCTTCTACTTCTAATTTGTTTCTAGATTTATTTCTCAAGTAACTTTTTATGGTTCACTTAGAAAATGAATTGATGCTTCTTATTGGTTTAATCCTGATTGATTTTATTTGAATCAGAACACTCTAATCCTCCTCACTGGAGTGCATTGTCTGTCAATCTTGCATAAAGTTCATAGACTATAGTTTTAGTTTGGTGATTCCTAATCAAGCAATCACCCATTTAGGTACTTGGTCATCAAGGTTATGATGGTTCTGCTGCTGATATATGGTCATGTGGTGTCATTCTATTTGTCCTGATGGCTGGATATCTTCCATTTAATGAGGTGGATCTCCCAACTTTGTATAAAAAGGTAAGTGATACATCTCTTTAAATTAGCTTCTTCTCATATTATAAAAGGTAAAGGATACATATTCATCCTTAGTGAGCTTTCTTTTGTGTGTGTTTTTTTTTAAAATTGATGTGGGTTATCCTCTTTTCCTTTTATTTTTGTTTTGATTGTCTTAATTAGTTAAGTCATATACTTGATCCTTATGAAGAAACCTATACTGTTGATCCTTCAAAAATTTTATTTTTGTTTTGTATATGCATGTTTTTTAAAAAAAGTGTATGCAGATTGTATAGGTCTGGCTTCTTCAAAACCATTATGTATGTTTTTTTTTTCCAATTTGATAAATTTTGACATAAAAAATAATGGTTGTTAATGTACTTTTATATTATTTGGTTCACATAGGAAATATGATGCAAATTATGAAATTTGTGTTGTTTGATACATACAGAGATAATTTCTTCTAATCGTCTTTGATATGGGTAGAGATCATCTTTATATATGTTTGACCTTTCTACGTTGTTCTCTTTCATTTTGGGCTACATTTTCTGGGAATACAGATCAAATTGGAACTAAGAACATGGAGTGCAAATGTTGGATTAATCTTTTAATTCAGTAAGCGGAATGTGTAGATCATTTTTGAAGATAATCTCTTTCATAGATTAAATACATAACAAGAGAAGATTGGTTTTATGTTTCTGTCCCCAAATACTATTACTTATTTAGTTGTGTTTTACAATCACATTTAATACAATAGTCTGATGTAATTATCACTTTGTATTTCTATTATCATGCTACTTAATGTCTTGGTGAACACACTTAAGGTGAGTCTTCTAATTCTTTTGTTGTTATATAGATCAAGGCTGCAGAATTTACTTGCCCAATACACTTCTCTTTAGGCGCTAAGTCATTGATACATCTAATACTTGATCCAAACCCCAAAACTGTGAGTATGGAGACAACTCTCTCATCTGTGATTTGGCATTTTAACATCTGAAATAATGTAAAGGTTGCATTTTGTGCTCTCTGATTTTGTTTTAATAGAAAATCCACTTGGATTTTGTCTACTGAACAAGGTTGTAGCTGTTCTTGTCAGTGGAGTTTCAGACTGAGTCTGTGTTATCTCAGCCTCAATAACTGCAATGTTCAGATCTATAACATGATAATATTCCCTTAATCACTCGTACTATTAAGTGGTAGTATTCACTATTCACGTAATCACTTATACCAGTAAGCGGATAATTCTTCACATTTATCAACATATTCAGTTTGTCATAGGCAAATGTAGGATGTTAATAGCAAAGACTCATTGAGTCATTGTCCCTATGGTTGGCACTTGAGACTTGATACAAAAGGCTAGTTTGTTTTGTGGAAAATAATTTAGATGAGTAAAACACTTTCCAAAGAATTCTTTTACAAAAAAAATGATTATTTTCCCTTGTTTGACTATGATATAACAAAAATATGTTTCTTTGGTTTCTCTTTCTCTTTCTCTTTCTCTTTCTCTTCAATTCCATTCCATGACTGGCAAGAATGTTCAGTGGCTGTTGGCTGATCAGTTGGTAGGGATGGAGATTGTTTATTGGTTGGTTTGCAAATGGGGGCAATCGAAGATTACTGGTGGATGGGCAGGTGGGGATGGTCAAGAACTGTTGACCAGTTGACAGACTCTTGTGGGGTTCACTAAGGGCTAGAGGTAGTGGAGGGGGTTTGAGGGAAGAGAAATGACTCGCTCTTTTCAAGTGGAAGTCATTTTCCTTTATGATACCTCATGACTGGCAAAACGTTATCCATTGCCCATGATTGTTTGGCGGGACAAACACTAAAAGAACTGAAAAGTATTGTTCAGAAGATATTTTTCACAAAATGAATGGACCTAGTTTACCTAATCTTTGTTTCTAGATTCCCATTAGCATGTTTTTCATTTTCCAGTGTAGACTTTAACTTTTGAACCTATTGTTGGTGTAATCTCCGGTTCTAGAAAAAAGATATTAGCATGTGATTTTTATAGTTCTAGCATTTTTGGTCGACTATGAGGTGACTAAGATGTGCTTTGTAAATATAATTATTAGTCACACCATAATTAATTCCAGTAAAGATCTCAGGATGTACAATAATCTACTTTAGCTTCTCTTGAAGGTTTATTTTATAGTGCATTTGCAAGGGAGATCCAGGTTGTCACTTAAGATGAGATGCAACATGCCATCTCATGTCTGATTCTTAATGAATAAATTATATATATTAATAGTTAATAATATGCATGCAAGTGTCTAAGCTTACATCTACTCTATTACAGACACACATAATTTACATGGACAATACATTTAAAGAATAATTTTCATCTATCATGTATACCTAGTGAAGCGCATATTATATGCTAACTAATCATGGATTATATTTGCAAATTTTCTATGAAGTTATTATCTTCTCAAGAAGGGAACTTGTCGAACAAGTTTTCATCATAATGACCACTGAAATTTTTGTTGTCAATCTCTTTCAACTATATTAAGTCACGGTCCTTTTATTTTCTCACAGCTGAGACCATAGTTGGCAAACTTGGTCTCCCAATACGGATTGACTGAGTTGGATCACCATTAGCAATGACTGATTTCATTGCAGTTGATTTCTCGATAAATTCAAAATTATCTCAAATGTTGAAAAAATAATAGTAATTAGAGTAGATTTCAGGAAGAATAGATGAAATTAGAAGGAATCAACCGAATTGGCTGATTCAAGTCCCAAATGATACCAGCTGTCAGAATAGAATTGCCAACAACAAGAAGATCCCAAACTAGCAATCTGTGGAAGAAGAGGTGTTGAGGTGAGCCATGTTGACCAGCGGTTTCTGTGTTAGGCAGAGGAGGAGTCTAGGATTCCAACATTGGTGTAGAGTTTCAAAGAGAATGTTTGGCAGAAAATGTTGTTCATTAACTATAGACAAATGAAGCCTTTGGGACATTAGTAAGCACATTCTGGTTATCATGACCAGTATTTTCACACAGGTATATTTTATGCACTTTCAGAAAATTCTCATTTGCCCTCATGCTAGTTGGCCTTAACTCCCAAGTTCAATGTGCTATCCATTGTAAAGCACAAATGATGAGATTAATGATAAGTTTCTTCTTTGAAAGTTGATGCCTAATCTGATAATAGTATCATGATGTTTCATCTTACACTCTTAGTATAGTTTGTTCTGGTTACTTGAATTACGACATGAAAGCTAGCATTCTCTCATGTGCTTCAGGTAGAATCATCACCAATTGGATTCTAAAAAGTTTAAAGCCATGAGTTTAAGCATAATTGATGTTATTTGCTTTGGTCTTTCTTCTAACATCCTGTGCTTTCTTATTGAAGCGAATTACCATTGAAGGTATTAGAAGTGATGCATGGTTCCAAAGAAATTATATTCCCATTCGACTGGGCGTAGAGGAAGAAGTCAATTTAGATGATATTGATGCTGTTTTTAATGATATTGAGGTGTGTATGCCACCTGACTGATTCTATCTTTCATTTTGAATTTCACATTGTTTATTTCACATAAAAGTTGATTATGATATGGATTCACCTAGTAGGGTCTATATCAGCCAAAACTGCTATGATTTTTCTGAGAAATCCGGACTTAGACAATGATGTCCAAGCAAAAATATGCTTAAATTACAAAACTTGCCCAGTATCAAACTTATTCTCTAAAAAATTCTACACGGATTAGGTAGAGGTCTGTTGATTCTTCTTGAAATCAACTAGTCGAACTTATACTTATTGAATAGGTACCAGAAATTTAAAAGGAAAATTCATAAAAAAAAAAAATGAAAAACAAGGAGACAGCCGAATAAAGTGGCAATCCAAAGAATGTCACTGGTCGCTTTTCATTGTGAGAGCCACTGTGTTTTAGTTGTCACTGCAATGTGTTATTGTGGTCACTTCTTTGATTCTCTATGTGATGAAGGGAAACAGTATAAACCATAATATATAGTCCCCCCAAAGGTAAACCTTTTTAAGCTTTTAATGAAAGATTAATATAAGTATATAATATTATGGATATTGTGTCCAAGTATTTATTATGATGGGAACAATACATTATAACTCACAAGATATACTAATGTACCAGACAGACATGTCAACTGGTTGTGACAGGGCTAGGCATTGGCTTGGGATGTTCTAGCTTGATCTGGACCTAGTCCAGCTTAACACAACCTAGTCTCTTCTTGGCCATGGCCCAACTTAGGCATTGACCCAGCCAACCTCTAGAATTTCTTAAGAAGTAAAAAAGTATAAGTTATTGAAAAAAATTAAGAATTGGAAAAAATGTAAATTTATTCAGATTTGCATTTTATCATTCGCCTGCCTACATATCTTCCTTAGTGGGATTTGAACCCACGAAATTCTATTTCCAGTATGCTTATGGCTAACCTTCTATGCTCCAGTTATTCCTGCAACAGCATCATTGCTATCTTCATTGTCGGTGTCCTATTGTTTTAAATTTAAATAACTTTTTTGAGTACTTTTGATTCTTGTTTTAATCCAGCTGGTAAAATTGATAATATTTTTTTACAATTAGCAGATATTGAGAGTGCAAACAGTGTTTATGCACCATAACACCAACAAAGCTCCAATCTCCATGGCTTAGCATCTGAAACAGTTTAGATTTTCTTTTCCACAGGATCAATATGTAACTGAGCAAGTGCGAGATAATGATACTGGGCCTCTTATAATGAATGCCTTTGAGATGATAACTTTATCTCAAGGGTTGAACCTTTCAGCTTTATTTGATAGACGCCAGGTATAAACTTTATATTTCACAAAAATTATTGAACTGGTCTTGCTTTCAAATTGTTTTGGCCTATATTGTCACATTTGAAATATTAATAGGTTATTTCACTGAAGTATTTGTTTATCATGTTTAGTTGATGGATTTGTGTAATACCGAGATTAAATCAAGAAAACAGTAAACATCATTTTGTTTCATTCTTTACAGGATTATGTGAAACGTCAAACTCGGTTCATTTCACGCCAACCAGCAAATACCATTGTAGCAACAATAGAGGCTGTAGCAGCATCTATTGGTCTAAAGGTCCATTCTCAAAACTTTAAGGTATATAGTTCCACTGTAATGGCATTTCTGTTCACTATCTTTTCATGATTTTCAACATGTTATTGTGGTAATATGCTTCAAAATAAAGTTAAGTAAGCCTCACCTTTATGAGCTACTGAAGGAGAAGAGAAAAAAACAGTGCTGAGCATGTAAGTTGTTTTACAAATATGCTTGCTCGTAAACATGATTCAGGACCCAGGTTGTATATATTAAAGCAGCTGATATGGAAATTAGACAGTAACAAATCCATTTTAAGAGTTGTACATCTTGATATGGGGGACATGATTTAGAATACCTTATGAGGATTTAGAATTATTGCCTCACAAGATCCTTCATTTTTATTTACGCCTCATCTCTTCACTATATCAAGAATTTTATATTATTGCATGTACAAAAATCATTTAGCATTTTAAGTGGTTTTCAATTGATCACCTAATCATTGAAAAACTTATTCATTAAATAATTACTGTTGCCTCGGCTATTTGATTATTTCACAGATGAGGCTCGAAGGATTATCTTCAAATAAGATGCATCAGCTTGCTGTTGTGCTAGAGGTACTCTTATCTAATCTTTTAAAATCATGACAATTATGAAAATTCAGTCTAAAACAATATTTTTTACTCACATTTGTAATTAATGTAGGTCTTTGAAGTGGCACCTTCACTTTTCATGGTTGATGTTCGGAAGGTTGCTGGTGATACCCTAGAATATCACAAGGTTATACATTTCTTTTCAAGAAATACATGGTTAATCTATTTGTTTACAAACCAACCTGGTTCCTAATCACATGGTTCAATGAGAAGATGATGTTTATTGCTTATATCAAATTTCTCATTTTTTTTTATGTTTCAGATTTTGGAGTTGGTGCCATCATGTTTCTGCTAATGTCTTGTTTAATAATGTTTTCAATGAATAATAATGGCTGACACAGTGTCACGATTAAGGAGACATTTTGTTTAGATTGACAGGATTTTGGTTTGTACAGTTAGGTTTGCCATCAATAACCATTGTCATTGTCTGATTGCGTGTTTTGTTCTTTTTTGTTTGTTTGTTAGAGTGGTAGATTACAGACAGTATAAATATGATTGTTTCTGATTTCCAGTGTTTCAAAACAACCTTCGTATGGAGCCTCTTCATATGTTTATTTTGTCATTAGTATTGTGAAGATGCCCTTTTTCAAAGATGGTAAATAAGGGATTTATAAGGTGTATGTGATGCAGGTGTGGAGCAAATATAGCCATACACTAATACAAAAAATAAATAAGTAAAACTGCACCATTAAGTGTGAAATTAAGGAGTGAATTTACCATCATATTATTCTTCTTGAGTATCATTTATACAAAAGACCCTCCCATGCATTTGCTATATGTAGTTCCTTGATTTACCTCTTCTGTGTTAGCCGTGGAACCGGTTGGCGGGGACGCTGAGGGTGAGCGTTTTGCCTTTGCACAATTGAGTATCATTTATACCCTACAATGGGGTAGAGATCAATTTCCGGCGGGCACATGCCCTTGGGAAAAAACTCCTTTTATCCCCTAGCCGGTCAGATACAAGATGACCACGTGATTTACCTCCCTTCACGTAACCTGGAGACAAGCTTGAGGAGTGCCTGTGAGCGTAATCACTTTGCTACAATTGAGTATTATTTATACCAATTCAAGTTTGATTTGACCAGCCCTTAGCGGATTGAGATTAAGTGATTTTGTTATATAGGGATAGGTTATCCTGCTTGGTGGAAGTCATAAAGGCTTGCATGATAAAAACAAATAGTAAACTGTAAAAGTGACAATGCATGTAATAGTGGTTTCAAACTTTTTTAGTTATCACATGTAGATAAGGAACAACATGTTTTCTGGGCGTTACACTAATTTTAAAGCACAAAATCTTAGTCTATTATTTGTGATTATGTATACCTTGCTTGTTACATAAACCACTAAATACATTCTTCTATGAACTGCCTTTTGAAATACCACACTTCACTGCATCATCATCAAGTTGTATTTGTTAGGTGGTTGTATGAAGTTTCTCTCTCAATTGAATTTTATGTCAGACTATTTTCACTGCTAATATTTAGATCTCTTAACCATATAAACTACTTGATTTGTCATATTGTCCTATCCTCATCTTTTAACTATTTAACTTAGTTAACTATCGAACCTATTGCCAACTCTTGGTGCCACAGACGTGCTCAAGTATTTTTGATTTTATCTTAGTAAACGGATTTAGTCCAGTGTTTTTATTTTTGCTAGATTACTAAATTTTACATGTTCTCTAACTGCAAATACGCTTGATCAACAAAGTTCCAGATATCAATGTCTAACGTTATAATTTTCTATTAATGATAACTATGATTAATATGTTTTGTGGATGATTGGTTACTAATGTGAACGTATATGATTATGCTTGCATTCTTTGAATCGTACTGCTCTAGGAACACTAGCCTTACATAATGATTAATTCTGTTGCAGTTTTACAAGTCGATGTGCAATAAGCTGGAGAGTATTATCTGGAAGCCAAAAGTAGACGCTAAGTCAGGTCTTCTCAGAACAAAGACTTCTTGATATCAACCTGAAACACAGATGAATCCGTACAGAAGAATATTTCTGCTTGGGAACTGTCTATCCACTGCTCGCTTCACGGCTCAGTATTGTTTATGATTAGCCAATAGAGCTTGTAGGTTGTATCGCATAATGTATCAGTGTGATTATGTAGCTGGTGCTAAATGAGGTGGACAAGATTAACGAGGAACACTGTAGTTCAGAAATTTAGTTGTCTTGAAGGCTTCTGTTATAGTTATCTAATTCATGTTTCTGCTGAGTGAAGTAGATATAATGTTTGTTTTATCTAGTTACCAAATAGTCGGAAGAAATCGTTGGGAAAGGGGCCTATTGTTGAAGTTCCCGATATCTGGAGACAGCCAGACAGGTATCAATTTACTGTCAAATTTTCCGTTTTTTCTGTGAAAAACTTCATTTTGCCTTTTGTTCTTTCCCAAAATGTTCCATAATAGTCTTTTACGGATATGACAATGATTCTACCGAGGAGAGGATGAACCAATTATCTCTATGAATCATTATTTCTATTGGCCAGAAAGAGGAAAATTAACCACATAGTTATTAATGCAGCGTCTTTGGTTAATCCAGTCGTCCAGTTCTTCAAAATTTTCAACGAAAGTGCGAATGGCTCAAAAGTGGGAATGGCTTGTCCCTCGAGTGTTCCAGAGTTATCTTCTCGTTGGAGAAAGACATGCGGATGCCTAATTAATTATGAAAGATACCTAATTAACTATGAAAAATGTTTTACGGCTAATGCAGCGACTTCCTGCCTTGAACATAAGTGGATGCTAAATATTTAACTAAAAAATATATTAATATTTTAATAATATTAAAATCTTAATAATACTTTTCAAAACTAACTAAACTTTGAATGAGACCAACATGGCCACCACCTAGTCTCACAGCCTCATTATATTGCAAATTAAATGTGTTTTTAATTACTTGACTTTGTCTGTGTGAAGACTTATTCAAGTCTATGTTTAATGGGAAACTAATTACGTGTCTTAGTCCGTTAATACGGAGACCACTGTGGAGACATGGACATGGATCTTATCTGATCAAATCATCAATATACGAGTCTTTCAGTTTTATTCGTCACTCGATTAATATCATAAAATTCATCTGCACGGTGATCATTTTCCTCGCCCTCCATCATTTTTTAGCCATAAAAAAAAAAATCCTAGCTGATTGCGATTTGCAGATTCATTATTTTGCTTTGCTAGTCAAGTCAACGCGTGCGTAGTTCATCAATCTGAAATATTAATTTCCAATTTTAACTACTGGAATGATGTCCGAAGACTGACGACGGGGTCAATAGAATGAACACCGCGTTTTAGTTCAAACCTCGCCTGCCACGGAACAGGCCATTGCCATTTGCTACTTGCTAGCTAGCGACTCCTTTGTTTTGTGTATAAAAGAGCGAGTAGTTGCGAGCCTTTGGATCATCAGTTACACACAAGTCCCAATCCACTCCAATTCCTCGCCTCAATTCAAGAAGTTAAAGAGCAGTTTCTTATATCTCAGGATGGTTCAGGTGAGTGCAGTCGTACAGCTTTATATATGGAATTGTTATATGCTCTTCTTCTTCTTCTTCTTCTTCTTCTTCAGCTTCTCTGTTTAGTTGCTGATTGAATTTCTGTAAAAATAAAAAAATAAACAAATTCAGCAAAAGATGGTGATGAAGCTGACGATGGAAGACCCCAAGAAGAAGGCGAAGGCTCTCAAAACTGCTGTCGGCGTGCACGGTGCGTTATTATTAATCACTTCGTTCGTTCGCGAGGAATTAACTTCCTCTGTTTTTTCTCTGCTTCTTCATTCTCGCGCTCTAATTGATTGTGCTTTAATTTGTTACCGGCATATATGCATGCAGGCGTCGTATCGGTGACGCTGGAAGATGATAAGATTGTCGTCGTGGGAGATGTTGACTCGGTGGATCTAACAAGGATTCTGAGGAAGAAGATGGGCCACGTGGATCTCCTCAGCGTGGCTGAAAACAAGAAGGAAGAGAAGAAAGAAGAGAAGAAGGGAGCGGAACCAGTAGCTGTAACTTGGCCCAGCTATGGCCCTTTCATGCAACAAATTCCTATTATGATTCCGGAGGATCCGTATTATCGAGAACCAACTGGTTGCATAATAATGTAGAAGAAGAGATGATCTTGCAGCAGAGAGAGTGATGAAACTATACCATACAGTTTGTAGTTGAAGTGGCATAATCATTTGTAAGAAATCTATATATAAGTTACTGATGCAGAGAATGTTTTTTTCTAAATTGCGATTGGCAAATCATTTAGCCGGATAATAATCATAATATTTTTTTCTCTCTCTCAAGAAAAGATCGATCATATATCCGCGTTGATGAATCAATGAGTTATAGTTTTAGAAAAATAAAATTAAACAGTAAAACTATATAAAAAAAAAGTTTTAGAAAGTAACTTTAATTTATAATACCAAATGACGTTATTTAGATTTCTCACGCGACTTTAGATTCGCATGAGATCACAGTGGCGGTGTAGTTGATTAAGTTAAAGAAGTACCTTTCCAACATACACGTTATTAAATCATGAATCATATTCCTGTGTGCGTATCTAAAAACAACTTGAATATTCCCGATTCGAGCGTGAACCGATTTGTGTAGACGGCAATTAGAAAAACAACTCTTAAAAAAATTAAAACTTAATGAAAGGCTCATTTTAATCTATTTAATGGGAAACGAATCACTTGCCTGATAATATATTAATTTTAAGAAAAGACTCTTGGGATATTGATCACCGATAAAAGAGCTGTCGTTCTCCGGAACGGTACGGTGGTTGAAACATGAGATATTATCACATGAAATTCTAGAGTCGAAAGTTGATAGGGACTGAGACGAGTGAATCAGTCTTTTGCCCCATCAATAAAAGAGTCGTTAGCCACTTGAATATCATTATAAAATTCAACTATCCTAGCTAATTGTAATTTTCCAAAATGCATTAGTTTTATTTTACTAGTCAAGTCAATGGATGGGAAATTTCTAAAATATATGACAAACGACCTAACAATACTCATGTATAGTGTGTTTTCATCAATTTAAAATATTAATTCCCAATTATAATACTATTATTATAACTTAGTATAAAAGTTTTAAGAAAAACCCAAAATTTTGCTTTTGAATTCATTAGAACTTTATAAAAGCTATAATAAATCGGGAACAGAAAAATGAAAGGTATAGGAAAAGGAAAGATTGGTTTAATATGATGTTTTTTAAAAGAACAGTTCCAATCAACTTCATAATTCGGGACAACTTGCACTTTCATGTTCAATAATGGATCCATCATCCATCAAAAAAATATTGATTCCACTCTTAAATCTTATCTATCAGATAAGATCGATTGCAAAAGCTCTCAAAATTGTTGTCACATGGTAATAACAACGGATTAAAATTCTCATAAATTTCAATCAATAATTTTTTTAACATATTATTAGTATTATTCAATTATAATAACAATTCAACGATTTTTTTTTTGTTCTTATTCGCTCATGACATCAATGGAATCACCACGCACGCCTAGACAAAAGAACACATGTAATATATCACATGTTATAGATTTATAGACATTCAAAACTGTTTATATTATATAATAACAAGTTACAAAGAATCTTGAATAATTAAGCTTCAGATAACTAGATTCTATCGACTCTAGAGCGGCAAATATAGTGGTTAAAGGTAAGAAAATACTTATAGCGAGAAAGAAGACATTGTTTAAGGAAAAAACAAGAGAAAAAACAAGGCTATTATTTGAAATTAAGGATAGAAAAGATCACTTGAAATTAGGATAATTTTATATCTAACTCACCGTGGACTCTTATGAGATTCATCTTCACTAGGAGTGAGTCAATATTAAATCTATTTTTAATTAATTTGGTAAATTTATAGATCCAATTAATCGAATACACACCCTTAACCCTCACCCATTTCTGTGGTTTGACAGTCTTTTGGATTATAGCTAGGAATCCAGCTTTATTTTTGCCTCTTAGATTACGTCGAAGATCCAGATCCACTTGCTTGAATAGCCAACGACAATATTATAAAAAAGATCTCGTTGTCGGACTTGGCTAGAAAATGTCCATGCCTTCCAGATCTAATCCAAGAATAAAGACCACGTCACTAACATGACGAATCGGCAAAATCATTTATTTTTTCGAGTGAAGAAAAATAATATCATAATCTGGCTCACATCACATGGTCGCATCGCGTTGATCCGAATCCAAAACAGAGGCCAAAATATATATTCAATTTAACCGGAATTATAATGAGGCCACGTCCGCAGCCAATGAATTAGCGACAAATCAACAACTAATTACTATAGCTACAAGAAATTTCATTAAAATCGCTTTCGTTGATTTATTTGCGAAAGCTATTCTGCGAGGAAATTAAAACTATCGCCGCCCCATGGGTTTATCTACAGATTTAATCAATAAATTAAAACTAAATAATATTGACTTGAGTATTGACTTGGGTTACTTCTATTTAATGATAATTAATTGCTATTTAATAATAATTAAAACTAATAATATTACGGGTTTCAATTAGCACTATAAGAAATTTAACAATTTAAGTCAGAAGATTAGAACGGATCACTAACTGTTAGGACACCTAAGCCAAGGAGAGTGACTAGTTCACGTCGATTCTTCTTCTTAATTTTATGATGGATATGTGAAGCTGAGCACTCCAGATCACTAACATCTTGTATCCATCTCCTTCAGCTAATTAATCTAAGGATCAATACCAATAATCACAGTTTTCATTATAAACTCTCATTCTTATAACAGTATCAAAGGTGGAAAAATCTTTTACAATTGTATTAGGATTTACAACTCTCACTCAGGTAAAAACACAACACAGAAAAAGAAAGTAAAAGGGATTAAACACAATTCTCCTTTTTAAGTGTTGTTTGAGAGAGTGTTGCAGATGAGATCTTGATTTTGATTGTTGAGTTGCAGTAGTTGCAAATAAAGTTTAACAATGGTGGTAAAGGTGACTACGCTCGCTCCCAGCGCTATTGTCAACCCGTCCCAGGGTCAACATGGAGGAGTTAAATCACGGATGACTACTAGTGCTTAGCGCACCTCGGCTATGCCGAGATTCAAACCCCATATCATCCATCGATTGATAAATTTTAAAATAGGATTTTTCAATCCCCAAACCTTCAAGTACATATTCCATTTAATGTACCAATCAAAACTAATTATTTTATATCAAATGAACCTAAAGTTTCTACATGATCTTCATCCACTCTAATATCCGATCTAGTGATCTCTTCTAATTCCAACCTTTTTGTTAAGAATCTGGTTTTCCACCTTTTTACACCTCTCTTACCTTGTATGCCCGTCTTCTTACCCAGAATTCAGAACTCGATAATCCAGTCTTTCGACCTGGAAGACTTTTCGCCAAGTACAGCAATCAGTTAGTCAAAGCTCTGTTCATCCGACATGTTTTTTAGAATATATATTCTTCATATTATTGTATAGAGAGATTCAATTCAACGAATGAAACACGTCAAAATTGTCAGCTCGTGTCAATTTATAGAATGATCATAATGCCAATATACATAAATACTAAATTCAGCTGAGAGGTTCCAATTAGATTAGACTTGGGTTGTATTTGAACCTGTTTACTACGTTGAGGTAGTACCGCTTCCTATATCAGTCAAAACAAACAAATAAATTTTAACTGTTTTTACAAAATACCTCAAGATCATGATATTATCAAAAGTACCCTCAGAATCTTAATATTATATATCAACAATGCTATTCTTCCAAGGAAAAGCTTGTTTCCAATTGCGTAACATGAAATATGAAAGCAATTCTAGAGCCACATCTAATCAAGGTTATAACTAATTAACACCATGTCTGTTGAGGTCATAACAATAACGATATTCTTTTCTTACATTAAATCACAATCCTAAATTCCTAATCATGTAATTATAAGCAAGCACCTGCATCCACAGTAGAAATTATTTTCTTAACCTGTGAGTACAAATTAAACACATGAATATAATAATAGGGTATGCATGTCTCAATGTGGCATGAAATAAATACATGTAAAAGAAATACCTAGCACAATGAATTGAAGAAAGAAATCTATTCCTATGTGAGAAACTTTGGCATGAAATTTACAAGGTATGACCAGGAAGTAAAATAAGATTTATAATTCAAGTAATTGTGCTCTGTATATATATTTTTCCGTATATGTTACTATAGAATCACTGCAACATTGAAACCTGTCGTCTGAGAAATGAGCTCTACCTCAACTACTGAGGTAAGGGTGTTTTACAATTATCTTCTGTACAGTTGCTTGTCGACAACAAAGCTAAATTTGTGGTGTCCTATCATAAAAATGTCCACTTGCTTTATCTATATGTGCATTTATTTAAATCAATGGTTTATTACTCACCATGTTTGTTACATTAATAAGTCATCAATTCTTTGATCAGTAAATGAAATTTTAATTGTACAATATTTTGTTCATTCCAACATACAGAAGGTAAAAATGTTCACTGAATCATAGACTAGATCACCTGAGGTATTGGAGAGATATTTTTTAAAAGAGAGGGATGCCGCAAGATAAGACTCATTCTTCTTTATCAATTCTATCATCATGTTTTGTATCAGCCTCCTCAAATGTCTACAAAAAAAAATAGAAGGACCAAGAAGGTTCTTCGACAGTTAAAAGAACCATACATTAAGGATACATGTAGTCAAACAGATTAAGTAAAAAAAGTTTTTTTAGAAAAAAACAGGAATCTTATACATACAATTTGATGTTGCTTTATTGAATCAAATGTTTGACATGGAATTCATCACAGTTAATTAGGTTTTTTTTTTTTCAATTGCCAATCCAAAAGGAAAAGTTACACAAAAAAAAAATGGCTTTATTTAGTTTCAAACCAGCAAACTGGAAAGGTTTAGCAAATACAAAATATAAGAAACTGATAAAGACTGTAAATTATTGAATGTTATTAGCACTCTTAATTATAACTATTGGAATATTAATTTCCAATTATAACTATTGAAATGATGTCCGAAGACTGACGACGGGGTCAATAGAATCAACACCGCGTTTTAGTTCAAACCTTGCGTGCCACCGAACAGGTCATTGGCATTGCTACCTACTCCTCTGTTTTGTGTATAAAAGAGCGAGTAGTTACGAGCTTTTGGATCATCAGTTACACACAAGTCCCAATCCACTCCAATTCATCTCCTCGATTCAAGAAGTTAAAGAGCAGTTTCTTGTATCTCAGGATGGTTCAGGTCAGTGCACTCGTACACCTTTATATATGGAATAGTTATTTCTTCTTCTTCTTCTTCTTCCTTCTTCTTCTTCTCTGTTTAGTTGCTGATTGAATTTCTGTTAAAATAAAAAAATAAACAAATTCAGCAAAAGATGGTGATGAAGCTGACGATGGATAACCCCAAGAAGAAGGCGAAGGCTCTCCAAACTGCTGTCGGCGTGCACGGTGCGTTATTATTAATCACTTCGTTCGTTCGCGAGGAATTAACTTCCTCTGTTTTTTCTCTGCTTCTTCATTCTCGCGCTCTAATTGATTATGCTTTTAATTATATGCATGCAGGCGTCGTATCGGTGGCGCTGGAAGATGATAAGATTGTCGTCGTGGGAGATGTTGACTCGGTGGATCTAACAAGGGTTCTGAGGAAGAAGATGGGGCACGTGGAGCTCCTCAGCGTGGCAGAGGTGAAGAAGGAAGAGAAGAAAGATGAGAAGAAGGAAGAGAAGAAAGATGAGAAACCAATAGAACTAGCTTGGCTTGGCCAAGGCCCTTTCATGCACCCCCCGTATCCTTTTGTGATTTGGGAGGATCAGTATCCGAATTATTGGTAACCGGCTAGTTGCATAAATAATGCAGAAGAAGCTAAGAGATGATCTTGCAGCAGAGTCATGAGTGATGAAACTATACAGTGGTTGAAGTGCCATAATCAGAAATCTATACATATCTCAAGAAAAGATCGATCATATCCGTGTAATTGACAAAGCTAATTGAAGAAGTACCTTTCCAACATACACGTTATTAAATCATGAATAATATTCTTGAGTGCGTATCTAAAAACAACTTGAATATTCCCGATTCTAGCGTGAACTGATTTGTGTAGATGGCAATTAGAAAAAACAACTTTTAAAATAATTAAAACTTAATGAAAGACTTATTTTAATTACTATATTTAAAGGGAAACGAATCACTTGCCTGATAATTAATATTAATATTAAGAAAAGACTCTTGAGATATTGACCACCAATAAAAGAGTCGTTAGTCACTTGAATAGCATTATAAAATTCAACAATCCTAGCTAATTGCTGTAAGACTTGCAATACATCAAGAATATGTATTTCTTTTAAGGATTTAGTTATCATCATTTTTAAAGTATAAAAAAAATGAAATAATAACCTTTTAGATGACTGACTTGAATTCATTGTAAAGATTAGTGCTTCTTACTTATCGTCGTAGTATCCCGCGAGCGCAACGGACGTCTTCCACAGGATTGAACCGGTAAATACTTTTCTTCTCAAATGGGAAAGAAGAAACCAAAAGGAAGAACTAGGTTCAACATTCTCTAATGAACCCTATCTCTTCCCTTTTACACTTGGCCCAACATATAGGGACTATTTACCATAAAATCTCATCCATCATTAATAGTCCATCAATGTTAATGAACCGAGTTATAAGAGCTACACATTAAATCCATATCTATTTAATCCAAACTCTCTTTATATGCATGAAGCATGAGATCACTTAATTGGTTTAGTTACTTTATTGGTAATTGGTTACGTATGTATTAATCAAGTGTGAGTCCAACCTTATGGAGATTAAGTTCACCCATGTGGACTCAATTGGATCTAGTCCACCCATGTGGACTTAATTCTACAATCTCCCACTTGGGCTATACTTGATTCTTTATACACCACACAACCCCTAAGTTGAGCTCAACATATCAAACTTTATGGGTTAAATGCCCCTTTAAACAATCTGGTCTATTAAATCAATTAGTATAGAACTAAAGAAGTCATAGTCACTATAACTGTAACAAGATTCAACAGTAATCATAGTACTAATATCATTAACGACATAGATCAAATGTGGATATGTAGTACAAGAATGACACGAAATGTGATATGCAAGTGCTCATTCTCAATAAGTCCTCTTATGACCCAAACGGGTCCAAATCATATTTACCAAAACTTGATGCTAAACTGCAGTGGTAAATCATGATTCGACTTTATGACTCCAAGCAGAGTTCATATCATATTTACAACAACCAAATGCAAAAACAGCAATAGTAAATATAACATTCATAAAATCATGCACACATATAAGAAAAACTACAGTATATATAATGAGTCAAAAATATGTGTTTATAAACATAGAGCATCACACAAAATACAGATTTCTACACAATGAGTACTTCATCAAAAGGAAGAACCCCTATATTTAGTACATGCTGATGAAACACCTTGGGTGGTAAACCCTTGGTGAGTGGATCCGCTAACATAGAATCTGTCCTTATATTCTCTATTATTATTTGACCACTCTGAACTTATTCTTTAACCGTCAAAAACTTTATGTCAATGTGTTTAGACTTCGACGAACTGCGGTTGTTCTTGGAATATAATTTTACAACTTTGTTATCATAGTTGATCCTCAATGGTCTGTCAATGCCTCCAATGATCTGTAACCCTGTGATAAGGTTCCGCATCCATATCCCGTGGTTGGAAACTTCATAGTAGGATATGAACTCTGCCTCCATAGTGGAAGTGGCTATTAGCGTCTGTTTGGCGCTTCCATGATATAACCCCTTCCGCCAACATGAAGGTATAACCTGAAATATGTTGGACCGCTGGGTCGGCTAGAAGGGAGGGGGGGTTGAATAGCTTGTAAAAAAAACACAACCCTTCTTGATCTTTCAATAGAACACTTGCATAAATTATAACTTAAACAGGAAAACAGAAAAGATGAGGCACACCGGGATTTACTTGGTTACAACCGGGGAGGTTATTAATCCAAGGAAAATGTAGCACTAAATACTCCTTCAGGCGGAGAAACCTCCTACAACGTTGAAGCGCAAAACAGAGAAGTTAATCTAGAAATTGAGCGTACAAGCATTGGAAGTAAATTGCTTGTGTTAATTAAAAGCTTCTAGACCAAAGCTATATTTATAACCTTGGTCGGGGCGCCCCGAAGGGTTCCAGGCGCTCTGAGGGGGATAAAACTTTATCCCCCAACGTTCAGATCGCGATTGACACGATCTTGGTCAAAGTTTAGGTTCGGGCGCCCGGAAGCATTCCGGGTGCCTCGGACTGGTCCAGGCGCCCTGGACAGTTCCAGGCGCCCCGGCTGGGAAAGTCAACCCTGCTGACTTTTTTCAGCCCGAGTCTTCTGCTCCGACTCCGTTCGCCTCAGGCCGAGTCTTTCGCTTGCTTGGGTGATCTCTGCCATCCGGAATAGGGCTCACCCGAACCCAACTTCCGGTCTTCTTGAGCAGGCTTCTACTCCGGCTTCTCGTCCCTCGGAATCACCGTGTGCGTCCTTCTCGTCCGCCAGCGTACTCATCTGCAGTCTTCGTCCCTCGGTCGCACCTCGTGCCGACCTTCTCGCTAGCTGCGTCTCTTGCTCGAGCAGTCTTCCGCTCCAACTTCTCATCCCTCGGAACCACCGCACGCTTCCTTCTCGTTCGTCATTGTACTCTTCCGCAGCGCCTCGTCCCTCGGATGCACCGCGTACCGTCCTTCTCGCTAGTTGCGTCTTCCGCTCGACTACCTGTGTTCCTAAGCTCCTGCACACTTAGACACAAGATTAAAAACACATAAGATCTAACTTAACTTTTTGATCACACCAAAACAACCTTGGGGTTCCAACAAAATAGACCTCCTGCTATCCAAGTATCCAGTAAAATCGGAGTCTGAATATCCAATGATCTCCAGATGACTCGATCTCTGATAAGTGAGCATGTAATCCTTCGTTCTTTGCAGATACCGCATAACCCTCTTTACAACTTTTCAATGCGCTGGTCCAGGGTTACTCAAATATCTACCCAACATCCCCACAATGTACGCAAGATCAGGACGCGTACACATACATCAAACTCCCTACTACTGATGCATAGGGGAATTGCTGCATTTCCTTGATCTCAAGTTCATTACGTGGACATTGTTGCAAGCTAAGTCTATCACCCTTTGCCACCGGAGTATCGCCGGGAGCACAACTCTACATACCGTACCGAATGAGCACCTTTTCTATATAGGCCTTTTGCGATAGTCCAAGTGTGTACCTTGAATGAGCACGAACAATCTGTATGCTTAAGACAAAAGATGTTTCACCAAGACCCTTCATTTCAAATTTACCGAATAGAAATGACTTGATTTCTAGTAGCAAACTCATATCATTGCTTGCAACAATATATCATCCACGTAAAGAACAAGTACAATGTGTTGGTGCGGGTAGCACTAACGGTCTAACCTAGGTTTTGATAAATGACAAATAGGTTAAGTTAGTTTTGTTGTTGTCTGACACTTTGATCGAGTGTGCAGGAGAAGTCCAGACAGGTCGACGGGCTGACCGGATGTCTGGCACGAAGTCCAGCTAGGTCGACGGGCTGACCGGATAGCTGGCGAGAAGTCCAAGCGGGTCGACGGGCTGACCGGACGCTTGGCGAGAAGTCCAAGCGGGTCGACGGGATGACCGAACGCTTGGCGAGAAGTCCAGACGGGTCGACGGGCTGACCGGACGTCTGGCAGGTAAGTAAGGTAAGTCACTGGAGGGGAGTGACTGCGAGGACGCGTTCCCGGGAAGGGAACATTAGGCGTCGATCTGGCTTAGATCCATTTCGGATATCTAAGTCGAGATCGTGACTAGATTCCGGTCTCGGAAAGACGGAATCTAAGTCATACTATTTGTGCTAATTCATACTATTATAAAATGTGCTAACAATCTATCTTGCAGGATATATATTGCCTCGGACTAACTTTGTTTTGCAGGAAAAGGGAGTTTTCTGGAACAAGGTGGTCCGGGCGCCCGGAGGGGATCCGGGCGCCCGGAAGGCAAATTATATCCAGCCAAGTCGTCGCCACGTGGAGCATCACGGTTTGAGCAGCTACGTCACATTCCAGGCGCCCGGAAGGAATCCAGGCGCCCGGAGCAACATATAAAAGAAGCCCCAGGCAGGAGCTTCAGATAATCAATCATCAATCTGAGAACTCTTCTACTGCTGGTCCTGCTGCTCTACTGCGACGCCAACAAAGCTTCGACAAAGTGCTCCTTCGGTTTTTAATAATTTTCTTGTCGGTATTACTTTGTTTCACTAGCATTTCCTGTATTCATTTTGTAATTATATTCGAATTGTTAGTGATTGCCCAACGAAAGTGGTCAAGGACCACGGGCCTTCGAGTAGGAGTCGTCACAGGCTCCGAACGAAGTAAAAACAACTGTGTTCATTTACTTTTCCGCTGCGTATTTTTACTCGACTTTTCGAATCGATATTCACCCCCCCTCTATCGAATCTAACGGTCCTACAAGTGGTATCAGAGCAGGTACCGCTCTGATTTGGTGCAACCACCAATCAGGCAAAGGGGGGACTTTTTGAAAGAAAAATTAGATATCGTTTGTCTTTAAAATAAAAGGTGACAAGATAAAAGGTAACCACCAATAGCAGGTACCTTTCATTTTTTTCCCTCCAAAACTATTTTTGAAAAATACATCGTCATCTCTTCACCATTGCTTAGTATTGACAAGATATTACATTTTCAAAAATTTGAAATAATATTTTTTTATTAATATTTTAATAATATTTTATTAGTTTTTTCGAAAATAGTGAAATATTATTTTTTTTGTACTGCTAATCCAAGACCAAGTCTTGGGATCTTTTGTTTGTTTCTCTGTGTGCAAGAAATTATGACTCTTCTAGAAGGACGAAACCCCTGCGAACCACCACCCTACGATCATGAAGACTTCAACTACTGGAAGCGATTAATGGAATGCTTCTTAGGAAGCGTAGACATCGATTATATGCTAATTTTGAGGAAACCTTCTCAAAACTCGGAACTGAACAAAAAGGTAAGTAACATTATTTGTAATGTTTTACCTAACAATATTTTATGCAGATTAGAAAAGTACAAGAATGCATATGAGCTGTGGATCCAGTTGATCAAACTTCACGAGACGCCGATGAAGGTAAAAGATCAAGTTAAAATCAAATATAGACTCGAGTCAAATCCAATGGAGAAGCCTACTGAATTAGGGGTTGCACTCAAGGTTAGTAATTGTAAAATACCGGAAAATAGGCGAATATTAATAAGGGAATTTTCCAAAATTTTTGAAAATTTTTCGGGAATTTTTCGGAGCTCGTACGGATGAGTTGACGGGGATAAAAACAGGGTCCGGAAAAGCCTGTTTAAGCTACCCATTTAAGTGAGGAAAAGATTTATTTAATTAATTCTTTTTTCCCCTTTTTCTTATTTGTTTTCTTTTCCTTGCCGAAAACCGTGCGCCCTCTTCCCTTCTCCTCTCACGCCGATTTCTCCCGTGCCCTAACCTCCCCGACCCCGACGGTTCCTTGTTTCTCCTCTTCTTTTCTTCTGCCCGAGTCGCCAACTCTTCTCCCCTTACCTCGCGACAGCGTCGGCTCTTTCGCCTCCTTCCCAGCGCCAAGCGCCGCCGAGCTTACTCCTGCCGAGGCTGCGCCCTAGCTTCTCCGCCGTCTGTCGCCGTCGAACGGAGAGTGGCGGCCACCCTTTCCTCTGCCCTAGCCATATTGCTCCGCTGTTTCTGCCGAGCGACAGCGCCGCCACAGTCGACGGTCGAGGCCTAGCGTCGGCTACTCCGAGCCCTAGCCTCCAGCCGGGTTCACAGCCATCGACATCGATCGCCACCTTGTTGTCGGATTTCACCTTCGTTCACGGTGCCGCCCGTTTTTCCCCTCTTTTCCTCGGTCACCTCCGCACAGGCGCATCACGGCAGAACAATCCCTCACTGGTCTCTTTTGATCTGCCCTCTCCCGTGCCTAGTTTGGATCCACTTGGTCGCCGGTGCCGATCACCAGCAGTGCCGACACAAGGAATTGGGTAAGACATTTTTTATTTTTGGTTATAAGTTTGTTGAGGTTTGGATGCAAAGTGTGTTCATTAAGTGAGGATTGACTCATTTACAGGATTGAGGCTGTTAATCTGTGCAGCTTGAGTAGTGAGTAATTAGTTGTTTGTTCAGATGATGGATCATGATTTGAGTTTTATGCTCAAGGGTTAATGTGTTGATTAGGGTTCATTAATTGTGTTGGATGGATTAGTTGGATCCAATTTAGAATTTCTTAAATTGGATTAAAATGTAGTTTGGCTAATTGTGGTATGATAGAAATAGCTAAACTAGACATTATGTTTGATATACAGGACCTTGACGCGAGACGAGTATCTCGATTTGTCGGACTGGACCATTTCTATTGGAGGCGGGTACTTTTGACTTTTGTTGTCTTTGATATGCTTAGTAATGGAATTAACATGTTTCATTAATTATGTTTCTTATCTATTCCGGTTAATCACTACCCAAATCTTGGTACATGTTTGATTGATTGATTTGTTTTACATCCCATGTATACTTTACCTGTCTATACATGCTTATAGGGGGTAGTGATATGCCATGCTTGACCATGTTCAGGACCTAGGTTTTATACCTTCTGTATACCTTTGGATTGTTTTGGATTCGTTGACCTATGATGCACTTTTCTATATATATGGATTAGGTCAGGATGTTTATATGGTTATTGCCATGCATCATTTGCATGATTGCATGCTGTGCGATAGTCCGCTCCATTATTGCTGAGCACATCGCCAGTTACATGGATCTGCACAACGCCCTCATCATTAGTGATCATTTGTTCCGGTACTTTACATAGGCCCCGTTGGTCCGCTCATGGGTAGTGTGACACAACGTGTTATCCGGCAGGGATTCCTCCCCGTCATCGTGTACCGGGAGTTGAGAGCATTGTGCTCCCCCATCTATGATTTGGGGTAGGAGGATAGGTGTACTCCGACAGCATCCCGTCCACTCGGTCACTCATCAGGAGTAGTGACGACAGAGTGCACGGTTGTCACAGCCCTACCCACTCGGCCTCACTTTTGTATGAGATGATCGACTGGCGTCAGGGGTGACCAGGACGCATCATTGGCATCATATGCATGATGCATTTATTGTTTGTGTTTGTGGTTGTTGCATTTATATGCTGCATATTGTTTGGATACCTATGTTTGACATGCATACAGGATTCCTATACCACTCGGACTGTTTGTCCTTATACTCAGGTCCTGGTTAGTACAGTTTCTCTCCTGTTTACTTCAGATGCATATTTATATCTTTCTTATATCAGGAGACTGTACGCATGATTAGTGTTAGGTGTTATTTCTTTACTTTGCATATCAATTGTACCTGCTGAGTGTTGGACTCACCCCGCCTCCATTGTTGTTATTTTCAGGTTGATGCTGTCAGGAGGGAGTTCCAGTCGCTAGTCCCCACTGCACGTAGTGCTACTCCGCTGCTGGTTTTTGAGTTGTTGTTTCATTCTAGCTTTTCGCTATCAGACTTTGTTTTAGTTTTGTTTTGGACTTACATATGGATATTGTATGGAATCTTTCCGTTGGATGGACTTTTAGTATGATTTGGATTTACTCTACTATATGCCTGCCTGGATGGCAGAAGAGGTAAGAAAAATCGGATTTGGGCTTTACGAGTGTAGTTGAGTAGGGTTGATTTCGAGTCAGAGTATTACTATGTTGTTTATTTTTATTAACTGCGTGGTTGTGACAGTCAGAGGCTGAATACATATATAAACTGCGTGGTGATTGATTTTATTTACTGTTGTTATTCCAGCCGCCTGTGGCTGAGGTATTTGTGAGATGTAGAAAAGTTTCAGATTGTCCACCATACGCGAAATTTTCTCGGACAGGGACTCCTCTGGGGCGTGACAATTTAGTGGTATCAGAGCACAGGTATACGATCTTTTGTTTTCGTATTTTTGATGTTTGGGATAACCTGATACCAATTTATTTACTTGGTATCAGAGCGCCAAGTTTGGCGATACTTGTTGGATTTTTGTATTTTGGATTTTCGGGATTTATCTGATACCAATTTATTGGTATCAAAGCAGGTTAAGGATACCTGCTTTTGGTGTTTTGGAGATTTATCGGATACTTGTTGTTAGTATTCTGGATATTTGGGTTAGCCAGGTTTGCGAGTCAAACTGGGCATTTTCGGATTTTCGATATGGTTATGTTTCGGATTTCCATTTCGGATTTATTTGGATTTCCGGCGATGTTTCTCGTTTGGAGTTTGAGGTCAAAGGTTGGGGACATGACAGCGACGGAACATCTCCAGACAGCAAATAGGTATGATGTTTATTTGATGATAGTTATGACATGTATTAGCACTTTATCTTTAGTACCTGTCTGGTTGTTGTAGCCATATTACATGTGATGGGTTAGCCACTGATCTGGGTCGACCCTCATAGAGATCAAGGATTATAGTCTCTGATGATTTTTCATATCATACCATCAGTAGTTTTAGCTTCTGTTACTACTACTAGGAGATGGAGGCACATATCAGCCTCTGCTATTGTTAGCTGGGTAATGGATGATACCTATATATTCTTGTGGACTTAGCCAGTAGAGTTTTTTTATACTCGTATCTTTTGGATAATAGGGTATCCGATACGATGAAAATTGGGCATTTGAGAGTTATCATGTTTGATCATTGTTGAGAATGATTTGAGGTTGAGGGATATTGGAAGATCAGATATTGTGATGTGTTGATTTTTAATGATTTATGAGAGTAAATGTTATGTGGTTGTTTGATGATCCATTATTAGATATTTGTTTTGATGATCTATTAGTGGATAACTATTTTGATGATTTATATTTGGGTTGTCATTGATGGTGACATAGTGAGTGTCATTTATAATATTCACAAGTTTGATGATTATGGTTGGTGATCAGATTATAAATTGGGTGTTGGAGAGTTTTACGGTTGAATGTACCTATGAAATTTTAATAAATCTGGTTGGTTATGGATAGTTAACAGGATGAAAAAAAAAATGATATATACTTCCTCTGATATGGGACTATGTGGAAAAAATAATGATTGATATTTTGAATGCTAACTTGCCCTCATGGGGAGTGGAGATTTATTCATCTGATATAGTGTGGGCTGATGTTTTTGAGGATGAAGATGAGAGTGTCTTGATGTTCTTAAATTCTGACTTTTTCTTTTGGGTCGTACACATTTATACCTATGATATTATGTGGTTGGATATACCTTAGTTGTTTGTGGAGGATTAAGGTATTCTTGATTAGTTAGTAGATGAATGATTTAGTTTTGTTGGTTGATCAGTAAAGGATTGTCATATTCTATTTTTAGAGGTTCGAACCTTTAGATTATTTGTGCTTAGTTATGTATCTAGAGCACATTTGAGTACATGTTTTGTACTGACGTGAAAATGACTAATTTAGCCATATATCATTATCGGCTTGGATAGGTTATAAAGGATCGATGTATCTTATTCCATGAAGATTTTGACCGTGGATTGTATATACCTGGTGGGATAACTTGGAGGGTGCATTGAGATATGTGACCCCGCTGATGTAAGGAAGAGTAGAGCTAATTGCTTAACACTTATGGGATTCAATCGTTACTAGTGTATACTGGAAGAGTACATTTGGATTTATGATGATAAAATTTTCCCCATTAGATATAGTCTTCGCAGTGTATGACATTGACTTGCAATGTTATACCATGGTGTGTATATCTTTCTTGTTCGATACTAGTTCCTTTGAACCTATAGCAGGGTTGTTACTGGATGATTAGGCTGTTTTATTTTGGGTTGCTTTTGATTGAGGTATTCATGCTTGATACATATGCATGAATTTTGTTTAGATATATCGGTAACCCATGAGTGTTGGTAGCATAAGGTTGGTCTCTTTAATTGAGCTGGTATGCTGATTTTGCATATATATCATGATTGTTTTGGGTTGTAGGAGTCCTGTGGTAGACTGTCCATTTGCAAGTAGTATATGTATCCATGTTCTGATATGGTTTGAAGGTTCCTTGTGGATCATAGATATGTAGTTGGGTGTATGTATCTGGAGGTATTATTGAAGATATCTTGTTGATTAAATCCGAGATGTAGTATAAGTACATCGGTGGTGTTTTGATGGAGGCATTTTGTCGATTTAATCTGAGTTGTGATATGTACATATGTGTTTGGTGTGGTATCTGAGGTAACTTTTTGATTATGTTTGATTTGTGAGTGCACCTGAGTTTAGTATGTTTTATTGGAAGCATATGTCGGTTATACGATATGTTATGTGAGTGCTGTTTGAGGTGTATTGTTGATTTTACCTATGTTGATTTTGCACACGTGTTCGGTATGTATTGTTGGATGTATCATCTTAAATATACCTGAGTTGTGAGTATGTTTGGTGTATAATAATTGGAGGATTTTGTTGATCATACATATGTTGTGTGAGCATGTGTGCTAGGTGTATACATTGGTAGCAGTATGATGATTTTACTTATACTGAATGCAGAATGTGGAGTGACTGCATTATGTCGTTTGTTGGATTAACCCATCAACTAATTTTCCTATCAGTGGATGACCTACTAGGATGCTGATAGAGTTGATGATGGATTTGATTAGTTACTAGGTTGTTATATCCTAGGCTAACCACAACGAATTGTGGTAGAGAGATCTTGTACAGTCTCTAGCTGGATAGTTAGGTGCCTTGGGGTACTTAGGTATTGTTTTGTGGTGGAGCGTTGCTCCCACATATCACGGATTGCTGGTAGCGGAGCATTGCTCCTATATTTATTGCAGATACATATTTCAGATTATTTGTGGTGGAGTGTTGCTCCCACATATTGAGGATTTCTTGTGGTAGAGCGTTGCTCCCACATATGTGGTGTTTCCTGTGATGGAGCGTTGCTCTCACCCTGGAGGATTTATTCTTTGGTGATTTATGTTATTGATGATCAGATTTTTTTTTTTTTTTGATTTATTATTGGAGATCTTATGGATAGGAATGTCTGTGATACGGACATTATGTGTATTGGTTTTTGCCATATAGGCTTACAGTGCCTTAGATGTTTTCAGGGACTCGATGATCCTGGTATGTCGAGGATGTTTGGATAGGTGTCCATTATCTTTGTGGACGATGTTGTGATCTATTACGGATCCGAGGTGAGTCACGTACACTACCTTTGCATAGATCTAGAGATGATTCGAGGAGAACATCTATATGTAATTATAAGTAGTGCTGGTTTGGATTGTCTTTTGTTATGATGTTTGGGACACACGGTCACCAGTAGGAGTGTACCGTGGTTCCACAGGAGATAGAGGTTGTTACCGTTGGGAGCAGCCGAAATCAGTGTAGGAGATCCGCAGTCTTTTGTGACTCGCAGGATATTACAGACCTTTCGTCGAGGGTTTCTTCCGCATAGCTATGCTACTTTCACGCGTGACCATGAAAGACGTGAAGTTTACTTGGACCGAGGATTGCAAGACCAGCTTCTAGGAGCTGAAGCGGAGACTAGTGTCGGCTTTGATTTTTGGTTTTTACCGAGGACAAATTTGTCCTCTACACCGACGCGTCTCTACAGGGTATGGGTGCTGTTCTGGTGCAGCACGGTAGAGTATTCTTATATGCTTCTCGATAGTTGAGGGGCACGAGAAGAAAATACTCGGTTCATGATCCGGAGTAGGTCGTTGTTATTTTTGCCTGAAGATTTGGGGCAGTGCCTGTATGATATTACATTGAGATTCTCACCGACCATGAGTCTCAAATATCTGTTCACTCGGAAGGAACTTAATCTTCGAGGAGATAGATGGAGTTCTGAAGTATTATGTTGTACCATTAGCTATCACAGGAAAAGCTAATGTGGTTACCGATGCACTTAGCTAGAGGTCTAGAGGACTTTAGCTTGCCACCGAGTTGTGGTCATGAATTGATTCAGGATTTCTCCGAGTTAGACATTGAGGAGGCAGACAGAGCAGGGTATTCTCGTTACCATAGTTGCTCGATCGTCGATCGGGACGAGAACCGAGAGACCAGTTGTTGGGACCTCATGGGGCTCAGCGTGCGAGTTGGTCCGTATTATCAGACGGAGGATGTCAAAAGCATAAGACTGCCAGAAGAGTTATGCTGACCGAGTCGGAGACACCTTGAGTTCTCTATTTGCGGCTATATATTTCTGCGAGTTTCGCCCACGTAAGGGGTGAAGAGATTTGACCTCAGAGGTAAGTCAGCTCCGCGGTACATTGGATCTTTCCAGATCTCGGAAAGGATTGGAGCAGTAGCTTACTGGTTGGCACTATCGCCGTCCTTGGTAGGCGTGCACGATGTATTCCACGTATCTATGCTGAGTAGATACGTACCTGACCCGACACATGTGCTGACAGATGTCTTAGTTCCAGTTCAGCCTGACGCCACTTATGAGGAGATTTCGGTACGGATTTTGGACCGGAAAGAGCGTCAGTTGAGGAACAAGATTGTCCGGCTGGTTAAAGTCGGATGACAGCATCATTCGGACGAGGAGGCTACTTGGGGAGCTCGAGGATACTATCCGAGCTCGATATCCCCATCTTTTCACTTGAGGTATGTGATTTAATTTACCGTTCAGCATTCATACTTTCTATTTGTTGTTAGTACTTGCTGATGGTAGATAACGAAATTTGGGGACCAAATTTTTATTAGTGGGGGAGAATGTAAAATACCGGAAAATAGGCGAATATTAATAAGGGAATTTTCCGGAATTTTTGAAAATTTTTCGGTAATTTTTCGGAGCTCGTACGGATGAGTTGACGGGGATAAAAACAGGGTCCGGAAAAGCCTGTTTAAGCTACCCATTTAAGTGAGGAAAAGATTTATTTAATTAATTCTTTTTTTCCCTTTTTCTTATTTGTTTTCCTTTCCTTGCCGAAAACCGTGCGCCCTCTTCCCTTCTCCTCTCACGCCGATTTCTCCCGTGCCCTAACCTCCCCGACCCCGACGGTTCCTTGTTTCTCCTCTTCTTTTCTTCTGCCCGAGTCGCCAACTCTTCTCCCCTTACCTCGCGACAGCGTCGGCTCTTTCGCCTCCTTCCCAGCGCCAAGCGCCGCCGAGCTTACTCCTGCCGAGGCTGCGCCCTAGCTTCTCCGCCGTCGAACGGAGAGTGGCGGCCACCCTTTCCTCTGCCCTAGCCATATTGCTCCGCTGTTTCCGCCGAGCGACAGCGCCGCCACAGTCGACGGTCGAGGCCTAGCGTCGGCTACTCCGAGCCCTAGCCTCCAGCCGGGTTCACAGCCATCGACATCGATCGCCACCTTGTTGTCGGATTTCACCTTCGTTCACGGTGCCGCCCGTTTTTCCCCTCTTTTCCTCGGTCACCTCCGCACAGGCGCATCACGGCAGAACAATCCCTCACTGGTCTCTTTTGATCTGCCCTCTCCCGTGCCTAGTTTGGATCCACTTGGTCGCCGGTGCCGATCACCAGCAGTGCCGACACAAGGAATTGGGTAAGACATTTTTTATTTTTGGTTATAAGTTTGTTGAGGTTTGGATGCAAAGTGTGTTCATTAAGTGAGGATTGACTCATTTACAGGATTGAGGCTGTTAATCTGTGCAGCTTGAGTAGTGAGTAATTAGTTGTTTGTTCAGATGATGGATCATGATTTGAGTTTTATGCTCAAGGGTTAATGTGTTGATTAGGGTTCATTAATTGTGTTGGATGGATTAGTTGGATCCAATTTAGAATTTATTAAATTGGATTAGAATGTAGTTTGGCTAATTGTGGTATGATAGAAATAGCTAAACTAGACATTATGTTTGATATACAGGACCTTGACGCGAGACGAGTATCTCGATTTGTCGGACTGGACCATTTCTATTGGAGGCGGGTACTTTTGACTTTTGTTGTCTTTGATATGCTTAGTAATGGAATTAACATGTTTCATTAATTATGTTTCTTATCTATTCCGGTTAATCACTACCCAAATCTTGGTACATGTTTGATTGATTGATTTGTTTTACATCCCATGTATACTTTACCTGTCTATACATGCTTATAGGGGTAGTGATATGCCATGCTTGACCATGTTCAGGACCTAGGTTTTATACCTTCTGTATACCTTTGGATTGTTTTGGATTCGTTGACCTATGATGCACTTTTCTATATATATGGATTAGGTCAGGATGTTTATATGGTTATTGCCATGCATCATTTGCATGATTGCATGCTGTGCGATAGTCCGCTCCATTATTGCTGAGCACATCGCCAGTTACATGGATCTGCACACGCCACCACTCATGGGTTAGTGGTCGATTCAGGCAGAGTGTGTTGCAGCAGGGACTCTGTTAGGCACCGTTGGTCCGCTCATGGGTAGTGTGACACAACGTGTTATCCGGCAGGGATTCCTCCCCGTCTTTGAGTACCGGGAGATGAGAGCATTGCGCTCCCCCATTTATGATTTGGGGTAGGAGGATAGGTGTACTCCGACAGCATCCCGTCCACTCGGTCACTCATCAGGAGTAGTGACGACAGAGTGCACGGTTGTCACAGCCCTACCCACTCGGCCTCACTTTTGTATGAGATGATCGACTGGCGTCAGGGGTGACCAGGACGCATCATTGGCATCATATGCATGATGCATTTATTGTTTGTGTTTGTGGTTGTTGCATTTATATGCTGCATATTGTTTGGATACCTATGTTTGACATGCATACAGGATTCCTATACCACTCGGACTGTTTGTCCTTATACTCAGGTCCTGGTTAGTACAGTTTCTCTCCTGTTTACTTCAGATGCATATTTATATCTTTCTTATATCAGGAGACTGTACGCATGATTAGTGTTAGGTGTTATTTCTTTACTTTGCATATCAATTGTACCTGCTGAGTGTTGGACTCACCCCGCCTCCATTGTTGTTATTTTCAGGTTGATGCTGTCAGGAGGGAGTTCCAGTCGATAGTCCCCACTGCACGTAGTGCTACTCCTCTGCTGGTTTTTTGAGTTGTTGTTTCATTCTAGCTTTTCGCTATCAGACTTTGTTTTAGTTTTGTTTTGGACTTACATATGGATATTGTATGGAATCTTTCCGTTGGATGGACTTTTAGTATGATTTGGATTTACTCTACTACATGCCTGCCTGGATGGCAGAAGAGGTAAGAAAAATCGGATTTGGGCTTTACGAGTGTAGTTGAGTAGGGTTGATTTCGAGTCAGAGTATTACTATGTTGTTTATTTTTATTAACTGCGTGGTTGTGACAGCCAGAGGCTGAATACATATATAAACTGCGTGGTGATTGATTTTATTTACTGTTGTTATTCCAGCCGCCTGTGGCTGAGGTATTTGTGAGATGTAGAAAAGTTTCAGATTGTCCACCATACAGGGGAGATGCTGCCGAAATTTTCTCGGACAGGGACTCCTCTGGGGCGTGACAGTAATATTTATCAAAATACCCCTGCTAATAGTAGCTTAAATAATCAGCATGATGATAAGTATGAAATTAGTCCAAGTATGATGCATGATAATCTAGATTTAAATGATTTAAATTCAAAATCACAAAATAATCTAGACTCTGATCAAGTCAATCAGGACTCTGATCAATTTGACATCAACCTTGACTTGGTCAAACAGAACAATGACCAAATCAATTCAAATAATTTAATTAATTCAGAAAATTTAAAATTAGGTGAGCATTTAGACATAAATAAGTCAAACATTAAAATAAATTTGAATTTAAATGCTAAAAATGAGAAAATGGATAAAATCAGTAAATACCTTGATAAAATATTTAATAATCAAGATAAAATCAGTCTAGAAAATGCTATCCAAAACCAAGATAATTTAATTAATAAAAATTTAAACTTTAAAGATAAAACTAATCTAACTAATTCAATTAACCATATCAATTTAAAAGGCAAAGAAAATAAAAGGATAAAATCAAACACTTTATAAAATCAAAACGGAATTTAACAAACTTAAAATTAAATGTTAAAGATAACAAATTAAACAAAAATAATCTAGAAATTTCAAAATTAACAATTAATAAAAAGCTAAAAGATAAACCGTTAAGAAAATATAATTCAAACAGTTTAGTTAATTCAAATTTAAAAATAAATAAAAACTTAAACTTTAAAAATAAGCTATTAAAGAAAGATAATTCAATTAACCCAATAAAATTGAAATTGGAAGAAAATTCAAATATTAAATACACTCTCTTAAAGAAAGATAATTTGACTAATTTAATTAATTCAAAATTAAAAACTTAAATTTAAATTACAAACTAAACATTAAAACTTAACTAAAACCAACTCTAATTATACAAAAATCTTAAATTTATGGCAAATAATTCAGGGGAGGCTCCAGACTAGCTGGCACCTCCAAAACTAACCTACCCGACAGGGTAACCCTAACCAACCTACCCGACAGGGTAATTAGGACTAGTTAAAGAGGGTTCAAGTTTAACTTGAATCATGGTACTGGTGAAGTTTTTTGATGATAGTACGTTGGAGAAGCTTGGGCATCGCATGTCTAGAAAGATATGACTTCAATCTGGTGCATTTGGCCAAGTGGAACCGACCGAAGCTACCTTTAATTGGATCCTAACTAGTTAGACCAAGGTTTAATACTAAGCTCCGTGGATAGGACTATTCGGAAAACCTCGAAAGGTTGGTTACTTCTAATGACGTCCAAGTGACTCACCAAGATTAGAAGTTTATCCGAAGAATGCCTATTTGTTGAGACCAAAGCTAAACCTGAATCTAACACAAGTTAAACCAAACTCTGTAATTAAATCTAATTCATCTCACAAAATTATAAGATTCCCATAATCTAGATCGGGTGAGATGAATAAGGATTAAATTAATTAATTTTCAAACGAAATTAAAATTAAATTTTGAATTTCAAATTAAAATTATATTTCGAATTTCAAATTAAATTAAAATTAATTAAAATTAAATTTTTTAAAAATCTATTTTAAAAATTAAACTTATTTTTTTTAACTTAAAAATTTATTTTAAAACTTAATTTTTTTAACTTAAAAATTTATTTTAAAACTTAATTTTTTTTAACTTAAAAATTTATTTTAACTTAATTTTTTTTTACTTAAAAATTTTATTTATTTTAACCTAAAAATGATTTTAAATTAAAAATTTATTTTAACCTAAAAATTATTTTAACTTAATTTTTTTTTTTTAAAAAAAAACCTTTAAAAAAAAATTTCTTTTAAAAATTCTTTTAAAACTTATTTTAAAATTTTTTTTTAAAAAAAAATATATTTTTAACATTTAAAAATCATTTAAAAAATTCTTTAAAATTTTTTTAAAAAATTCTTTTAAAAACTTTTTTAAAAATTCTTTAAAAACTTTTTTAAAAATTCTTTTAAAAACTTTTAAAAAAAAAAAATCTTTAAAAACTATTTTAAAAACTCTTTTAAAAATTCTTTAAAAACTCTTTTAAAAATTATTTTAAAAATTCATTAAAAAGTCTTTAAAAAAAAAATTCTTTAAAAAATATTTTAAAAATTCTTTAAAAAAAATATTTTTTTAAAAAAAATTTCTTTAAAAACTCTTTTAAAAATTCTTTAAAAACTATTTAGAAAAAAAAAATTCTTTAAAAACTATTTTAAAAATTATTTAAAAACTCTTTTAAAAATTCTTTAAAAACTATTTTAAAAAATTCTTTAAAAACTCTTTTAAAAATTCCTTTAAAAACTCTTTTAAAAATTCTTTTTTTTTAAAAAAAAAACTATTTTAAAAATTCTTTAAAATCTATTTTGAAAATTCTTTAAAAACTATTTTAAAAATTCTTTAAAAATTTATTTTAAAAATTCTTTAAAAGCTATTTTAAAAATTATTTTAAATATGCTTTAAAAATTATTCTTTAAAAACTGTTTTAAAAATTCTTTAAAAACTATTTTAAAAATTATGTATCATTTTGAAAAATTCTTCTTATTTTTTTCACTATAATGAAATTTTGCTAACTTAAAAATAGTAATAATAAATTATTTCTATAGATTATTTTCACTTTAAAAATTATTATTTTGACTTTAAACTCATTTTTTATCTTAAACATCAGTTTAACCTTAAAATTAATTTTTAATTTAACTTAACTAAAAATTAAATCTTAAATTAAAACTTAATATTGAAATTACAATTAAAATTAAAAATTTTAACTTAAACTTAAAATTAAACTTAAACTTAAATTAACCACTAATATTAATTTAAATCTAAAATCAAAACTGAATCAAACATATGTTAATTGACATAAAACATATTATAAAAATCATTTTAAATTCCTTTTAAATGCTGTTTTAGAAATCCCTTTAAAAAAAAATTTAAATAAATAAATAAAAATAATAATAATAATTATAACTAACACTTCCATTGACCAACTCAATAAGCAATATGAAATTTAAATTATTTCACTAAGTATTAAATTATTAAATCAAGTAAAAACTAATCAATAAATTTTTGATATTGCTTAACTGTTATTGAATTAATAAAATCTTATCTTATTTAACCTTAAACTAAAGTTAAGCACCTGAATCTAAAATTAATTAATAATTGATTAATCAAATTCAAATAAACAGTTATACCAAGGATACAGAGATAATAATATATGTATTACTAAATTAGACAAATGTGTTAGGGCTTTGAAATTTAACACAACCAAACCTTAGTATTAAAGGGGAGATATTAAATTAAGGGGAGTAACCAATTCAGGGGGGGAGGTTCAATTTTTTTTAATCCTCTAGAAAAATTAATAAATAAGGAGGATTAATAAATTAAAGGAATATCAAATTCAGAGGGAGGTTTATTTTTTAATTATCTCCTTAAGCGTTATTTTTTAATCTTCTCTTTAAAATCTCTCTAGAAAATTCTACCTCATTTTTAAAAAAAAAATTTACTTTGAATATTTTTAGCATATATTTTCAAAATTTTATGTTAGGTTCAGGGGGAGAAATTAATTAAACTTTTCCCTTTATTTAAAATATTTTAAAATTTGTGTTTGAAAAATGTTTTCTTAAAAATTTCTTTTGAAAACTAACTCTTATAAAACTAAGTTGTTTTTAAGAATTGGGCTTTACTTTTTATTGAAAATTGATTTTGAAAATTAGACTATCTACACTTGAAATTTAAAAATCTAGTTCTTAAAATTTGATTTTACTTAATTTTGACAATTTGATTTGAAAGTTAAATTTTACAAAAATTAGTTTTAAAAAAAAATTGCTTTGTTATTGAAAATTGTGGAAATTAGATTTTTCAAAACTTAAGTTCACAAACTAAACTTCTCAAAATCATTTTCCTTAATTTTGAAAATTGAATCTTTTACAAACCTAGTGTTGAAAAATAAATTTCAATTAGTTTTGAAAAATAGATTTTTCAAACTTAATGTTGGAATTTTGATTTTGAAAACTTATGTTTGAAAAGCGTTTCAAAGTTGAAATCTGTTTTGAAAATTTAAAACTTGATCTTGAAATTTAGAACTTATACACTTATGCTTGAAAATTAGACTATCTACACTTAGCTAAAAGATAATACTTTAAACAAGTTTTCAAAAGTTTAAAATCCCCCAAGTCAACTTAACTATTTTTAACTTGGTTTTAAAAAATTGTACTTTTATCAGTATCTTTTTTAGCTGTCTCTTAAATTTACAAATTTTTACAGTAACTCTACACTATGCTTATTTACCCTTGTTTTTTTTTATGAATGCCAAAGGGGGAGGGTTAGGCGGTTAAGTTAGATAAACCAAATTGAAAACACTAAAACTAACTTTAAAACCGATGTACCTGTTTTTGCGTTCTTTCACTAACTTAACCAGGTTGTCATTCCATCAAAAAGGGGGAGATTGTTGGTGCGGGTAGCACTAACGGTCTAACCTAGGTTTTGATGAATGACAAATAGGTTAAGTTAGTTTTGTTGTTATCTGACACTTTGATCGAGTGTGCAGGAGAAGTCCAGACAGGTCGACGGGCTGACCGGATGTCTGGCACGAAGTCCAGCTAGGTCGACGGGCTGACCGGATAGCTGGCGAGAAGTCCAAGCGGGTCGACGGGCTGACCGGACGCTTGGCGAGAAGTCCAAGCGGGTCGACGGGCTGACCGGACGCTTGGCGAGAAGTCCAGACGGGTCGACGGGCTGACCGGACGTCTGGCAGGTAAGTGAGGTAAGTCACTGGAGGGGAGTGACTGCGAGGACGCGTTCCCGGGAAGGGAACATTAGGCGTCGATCCGGCTTAGATCCATTTCGGATATCTAAGTCGAGATCGTGACTAGATTCCGGTCTCGGAAAGACGGAATCTAAGTCATACTATTTGTGCTAATTCATACTATTATAAAATGTGCTAACAATCTATCTTGCAGGATATATATTGCCTCGGACTAACTTTGTTTTGCAGGAAAAGGGAGTTTTCTGGAACAAGGTGGTCCGGACGCTCGGAAGGCAAATTATATCCAGCCAAATCGTCGCCACGTGGAGCATCACGGTTTGAGCAGCTACGTCACATTCCAGGCGCCCGGAAGGAATCCAGGTGCCCGGAGCAACATATAAAAGAAGCCCCAGGCAGGAGCTTCAGATAATCAATCATCAATCTGAGAACTCTTCTATTGTTGGTCCTGCTGCTCTACTGCGACGCCAACAAAGCTCCGACAAAGTGCTCCTTCGGTTTTTAGTTAATTTTCTTGTCGGTATTACTTTGTTTCACTAGCATTCCCTGTATTCATTTTGTAATTATATTCGAATTGTTAGTGATTGCCCAACGAAAGTGGTCAAGGACCACGGGCCTTCGAGTAGGAGTCGTCACAGGCTCCGAACGAAGTAAAAACAACTGTGTTCATTTACTTTTCCGCTGCGTATTTTTACTCGACTTTTCGAATCGATATTCACCCCCCCCCTCTATCGAATCTAACAGTCCTACACAATGAACTTGCTCCTACTGAACTTGATATATAAACATTGATCAACTGGATTCCCTTTGGAACCATATAAAGAAACCACTTGATCAAACTTTCGATACTACTGACGAGATGTCTGCTTCAAACCATAAATGGACTTTCTTAGTTTACATATTAGGTGCTTTGAGTCATCCGACTCAAAATTCTCCGATTGCACCATTTATATAGTCTCTTCAATGTTTCCATTGAGAAACACAGTCTTAACGTCCATTTGGTGTAGCTCAAGATCATAATGACGTACAAGTGCCATGATTACCCTAAGGGAGTCTTTCGTCAAAACCGACAAAAAAAGTCTCCTTGTAATCAATGTCCTCCTTTTGAGTGAATCCCTTGGTGATTATGCGTGTCTTATACTTTTCGGCATTGTCATGTGAATCCCGTTTGGTTTTAAATATTCATTTATAACCAACGGGTTTCACACCTTCAGGCAATTCTACAAGTTCCCAAACGTCGTTGTCTGCCATAGACTTCATCTCTTCCTTCATGGCATTGATCCATTTTTTTTGATGAGAGCATTGTTTGACTTCTTGGAATGATATGGGATCATATTCTAACCCAATGTCAAACTCATGCTCTTGGAGATAAACATAATCACGAGACATCGTTGATCTCCTCTCCCTAATGGATCTTTTTGGTGGCACTTGATCTTGAGGTGGTTGGGAGGCATTCTCAACCATAGGAGGGAATTCCTCTATTTGAGATGATGTACCTTCCAAATGAATTGGAGGTGGCATGAGAATATCATGGCCAACTACCCCTTCCGGTTGTGCAACTTCAACTATATGTAGAATGTGAACCATTTCACTATCAGTTGCATTAGTAGTTACCATATTAAGATTACTAATGTTTTTTTCAAATGATATTTCCCTAACTTTATCACTCCCACCATTCTCAATGAATTTGGCCTTACTCGTCTTGAAAAAGGATCTACTCAAGAGGTTATAGAACTTGAAACCTCTTGAGTTTTCAGAGTATCCTACAAAATGACAACTAACAGTTATTGAGTCCAATTTCCTTTCATTAGTCTTATAGGGCCTAGCTTCAGCTGGACAACCCCAGACATGTAGATGCTTAAGACTAGGTGCTCTACCTGTCCATTACTCGTATGAGATTTTTGTTACTATCTTACTAGGAATTCTGTTGAATAGGTAAACTACAGTTTTGCGTGCTTTACCCCACAAGGATTCCGGTAGAGAGGAAAATGCAATCATACTTCTCACTATGCCCTTGAGGGTTCGGTTTCGTTGCTCTGCTGCACCATTCTGCTGAGGTGCCCCAGGCATAGTGTGTTGCACTACGATATCGCACTTAGCAAGGTAATCTGCAAAAGGCCCAGGACGTTGTTCACCTGATCCGTCAGACCTACCATTGTATTCACCATCACGGTCTAATCTTACGGCCTTAATCTTCTTACCAAGTTGATTTTCAACTTCGACTTTGAAGGTTTTGAACATGTTCAGGGATTGCGACTTCTCATAAATAAGATACAAGTATCCATATCGAGAATAATCATCTATAAAGCTTATAAAGTATGATTGATCATTCCAAGAAACCTTAGAGAATGGTCCACATATATCTATATATATAAGCTTCAAGACTCTATTACTCCGCATTGAGCCCTTATTACTTTTGTTAGTTGTTTTCCCCTTGATACACTCTATGCAGATTCCAAAATTTGACATATCAAGAGAATTGAGAATTCCTAGTGACATTAACCTTTCTAGGCATTGTTTAGAGATATGTCCTAAATGCATATGCCATAACCTGGATGAATTCTCATTTGTCACACCACGCTTCGCACCTATACTATGCATCACAAAATTATCCGTATGAGTTTCAGTGTCTAATCTATATAGCTTGTCAATCAAGGAACCAGTACCACATAAAATGGAATTTCAAAAAATACTAAACTTTCCATTTCCAAATGAACAAGTGTGTCCGAATTTGTCCATACATGAAATAGAAATTAAGTTTCGTTTAAAAGACGACACTACAAATGTATTTTTCAAATTTAAAAGTGCATTGTTCCCCAAACAAACTCTAAAGACACCTATTGCCTCTACTTTTGTCTTCTTGCCCGTTCCGGTATAGATGAATCTTTCGGCATCAATTAGCATTCGACTCGTGAGGTAACCCTGCATAGTTTCACTTATGTGAGTAGTTGCACCAGTATCTATCAACCAAGTGTTATTAGGTACTGTATGTTGATGCAGCGGGGCAGGCAAAAGGGGAGGGGTGAATTGCCTGTAAAATAAAAATACTCTCCTCAAAACTTTCAACTCTAAAATAGTGCAATAATAGTAAAAGCAAAATCGACTAACAGAAAAGAGAGAAAGGAACTCAACAATGTGACTTGGTTACAACCAAGAAGGTTGTTAAACCAAGACGGTTGAACATGCATACTAAGAAAGTCTCATTCTCTAAAGGCAGATAAGCCTTTTACACACTAAAAGCTCTTACAAGTTGCTATGAATTGAATACTTAGTTGATACATGGATTTCCTAGCTCCAGGGGCCTTTATATAGCTCTTGGAAACTCTATCTCGAGTCTTGAGAACGTCTCCAAAGGGGTTGAGGGCGCCTCCAAGGGATTTGACCGAATAAAACTCTATCCGATTACAAATTGCCACTTTGGCCAGGTCGAAGGCGCCTCTAATGGCCTTGAAGGTGCCCTGGACAAGGTTGAGGGCGCCTCCAAGGCAATGAAGGCACCTCCAAGTCTGCAAGCGGCGCAGGCGCCTTCAGCACTTCGTTGAAGGTGCCTCCAACTAGCTTTTCCAGTTCCTTTTGACTTATTTTCTTCTTTCGAGGCTCCGATTGCTTGGGTGATTGTGGCCAACTGAAATAGGGCTCACCCGAACTCAATTTCTGACCTTCTCCTCGAGCAGGCTTCCGACCCGGCTTCTCGTCTCTCGAACGCCGTGCATGTTCTTCTCGTCCACCGGTGTACTCTTCCGCAGCTCTCTCGTCCTTCGGACGCACTAAACCCGTCGGCTCCCTTCCCGTGTCGTCCTTCTCGCTAGCTGCGTCTTCCGTTCGACTTCTTGTTCTCCTAAGCTCCTGTACACTTAGACACAGGGATCAAATAACAAGCATGACCTAACCTAACTTGGTTGATCACATCAAAACAACCACGGGGTCCAACACTGTAGCTAGGTTGATTTCTGAACTAACAAAGTTGAGAAGTATATCTTTCTTTGCATGCCAGTTGGTGTATCTAAGGCAATCCTTCTTCAGATGACCTTTCTTTTTAGAAAAGAAACAAGTTAGGTCCGGATCTTGTTGCTTTTGCACCTTATGCCCTGAAGCTCCAGTCACTGCAAGTTGTTTACCCTTACCCTTACTGTTACTCTTCTTCCTTTTCTTGTTCGAATACTGAGATGAGGATGCATAGTGAGCACTTTGAGATGTGTCACCCCTTAACCTCTCTTTTTCTTATACACACTAAGCTATGAGCTCATTTAGTGTCCATTTCTCTTTTTGAGTATTATAGCTAATCTTAAAAGGAGTGAACTGTGTAGGCAGAGAGATTAAGATGAGGTTCACAAGGACACTTTCAGACATATCTAACTTTAGTATTTAAGCCTTGTAACCAAGTTAGACATCTCCATAATGTACTCTCTAATGTTACCCTTCCCTGTGTACCGCATGCATACTAACTTCGTGAGAAGTGTAGAAGTCTCGACCTTTTCGTTTAAGGCGAATCGGTCCGCTAATTCCTTAAGGAAAGTTTTAACATTCTCCTTCTTAATTATCGAACTCCTTAGTGATTCCGGAATTGACATTTTCATGATCATTAGACTCATGCGATTAAATCGCTCCCACTTGTCAAAGTTCACCTTTTGATCCGTAGTCGAATCATCAGTCAAAGGTGCAGGGCAATCATACCTAAAGGCATAGTCCAGATCCATGCAGCCCAATAAAATCGTAATATGCTCTTTTCATGGTCCAAAGTTTGTGCCAGTAAGCACGGGAATGTTGTTCAGATTAGTAGACATTGAGAACACTACATAAGCATATGCAAAGAACATAGCTTAATTTAGTAAATAAGACATGTATCTAGCACAATAACAAAAGCAATAAATAAAACATGCATCTATATAGGCATATATAGAGATATCTAGTGCAACATTACATTAAGTCTTTGGACTAAATTATAACTTGCTATTGGTACTCTCTAAATAACTCATGATCACCTTCATCTGCCACATAACTCGCCTTCCTTTGGGTCGATGCATCATGTGCATGATACTTTATTCATGAACTTCTTTATTTAGCTTATGTTTTCTAGCCACTCATAATACTTCCAATCGGCCACACAATGCCCCTTCCGTTGGGCCGACACACCATGCGCATGATCAAGAAGTTTAACTTAATTTATGAGTTTCCTTAAACATATATCCGACATAAGAATGATTTTCCTTTGGGTCAATCACCATTAGCATGGACATACATCCCTCTACACTAATACTCCTAGTCTCCTCAATAGTTCTCGCTTTGGCGATAGTATTGATTCGACTAGGTAGCAAGAGCGAAAAAGAATCTAGGAAGAAATTGCTAAAAACTAAGCTAAATTCAGTTATCAATCAATTGATATTGGATATCAATTGATTTACACCCTTTTAATTGATCAAGAATGGATGTGAATCGATTCACACTGTGTCAATCGATTGAACATACATGAATCGATCCATTGATCGATCCAGAAAGCTTCTGTTCGCTTGTTCATCCACCCCAATCGATCAGTTGATCGATTGACCAACGTCAATCGATTAGCCGATCGATTCAGAAACCTTCTGTGGACAACCTAGTGAACTCCAATCGATTGGCTGATCGATTGATGAAATCCAATCGATTAGTCGATCGATCCAGAAGCTCTCTGTTGGCTTCTCCCAATTTCAATCGATTAGTCGATCGATCCAGAAGCTCTCTGTTGGCTTCTCCCAATTTCAATCGATTAGCCGATCGATTGGTAACCCCAATCGATCAATTGATTGATCCAGGAGCTTTCTGTTTGATTCTTTCTAACTTCAATCGATTGGCTGATCGATTGGTGACCCCAATCGATTAGTCGATCGATCCAGGAGCTTTCTGTTTGATTCCTTCAACTTTCAATCGATTGACTGATCGATTGGTGACCCCAATCGATCAGCCGATCGATCTAGAATGATTCTTGTCATGAACTGCAGTCCGAATCAATTGATTCCTCATGCCAATCGATTGGTGAAGACCAATCGATTAACCGATCGATTTAGAGCCGTTCTGTTTGCGAACTTGAGCATCCCAATCGATCCAACCTTATGTCAATCGATTGGTAAACACCAATCGATCAAGCGATCGATTCGAGTTGCTTCTGTTCATGAATTCGCGACTCCCAATAGATTGGGAACCTTCCCAATCGATTGAAATCAGAAAACGTCCATTTTCTGAAACGCGATTTTCTGCCCTAAAACCACGTCGCCAATCTCATTCCTCGCGAATAATGCGAAAAACTCGATTCAAGGGTTAAATCCTAATCTATTTATGCTACATTCAACGAATATACATCAATTTCGCTCATCCACATGGAATCAAATGCAGAAATTGATGAATTTATGCAAAATAAACGTTGAAAACCAATCCTTACACCTTAAAACTGACAATACGCAATCCCTAAGCTCTGATATCATTGTAAGACTTGCAATACATCAAGAACAATCTAAAAGATGTATTTCTTCCAAGGATCTAACTATCATCAATTCTAAAGCACAAGAAAATAAAACAATAACTCTTTAGATGACTGGCCTGAATCCATCATAAAGGTTAGTGCTTCTTACTTGTCGCCGTAGTATCCTGTGAGTACGGCGGACATCTTCCACAAGATTAAGCTAGCAAACATTTTTCTTCTCAAATGGGGAAGAAGAAACTAGAAGAAAGAGCTAGGTTCAGCATACCCTAATGAACCCTATCTCTTCCCTTTTATACTTGGCCCAACCTATGAGGACTATCCATCATAAAATCCCATCCATCATTAATAGCCCATCAATATTAATGAACCAGGTTATAGGGTCTACACATTAAATCTATATCCATTTAATCTAAACTCTCTTTATATGCATAAAGCATTAGATTACTTAATTGGGTTTAATTACTTTATTGGCAATTGGTTATATATGTATTAATCAAGTATGAGCCCAACTTTATAGAGATTAAGTCTACTCATGTGAACTCAATTGGATCTAATCTACCCATGTGGACTTAATCCTACCATTACAATTTTACAAAATACATTAGTTTTATTTGCTAGTCAAGTCAATGGGCGGGAAATTTCTAAAATATACGACAACAGGACTCATAGTGTGTTTTCATCCGTTTAAAATATTAATTCTCAATTATAGCTACTATTAGAACTTAGCATAAAAGTTTTAATTAACAAAAATTCAAAATTTTGTTTTTGGAATTCATAAGAACTTTATAAAAGCTATAATAAATCGGGAAGAGAAAAAAAGAAAGGTATAGGAATGGAAAGACAGGTTCGATGTTTTTTAAAGAACAATTCCAATCAACTTCATAACCTTGGATGCCTTGCAGTTTCATGTTCAACAATGGATCCATCATATGCCTCCGATGTAATGGTGCAAATGATAAAATATCTTTTTATTTTTTTTAAATATTTAAGGATCAAGTTCTAATTTTGATAAATTAATGAATGATTATATATATATAGAGAGGATCCGTCATAAATATTAATTCCACTCTTAACTTCCTCGATCTGTTCATCTGAATCCAAAACAAAGGTCATAATATATATCCAATTTAACCTGCAGCAATTATTGACTCGATTAAGTTTTCTCCTTCCGTGAATATTGACTTGAGGTAGTCAGCTAATATTCCAACTGAGTCGATATCAACACATTCATTACTATTTAACGATAATTAAAATTAATAATATTAAGTCGAAAAATTGGATCGCTAACCGATCACTAAATTTAAAGTTCGAAGAAGTACGAAGTTTAGCCATTAATTAAATTTATGATCACTTTTAATACATCAAACTAGCGATAGAAAGTCCTGCACTTTAAGGCTGAACTAGTTGCGCTCGCGTAGACTTTTCGCCAAGTACGACTATCAGTTAGTCAAACTGTTTTCATCCGACATGTATCTGTAGAATATAGCGTCTTAGATTCTTCATATTATTGTATAGAGAGATCCAATTCAACGAATGAAACAGGTCAACATTGTCAGCTCGTGTCAATTTATATAATGATCATATAATGCCAAATTGAGCCTGTTTTCTACGTTGGGGTAGTACGGCTTCTTATACCAGTCAAAACAAATAAATAAATTTTACTTTGAGACATGCCCCTCAAAGTTTTAACTGCTTTTTCAAAATACCTGAAGAGTGAAGACCTTAATATTATCAAAAGTACCCTCATAATCTTAATATTATCAACAATGCTGTTCTTCTAGCAAAAGCTTGTTTCTTTGTATAACATGACTGAAAACAATGCAGAAAGCCTGCCATTATTTTCAAGAAATATGAAAGCAATTCTAGAGCCACATCTAATCAAGGATACAAGTAATTAACACCATGTCTGTTGAGGTCATAATAATAACGATATTCTCTTCTTACATTAAATCACAATCCTAAATTCCTAATCATGTTCATGTAAGCAAGCACCTGCATCCTGAGTTTAAAAAAACAAATCATTGTAACGAACCAAAACCTCAGCCTCCGCGGATAGGCTCATATGAATGAAGTCGCTAAACAAATGTCACCATACTAGATTTCCTCGAAGCGACAAATACTCCAACTTATCGACATTATTCTTAAATGATTTACATATGGAAAAATAAGAAACATATGCAGCCGAGCTGTACAAGCCGACAACGAGAAGCGTTTCTTCCCAAACATGTAGCGTGGCCTTATGTATCATCAACTTGAGAATGGAAAACAAAGCTTGGAAATGTCGTTGTGATGTCCCTACAAAAGGGCAAGATTATAGTGGTGAGAGATCATATATGAACAGATTGACTTTCTAATGTAAAAAAATGATGGATGATTGTGAGCAATACTAGTCACTTAAACTGTCTTATGAACCAAAATCATAAATAAATGTATCATACAAAACTAATGAATCTGATCATTTGGCCAGCCGTTCCTAAAAAAATCATTTGAAGCCATAGTACATGAGCATTAGAAAATTGAAACACAATTTCAATGTCCAGCTATACGACTGCAATCGCCAGACTCTATAGCAAGCAACATTTGTAATAAAAGGAAAAAAAAACATAATAACCCCATGCTCACCTGTATTAAGCCATATTTTTGAATTTTTTTGTTTGATCTCTAAATAAGTTTTTGTTCAACTAAAATACACAATCACCAGTAGAAATACTTTGTGATATACTTAAGAAGCAGTTTAGTTCAAGAAACTTAAATGGCAGGTCTGCATATAACTACTACACAGTAGAAATTATTTTCTTAACCTGTTCATGGTATATAGTTCAGCAAAGATGTTGAGAATTGAAGAATAGGCTAGCGAATGAATTTGTGCAGGTTACTTTTAGGCAAGCTTCATTGTCACAACCAACATCCATTAACAAGACTTTACAGAGTTAATGATCGGAACAACACTGCTATGTGAGTACAAAACACATGAATATAATAGGGTATGCATGTCTCAATGTGGCATGAAATAAATACATGTAAAAGAAATACCTAGCACAATGAATTGAAGAAAGAAATCTATTCCTATGTGAGAAACTTTGGCATGAAATTTACAAGGTATGACCAGGAAGTAAAATAAGATTTATATTTCAAGTAATTGTGCTCTGTATATATATTTTTCCGTATATGTTACTATAGAATCACTGCAACATTGAAACCTGTCGTCTGAGAAATGAGCTCTACCTCAACTACTGAGGTAAGGGTGATTTACAATTATCTTCTGTACAGTTGCTTGTCGACAACAAAGCTAAATTTGTGGTGTCCTATCATAAAAATGTCCACCTGCTTTACCTATATATGTATTTATTTAAATCAGTTGTTTATTACTCACCATGTTTGTTACATTAATAAGTCATCAATTCTTTGATCAGTAAATGGGATTTTAATTGTACAATATTTTGTTCATCCCAACATACAGAAGGTAAAAATGTTCACTGAATCAGAGACTAGATCACCTGAGGTATTGGAGAGTCATATTTTTTAAAAGAGAGGGATGCCGCAAGACAAGACTACGCCATTCTTCTTTATCAATTCTTCCATCATGTTTTGTGTCAGCCTCCTCAAAAGTCTACAAAATATAGAAGGAGCAAGAAGGTTCTTCTAAAGTTAAAAGAACCATACATTAAGGATACATGTAGTCAAACAGATTAAGTAAAAAAAAGATTTTTTAAAAAAACAAGAATCTTATACATACATTTTGATGTTGCTTTATTGAATCAAATGTTTGACATGAAATTCAAACAGTTAATTAGTTTTGTTTCCAATTGCAAATTCAAATGGAAAAGTTACAAAAAAATGGTACTATGTTAGATATAGATTCTAAGGATAATCTTGTTTAAGTTAAAAAACTATGAGAGAATTTTGTACTAAAGTTGGCTTTGGAAAATAAGATGCTAAATGTATAAATGTGAGTGCCCTCAAAAACGATTATATAATCAAATCAAAATTAAAAGAGAATTTTGGAAGAAACTAGATGAAATTATTCACTGTCTCCAAATAGCTGGAATAAACAATGCTTAGCTGCTGCTGCTGCTGATGTCTATTGATCCCACTCAACCATCTTGGACATAGAAATTGAACTCATTGACAAAGTTTTTCACATAAGCTGGATTTAAGAAGCGGACAAAGATTGTAAAAAAAAAAAAAAAAAGTAAAAAATGCAGCAAACAGACTTGCCCATGTTTTGAAATACACAAGCTGGACATGAGGTTCAGAAAATAAAGAAAATTATTTAGATCATAGATTCTTGAAGCCTGAAAGAAATCATGCTATACAAGGTTCATAGTAACAAATTTTCTACTCTGACAAAATTCAAACCTTATTATCCAGGAATATATTTTTATCCAAATTTAGTTTCAAACCATTAAACTGGAAAGGTTTAGCAAATACAGAATATAAAAGCAACCTTGTCAATGATACTTTCTATCACATCATCTGAAAGATTCATTCCAGACTCAGAAAGTGTTGCAACTACCATTTGCTTAACCTGGATCAAAAAATGATAAAGATTGTAAATTATTGAATAATTAGCACTCTTAATTCCCAGTTAGCAAATCATATATAAGAAATAAACTAAAAAATCCAGAGAAATTCAGAACATTCAATTCCAGTTGGTAACCTGAAATCTACTGCTTAGTTCAAATCATGATCTCAATAAAAATTGTTTAACATAATAAAGAAAGCAAAGCAAAATCTGGTTAAGAAGCTCTATTAGAAAACTATCGAATGTGAAGCTTTAAAACACTGAGTTGGCATTGACATGTGTATTTAGGGGTGTAAATGAACCAAGCCGCTCGTGAGCTATTCGAAGCTCGATTCGATAAAAACTCGTTTGAGCTCGTTTAATGAGGCTCGTTAAGATAAACAAACCAAGCTCAAGCTTCGCAATACTCGGCTCGTTAGCTCGTGAACACGTTCATTAAGCTCATAAATCAACTTTTAAATTAAAAAAATAATAGTTTGATATTAAATTTATAGATTTTACACTCTACTTATGAAAAATATAGACAAATATATTAAATTTATTTATTAGAATAAAATTATAAATTATAATAAGAATATTACAATTTTATCTAAATATATAATTTAATTTTTAATGAATATTTAAATTTATAATTTATACTTATTAAGCTCGTTTAGGCTCGATAAAAACTCGAATAAGCTCGTGAGACATGAATATATTCGTTAAATAAAGCTCGAGCTCGGCTAGATTATAAACGAGCCAAGCTCAAACATTCAAGAGTTCGGCTCGGCTCGGCTCGGCTCGGCTCGGCTTGATTACACCCCTATGTGTATTTTGCCAAATTTGACTTATCCATTTCTATGCCACATTATCATCTGAGTTTGCATTGACAGCAATAGGAGATATATACATGTAATAGCATATTGTTAAAGTTAGCCAGGCGTTTTCTGGATCCATATTCTGAAGAAATCAGAAGGCAAACTGGTTCAGATGGTTTAGCAACAACCACCTGAATCCTAATTATTCAGGGTCAGCTAAATGAATCTTCGAACGCATTGAATTCCAAGGATTTAGATACTTTTTACACTATTTTCGAAGTCTAACCAAAATCTAAACCTTTAATCTTTATCAACTGGATTTAGCAGCGTTGGCAGTTTTGGGGGCAGTTTAAGCAACATGAAATTTATTTTGAGGAAACCAGAACCAAGAATATTGTTAAGATTGCTAACCAAGATGCAGCCTTTTGTTAGCAAAAAGGGAAAATTACACCTTTCAAGTGACATTGGCACAGCTTATGCATAAATTAGAACAAAAATTATCCTTCAGATGCTAACTAACCTAAAAACTCTTTACCAGAGAAAAAGGAAAATTAAATCTTTCTTCAGTTTTCTAGATCAAGATAATATATGTCCTGAAAAGTAAATACATTCTTCTACTTGTTCGTATAAAAAAGGACCTCATGGAAAATGCTGGCTTGTCATTAATTTGGTCTATTTAATCTAAAACATCATAAATAGATAGAGTGTATGTCTTCAGATTTCCTCACAACTCTGACATTTTTCTAGACCTTCCTATTAGTATGTTCAAAATGAAACTTATACTGCATGGGAAGGTGTTATATTTGAAAAATGCCATGTGGGTCAAATTGATGGAAGTGTACCTCTTGTCTTTCAATGAAACCTTGCTGCTTCAGGTCATATAACTTGAAAGAGACTGCAATTACAAGATAAGTGTCTTGAAAATTCCATATAATCAAGAAACATTTTTTTATTAACAGAAATTGATTATTTTTGATCAAAATATAGTGGTTAAATTTAGGCAGGACCATAATACATATGTAAAATGAAATTTAGTAAACACAATCGCCAATAACTAAACAAAGGTGATGATTGACTAATCACGAGGATACCACTAGTGTGGGATTTAGACAACCAGTAACTAAGAAATGTCAATAGCATTTTAGCACATTGCTGGGACAATTTAAATTTCATAATCAGAACTACAACAATGCACCATTCAACACAAACTTCCCATTATCCTTGAAAGTGTGAATTATTAAAAAAGGGGCGAGCCTGCTTTAACTAAAGGGGCAGATGGTACCATGACTGGAACCTCTTGTTTCAGAGGGTGAATCCATCAAACTTAATCAATCATTAACTAGCAACCTAAATGTGGAAGGCTTTGTAAGGGAGATGCATAAGCAATACATTAAGATCAATTATGGGTTCAAGGTATTTTATTTTTATTTGCATCTGTTATTTTGGCACAAATTTTTTGTTCTTAAAAGTAACAATTTGAAAAGGTGCAATAGTGCAAAATAAATTTCTAGGTGTGGGGATTTCTTAACATCAAGTTGGTAAAAGGTGCCAAATTCTTGACAATCCATATATACAAAAAGAAGCTTGCCGATAGTTTTAATAACACAATATAATAAATGTTAAGTATATTATTAACAGATAGTATCAAGATATTAAATTATGGGAATTTCATAAAGTGCATATAAAATAGTAAGAACTAACCAGTTATATGACAATGAAATAAGAAACAAGAGGATGCAACAAACAAACTGGTCAAGACTACACCATCCATTTTAATCATAAAAAAAACAATGAAATCAGAGGCATACAATCAATTTTGTCATCAATAGGAGCATTAGGATGGAAGACAGACAGTGCACGTGCAAACTCTTCAAATCCTAGAATTCCATTGTGCTTTGTGTCAAATAAGTCAAACACCTGCAAAGTTTCTTTAAAAATTTCAAGACTGTAGATCATAAACTAAACTGAAAGAAATTAAGTGGTATCCAAAGATATAGCCTTGAGATGGAAACAATTAAGGGAATCCACAGCACCTCGTTATTAGTTCGCAGGAACCTAAAATTGAAAATAGAGTGCTACTACTAGTTTGAAAAAACATTTCATGGCTCATGCAAATTTTGGAAGAACCATCAATTTATGGTTCATAAGATTTTCAAGCTTGATGACACAAACTGCCCACATCATTTTGTTTCTCCTATATTGTTGTTGGAACCATCTAAGTTGTTTGCAATAATGCAAAAATAGATGATACATACACATTGGTAAATCTTGAGCTATCTGATATTACAAACAGCTCAATCTTTCCAGTAAAAAAAATATATATTTGGTGCATTTCTCTCTCATTTTTTTTTGCCAAACATAAATATGTGAACAAATTCTAATTAAGCATCCAAATCTAGATCCCTCACTTTTGTGATTAATTTAATTCAAAAGTCATAATCCACACACGTATGGAGAGAGAAAGAGACCCGATCAGCGAATAAGCTCTCCTTCTTTCTAGTCTTGAATAGTGCCAACTGAAATTCTTCCTGCATGATAGCAAAACATGTTTTAAATCTTAAAGATCCAAGGATGCAAATTAACATAAAATAGGATCATTCCTAGAAGGGGGTAGGCCTCTACCATTTATGATAAATGTGATTATCGAAGCTCCTGAGTAAGAGGATGAATAGTATAGAGTCCTATGCACTTAGCATGCTACAAAGCATCTGATAGCTTGACTACAGCTCATTAATCAGACTAGGGAAATGAGAATAATTACGTCTAGTACCTTATTGATTAGTCCATCATCAATCACAGCACTACTAATCTTTTTGAACAGCTCATATAATGCTTCTATTTCACTTACACTAACTGCAAAATGAACAAGCACACCTTTAGCTAGAATTGAATGACAAATAACAATGATGAGAAGTAAAGGATGTATCCAACAGTCAATAATAGCAATTTCAAACCAAAACTGCTGAAAATAACAACAATTGAAAAAGAATATATAAGAAATTGATAAGTCATGTAAGAAACTAGTAGCTATTGCAAAATCTTGCATATATACATCTCTAGGTACATACACACTGTTTCCCTAGCTAACTGTTCTGGATCCTTGAGTTCTTTGGGCTGATACAAATCAAGATCACAGCACTTTCCTAGGACAGCAATGAAATGCTCAAACCATTCTAGGCACTGCAACATGATATCTTCTGACTGTTAGCACACTCCATACCTGTAATTTAACAAGGCAAAAGTAATTAAAGTATTCCTGGTACTTTAGGGGAAATAGAAAAGCATCGTATATTGCTAGAACAACCTTTTCCACATTTTATATTGCATTGTAGTTCAAGCTCACGAGTAAGGTAGACCCCAAGATGCAATCAAACTAGAATCTGAAAAAAGAAAATCCATTAGGTCATAAACTGAGGTTCAAGAAATCAGGATGTAGCAAAGATGCAGGATCTTCTCTGGTGTAACATCAGGGGTAGGAAGAAAATAATGTAACGCCAGGTTCTTCTCTGGTGTTTATATTTCTTGACTTTATTATGATTAAATAGCCACAATTTTTATTAATGACTATAATTATATTGGTCAATGAAGAGACAATTCTTGTTTGGTGCCCAGTTGGCTAGAGGGTGGTAAATTTGCTACAATGGGGCCTAGATCAATTCCCGGTGGACACATGTCCTCGGAAAAAAAACTCCTCACAGCTTGGGGTGAGCGTAATTACCTTTTGCTATAATGAAGAGACAATTCTCATATTCATGCAATATAAGAATGAATAATTTAGAAGATAGAAAAATTTATTTTCACATTCATGCAATATGAGAATGAACAGATTGAATTAAAAGACATTTGAATGTACACATTGACGGAATGTGTAAATGAAAGGTTACAAAATGGTCCTCCCTATACCCAATATATAGGCCTTTGCTCCATCAAAGAGGCTAAGCAAGGAGAGAGGTCAAGAGGGAGAAATACAATTGTATTAAGGGGCTCTAGTTTCTTCATACTCTAAGGTCATCATGAGCCAAGGTATGTTTTAAGTATCATATTGTGAAAATCATTTATTTCAAAATCTTGGGCATTAAGGAATATGCACTATGAGAAACTTAATTCGCATATGCATATTCATGTTGATAAAGATATATGTTATAACACCATTGACGGATTGAAAGGCAAAATTTTCATATTAAAAATACCTACACGCAAATCCATCATATGCTCACTAAGAATCGAATCACGTTAGACTGTCTTTCGTTAATTTCCTGTCCGTTTCAAGGAAAAATTGAGCCTTTTCTCCTCAGATTCACAGAAAAATTATCAAGCAAATTAGTTTCCACATAGTTTTATTAGCAACCACGGATATTAGTTCACCACAACACGAGAGCATGATTTGATCCCCACGAAAAAAAATCAAACAATACGGGCGAATCAGTCGAGTAAGGGTGCCCATCTGCGCCCAACCTCGAATCAACCAAGGTATCGCAGCTGGGAAACCAAGAAACCCATATAAAGGACCTTCTTTTCACGAAGAATCACGGTTCCCAACAGTGAGGACTGAGGAGCGTATAAAGCTACCCGATCTAAAGCCGATGTCGTCGCTGGCGATCCTCCTTCCATCTCCGATCAAGGCAGAGGGGGCTCCCAATAATAGAAGAACCGGCGTAGAGGGAAACAGAGATGCGAATCAAAATAGGTGCAGCCTGGAGGCGAGCAATAGATGGGAAGAATAAAACAAAACTGGCAATCGGATTACGTGTGCTGATATTATTTTGTATTGTTTAAATTTATTTTGCAATATTTCATTGAATTTACATATCTGGAATTTTAAAATTTAATCTAAAATATTCTCTCTTCAAGATCACAAAATTATTACCACTCTAGGAGTTTATAAAATGACTTGAAAGATCTCATCGCAAAGCTACTACACTCTAGACGTCTACGAAACTAACAAGTAACATCACGAAGTTATTATTACTCTAGATATCAATGAAACAAAAACATGAATCTGAACCTTGTGAAATAACCTCTAACACAAGGAACATCATCCTCAAAATAGCATTAGTTGAGACACACAAGAAGAACCACACCAGAAACCGCCAATTAATATTGAGCCTTTGTAAGTTGTTCGTTGTCTCGATATAGCCTTCTACATGCCTTGAATAATCACTGGACTAAAAAAATCTTTGTCCCAAAGCCCCTCACAATCGAGCACCGGAAACATATGTGGAAATTGGACTTCTCTTGTTGTTGGCATAAAGAACACAGTTTGTTGGTTACATATGACATTCTATCCATTATCCTCAATCATCCATGAACCACTAACTAAAGGATGAGTCAGTGCTTAAGTAGCAAACTAGTCCTCCAAATAACCGATGACCAATAAACCATGGTGGCACGTAGTCTAAACAATTCATATGTGTTGACGCCCTCTTCTTTTCCCCTACAAATCATTCTATCATCTTCATGTTCACCGCTCCTTAGTTCCCCATTCTTTGCAATCAATTATCACGAATCTATAATAAGCGCTTGTCAAAAGAGAATTTGACAACTTTCCTTGCCAATGCCAAAAATCTACACCTTTAGACTACGTTTAGTAGGGTGTAATCTGCCTTGTAATGTAATCAGGATTACAAGGCTGATTATTTTGTTTGTTTTAACTTTAAACCTGTAATGTAATGTAATCTCGATTACAAAAGGTAGTGAAGTTTTGTAATCTGGATTACAAAGCAAATACTATGTAATCCGATTACAATACGATGTTACTGTTTAACCAAAATTTGAATGCCGAATATACCCTTAGTTAGTCGACCGCCAGTCGGCCGTCGCCGCCGGTCACCGGTCGCCGACCGCCGCCGTTGGCCATCGTCGCCGCCGCCGCTAGTCGCCGGCCGCCACCGCCGGTCGTCGGCCATCGCCGCCGCCGACCGCCATCGCCGGTCGGCGGCGACCGCCACCGCCGCCGTCGCCGATCGCCCGGTCGTCGCCGCTGGTCATCGGTCGCCGGGCACCGTCGTCGTCGTCGGTCATCGCCGCCGTCGTCGGTCGTCGCCGGCCGCCGTTGCCGTCGGTCGTCAGTCGCCACCGTCGCCACCGCCGATCACCGGCCGTCGCCGACCGCCGATCACCGGTCGTCGCCGACCGCCGTCGTTGTCGCGGTCGCCGGCCGTCGATCGTCGGCCGTCGCCAGTCGACCGTCATCGGTCACCGGACGTAAACTCCAACAGAGGTGCGGCGATCCGTCGATAGAAGTCGCATGATACTTTTGTCATTTTATAATAATATGAATTACATTCCTTATAAAAAATAATGGATACCAAACAAAAGAATATAATCACCCTTGTAATCAAAGATTACATACATTATATTACCAAACGTAGTAATGTAATCAAGATTACATTACATTACATTACATTATAAATTTGATTACATTACAAGTTCGATTACATTACACTCAACCAAACGTAGCCTTAAGGTAGTGGTGGCTCACTCATCCAACCCAAAGTGAATGCATCTTATTTTGAACATTCCAAAGTGTCTGGCATAATAGAGCGTTGTTCCAAGCTTACAAATCCCTAAGACCATAACCCCCTTCTTCATTCAGTAAATATATTGTTGTTCAAGAGATTGGTGGATACTTAGTAGACCAAATGAAAGATCAACACATACCATCGAGTTTATCAATCAGCACACAAGGCCTTGGTAACATTCAACATCTTGAAGCACAGAACGTATTAACTCTAATCGGCCAGCATAAGATAAGATATGTTTAGGCCATGTTGCAACCTTCTTCGCCACCCCATCAAGTAAATAACTGTAGTTAGCTATGTGAAGCCTCTCTGTCGCTAGGGGAATGTCAAGATATTTAAACAGGAAAGTACCCTACTGAAATAAGATGATTTAAAGTATATATATTATTACGAGCTTGATCATCGACACTGGCCATGTAAATATTGAACTTCAATGGATTAACTCGGAGTCCGACCTTGTCGCCAAAATCTCTGAACACCTCCGCTAAGATAGAGATAGTAGAGATATCAGCTCTTGCAAACATCAATAGATCATCAGCATAAGCTAGGTATGTAATTTAGACACCTCCACACATAGGATTAAAGTGAAAACCAGACATGATCTGACAGTTGTTTTCGGACATGACGTGATTGGGATCGACCTTACCATTGGCTGGTATGTGACTTTTTCTAATGATATCCTATTTACCTCTTTATAAAAAAAAAAGAGTGAAAACCGGACTGCCATGATACATTCTTTAGTTCTCTAAAAAACACCTCCAAGCATAGTGCGAAAAACAAGGGTGAAAGTTGATCTCCTTGCCTCAAATCTTGCCTCCCACCAAAAAACCCATGCATACCACCATTGATACTTACAGAGCAAGAGACCGTGGAGACACATTCATGAATCCAAGTTTGGAATTGCTGAGGAAAATCATAACCAACAAGCGCCGATATCACTGGCGAAGCCAAGATTTCCAGCCCGCCCGGGCTATAAATGTTCTCCAAATAGTTCTCCGGCCTAAAGACCATATTTTTATATTTAGCAATAAAAAATTAATAGCTAAAATGGGCTAAAATATAGCCCATTTTAGCTGGTCCACCCAGGCTACAGCCCGGGGAAGCTTACACCTGCCTCCGCCATTGGCCGATATAAGAAAACCCCAATCTACGCTATCAAAAGCCTTCTTCAAGTCAACCTTGATCATTCATCTTGCCGATATGCATTTGCGGGCATACTTCCCTCAATAATTCATATGTGTTGTACCCGAAGGATGCCCACATATCTCCACAATGGTATGATATTATCCACTTTAATACTATACCCTTATAGCTTGCCAATGAAGATATCCTACATCCTTTTAAATTTATGATCTTTACCAAATCTTTTCAATGTGAGACTTTAATTGAACCCCAACAATTCTCCCCTCAAACAAGGACCATAATTACTCTCTTGGTCCGGGCCTCTCCACGAGCATCCACATTCGGTCACCCTAACCTACTCACCCCCATGCAAGTATCCGGTTACTCTGACAAACTCTGGATCTACCCTCAACTATATTCAAGGCCACCCCACATGGCATCTGGTCTGGACTATGGTTTTGATACCATTTGTTGTACCCAAAGGATGTCCACATATCTCCATAATGACATGATATTGTCCACTTTGAACATAGGCCCTCATAACTTTGCTCTTGGGCTCTTCCCAAAAGCCTCATGTCAATGAAGATATCCTATATCCTTTTAAATTTATAATCTTTACCAAATCTTTTCAATATGTGACTTTAATTGAACCCCAATACTATGCAAGATTAATGTTCTCCCCAATGGAACAGCCTTAAATAAAAGTCACTTGCGTCGGATCTAATAAAACATCTATGACCTTCGCCAACACCTTTGAGATGATCTTGTAGAAGAACGTACAACACAATATTGGCCGGAAGTTCGAACCCCGTGGTGAATGATTAGATTTGGATATTGCACAATCTAGGTGTAATTCTATTGCTTGAGAAGCCGCCTATGCTAGAAAAACTCACAAATTGCAGCCAAAAATTTTGCTCGTACTGTGTCCCGTGCTGAGGTAAAGAACTTGGCATTAAACCCATCGGGATCGGGGGCTTTATCCTTCCCAATATCAAATAGTGCAAGGCGAATCTCCTCATCGACTATGTGCATGGTTAGCTTCTTCATTTGGCCGCCAGACAGCTTCCTTCCTTCCATGTTACCACTGTCCAATGGAATACAAGGTTCGCTAGCGCCCAACAACCCTTGAACATATACCAAAAACTCATTGTCAACCTTCTCCAAACTAGATGTTCGTTCTCCGGACTATTTGATGATGACATTCCTCTATTGGGACCTTGACGTCCGCTAGAGGGGGGGTGAATAGCGTCTCACCCAAAACTTTACTTCCTATAATGTTAGTGCACAGCGGAATACAAAAGCAAACTAACAAATACAAAAGTTAACCTAAAACAAGAAGGAAGAAGACAACAAACCAAACACAAACCCTAACACAAGGCGTGTACGTGGTTCGGAGATAACTTGCTCCTACTCCACGGCGTGTCCGTAAGGTGGACGATCCCTCAATCCGTCGGTGGATTAGTCCCCGGCAAACTCCGGCTAGCTCAACCTCCTTGTGGGTGGAGAAACCTCACCACAACTCCAACCAAGACCTCTTGGCACACAAAGATCTCTTGAGTACTTTGGTGACTACTAATTAGGCTTTAACCAAGTCTAATTTCGTCACCTTGGCCGGCCAACCCAAGCTCCTTCTTATAGAGCTTGGAGCAAATCAGAAAGCTGATTTGCCCGTTACCAGTCGACTGGTCAATGCACCAGTCGACTGGTGCCAACGGCTATCTCAACGGCTCTCTGCTACAGTGCATCAGTCGACTGCTACAGTACTGCTACAGTAGCGCTACAGTGAACCCTAATTTTAGGATTTTGCCTCGAGTACATTCACTCAGCACTCGTTCTCTCCCGACCAACCTAGACCTAGCCTTCTAGCCTCCTCCATCAGCCTCGCGTCCCTCGGATGTCTCCCCATCCTTCACGTCTTGCCTTCTGGAGCTTCCTTCGGCCTTGTCCATATTGTCGGGTCTTCCTTTGCCAAGAGGCTCCTCACCTCCGGGGCTTCATCCATTGCCAAGTCACACTTGGACTTACGTTGCCAAGACTACATGCTTGGACTTACACCGCTAAGACTCATTCTTGGACTTTCCTCCTTTGCCAAGATCACACTTGGACTTTTCTTGTTGTACTTGTATCCTGCACACTCACAATGCATATCAAATACAACAATAAACCTAACTTAAACTTTTGCCCAAACATCAAAACCTAGGGCACCTAGATTGCTCCAACAATCTCCCCCTTTTTGATGTTTGGCAACCTGTTTAAGTTAGGGAAACATAAATGCAATACATATGCAAATAAATATGCAAATCAACTCATGCATAAATAATGGAACCTAAATCCCTAGGCTCCCCCTTCACCTAAGCTCCCCCTTGAGCTAGGATTTCTCGCAAAGGTAAACTTCTCCCCCTTTGCCTAAACAATCGCTCCCCTTTACCTAAGCTCCCCCTTGAGTTAGGATTTCTTGCAAAGGTGTATAGGTTTCCCACTTAAACCTAGACTTCTCCCCCTTTGTCATACATCAAAAAGAGCTCCAAATATCCCAATTGTTGAAAACATGTCATCCAAATTGACCCTAAACTCATGTATTTATCCCCCATTGATCTCATACATTTAAACGAGTTGACACGGTCAAGAACAATGTCGAAAAACACTTTTAGGCTGGTATCAGTCGACTGAACTAGGTACCAGTCGACTGCCCCCTTCGACAGAACCTCACAGAAACATTCTGTGGTCGAAATCTACTGTTACCAGTCGACTGGTATCGGCACCAGTCGACTGGTATCGACAAAATGAGCTTACAGAAACATTCTGTGCTCAAAAACACTGTTACCAGTCGACTGGTATCTGTACCAGTCGACTGGTACCCTATTTCTGAAAAAATCAGCCTTTTCAGGCCAACTTCAGAAATGCACCAGAAATTCCACAGACCTCCAAAATTTCCCAAATTTTGTGGAGAGGTCTATTGTACTCATGTCTACTTGGGAAAAATATATATAAAAATATATTTATCACAGATACCAAGATTGACACAAAATTCAAAACTAGCTAAATGGTTCAATTAAACCTTGACCTAAAGTCCTAGTTTTGGCTTCCTCTTGATGTATCTGCCCATACTAAACCATAATGCATTACTAGCATTAGTTTATATGGCATCTCTACATCAAAAACTAATTTTCATGCAATATGAACCCAATTCATATTTCTATGCATGAAACTCAACTCAATTGTGCCAACCCACTATGTTAGAGACTTAAGTCCGTCTCCTAACCACTTGACACATTTGATAACCCATCTACCATGGGTCCCAAAGGCTCTTCCTAACCTTAGGAATCTTAACCTTAGTCACCTCCCTTGGTGATTCATCCACTATGGCTAGGTCACTTCGGTGCACCTCGGGTGACACTTGGCCTACAAAACTCACCTTCTTAACCTTAGACACATTGTCTTTGGTTAATTTCTTCTTGTCCTTAACCTTGGGCATCCCATCCTTGCCATAATTATATGCCACCCTAGAATATTCCTTCTTATTGGCCTTAGATGACTCTCCCTTATCCTTGGTCACACCTCCCTTACCAATGTCATGTGCTACCTTAGCACTTGACCTCTTTTTGGTCTTGGAGGGACCTAATTTGACATTTTTAGGTTTTTGACTACCCAAATACATGTCAAGTCCTTTAGGTCCAATAATGAACCTCTCTAGGACTTTCTCCATTTCCTCAAGCTTTCCCTTCAAGACTTGATTTTCTAATTCTAGGGTTCTAACCCTAAAGTCAACATGTCCACCTTGGACATGCCTAGACCTACCCACCTTCCTAGGCATATGTCTCCCTTTCTTGGGATTAATGCTTAGGTTTTCACCCACTTTCCTTCCCTTAGGCAAAGTGGTTTGGGTCTTAATAGGTCTACCCTTAGTGTATGATTTCTTAGGGTTATCTACCGTGTTAACCCTATTCCTATCATTATACCTAAATCCATGATTATGCTTGGGTAAATAATCTACATTATTTCTAACAAGCATATAAGAATTAGAGCTTGGATCAAGCTTCAAAATAGGGATTACCTTCCCTTTTACCTTTGAAGCTCCCCCTTGACTTGTGCTCCTCTTCTTTTCCCATTTCTTCAAGTGCGCCAATTTCTTGAGCTCTCCTCTCCTTGGGCACTTTGTGTGGTAGTGACCCCACTCACCACATGTAAAGCACCTAATGTGCTTCTTCTCCTTCTTCTTCCTACAACTCACATTAGTTTCTAAATTAACTTTAGTGAGTTTAGGGTTTACTTCCTTTACCTTCTTGAGCGAAGGACACCTACTCTTGTAGTGCCCCATCTTACCACACTCAAAGCATTTGATGTGGTCCTTTTTGCTCTTCTTGGTAGTTGAGGTGGAGGGTTGAGCTTCCAAGATCTCCTCTTCCTTGGATTGCTCTTCTTCCTCTTCACTTGAAGATGTGGATGGTTCCACTTCTTCCTCCCTTGAAGATGTGGATGATACATCCTCATCTTCCTTCTCCTCCTCGGATGTTGAGCTCGTGTCAACATTCGATTGGTCCTTCTCTTCTTGGACCAATGAGTCCTTCTCCTTGGGTTCCTCCTCTTCTTGGATTTGTGTAGGACTCTCATGAAGCGCAATTACCTTTTTCCAAAGGTCACTTGCATTCTCGTATTCACCTACATTCAATATCGCATTAGGAGGTAATAAATTAATTAAAATTCTAGTTACCTCCTTGTCCGTCTCTGATTGCTCCCTTTGCTCCTTGGTCCAATATCGATGTCGGAGACGTTTTCCCTTCTTGTCAGTTGGAGTTTTAAACGGTTCCTCCAACGCAATCCATTGGTCCCAATTCATTTGGAACCACATCTCCATGCGCTTCCTCCAATAGTCGAAGTCCTCGCGCTCGTATGGAGGTGGGATTCGGATGTCCCATCCGAGAGGTCCCTCCGACTCCATCTTCTTCCTCTAGCCGCTCACTTGGCGATTAGTCCAACAAGAGCTAACCTCGCTCTGATACCACTTGTTGGGACCTTGACGTCCGCTAGAGGGGGGGTGAATAGCGTCTCACCCAAAACTTTACTTCCTATAATGTTAGTGCACAGCGGAATACAAAAGCAAACTAACAAATACAAAAGTTAACCTAAAACAAGAAGGAAGAAGACAACAAACCAAACACAAACCCTAACACAAGGCGTGTACGTGGTTCGGAGATAACTTGCTCCTACTCCACGGCGTGTCCGTAAGGTGGACGATCCCTCAATCCGTCGGTGGATTAGTCCCCGGCAAACTCCGGCTAGCTCAACCTCCTTGTGGGTGGAGAAACCTCACCACAACTCCAACCAAGACCTCTTGGCACACAAAGATCTCTTGAGCACTTTGGTGACTACTAATTAGGCTTTAACCAAGTCTAATTTCGTCACCTTGGCTGGCCAACCCAAGCTCCTTCTTATAGAGCTTGGAGCAAATCAGAAAGTTGATTTGCCCGTTACCAGTCGACTGGTCAATGCACCAGTCGACTGGTGCCAACGGCTATCTCAACGGCTCTCTGCTACAGTGCATCAGTCGACTGCTACAGTAACGCTACAGTAAACCCTAATTTTAGAATTTTGCCTCGAGTACATTCACTCAGCACTCGTTCTCGCCCGACCAACCTAGACCTAGCCTTCTAGCCTCCTCCATCAGCCTCGCGTCCCTCGGATGTCTCCCCATCCTTCACGTCTTGCCTTCTGGAGCTTCCTTCGGCCTTGTCCATATTGTCGGGTCTTCCTTTGCCAAGAGGCTCCTCACCTCCGGGGCTTCATCCATTGCCAAGTCACACTTGGACTTACGTTGCCAAGACTACATGCTTGGACTTACACCGCCAAGACTCATTCTTGGACTTTCCTCCTTTGCCAAGATCACACTTGGACTTTTCTTGTTGTACTTGTATTCTGCACACTCACAATGCATATCAAATACAACAATAAACCTAACTTAAACCTTTGCCCAAACATCAAAACCTAGGGCACCTAGATTGCTCCAACATCCTCTTGTTGTTGTGCTTCACTAAATCATAGGAAAACTTGATACACTTGTTGCTATTCTTGAAATAAACACTCTTAACTCTTTGTTGATAAAAAGTCTTCTCCACCTCTACAAGTAGTGTAATTTTCTTCCTTAGTGTTCCCTCCCCCCCCCCCCCCCCCCCCCCCCATCCCCCTCGGCGGCGCGCGTGATAACTATCATTTTATCATCATATTTTGATCCATACAGGTATACATTTTAATCTTCTCATATGTTAAAGTCATGTTTCATGAGTTAGAGCCATTTTATGGACCTAATTACAAATTATATCATATTTGTGGTATTTGATGCTAATATTTGGTTATATTCTTTGTAGGCATCAAGGGATCATGGATCCGAGGTTGACCAAACCAGATTGAACACGAATCCAAGCTTAAATGAAGAGATCAAGCTCTGGAGCAATCTAGATCGTCCATTAAAGATTAAGAGAGATCTAAGCCATCCATTGAAGATTTGGTCCATCCGAGCTAGGAGAGAGTAGATCAGGACCCTTGATGAAGATCTGAGCCTTTGGATCAGATTTAGATCAAATCTCACCGTTGGATTATACTCTGAGAAATCTCATCCGTCCATTCAGATCTCAGATCTGGTTTAAAAGGGAGAAGCTACAGCGCTTTTTCCTTCGTCAATTTGCTACAGTCCTCGCGTCAAAAACAGAGGAGGTGTGATCCTTCTCCGGCGATTCTGATCCACTCCACCGCCGGCGAGCAAGCGAGGTCAAGGGCACTTCCCTTCCTGCGGTGGTCTTTCACAAGCAACCGGCGATGCCACGATCATCTGATCTCAACCCACTGCCGCGACTTCGTGCGAGAAAGAAGAAGCAGAGAAGGTGAAGAATCTGGTGGTCTCGGCCGATTCTTTTGTCTTCCAGCCGGCGATCTTTCTTCCCTGAAGCTCCGCATCCATCTGAACCATCATAAGTGTTGCTTCTTCTTTTCCTCTAATCTTGATCCATTTCCAGCCGAATTTATCTCCTCTGTTATCTTCATCACTGAGTTCTTCCTCCGATACACATCAGATCCAAGCTAGGGTTTCCTAGTTTGATTAGTTTCCTTATCTTTGATTGAATTGTTGTTTTGTTGTAGTTGATCAATGCATAGTTGATTCAAAATTCTCTTGCTATTGCTTTGAACCCTTCGGTTAAGAGTACTGTTCTTGATGTCTAAACAATTTAGGTTTGCTTAATGGTTGCAATAGGCTATTCTTGGTTATTATTTCTTTCAATGCAGTAGTTTAGATTAGTAGATTCTTTTCTTGTTACTTTCCATGAATTGAATTTTCAAATGTAGCATAAATTTTGGTTCTTATTTCTTCTATTTGTTCATAAGTCATTTCTTAAATCCCAATTTGTCTAGAAAACTCAAGCCAACAATAATTGATCCTAAGACTATCATCCTACTGTTTACATTCCTTGAGAGAGACAATCCGAGTCATCCTATACTGCATTAGTGTAGAAAGGAGTTCGGTGAAATTATTTGATACCCAAATCACGACAAAATCGGGCTTATCAAATTTGGCGCCGTTGCCGGGGAATGTAGCGGTGTTTGATACCTTAGGATTGCTTTTTTTTTTCTTTTTACATAAAAATTTGAAAAAAAATTGTTTCAATTGCTTTCATGTTCATATATCCATGTGTTTGATCTTATATGTTCCTGTGTCTCCTGATTTTATTTGCTAGTGTTTCAGTGTAAGAGCAGGAAATTTCTTTGACCATGGATCCATATTATCAGCATTTTGGAGGTGAGATGGAGAGTCGGTATTATCAGCCTAATCAACCTCAATACTATCATCCTGAGCCTCAGTATTATCATCCTCGGACTCAGTACTATCAATCTAGACCTCAATATTATCCACCCATAGAGCAGCCAAATAGGTATGAGGATACACAAGGACAATTCGCTGAGCCATATCCAGCATATCAGAGTCCACAGGGATTTCAGGGAGATTACTCACCTACTTGGCCACATCCAGTCCATCAGAGTGATCTAACTCCATGGGGAACATTTCAAGATGAAGCTCCTCCTAATTCAACACAGGACCTTAAAGAGATTATCCAGCAAATGATAGAGTATCAAAAGCAACAATTTGCAGAGATACAAAACTTTCAGATACAAGTAGACCAATTTGCATCGTCCATTAGCCAGCAACAAGCACCATGCTTCAGTGAGAAGAGGGATTGTAGTGTTTTAGATAGACCTGATATTGTTTCCAATACTCCACAAGACTCTTCTAATATTTCTTATTATGATTCTGTAGTTGTAAGGAATTCTAATTCTACTGATATTGTTGTTGTAGATGTTGTTGATGATGCAGGTACTGATGTAGATGATGATGTAAGTGTAGGGGATTGCATATTGGAAGCAATACCCCAAGAATCACCTGAGCCAGATGTTGATGATGAGAGTGTAGGGACTTATGCTGTAGAAGCAGAGCCCCAATAATCACTTTCCTTAGATACACCACCTGAGCTAGAGCCTGAACCATTACTTGATGAGGAGGAGGTCACAGTCACCATTCCAGAACTTCCAGGTACCTTTCAACATGACAAGGTTAGTATTTCTTGTAATTCATTAGAAGATTTTATAAAGGTACCATTGATTGATTTTATTGGATGTGATATATTTTTTGAACCATGTAATGTAAAAACTAATATTTTCCCATACTTGCAAGAGGTGTTATTTTTCTTTGGCTTTGTAGGTCGTCGTAGGCTTCCAAAATTGTTGCTCCATCTAAACCGCCTCCGACCTCCAGGAGGAATTTTCAAAGGAAAAATGTTGGATGAAGTGGGCTTGACCGCAACTACAATTATTCCACTCCCAACTTGGATTTTACTTCTTAACCAACTCCAACCACCGGGAAGAACCATTCCAATACCGGCATGGATTCTACTTCTAAATCGTTTACAACCGCCCGGAATAAAGGGGAGTTTGTTCCTTGTTTTTTTTTTCTTTTTGCTTTCCACTTTCTTTTACTTTTATACGTTACATTTGCATTTTGACTCCATATTTTGCACTTTGTCTAGTCTACATAGCATTTCATTTTGAATAAAACTCTCCATGAAATTGTTCTAGTAATACTTTTAAAATGGTAAAAGTTCTTTAAGTTTGACCATCAAGTTTAGGTTATTTTACATGATTGAATACTCTACTTGCATGATATTGGTTAGTGTGGTGGTGGATTTCATTGTTGATTAATTGAGTTTGATTGTCAAAAATTACCTAGAGAGGACTACTTTAAGCCTACACTTAATTATTCTTTTGTGTGGCATGCACTCACAATAATTGAAACTCTAGAACTTGCTTAGTTTCTTTTCAAAGTCACAATAGCATATGTATGCATGAAAATGAAGGATATTTTTCATTCTTGTTTCCTCATAACTCTTTACCTACTCTTTGATCTATATTCCTTCCAAATTCTAGTTGAAAAACTCACTCAACATTGTTACTTTCCACCATATTTGCTTTGCCTTCATTCTTTTGAGAGTTTGGTTGAATTCTTGATGAGTTAGCTTGACCAAGATGAGGATAAAGGTTTAGTGTGGGGGAGGAATGGAATATGTATGAGGATGTTGGAGGTTTTGGGAGTGTATATCTGTAGGAATTATATGGAAATTGAATTACAGATTTTGAATTTTTCATTGAACTGAATTCTGAATAAGGAATTTGAGCTGGAATTTTCTGTGGATTCAAAGTTTTGAAGTTGAGATGCAGCATATTAGTGGCTTTTCTCTACCATGACTTTGTGATTGAAAACATATCATGCCTAAGAACCTAATTTCTGAAATCAGAATTCTGAAATATTGAAGTATCAAGTTTATTTCCTGGATTTTGAAATAACAGAGAAGCAGTAACCCAGGAAATGTAGATTCTGCGGAAGTAATTTGGCATTTCTGTGCCAATTTGAGGAAGAGGATAGAGATTGAATTTAGAGAAGAAAAAAAATCTGCAGAAACTGCAATTCATTCACAGCAAAGATCATTTCTGAAAACTTGGTCTATCACGTGCCAATTTCTATGACACTACTAAAGGAATAGCAAGTTGCTTTCAGTTAAAAAAAAAACAAAGGACATGTTTGTTGCATTAATTTGGAAATGAATTGTGATGAGCTAGAATTGATGAAACTTAGAATTCTTTCAGTTATTCATTGCAAAAGGTCTTAAGAGACAAGATGAAAGAAGTATTGAAGTTTTGTGTAACTAAACGTGGCATATTGATACAAAGTCAAGAGTTGAAGCAGAAATTGAAATCAGTAGGTTGCTGTGCAAAATGGATTTTGAAGCCATGGGTTCATTAAATTTTTGGAAATTTAGTTGCTAATTCAGATTAACAGATGATTATCTTTCTTCTCCAGAGTTTACAAGATTTAAGACAAGAAATCTAATACTTAACAGAGAAACAAAGCTGGAACTGAAAACTGAAATTAAAGTAAATATGCAGCTTGTGTGTTGGACTGTTTGCAGCATGAGAAAGCTCAAAATGGAGCTGAAATTTTGTGCCATTGCAAGAGAAGATGTTAAGTATGAATGCCAGTCAAGTGCAGAAGAAGATGTCTATAAATTCAGAGCTTGCATTAATCAGGAAACAATTTTTATTTGGCACAAGATGGAATTGTGTGGAGTCTAATACAGTCCTGGGTTCTTGGTCTTTGCCATTTCTGGATTTGATACAATGTGCAGTAGTGCAGTTATGCCAACTTCTCAATACATTTGTTTATCAGGAAAAGCTGTAATGAACTGAATTTTTGCTGGATTTGAGTACATGTATCAATAAGTACAAGTTTAGTGCCAGTTCTATATGCTGTTTTTAATGAGTAACATTATGATTTCAAGATTGAAACCTGAGGTATCTCAATTCAATGAGCTCCTACTTATTGAAGTCTGATTAACAGAGAATTCTGTTGTAAAACCTATCTGCAGGATTTTTGCAGTGTGTTAGGTAGGCGAAGAGAACTTAACTTGATTTTCAAGAAGTGGATTCTGAAATTCAGTCCAGGAACTGAGAAATTGATGCTGTAATTATGCATTTATTGAATTTTATTTCTTTCTTAGATTCTTTTTGCTAGCCCTGATTTGTGCCAACTTTTCAATCCAGTTCTAATTTGGTGCAAAGAAGATGAAGCTGTTCTGAATTCTGCAGAGGACTAAATTATCCGTCATGCATGGAAATTTGAAGTTGAATCTCTTATATGAATTCAGTGCTGTTATCAGAGGATGAAAGTTGGGCAGCAAAGTTCTTTGATCTGGAGCCTTAATATGAAGAATGATTCCTGGAATTCTGGAGCTGCAACTCTTTAATTTCCTGCTGAATTCTGATTCATATTCTAGCAACGGAATTCTGAAACTGCTGTTGTGATTGGAGTTGTTGGGACTATGCATATTGCAACTGAATTTTGCTGGTATTGAATTCTAGATTGATGGTCACAAAACAGAATTCAGAATGAAGAATCTGATCAGTGAGGTTTTGAAGCTGAATTTAGTAACACAAAGGTTGAGTATTAAGTTGAGGGCACATTGTATCAAGGTTATTGGATAGCTATTCAATTGAATAAGAGTTTGGTTTAATCTTTTGTTTACTCATTGACAAATGGTATTCAAGTTTCAATAGTTGGAAATCTGGAAAATTCTTGTAGATTGGATTTGAAACAATCTGTGGTAGAAATTGCAAGGTGGGAAATCAATTAAAGAAAAGGGAAGTTTACATTACTTGAATCATTAGAGTCATGCAATAACCATTCCACCAAATGGACCCTGTTTATAATGAATTCGGATCTAAAAAAAAAAAATCAGAAACAGTGAAAGGAAGTAAAAAGAAATTCTGCAGAAAGGAAAAATAGTGGCTAAAAGAATATCATGGCATTGGATACATGTGTGTTTGAATTGTCCGAGAAGGCCAATGGTTTAAGTGTGGAGGAGAGAGTTCTTCATTAGTTGTTGTGAGATTGTTTTAGTCTCCAAGTGATGGAAACAAGTTGAAAAACAGTGAAAGAAAGAGAAAAAAATTGAAGAAACAGTGGCAAATCAAAAAGAGAGTATCAAATGTGGAGATAGAGTATCAAGATTCTGTGTTTGTATTCAAATTGAAGGAGAGGTTAGCTTGATACTTTGAAATGGTAATAACAAATGATATTCATCTTTTTACACATCAAAATGGTCAACTCATCAAGTATATTCCTCCAATACTCTTATCTTCTCATTTTTCTTCATTAAATTCTTTTCTTTTGCCATTTTATTCACTTTAATTGTTCTTCTTGATTCCATGTTCAATTTTTGATAATAAATCCTTTTGATTCATGTATGCTATGTTTTATGGTGGTGGAGAATTAGAAAATAAGCAAGCTTATGGTAGTGAAATGTTGTGAGTTGCATTGAGTTGAACTCCACTAATATGAGGGCTAGAATAGGTGAATACCTTGAGAGATTGCAATTTGCTTAATTTTTCAATTGGATTGAAACTACCATACCTACTGATTATTGTTTGGATCGAATTCATGATTGTTTGTGATCTTTAGATGGTCTTAGTTAAATTCCTATTACTATCTTCTAGGTATTGCTAGGGAATTATTGTGGAGTTGTTTGTTTTAGTTGTTTATTTGTTTTGTTTGCTTGCACGGGACGTGCAAGAATAAGTGTGGGGGAATTTGATAACTATCATTTTATCATGATATTTTGATCCATACAGGTATACATTTTAATCTTCTCATATGTTAAAGTCATGTTTACATCATGTTTCATGAGTTAGAGCCATTTTATGGACCTAATTGCAAATTATATCATATTTGTGGTATTTGATGCTAATATTTGGTTATATTCTTTATAGGCATCAAGGGATCATGGATCCGAGGTTGACCAAACCAGATTGAACACGAATCCAAGCTTAAATGAAGAGATCAAGCTCTGGAGCAATCTGGATTGTCCATTCAAGATTAAGAGAGATCTAAGCCATCCATTGAAGATTTGGTCCATCCGAGCTAGGAGAGAGTAGATCAGGACCCTTGATGAAGATCTGAGCCTTTGGATCAGATTTAGATAAAATCTCACCGTTGGATTATACTCTGAGAAATCTCATCCGTCCATTCAGATCTCAGATCTGGTTTAAAAGGGAGAAGCTACAGTGCTTTTTCCTTCGTCAATTTGCTACATTCCTCGCGTCAAAAACAGAGGAGGTGTGATCCTTCTCCGGCGATTCTGATCCACTCCACCGCCGGCGAGCAAGCGAGGTCAAGGGCACTTCCCTTCCTGCGGTGGTCTTTCACAAGCAACCGGCGATGCCACGATCATCTGATCTCAACCCACTGCCGCGACTTTGTGCGAGAAAGAAGAAGCAGAGAAGGTGAAGAATCTGGTGGTCTCGGCCGATTCTTTTGTCTTCCAGCCGACGATCTTTCTTCCCTGAAGCTCCGCATCCATCTGAACCATCATAAGTGTTGCTTCTTCTTTTCCTCTAATCTTGATCCATTTCCAGCCGAATTTATCTCCTCTGTTATCTTCATCACTGAGTTCTTCCTCCGATACACATCAGATCCAAGCTAGGGTTTCCTAGTTTGATTAGTTTCCTTATCTTTGATTGAATTGTTGTTTTGTTGTAGTTGATCAATGCATAGTTGATTCAAAATTCTCTTGCTATTGCTTTGAACCCTTCGGTTAAGAGTACTGTTCTTGATGTCTAAGCAATTTAGGTTTGCTTAATGGTTGCAATAGGCTATTCTTGGTTATTATTTCTTTCAATGCAGTAGTTTAGATTAGTAGATTCTTTTCTTGTTACTTTCCATGAATTGAATTTTCAAATGTAGCATAAATTTTGGTTCTTATTTCTTCTATTTGTTCATAAGTCATTTCTTAAATCCCAATTTGTCTAGAAAACCCAAGCCAACAATAATTGATCCTAAGACTATCATCCTACTGTTTACATTCCTTGAGAGAGACAATCCGAGTCATCCTATACTGCATTAGTGTAGAAAGGAGTTCGGTGAAATTATTTGATACCCAAATCACGACAAAATCGGGCTTATCAGCGCGCGAGAAGACTCCTTTGCCCTTTTTACTTTTTTCGAAATGTGTTGGAAGTGTTTGTTATCTAGAGATCATAGCTTACCCTTCAACATGTGAATTTCGCCTTTAGCCTAGGCATTTCCATAAATTGATACCCTCCGAAAGGCCTCTATCAAATCTTGAAAGCCACCGTGCAACGTCCACATGTTAAAAAATATGAAAGACTTATTCCATCCCCTCTCCATTGCCAGTGTGGAAACTATGCTAAAAATTCTGAAAAACTTATTCCACCCCCTCTCCATTGCCAGTGTGGAGACTATACTATGCCACATGAATGATTAGAAAGACAATAAGACGCTATAAACTCCGTATAACTCTTATAATCCACCAATAATCAATGTGAGTTAACTAAGATAAGATGAAGCTTACAAATAAGTTTAAAATATTCTTGACATTACAAAATTTAGTTATTTTTTAAATATTTTAGACACAATTTGAAAAGTAAGTAAAAATATTTAAAAAAATCATCCACAATTTATGTATGGGAGTAAAAGATGATATTATTCTACAAGTAATTTAATATTATCGATCTCATAGTAAAATATAAACAGATAAATTAAATAAAATATTTTATTCTAAAATAGCGACCCTTTACCTGAGAAATTCCAACAAGATATTTTATATTCATTAATAAATTAACTCCAAAACCTAGTAAACTAAATATTCATAATACCATATAGGTACCAATTACACCATTCCAGGACACATTACAGAAATTGACCATATGTAAATAATGTCCCCGTGCAATTTGCCCAATAAATGATTTTAAATAAAAAAATTTAAAAGATTATTCTTGAAATTCACACGGAGCCGTAGTACTGTTTAAACGATTTTGGCTCACTTATTTTTGGATTTTTTAAACTAAAAACAGATTTTTAAACTAAAATTTTTCAAATATTCCTTGAAACTCGAAGTCTTTTTTTAAATGAATTATTATGATTCCTTAAAAATAATTACGTACTTTTAAAACGGAGCCTTAGGACAATTTAAATGAGTTTGGCTCACTTACTTTTTGGATTTTATAAACTAAAAACAGATTTTTAAACTAAAATTTTTTAAATATTCCTTGAAACTCCAAGTCTTTTGTTAAATGAATAATTTTGAATCCTTAAAAATAATTATGTACTTTTAAAACGGAGCCTTTAGTACAATTTAAATTATTTTGGCTCACTTATTTTTTGGATTTTTTAAACTAAAAATAGATTTTAAACTCAAAATTTTTAAATATTCCTTGAAACCCCATGTCTTTTGTTAATTGAATTATTTTGAATCCACTAAAAAATTTTAAATATTCCTTGAAACTCCAAGTCTTTTGTTAAATGAATAATTTTGAGTCTTTAAAAATAATTATGTACTTTTAAAACGGAGCCTTTAGTACAATTTAAATTATTTTGGCTCACTTATTTTTTGGATTTTTTAAACTAAAACTATATTTTGAAACTCAAAAATTTTAAATATTCCTTGAAACCCCATGTCTTTTGTTAATTGAATTATTTTGAATCCTTAAAAATAATTACGTACTTTTAAAATGGAGCCTTTAGTACAATTTAAATTATTTTGGCTCACTTATTTTTTAGATTTTTTAAACTAAAAACAGATTTTTAAACTCAAAAATTTTTAATATTCCTTGAAACTCCAAGTATTTTTTTAAATGAATTATTTTAAATCCTTAAAAATAATTATGTACTTTAAAAATATTTTTAACTAAAAATTGAAATGTTTTTTATAGGACAGAATTTGGTGTGTGTGTGTATCATAATAATAATAATAATAATAATAATTTATTTTTAGTCTCTAGTTTTTTTATGATATTTTTTATGGATACTGCCATTTTTGTGAAAATAAGAAATTATGTAGAGATTTGTGGGAGTTTCCTCTAGAATACCAAGGTCTTTTTTAATTGAGAAAAAAGTTGTCTTGAGTTGTATAAGTGATTTGGGATTTGAAAACACTCATGAAAACCTTAATCATACCCAAAAATAACTTATTTATTTTTTAAAAAAGTATTAATAATATTCTTAGAGTTTCAAAAACTTATTTATATTTTTAGTTAAAAATATACATCCATGAGTTTTAGTTTTTTATTTGTAAAGATTAATTAATTCTTAATGACCATCTTAAACGCATTTTAATTTTTTTTATATAGAAATCACTCTCACATGTGAAATGCACTTTTTTATTTGTTAAAAATTATAAAATCTTAATCTTAATTTTTGATATAAAAATGGTTAAAAACAATCTTAATTTTTTTAATTAAGGGAATGACCAATTAGTCATCTAAGGAAGAAAATAAATAAATTATATTTTCATAACAAATACACATTGAATTAAACAGATAATTAACTCTTTTTAATTTTCATAAAATAATTTAAATTATTCCAGTCCTTTGGTTTTTCTAATTTATACTAGCTAAATCTATAGTTGAATAAGAATAGAGCAAAGATCAGTAAATAGACACATTAATACATATTCACATCATCCCTTAATTCATACATGTATACATATGAGTGCAAATTGTTTAACAGAAACAAAGGATTGAACCATGGAAAACAAAACTACACAAAAATATCAAACATGTAATCCAGATTTTCTTCTTCATCCCAGTTTTTCTTCTTCGTTCAAATGCCATTTAGCCTTCACTCAGCTGCTTCTGCAAATCTGCAAATGAAGACTGTCAAATGGTTACTTTCTGCTGTAATATCTGTCAATATTAATTTGTTTGCTATAAATAACATAAATCCAGCATGACTGCATATCCAATACCGTCACAGGCTTCCTTCCTCATTGTTCTGCCGGTGCCATGCAGCAAAACCATTTCTTCTGCTATCGCAATGAGATGATTAATTAATTATCAAATGTAAACGAAAATCTATAAGAGTAAATAATTATCTTACAGCATGTGCCTTGGAAGTATAAGGTCCTTGTTTAAAAGCCATCTCCTCCTTGCTAGACTTCCTCTGTTCGTTAGTCTTGGCACTTGTTTTCCTCTCATCTCGAGCTTTGTTAAAGATCACAGTGAAGCCCTCTGCAGAAGCAGGATCATTGACATCCCACTCGCCAAATTTGGGCAGAGGACGACCCTTGTCCTGTCCAAGTCAAAGAAACACATAATTAATTCTAAAACTTATATCATGAATTATGAAGATTTTTTGTACGAGCAAATATACTGGAAAACAGAGGTTTGGATCTATCATCCATTGGCTGAATAGCGAGGTTAAAGAAGAGAGGAAAAGAAACCAGAAACTATTGAAACAAAAGGTGCTGAATATAAACGCTCGAGACTTACAGTCATTCTCCTTTCGAGAAATCGAGAGGAGGAAATGAAGAGGAGGGGAGGCGGCGGAGGAGGAGAGAAACCAAAAGGGAGATGGTTCAACGATTTACGTCAAAGGAGGGGCATGTTTATAGTCCGTAACAACTGTTGATAGGCCGCCATTAACGGGAGACACAAATAGCCATCCAAGAAGAGGAGTTTAGTTAATTAAAACTCTTTTATTTTTTTTGTTTTGAAAAAAATGAAGTAGATTAAAACGGATCTTGATTTTTGGTTTGGTTCTATTTCAAAATTTATTTTTTCTCAATTTGGCGTTAGTTTCGATCAACAAAAATAGATGTCTATTACAAGCCTAGGTATATTTTTGCAATTGATTTTAATTATAAATATCAAATGGAATGTATTTAAATTATTTTCTAAAAATATTAGTTTTATGGATTTTAGACCTACTAATATCTTTCAACTTTTTTTTTCATAAAAATAAGTTCAAATAAATTCCGCGAGTTTTTTTTTTTTTTTAAATGTGATCATAAGTGGAGATAACCATAAAACTTCATTTTCATTTTTTTATAGGTTCATCATTTGATGTATCTGTCCCTAAGCATTTCACTAATATTCTTTCTTTATGCATATCATTTTTCTTAAACTTAACACTACACGAGCTGAAAAATAAGTTGCTTTGTTTTTATTAGAAGAACAAAATCTTTACATCTTGTATATTTGATGCTTAATGTGCATCCCGATGCAGTATAAATTTAATGCAATTACACCTAAATGTGGACTGGTAACTTTATCAGACCAACAGTCAGATCATCTTCTCGAATTTATCAAGCTTTTTAACTCTTTGCATGGATCTGAGTACTAGAATCAGGAAGACACCTGCATGTTTGTAAGGAGTGAGTACACTACCAAGTTTACAGAATTTTTTTTTAAAAAAATTAACAGACCATCTTGATCTGTGAGTGCACAAAAGAAACAAAATAAAGGCAGGGAATAATGTTAGTAAAGCTGAAGAAATTGTTTAATTGTCCCTCATCTCGTTTAAGGAGCTATACCAGAATTAAATGTCATGGTAGGTGGAGATATCCTAGTGGCAGCAGAGGTGGAACCATCACTTGGTTCCCTCCACTGTCTGGAATGAAAGTAAATCACGGGGGTTTAGTCTAGCAATAGCAGCTCATGCAAGGAAGGATTGAGACAATCAACGGAATATTTTACACCAGCTAGGACAATTGACAGCAACACTCTTGCATGAACTAGCTGTGCTAGACAGAACAAATATCACAACTCAAAAACAAACGAATAGTCACTATTTTGCTACCACTCAGAAATCTGGTGGTGATCATGAAACAAAAATTGCAACTAAAAAACCTTAAGTTGCCTGGACAAGGAGGTGGTGAGTAAAGCAGGATGCAAACAGTGGTGCAGAAGGGCAAGCCATCCTTTCTTTGATGATAAAGGGTTATTCCTATATCAATAGAGAATAAATGGAGAGTTAAAGCTACTCCATCTTTAAAGATTCAAGCTTACCCGACAATGACTGTGTGGATCGCCAATCTTGTGTGCTGGAGAAAAAATCCACAAAATGGGGCGGTTTGGATCAGTGAATATGTTGATTAGCTTACTATGTCACTGGAGGTGACAGCACCACAATGAAACTGGGGATCATCGACTACTCAGCTGTACTCACCGCACTTAAAATAAATGTTCACTATGCAAGATGAGTTTGCATCCGTGAAGACTATAGATTGCTTCAATCAAACAAAGTTCAAAATTTGCAGTTTTGTTAATATCTATGTTAGACTAATCACTCACCAGCGCCAATAAAAGATCCATTTGCAATCAGTTGGTTTCCCAGACTGCTCAGTGTGACTCCAATATTCAGTAAGGTTCCACTTGCGGCAGTATAAATGGTAGCCATCTGCAACACTGAGGCTTTTCTTGCAGCTCTTTCTGACTGGAGAATGAGTAAATCATAAAGAATCCATGAATCACATTTAAGTTCTAAAATCTTGACATGGATATTAACACATGGTAGCAATCAAGAGGAAAAAAGGGGAATGGTAAGTGAACAAAGAATGCCAGTCAATTAGCAGCACAGCTATAAAAGCCACAAAGGTACATAAAGTAACAATTTCATTATTTAATTATATTACTTCCATTTTTACAATCAGGTTATTTAAGTACACAAAACAATTGGTATGATATTCATTATTATTTCAAACGAAAATGAACAGAAAAAAAAAGGAATATTTAAAATGGCTGAACAAAAAAAATCCTAAGAATTTTACATAGTGTAAGAATATTGGTATGATTTTCACTATTATTTCAAAAATTAATAAATAGAAAAGAAGCTAAGGAATAGTCAAGACGGTTGGACAAAAAAATTCATAAGAATTTTACATAAAATGTTAGAAAAAAAATTTTCTAATAACCTCACACATCCATCTTAGTCTCCTCTCTACTTATTTTTGTATGTTTTATTTCCTAACTGCCAGATAGTTGACACAAGAAGTATGACCAATTGTACCACTGTCTTATAACTTATAATCTGAGACGCACATTAATCACAGAAATCCTACAAGTTCTTCATAATCACTTTATATCCTATTGACGATATTCATTAATTATAGCACCTAAATCAGTAGTAACACCTATGCAAAGACTATTTATATCACATTTTGAACCATTGAGCTTTATGCAAATTTATCAATAGTAGCACCTAGATCTTCTATCACTTTTAGTTACTCCAACTAAAATTTTCTTTTACTTTGCCTCTCACATTTTTAATTATAATCAATTCAATATGTCAAATTATAAAATCTAATCAACATATTGATACCATCACAATTCACAATCTTTTTCCCCCTCTTATTAGAAAAACTCAAAATGCTACTGTGTGATTAATTAGGTGCAACACCCTAATAGATAATAAAATGAACAGAAACAAGTTATAAGGGTTTGAATGTGTTCAAAGACAAACTTGAATTTTTATTAGAATTGATTAGAATAGAAAATGTGAGAGACAAAAGGAGACCAGTGAAAATAATTTCAAAGAATTAATGTGATATATATAATCCAGAGGTTACCATCAATATAGCCTTATGAAAGTTCAATGGCCCCATAAGATCCATGTAGCTGTATTTGGGACTCGTGACATTGTAGGTTAAACAAAATCAAATACTTGCTACATTCTTGCCTTTCCAATACATTATCACGGTTCATTTATGAGAAAAAAGCAGATCATCTTTGCCGTGGTTGTATAAATTCCACAAAGAGAAGACCAATTCACAAGATTTCTGCCAATATAGTCTCAAGAAGCCTTATCACGAGATGATGGTGGTTACAGCATTGGTTATGTAGATCATGATTAGTCAAGATTTAGTAATGCCAGGAAACCTTCAAGTATTCCTAATCAAGATTTAGTAAAGCTAGGAAACCCTCAAGTATTCCTTTCCAGCAAATGAGTCTGTAATTCTAGAACAAATCTTTCTGAGTAGTCATATTGGTCATAATTATTCTATTGAAAGGAACAAACTATATTGAATCAGCAGGAATAAGGAAGCAGGAACGACTGTGTCAAATGGATCAAATCCTACAAGTATTCTTTTTGGAGAAAAGGGTTTGAGCAAAAGCTTCTCATTCAGCAAATGCTCCAATATTGTTTCAATGGACCATTTCCCTTGTCATCCATGTCTTCAGTTACAAAAGGACTCCTTGACAAAATGCAGTTGCTTAAACATAGGAATATTGTTAAGTGCAGTAGTGCATAGTGATACCTCAAGCACTCTAACTCGGAGTTTTAGATCTCCTGACTCGAGTTGGGTCACAATGTCTTCTATTCTCTGTATCCTGTATGGCATTGAGATTGTAGAATCCCGAGCCTGCAATTAATGAAGTGAAAATGAAATCAAGAAAAAGGGAAATCTAGTCAATTACTTTGAAATTTAAAAAAAAATATTGGAAGTTGCTTGGAGCAATAATCTCAAGTTTGTGAATATTTGTAATAATTTATCAGGTAAGATTGTCGATCATGCTCATGTTATGCTACCATTAAAAGCTAGTGAATAAAGTATAAAATGGACAAGAAGTTCTGCATAGCAATATCAAAAAACATAAATTGCTAAACTAAAACTGAAATATTCTCCGAAAAAGCCATTAGCATGGTCAGGCATACAAGTGCAACTCTTATAATAACAAATTGTATATAACAAGCCATCAGACTGAGAGATGGGAAGAAAAGCCAATAAGATATATTCCCCATACATCATTAGCTTGTTTACGTATCTCTTGAACAAGTTCAGCTCCACCCCGTTGTTCCTGTCGTATGTCAAGTAGTTCCTGAAGGTTTCATTAGAAGTAAAATTATCAGTTGTGAGCTATGGCCAAGGGATATGGAGTTAACAATTAGAAAGCAAAATAAAAGGGTGTTAAAAGCAAAATAGAGTTGGTTTAGGATTCTCATACAGATGGCGATGAAAAAAATATAAGTGAGAAATCATTTAAAAGAAATGAGACCAATGAATCGAAGGATGAGAAATTTCTTTGAGGAAAGATGCCCTGACTTCACAAAAGATGTTGAATGAAGAAGGTCAGAAACATGAATGGTGTTGAAGACAATAATGTATAGCTTGCGATGTGAGTATTAATGATGGGAAAAATAAAGTAAACCATCAACTAGCAACCAAAATCAGGACTCCGACGAGTAAAAAAGCATGAACCATTTTGACCTGAGCATATGGAGCAGCAATCTTCACAAAGGAAAAGTCAGGATCCAACGTATACCCAATACCTGCAAGAACATAATCTAGTATGAAGGCCTAGTGCATAAATGTGCCGTCGGAGTTTATTGCTAGCTAGATGACAATAAAAAACATGGAAAAGGAGGAAAATCCCATAAGGGATATATGAAAATCACAATAACAAAGGTTTTACAACATGTTCCAAAATTCCAAAAAAAGAAATTGACAACCTGAAGAAATAAGAAAATCATGGAAAATTTTATGCCATGTCCAAACCTCAACCACATCAAAATTTAGTCACAAATTTATGCACTTCAAATAACTATGAAATGTCCAACCACCGTTAAGAGCCATAAAAAGAAATCTTGAACAAGAACAGCCACGAGATGTCAGAAATTCATGCTATTATAGGAAGTCAACTTCTAATAAGAATTATTGATTGTTGGTAGAGTTGATGAGGACCAACTGTAGAGCAAGACATTTTTCTCATTTAAAGATTCAAAATTAAAAACAAAAAAAAACAATCCGGTATATGAAGCTCCCACCAATACGAGATCCCGGAGAAGGGTTGGACTACATTGAGTCTATTGTAAACAGGTTTACTCATGCATTACAAGAGATTGTTTCCACGACTCGAACCCATGACCACAAGGTCACAAGACAACAATTTTACCGTTGTTCCCCTTCTCATTTAGAAATTCAGAATGCTAAGTAAAAAAGGCAAATCAATCATCAAGCATAGTTCTTTCAAAGAAAGTCAACTCAAGTAACAAAATCAATGAAATACACTCATGTTTCTGGGATCTAGCATCCATATTTGTTCCCTAATGGTTAAAACTGACAAAGGGTTACGTAGTAGTGTGATCATCATGTTTCCTAGGTTAAGAGGAATAAGAGTGACCATTCACTATAGGTCAAGTGTTAAAAAAAAAACAGTGTAGCAAAAATGTAAGAATGAATTTATGGGGAGGATAAATTAATAACTTATTTTTCTCCAATCAATCAGGTAGCACTAAGAAAGCAAGAGAACATTAAGTGGTATAAAATATAGAAAGACAGCTAATAGATTATATAGTTAGGAGCAATTTAATCAACAAGAGTTAAGAGTGCATCAGATGAGAGACTATAGAACATAGAAAATATAGCCAAATCAGAGAGGTTAGTCGTGCCTATAAGGTAGGTCAAGTCTAGTGGGTTTGACGGGCCAATTGAGTCAATTAGGCTGGACAAGTTGAGCAATCGTGACAGGTAGCGTCATAAATGAGCCAAGACAAACCAAGTTTCGTATTGCTCAAACTTAAAAGGTAACCAAGCTAAGATAAACCGAACCTAAAATTAACCAAGCATAACGAGGGATAATGTTCCTTATAGACTTGGAAATAACTAGGCCCTCTTTCCTACAAAAGAAAAAAAATAACTAAGAAAAGAAAAAGATAAAGAAAAAACTCACATGAAAAATATTATAAAATATTTTGACTTTGATTGTGTTTATGGAAGGGAAGAAAAAAAGATAACTTTAAATTTTAAAATTTTATTTCAAACAACTAAAAAATTATTAAAATCTAAAATAGATTTGAAAAGATTTTTTTAATTTTAAAGTTTGAATCTGTTGTGCTCAAAGGATGTTTACATATCTCTACAATAGCATAATATTGGAATCATTGTACATGAAAATGAGTTTTATTGCAAATTGGACGGAAGCAAAATAGAAAAATAAATTGGAAAAAGATTTTTCCAGTAGTCTATTTCCCATCAGCATTTTCTGCAAAAGGAAATGAAGAAAAAAGTGCCATTAGAAAAATCTTTGTTACCTTGTTTCCTTCTAATTTCTTTCTCTTGTATGAAACGCACCCTTAGTCTTGTTTTAACTTATAAATTTGCTTTTGAATTCTGCTTCCACTCTCCCTAGTTGAAGTTCCAAACTTTTTCTAACTTAACTCACATAAATCAACAGACTAGAATATGTAACATATAGCAGGAATTGTTTCAGAAAACAAAACATACATCAGAAACTTATCATGAATATGACTAGCATTTTTATCTCATGCCAAACAAACTGATAAGAAATTTTAGATTGAAAAGAAAGCTTTAGTGAATATGATAGAAGTTATAGGTATTATCCAAATTCTGCACCTTCCAGAGTTGAAAATGCTCTTATTACAAACGTAAAGGTAGATGGGAAGCGGAATGGCTGATCAGTTGCTATTGCAAACAAATCCTACAAAATCAACCGCATTAGAGTATTATCTACAGAGATAAATTTGTAAAGTGTCACTCAATTAGTTATTGTGGTTGCTCCAAAAGGTTGTTTATTGATGCATGAACACACCTCGCCAATTGCTGCCAAAGTCTGTTGCTGATCAGGTGTTTGACTCAAAAGATTATCCAAGAAAAATTGAATCGATCTCCTCACCTAAAAATCATCATAAAGTAGTTAAGCATTAATACAAGATATCAATGGTTAGTGGATTAAGAATACAATTCCATACAGAGAAGAACAGGTTCTACTAACTGGTGACAAGTCTCCTGTTGGTTGTAGTGCTTCAAGATCAATCAGAGATTTCATGACCTGTATAAAACTTCTTGTTAGAACCAAGAACAATGCCAAATGACATAATAATTTTCACAAATTAATGAATAATCCTGTGAACAGATACTAGAAGCTTATTCAATTTAGCCAAGTTACAACAACAGGGACATGAAGATTTTACAGAATCCAAAAACAAAAGGTTTTCTTCATATCTCATTGAAATGGCATTGGTCTGGAATTTGGCCATGTTTGTGAAAAAAACAAGAAAAAAAACGTACGAAGTCTTCAGTGGCAATCCTTCAGTTTCTGGAGAGATTATTCCAGATCAGAGATGGTATTTGAGATGCCCACAATTTAAGAGACTTAGAATTAACGATGTTCAAGGTCAAAGTTGGATTCAAATATGTCCTACATAAAAGGCGCTTATAATCAATAACGTCCAAGTTCAGAGTTGGAGTCAAATATGACTTGCAAAGATAATGCTTGGAATCAATATCATCAAGGCTGAAGTTGAAGGCAGAGACTGCTGAAATCTTGGCATCCAAGTTTGGAGCTTCAGTTGAAGACAAGTCAGTACCACCCTGTTCAGACCAAGATTCCAGATGCACCTTGAGACCATGATCCAGCTTAGATCAGAAGATCTTCATGGAACCCTACCAGTGGCAAGTGAGCTTCTTCTTGTCAATTAGTGTTGATTGATACCAACATGTACTGACACATGATATGCCTATTGGCACCAAAATGAATTGTTTTGGGCAACCGTTGATATGTGGCATCAGAATGACATTCTAAACCTTGGTTGAGATGCCAGAAGTTGGAGATGCTTTGAGTCAATAGACACAAAAATGAAACTGTTTTTGCCAGTCAGTGATATTCAGCATTAAAACAACATTTAAAACTGTCAAGGTGCCCAAAGTTGGAGACTCTTAGTCAATAACACTAAGGTTCAAGCTAGAGATGAAGGCACCTAAAGTAGGAGAGGCTTGGGGTCAATGATGTCCAAGGTTAGAACTAAGGCTGGAGACACTCGAAGTCTCAGTCTGAGACGTGTGGAGTTGGAGTTGATGCCATCCAAGGACAGAGCTAGAGTTGAAGAAGCACCCAAAGTTTGGCGAGCGGTGTCATCCTATCAAATACAGAGTGCTCAGTTTCTTCTCACATATATTTTTATCTTCTTGAGTTTGAAAAAGTCCAAGGGCCCTCTAGACAAAGCAATGGGTAAGGAAAGAAGACACTTAGAATTTGAGACATCCAAGGCTGGAACTAGCCCTCTAGTGTTGCGATCAAAGATGAAAACTTTGGATGTTGTGTGACAATTTACCCTTGTTAGGATTTCTGATATCTTCTGTGACTTTACCGCATGCTTGGGAGTATGCCTGAATGGAGCTCATCATCCCTCACTCCAGTGGTTACTATGTGAGCCCCAGCCCACCAATGTCTTTGAGATTCCCCGTGTTATTACTGGGTGGGTATGTATACTTAGGATTTTGTTCTTTGTGGGATCATTTCATGCAAGATTGCTAACTTGGATCACTGTCACTTGTATGTAGCTGGATCTCTATACCTTCTCAGATCATTGCTACATAGGCTTACTGGCTTCTTTGTGCTTCCTCAAGTCATTATGGCATTGGAATACCAAAGCCCTAGTGATGTGATTCTAATGATTGTTTAGCGACTTTTGGATTCAAGCACAAAAGATTATTTTCCATCTGCAACATTCTTCCTAATACTGAACCATAGCCTTTCTATCAATGATGACCTGAAGAGCACAAGCATAATGCAAACTACCAATAGACTAGGTATACAAGACAAAGCAGAAACAACTATTGGATTTAATCTTCTTTGGTGGGCTAACAGGGAATTGGTTAACATGCGGATTCATGTCATTAAGAATCCAAACCCATTAAGTGATCAAATTATTATTATAGCGGATTTGAGTAATGGGTATGAGTTTAGATATATAGAACCCTTTAGTCTGTTCCGTTTTTATTGATGGGATGATAATGGAGCGGGTCCACCATATATATAGGGTTTGGTCCCTGTTGGATTAGGGAATAGTTGTGAAAAGCACACGCCTAACGTCATTTGTGCGTGGTAGTGACCCAGGTGCAATACTTGAAAGAAGCGCGCTTAAGCGTGCACCTTGTGAGAGGTAAGACGTGCTTAAGGCACGATTTTCCTCGCCTTATTGAAGTGAAAATAAAAATTTAAAGCTCAACCCATACCTTTAATTACCCTTTAAATTAATTAGGTTGCATGCACAAGACACATTTTTCTTGAGTGACTCTTCCACTCCCTAGAAAATGAACATCAACAGGTTGCATGCATACTACACATTTTTCTTGAGTGACTCTTCCTCTCCCTTAGAAAATGAACATCAACCATTATGTTGCATGCATGCGACACATTTTTCTTGCATGACTCTTTCTCTCCCCTAAAAAATGAACATCAACCTCCCTTGCAAACTTATTTCTCTTTACACAGCTCTTCAATATTTTAAGTTTGTTTTCTCTTTAGTTTGAAATTTAATTTTGATTATGAAGATAAACTATTTAAATATTTGAATGTTAGTGAATTTTATATTTACATTATTATTTAATAGTTTATGGATTATAATTTTGTTAATGAAATACGTTGGCAGAAATTTCCTATATATGTTTGAATTGAATAAATTTATATCCAAAACGCTTTACTTCCGTAAGGTGTGTGTCTCACCTTATGCCTAACACCTCAGGCCCCATAACACCTATGCGCTTTTGGACGCATCACGTCTTAAATAACTATGGATTAGGGCATCTGACTTTTCTCTTTGCTCCCCATTGGTGAAAAGTTTATGGGTTGTCACCATAATTCCTCTGGAAGACCAGCCCCTTTTTTCGTTCTTCTTCCCTCCTCCATAGGATTTCAAGGTTTAGAGGACGACACATTGAGACGATGGCTCTTCCGCTACATTCAAGTCTATCATCTTATCTCAGGCATTTATTTTTACTGCTATAGAAGTTGATGAAACTATATCTTCTTGTATATTTTGTTTTCTTCTATTCAAGTTCATTCTATTTAGAATTCATGAGGTTAGGAAGCAAAATATCTAACAAATAGTATCAAAACTATAGCTATTTCGTCATTTTCTATGGCATTAAGGTTTAGGTTTTCGTCGATTTTGTTGTTCTACGCTAGATTTGGATTTGCTATGCCAGCTGTAATAATTTTCGCAAAGAACACGAAAAACAGCAGAAACTGCCTCCATTTCATGAAAAATGTCACATTTGATCCGCGAATAGAGGTGTTTAGGGTTTCGTCGTAATGCGCCACAACCATGGTGCCCAACACTACCAGGCCGTGTCATGTGTTGGGCATTTCACCTTGATGCACCACGTCCGTGTCGCCCAACACAACTAGCCTGTGTTGAGCGTCATGCGGTCGAATATGGCGATGTCAAATGACACATCCGGGTCGTGTTAGGCGTAGAATGTGCCAACACGACCGTGTGTTGGGTGCCCGACATGGCCATGCTGCTTAGCACGATCATGCTTCCCAACACAGCTAGGTCGTGTCAGGAGCTGTAAGCTCCGACACGACTGTGTTGCCCGACATGGCTAGGTCGTGTCAGCGGCTATAAGCTCTGTCACGATCGTGTCCTATTGACATGGTCAGGCCGTGTTAGGTGTTGTAAGTCACGTTGTTGCTCCACCGCTTGGGTTTCCGCATAGGATCACTTGGTAATCACTAGTGGAGCAAATTACTTCGATTTGATTTGGTTTCCTAGGGTTTTCTTGAGTCTATCTACACACGTGTCACTAAATTGAACTATCATGTGGGCCCCAAAAAAAAGACACTTTAGGTAGGTTTAGTATATTTGTGCTGGTAGACATATATTTATGCTAAAAGTAGTTAGCCAAAAGAAAATTACTTTTAGGCCAGATATATGTTTAAGTGTAGCTTACCACTAACTAAGGAACATAATTTTGATTATACAGATCATGTGCTTAATATGTCGGCTCAAAGGAAGACACGTTATGTGACTAACTAAGATTTGAGATATACTAGAGTACTGCTAACAAATTACATTTTAGTCCAAAGATTAACATTACATATTTGGTATCTTATTAAGAGCCCATTACATGCATATTTTATATTGCATACACTTATGTTAAATAACCTATGTTCTTGGCTTAGTAAGCTTATAACGTTGTCTCTCTTCTAATTCAATGCAATCAGTAACTGCCAAGATTAACATCCCCACACTAACGATCAAATTTTACGAAATGGAAAGAGTATGTAATCATAGTTTTGGGTTGCATGATCTTACACTATGAATTGAGATATGATCGCCCCACACTCCTGACTAGTGCCAACACTGTATAGCAGAGGGTTAAATTTGAAAAATGAAAGCGATCAAACTGCATGAGTCTAAGTATTATGAGGCTTTCAATTCCAGCACCAATTAAGAGCTCAATAACTGAAAAGGAAGATACTAGGAGTTTCCTAAACCAATTGGCAGATCGATTTGCATCAAACAAAAAGGTCGAGACTATCACACTCCTTTCAAAGTTAGTATCCATGCGGTATAATGACAAAGGAAACATAAGGGAGTACATTATGGAGATGTCTAATATCATCACAAGTCTAAATGCACTAAAACTCAAAATGTCTGAAAGTATGTTAGTACCTTTTGTCTTGTTGTCTTTGCTTGTATAGTTCACTCCTTTTAAGATCTCATATAATATTCAAAAAAAAAAAAAAAGTGGACATTGAACATGTAAGAGTGCTCACTTAGCATCTTGTTCTCAAGTTCGAGCAAGAAGCTCAAGAGGATCAACAATAAGGGTAAAGGTAAACAAACTGTAGCTTCTGGAGTTATGACCCTAAGGAGCATAAGAAACAAGAATCCACTTGTTTCTTCTATAAGAAGAAAAGTCATATGAAGAAAGACTGCCCCAAATATGTCAGCATGTTAAAAAAGATAAACTTCTAAACTTTGTTAGTTCGAAAGTTAATTTAGCTATAGTACCCACTAACACTTGGTGGATAGATATCAGTGCTACTACTCACATAAGTATCACTATGTAGGGTTTTAGTCGTCTTCCGCTTGATGGTGAAAGATACATTTATACGGAGAATCGAAATAAGGCTAAAGTAGAGTTCATAAGTGTCTTTAGGCTTTATTTAGGAACTAATGATTTGGAAAATACATTCATTGTACCATTTTTTAGATGGAATTTAATTTCAAATTCTTATTTGGACAAATCAAATTATTCTTGTTCATTTGGAAATGAAATTTTCATTATTTTCTTTAATTTAATATTGGTTGATAATGATTCCTTGATTGATAAACTGTATAAATTGAACACATTAACTTCTATAGTTGACAACGTAATTATGCATAGTATAGATGCGAAATGCAAATTGACTGATGAGAATTTTTCTAGTTTGTGACATAGGCGTTTAGGATATATATCCAAACAACGCCTAGTTTGTGTCACGGGTCGTGTGGTGCCCATGCCCTGCTTAAAAAAAGGGTTTTTCTTTCCTTTTCACTCATCTTTGGCTTGGGGCTCTTCCCCATTGCTTGGGGAAGGGTTCTCCCCTTTGGGGAGGCCCTAGATTTCCTTCATCTTCGTTGATCCGTCCTCCTTCGAAGCAAGGGAGGACTTCCAAGGACGCTATGCCTCAAAGATAAGCATTCTTTTCTCTCTATCTCCATGTATTGAGTCATGGTTTGCTTTACTTATCGTCTCTTGGTTGTAAATTTCCTTACAATGGAGTAAATCTCTAGATCTAGGATGTAGGAAGTAGTTGTGATGTGTTGTGATGTATGAACTATGTATTTGGGCATTTTCCTATGCGGTGAAGTGTTTCTATCATCATCTATGTGTGTTGTGCCTTGTATGTGTTTGACGAAATGTGTGTGAGGTCAATCCATGTAGATGCAGGGTTTAGATCACCGAGTAGAGGAAGAGCCTTGGATTGTAAGATCATAGGACCTTGTGACAGAAGGTATCCCTTACTTTCTAAGACATTTCCTTGAAACAGGGATCAATTCTTGTTAGAAAGATTAATTAGAGTTTAGAGGGTTCTCCCAAATTAATGTTAGGAAGTGATCTGTGTAATCTAGGAACGTGGACCGTGGATCCTTGTGTGAGAAGGATGTTCCCTATAATTGGACTTCCTAAATTATCTCTTCTACTTAATTGCATTAATCTACCGCTTGGAAGTGATCTGTGTAATCTAGGAATGTAGACCGTGGGCCCTGGTGACAGAAGGATGCTCCCTATAATCGGACTTTCTAAATTACCTCTTCTACTTAATAGCGTTAGAACTTGGTTAAACTCTTCTGTGCGATCTTCGCGGGATTGTACCGAACTCTAGTTAGAACTCCTACACGAGTGTAAGCATGGAGTTAGGGAGATGAATAATGCATAGGGACATTAACTAGCATCGCAACGAAACCCAAATCCTAGTATCTATCCCCCCTTCATTCACTTACGCTCTTTACTCTCTCTCCTCTTTTCTCTTTCTTGCTAAAGTTTGTGAACCATTTTAGATAGTCTAGATAATTCGCTGCGCGAAATTAAATAATACTTAATCAACAGTCCCTGTGGAATCGATAAGCTTTTGTATTACTGACGACGTAACCGTGCACTTGCGGTGACGTAACAGTGATACAGTATTTATAAAAAACTAAAGATCACATTCTCACGTATTGGAGATCTGGTCACCTTCAGACTTCAATTTTGCTGGATGCTTTATAGCAAGAGGCCCACTTTGGACTATATTTTCATACTTGTTGGAGGTGGTTATATCATGGAAAAGTATTAGGTAGATGCTAATAGCCACTTCTAATATGGAGGTATAGCTAATAGCATGTTACGAAACATCCCATCATGGGATTTAGTTGCGAAACTTTATCACAGCGTTGTAGATCATTGATGACATTACTAGACTACTGAGAATCAATGTGATAATAAAGCTGCAAAACTTTATGCCAAGAGCAACCGCAGTTCATCGAAGTCCAAACACATCGACATCAAGTTTCTAGTAATCAATGAAAGAGTTCAGGTGATGATAGAGCACCTTAGCACAAATTTCATATTGGCAGATGCACTCACTAAAGCTTAGTGCCCAAAGTGTTTCATACGTATGTTGTAGATATGGGGGTCCTTATGGAAGAAATATCCATCAAGTAGGAGTCTATATTTATTATGTTGCTTTATAATTGCTAATAAAGACAAACATTTTATTTTGATTATTGTATGTATTTTAAGCTCAAAACATTCCTGGGTATTTTTTTTGTTTGACACTCTGAAATAAAATTTTCATGATTTACTATTGTTGTTTAGCATATGGTGTTGATAAATGTGATATAGATCCACATAAACACAAAAAGTAAGTAGTTAGATAAAACCCAAATGAGAACCATGCAGTACTAAGGATAAGCAGAGAAATAAATACCATATGATGGCTCATGTACAAGAATTGAGACCAGTTTGGATCAAAAGAACATGGAATCATTGCCTAAAAGATAGGAATACCTTGTTTGCATCCTTTTCGTAGACTGAATAAAACAAATCAAGTAATCTCTTTCTTGTGAAAGATTTTATTTCACCCATCATTCCAAAGTCATAATAGATAAGTGACACATCCTTGTCAATAGCAAGATTGCCTGGATGGGGATCCGCATGAAAGAAACCCGTCTTTAAAATCTGAGTTTGAAAAATATGTAACATATTAATAGAAGAAATAACTGTATAATTGTTCAACTGGATATCAAGCCATACAGATTTCAAATGGAATCCAAAATAATATGACTAAATGTTTTATGGCAAATATAAGATATGTAGCTGTCGTTTTAAAATCAGACGGGCTTCCTACTTATGCGCTAAATCCATAATCTTTATATTTACAGTGTCTGAGATACAAATTCTGAAACAAAAACAGGCATTCCAAATATGTGAAAAGAATAACCCAAAAAAATTACAGAAGAACTGTATTTAGCATTGTGACCTCAAATGACAAGGGCAGTTTTAGTTACCAAATGCAAACAATCGATAAAACTGCACAAGAATAATAACTGAAAAATTCAATAAACCCTTTTACCTGAATCAAGTATGATTCTATTGCACGGGAAGCTATGATGGATCGGCTGTAGCCTCTTGCATCTATCTGTTCCAAGTTATTTATTTTTGTGCCTGCTCAAGATGTAGCATTGAATGTCATATGTTCTATTTACAACAAAGATTCCTTAGTGAATTGCAAAATTGTATGCTATACTTTCATAGCAATGTCAATCTCAAACATGACAGAGTAATCTATAACAGTCACTACAAGCATCATACCAAGAAAAACATACCAGGAACATACTCCATGGTCAGAACTTTCATAGTGGTGTAATCCCAACGGATAAGCTACAAATTCAACAATACTCTAGGTCAGTTGAAACAATAATCTATTTAAAACTTCTCGGACTAAATGTAAAAAGTTCAGTAGTGAAAGAACCATACAGGTACTCTGACCCACTTTATGTTTCTAAAATCCCGACAAAATCTGTCAGCATTCTTTCCTTCATTGATATAGTCAATTTCTTGGTATAATATCCTGAAGTTTAATATTGCAAACCTAGATTAGTCGAGGTATTAGAAGACAAGCATAAGTGAAACTATTTAACCACATAGGAGAAAATAACTGGAAAGGACAAAAGCATCCAAAGGTCACAGCTTCACTAGTCCATGGAGTTTTGGCAAACCAGGGGACACAATTAAGGATATAGGCGACTTTACGGTTTGATTATAAAAAAAAATCCAAATATGTAATTCTTATTTCTGATGAAAAAATACCACCTTTCTAGTCGTGGGATGGCCCAACTGAAACAGTAAGCAAAGTGATACAAGAATTTAGAAGAAAAAAAACAGCCACTTAAATCAAAAAACAAAAAACAAAAACTTTCACATATTGTTGATAATTTCAAAGTATTATATATTTGCAATATTAATTTAGAAATAAATGATATATTAAGTCAAGAACAACTGTATGAAAAGAGATTTTGAAAAGATAAAAGTCATAAAAACAAAGATTATCAGAACAATTTTCATCACAAGTGCAATTGGTTCTATAATTGTCCAAATTCTATTGACCTGAGAGTGTCCCCTTTTTCATCAATATACTAGGCTTATCTGCACAACATGTAAAATAGGTGACACTTTTCTAAAAATAATCATGACTAAGGACTTCATTGACTGACTAATCTAGTGTTTAAAGCTTATCAAGCCACTGTATGACCCTTTGTTATTTCAGTCACATCCTGACATAATTAAGTAACCCCTTTTTCTATGAACTAAAAACGTTAGTCTAGAATGAATCCCTTGTCAGTGGAATGATGGTACGTAAATGCTCCACTATCCATGGTTTATCCTTGAGCTATTTGATCCAGTCATCAAGTTTTGCATGTTTTGAACACAATAGGATGACATGATCGTGGATGATCCCCATCTAACCATCACTTGATAGGCTCGAATCACTTGGCTACCATGTTTAGGCCCAACTCAATGTCAGTAGTTGCATATAGGCCTTATAAACAAACACAATCAACCAGACACCTGAAATGTCACACTAAACAAGGTGTCCAACTGTTGATCCCATTTTATGCTTCACTGTAATATATCCATTACAATGTATTCCTCTTTTAAAAAATAAAGAAAAAGAAACCTCAATTAGGATAGAATGTCAAATTGCACAAGTTTGCTTGGGTAGCAATGGTATCTAGAGCATATGATGAATTGAGTAGGACATTGCAGTTTCTTGCCTTCTTGTTTATTGGAAAATAGATTGGAAAAGGTTTTCCTTCTTTTTTATTGTCATAAAAATAAAATAAAAAAGTTTTCTTTCTTCAAAAGGTGGATAAGTATCACAAAAAGGAAATGGTTAGTCTCTGTGTCCTCCAAATGCTATATGCAATTATGCATGACGAGAACACTATTGTTTCCCATTACAAATGGCAATGAAAAATATCATTATGAAATTGATTGAAGCCAATGGAGGGAAATGTTTCCCAATTTAATTGCTTACTTTGCACATTCATCATATATACCAATCCAATCCCTTGTAGGACCTCCAAACGTCTCACTTCTTTGAAAATATTCAGCAACCAGCTTCAAGTTTCCTGCCAAGAAATCATAGCTTTTCATCATTCATATGACATTTTCAAACTCAACTGCACCCATATAAGATCAACAACATTGTGCACATTTATCCTGGCATAAAAATTATGTCCCTACAAAAAGGATGAAGGATCAAGTTCACATCAAATTTCCTCAACATTAAAGTGATATTATGGAAAGGTATAAAGAAAATTAGGTATCATGATTCACATACTTCAAGTCATAGGCAATGCACTTAGCTTAAGACTATTCCTTCAAGGAACTATTTAGTTGCTTTAAGATCAGGTAATGTGAAAAATTTTAGTGTGAGAATAGAACCTTCCCTTTGAGAAATGACTGAAGAGGGTAAGTTATTTCTTTCAGGCTTCATAAAATTCCATAACAATAACAGTTTTGCATGGATGTAAAGAAATATGCAAAACAACTGAAGCACTGGAACAATAACTGTAAAACTTCAGTTGCCTACATCAAGAAACAAATGAAAATAGGATCTACTACAAATATAACTAAAACAAGAAGGTTGACATCGGAAAGATATCTTGCATAAGTTAGCATGATCTTGCATTCAATTATGGCTATTATACAACAAGCAGCATACTTAGATCAATGTCGAAAAGTTTCTTTAGGCCCGGCCTCTGAATTTTCACAACAACTTGCTCACCACTATGAAGGATAGCTCGATGCACCTAGATGATTAAAGTAAATAAGAGATATGAGGATCTTCAGTTTACACATTCTAAATAACCACCAAAAAACAACAACCCACATAGAGTAAGCATGATCCATGAGATTGTATACACAAAAACGTAGAATGTCAATTTCAGCATCCTCAATAAATAGGGAACAAAGCTAACAAATGAAACTTGGATGGCAATGTCAATAACTTCAAATATAAAGGTTTAAGGTTGGTGCCACTGTGCCAGTAAAATCATGAAGAGATAAGAATCAACAAAAATATGAATCAATAAGAAAATTAACAAAAACAATGAACAGTGTTAATTAAGCAGAAATACAAAACCTCTGCCTATTATTTCTCTGAAGAATTTGAGTTTATATGAAGTGAGAGAAAAAAAGGCATAATGTAAGTCTCCGTTTTGGAATATGCAAACAAATAAGAAAAAGAAAAACAAGATGGATATATTGAATCTTTGAAGTTTGAACTGCTACTCTGGAGTTTTTATGAGTTACAAACCATTAATAAGACCCAATAATAGAATTCAATGTAAAAAGTAACCAAAATATAATAAACACCTGACCGAGACTAGCAGCGGCAATTGGGCGGTCTTCAAATTCCTTAAATAATACTTCGATTGGGCAACCCAATTCACTCTGCACAAATGCTTTTGCTTTTTCATGTGAAAATGCAGGTACTCTATCCTGTGTGAAAAGAAATCAACATTCAAGGTCAGACCTAGAAGAATAAAGCTGTGTAAAGAATTTTAGTCTTTCTGACAAGAGAAGACACATCAAAAGAAACAATGTCCATTTTGCTTGAAACTCACAAGAACTGAGCTATCAAATAAAAAAGTTCAACTCCATGATCTTTCCGAAAAGGATTTGGACATTGGCTACATGCCAAAATAAGAAAGATATATAAAAAAAATTAAAAAAAAAAAACTAGTAATAAATCAAGGGAACAAAAGCTAAAGTTTGCTAAAAAAATACTAATGAATAATAAAATGTGTAGAACTTTCATGATAAGTGCACAAAGATATGCAACAACTCTTACAGTAATGTACATGCGGTAATACGACCAATATTTCATGTGATTTTACAAAGCATAAAAAAAGGAAAGTCGGCAGCCACAAACAGCTAGAAGGGTTTCACCAAAAACTAAGAAACTAATTAAACTCAATACCTGTAACTTAGCAAGTTCATCTACAAACTCTCTTGGGAATAAATCGGATCTTGTTGAAGATAACTGTCCTAGTTTTATAAAAGTTGGACCAAGTTGAAGAACTTGTTCTCGCAACCATGAAGCAGTCTTTTTCCTTCTTAGTTTCTGTACAATCAAATTAAGTTTAACTCAAATGAATACACATATACAGAATTTAAAATTTTCAACAGAAAAATTCAATCAATAAGAAAATTCAAAGCAGACAACTATGCCTTATCCTCAACAAGGAAAAGCTACCAGGGGGAGCGAGAGTTGTACAATTGACTAAATTGGCTTTTAGAGTGGTGTGATAGTTAATTTTTAAACAACTAATAGAATGTAGAATGTAGACATGCACAGATTATGTTTTGTTTTAAGGAATATAAGAATTTTTCCTATGATGACTTGTGGATAAGAACCAAAACAAGCTTTGAAGAACCAGAAGCAAACAAGAAACTGATATGGTCTTTTGCAAAGGAAGGTTTATCAAAGTAATTGCACTTGGATTATAAAAATTAACATCAACTCAAGTTAGTAGGAACTTACCTGCTTTTCCTCCGTAAATCCCTCAAAGTATGCCCATTTTTCATTGTCAAAGAGAACCCGCAATCGGAAGGAAACAATAAAGGACCAGATGTCAATAGTCCTTTGCAAAGAGTTGTAGTTTTCCTTGGCCCAGCTAAAACCCTCATCTGAAGGTAAAACTTTTAACTCATCTGTATCAGGGATCACTTTTGGATCTTTCTTTTCAGTTTTACTAAGAGTTGCCGTACTATTCCTCTTAATCAGACTAACACCATTAACCATCACATTTGAATTATGCATTGACAATGATTTTTGACGAGAAGAGTCCTTATGTGTCACCAAATTCTTAGTTGAAACCATTTTAGTTTCCCTTCTGTTAGTGTTGGAGACCATTTTAGTCGGCCTTCCATTAGTTCCAAACTTATCAGCTTGTTCCTGTTGCACTTTTGCTAAGACCCGTGGAAGTTTCTTTGTTGCTGAGGATTCATATATTGTTGTTGTGAACTTGGCAAATTTCAAATTGGAAATTGATCCTGAAAAACTGAGATCTTCCAAGCATTGTCCTTGATTTATGGATTCTAATTGTCGTTGATAACACCTACAGGAAGCCAGAACAGCTGCCATTGAAGAACAAGATCGCTAAAAGACCCCTGCACCCAAATCAAAATTGAACTTAGTGGGCATGATTCAACTTCTGCAGTTATCATTCTGACAAATACAACATGAAAGTTAGGTCAGATGGTGATAAAAAAAAATAACCAACATCAAAGTGGGTGATGCCAGCACCTCCTTGGTGCTGGTTTCTACCAAACAACACCATCTTGCATGAAATCAAAAGAAAAAGAAGAGAGTTGTTGCATGCAAATGAGAGAGATTAAAAAAATGAATTTTAGCTGCGTCAGATTGCCCATGTCGGATGTTGCCCACCGCCCCTCACATAAATGTGTGCCACCCATCACCTTGGTGCTGATTTCTACAAACCAGCACCACTTTGTGCTGGTTTACGACCCAAGTATTGATTTCTACAAACCGACATCACTTGTTGCTGGTTCTGGTCTTTAAAGACCAGCACGTTGGAGCTGGTCTTTAAAGAACAGCTCCAACATTGGACCTGGTTTGTAAAGACCAGCATCACCTTGGTGTTGGTTTCTGGTGCTGATTTTTACAACCCAAGACGAAGGCGGATGGTCCTGGTTTGGTGGTGTCAACGTGCTGGTTTGCACAAACTAGCACCACCAAACCAAGTAGATGGTGCCAACACCGCCTTGGTGCACAAGGTGGTGCTCGTTTGTGCAAACCAGCACCAAGGTGGACACCAAATTGAACATCAAAAACCACACTCCTTCCCTAAAACCATAACATGTATAAAGCCAGACACCAGGCAAATCCGCCAGCAATCTGTTTCAATGCGGAATCGTAACATGTATAAAAATAAAATTTAAAAAAAAAGAGAGAGAGAGAAAGAATCTTCACAAATTCCACGGCCCCCAAATTAGTAATTAAAAAAAAATGGATGACGGAGACCAGAGGAGAGGGCGAAACACCTGGAGATCTTCAGGGCCTAATCGCCTCGGAGGTCGCCAGAGACAGGAGTAAAGGCAAGACAAGCGTCTGAGAGCGGCAGTGGAGATCCGTATGCAAGGCGCAAGCGAAAGGAAATGAAGCGATTGGATCATGGGTGGGTTTGGGCGGATTCTGCTACTGGACAAAACAAAGTGAGGCTTAACCGCCTCCGCGAGATGACGCTGCGTGCCTCAACTTGCTCCAGGAAAAATGTTCGACAGTTAAATCTTTGGCATGAAAATTTCCCAGATTTTTTTAATGTTTTCTATTAAGAAATGTTGTCATAAATATATTTTTCTACAAAATATCACTTATAACAAAATCATTTCTATAATGTGCAATTAATTGTACTTATATATAGGTTAACCAATGTAACCCATACAAACTTATTAAGTTTGAATTTACCATGTCCATTTTAACTGCCAGACACATAACACAGATTTAATAATTTTAATAACATATTTTTGCATGCATTAAATCATTAACGCTTACATGTAAAAATAACTTGCTTCATTGACATTTATAATATAAACATTTGTTAGGTATTATTGTATCTTTTTAATTCATAAATATTTTAATTGGAACGAAATATTTATCAGCGCGTCAACACTATAAAACGACTTTCAAATAAATATTCAAGTGGACCGTCAACCCCAGAGACATTAAAATCTTCAAGAAAAATTTATATGTAGTCCCTATTAATAAATAAATTTTTACATGTAATCTCGATTCATAACAATCTTTACTTTCACTCTCTAATCAAATATATTTACCTAATTACTCATAATATTTTTAGATATAAAAAGTCTAAAAATCAATATAATTCCTCTTAAATTCAATATACGATTCTTTTTTCACGGATAAAAAATATACTAAATTTTCTTTAAATGATACTCAATTGGATGAAAAATATACTAAGTTTTCTTTAAATAATAAATGATGCTGAATTTATGAGAAATTATATTAAAAAAAATCATGCTTAATTTAATAGAAAATATACTCAATTCAATTTAATAGAAAATATACTCCATTATAGTTTAATATGCTGAATTTAATAAAATTATACTTATTTTTAGATTATTTATATCGAAAAAATATGAGAGTTAGGTGGCGTTTGGTTCTCTCTTAGGAATCGGAATGGAAATGAGTATCATAGTATTGTGGAATGGTAATGGGTATGAACTTGGATATCATTCTTAAAAATAATATTTGGTTAGTTGAATATTTTCAAAAATTAAATTTCCTTTTTTACCCTTAAAGGAAAATAAGAGAAAAAATTAGATGGAAGAGAAAGTTGAATGTGAGAGAAACATATGATGAGAGAGAAAATGTGATGGGACAAAATGAAGAGAGGAAAAGTATGATGAGAGAAAAATGAGAAGAGAGAGTGTGATAGAGAGATTGAGAAGAGAAAAAATATGATGAGAGAGAAAGTGGATTGAGAGAGAAAGAGTGATGGGAAAAAATGAAGAGAGAGAAAGTATGATGAGAGAAATGATAGATTGAGGAGAGAAAGTATGATGAGAAAGTGTGATAAGAGAAAAAGTGTGATGGGAAAAAATGAAAAGAGAGAGTGTGTGATGAGAAAAAATGAGGAGAGAGAGTGATGGAACAGAATAAAGAAAGAGAAATTGTGATGAGAGAAAACATGGAGAGGAAGTATGGTAAGAGAGATTGAGGAGAGAGCAAGTATGATTACAGAGAAAGTATGATGAAAAAATAAGGAGAGAATGAAGAGAGAAAAAATAATGAGAGAGTGTGTGTGATGAGAAAAAATATAAAGAGAAAATGGTAAAAAATGTATGATGAGAGAGAATGAAGAGAGAAAATGTGATGGAAGAGAATAAAGAAAGAGAAAGTGTGATGAGATAAAATATGGAGAGAGCATAAGAGAGATTAAGGAGAGAACAAATGATGAGAAAATGAAAAGAGAGAAAATAATGAACTAAAGTGTATGATGAGAGAGAATACAGAGAGAAAATTATAGAAAATGTGTGATGAGAGAGAATGAAAAAAGAGAAAATATGTTGAGAAAAAAATTATAATGATAGAATGAGGAGAGAGAAATTATTATGAGAGAGAACAAGGAGAGAGAGTGAAATGAAAAAAAAAAATTGAACAAATATCCTAAAGATTAATTTTGATATTCTAATGTAAAGTGCTAAATTTAACTAAAATTATACTCGTTTTTAGACTTTTTATACCTAAAAAAAATCTGAGAGACAATTTAGATAACAATATTTGTATGAAATAATTGAAATAAGTAATACTTTATTTACAAGGAGTGGGAATAAATTTTTTTGTGAGCGGAGAATGCAAGTAAAATTGTGATTTTGATTAGGAATTTTTTCTACTTTACCCAAATCTTAATTCAGAATATTTGAAGAAATCCAAGTTCTGAACAAGGAAAAGAAATCAATAACTTCGACTAGCAACTCTCGACAAGACAACTAACACCCGTACAGAATCAGAAACAGGAACAAATTTCACAGGTTAATCCGAGCTCAAGCTGCATTTTCCTTCTTAAGTTTGGCCAATTCTTGCCTTATGGCACGTCCTCGCTGGAGAAATATTAAAGACTCATCAGCACAATGAATAAACAAAGATTTTGGTAAACTAAAAGGCAAGAAATCAAAAGTATATCGCATTTAAATACACGTAATATCTACCTTAATCTTGGCCACCATGACCTTGAACCTGTCAAAGTCATTTAGGGCAGCTCTCCTCTTCTGCACAATAAGCTTCCTGCCCCATGAGCTGTTTTCCCACTTGTTCTTAACATCTGCAGCAGCATGTTTATCACTTAAACCTAATAATTACATGCTACATTGTTAGATTACATTAAACAGGGATATTGAGTATATGGTACCAGCAGCCTCCATAGCTTGAATGAGGGTCTTCTTCTTAGGGACTCGTGGTATGTCAATCTTTATATCAGTAAGAGAGAGCCTTTTGAAGTTAATTTGGCCACGAATCATATCAGGAGCATCAACCAAAGCCTAAACTTGTGGCAGAATCAAGGCGAGAAACAGATCATTAATACAATACTTCAGATTCTCAAAACCAGTGAAAAAAAAAATTATATCCAATTATGGATAATCTCACATCATACTATTTAAGACGAACATTTAGATTGGCATATAGACACGGGTGCCAATGGCTCATCCAAATTCCACGTGGTATTTGCAAATTTTAAAAAGGAAAAAAACTAACTAGTTGTGCCCAAAAATATATTTTCTACAACCCAACAAGTAGTATGGAAGTGATATCCTTCAGATCAAATGGTTAAGAAAAATCAAAGAATTTTCACAATTCTAAGGTTGACGTTACATGGAATACTAGTAAACCACAAGTGGTGCTCATATAGCTAAAACAGAAATCAATTGGAACTTTGGAGACAAGTGATATTTTGGCAAGAACTTCAGGATAAATTTGATACAATAAATGTTTTTATCATCCTTATATCACAAATCCTGCACACCCATCAACAGATGGACGCAAGCTACCACTTAAATGAGGGCTGTTTAACTAGGCCCTTGGCAAAAACTTCCAACGTTGTTATAAACTTAGTGGTCGGCACCTTCAAATTAGGCATTTCATTTTAATACTCTACCACTGAGTTCGTAAAACGATAGAGAAATGTCACGATATAGTTGTTTATTATTGATTAATGTCTCAGAAAAGGAATAATTTAGAACACTATCAGAAAGTTAATATACCACTTTGTCAATAGTTGAGTAACAAAAACTAGTCGAAAGATGGATTTTTGAAACGAGTACATACACATAAAACTCATAAGTTGATCTGCGCAATTTAATCATGCCGAAAATTGAGGCTTTGGAAATCAGGAAATGCCACGTACCCTGTTCTGGTCGATAACGTCGACGATGACGACGAGCCTTCCATATTCCTTCCCATAGTTCACGAGGGCAACCCTGCCGATCTCCACATATCGCTTGAACGGCTACAAGAAAATCCATAGAAGATATACAAACTCACTCGAGAACACAAAGACGTCTTGGATTCGTACGGGATACGAAATTAGATACAGAAATCGAAAGGAACAAGTAGAAGAAAAGAAGAAAAAAAAAAGTTTACCATATTGGGAGCACTGAAGAAGGAGGAGTCGCGCCGCAGGTGAGAGGAGTGAGCGTGCGTCAAGAGAAGAATCAAAGGCTTTATACAAGCCGTCCGATCTAGGGCTTGCCTTCATCCGCTCGTAATCACATTATTGCGTAATTGCGTTCGATGCCATGCCTCGACCGGACCCGTTAATTATGTCAATCCGAACCAGAGTAAAACTTACATTAAAAAAAACTCTAAAAATATTGTTAGGATATTAAATGTGAACAATTTATAGTGATTAATTTCAATTCGAGATATAAACAGAGACAATATAATTTTTAAAAAAGGATAGAGAGAGAGAGTCACGGGCCATCGGCCCACCACGAATGACCATGTTTGCTTTTTGTGGTATTGTATGTTGAACAAGCTGGGCATGTGCGATAGTTGTGCTGATTTTGAAGCAGCCAGACATTACTGAGTTTCATGTCGTTGAAAACAAAAGGCTGGTGATCAATGCGGGAAAAAGGTTTATTTAGACAGGTGCTCCCACTCTTCAACATGTCGTTATCAAGGCAGGGGATTCGCAGAGCTGAGCCAGTTCTTACCTGAAACGCTGTATTTAAGTTCCAGTTCATGTAGATCGTTTGACACGCTGCGGTTTCTAAAATTTTGTCTATAATTCGGTGGCTCGTAGATAGATCAAATCTTCTCGTGGCGATTTCTCTGAGTAGTATTGAATAGCATGAAAAATTGAGTTTTACATGCACGAAGACAACTCATCCAAACACTCGAAAATGGTCGGTCTTTCTCGAAGGCTTCCATCCTTGTTGCTTCGTTAGCCAGTAAGTCTGCTTTGACGTCATTCTATCTGTCAATTTTCAGAAAGCAACTTTCTACTGCTCCCCCCGATATCTGTTCTTGAACTTCCTGCTTGCTCCTTTTCCACGTGCCATATGGTCTGTTCCTTCTCTTCATAATGCGACGCTAGCTTCCCAACTCAGTGCGAATGACAATTGAGCGGATACTTAAGAATTGGGCAACCTCCATCTCATTTGGTTCCTGCCTTTTCACAAAGAAGGAAATAGAATTTTCTTCCACTGTCTTAGTCATCTTGATCAAACCACAGGTGAGAGTTATGCTTGTCCCATTCTCAACTTATTTTAGACAATTCATACTGTTTGAAACCATGCCAGATCATATCCACCGACTCGGCCAATTTTAAAATAAACAAATATAATAATGTTCGATGGAGATAATAATTAAATAATTTAGCGTGGGTTGGTGGAAACAATTATTGATAACTAATGGATTCAATGAAAAAGGACTGATATAAAAACTATATATACCACTGATCAAGTATCAGTTTTATCGTCATGTGATTGCCACGTGACGCTAAATATCTTGTGTGCCAATGTATATTTAAGTTTATAAGGGTTTTTTTTTCAAATAGATACGTGTTCATTTTAATGAAGTTGAGGCCAGTAGGCTTGAGGAAGACAAGGCAACAACGCTTGACGCAAAGGGGAGAGAAGAAAACATGCACAAGGTTAATGTTGACGGCGATTTCGATGTGATGGCATGATATGCAAGCTGAAAGATCTACTGCAACGGCGGCAGCAGATGAAGGGCATGCGCCTTTACGAAACAGACCTTAATACGTATCACATTAAGTCGTAAATTGTTAATTAAGACTGAAAGTTTGGCTGGGAAATAAAAACAGGCCAAGCAATCAAGAAATCAGCTAGCGTGACATATTTGCCAAATTAATTTTGGCATCAAACAAGATCGATACAGCAGGGATGACCCAACAACCACTCCATTATTGTCACTAAACTGATTTATTACCTCCCAGCACAGCAACAAGCCAACCAACGAGTTAGACCGCTGGCGGTTCATTCCGGTCCGGTTTATGATCCATGCGTATATGTAAATACAATGGCCGCATGGCGGCTGAGATTCGAATTATATTACAAATATCTTGGAGACCGACTGATTAACGTTTTAAGTATTTTTCCTTTTACTAATAAATCACGCTGCCTGTTTGCCGACACTCTCGAATACCTAGCCTAAGTTTGCTGTTATAATATATATCTTAAATAAATAAATAAATAAATAAATAAATAAATAAAACTTCTAATGCTTATAGTTCCATTAGGTGGAACGTCATAGCCAATATCCCCTGACATCTTAACCTCACCAATGATTTTTCTAACCCATTTGGATGCTTGAGTACACACATGGCTCAATTATTGAGCATCACTTAAGCCTAATAACAAAAATAGTATTGGTGTATTTATGATAATTTCAAACTCTTGTTGTAAAAAACATTTTGATATTCAACTAATTAACTCATTCGAGTTAAATATAAAATAAAGTAAATATGCTAACTAATGATATTTCAAAAATAATATTATTAATTTTGTGAACTTTTGAATGAAGGATTAACTTATATTTTAGTATTAAATTTTAATGAAATACCAAAACTATGAATATTTTTTTCTTATTCATAAAATATTAAAGTTTATATGTTATTATTCTTAATTAGTTAGCATTTAATTTTATATTATTTAAAAATTTAAGTAATGGCAGTTCTCGTAAATAATAACAAACGCCAAGGGCTTCGTTGTTTCGTGCCAGCGCTATCTCAACTACTTAGCCCTTGTCGCCGGCTCCCCACTCAGTGCCCCAAACTCAGTGCCCCTTCTCTTCCTCGCCAGCGACGGTGAAGAAGCGGTATTCACAATGCGGAGATCCCTCCCCACTCTCCTCGCCATTGCCGTCGTGTTGATTTTGGTGGTCGGCGAGGCTCCGTTGGCACGCGGCTACAACATCACCAAGATCCTAGCAGCTCACCCAGAGTTCTCCACCTTTAACCACTACCTCACCGTTACTAGGCTGGCAAACGAAATCAACCGCCGGCAGACCATTACTCTCCTTGCTGTGGATAACTCCGGCATGGCTGACCTCCTCGCGAAGCATTTCTCTATCCTCACCGTCCGAAACGTTCTTGCCCTCCACATTCTCACTGATTACTACGGGTCCAAGAAGCTCCATCAGCTCACCCATAGCTCCACCCTCGCCTCCTCCGTCTTCCAGTCCTCCGGCCGCGCCATCGGCACCACCGGCTACATCAACATCACTGACCACCGCAAGGGTAGGGTCACCTTCTCCTCCGAGGACGCCGGTGGTGCGCCGCCAGTTTCCTTCGTCAAGTCCATTAAAGAGATGCCCTACGATCTGTCCGTCCTCGAGGTGAGCTCCATCATGTCCTCTCCTGAGGCTGAGGCCCCCGTCGCGCCGCCGTCCCCAGTCAATCTGACCGAGCTCATGTCCCGGAAGGGCTGTCGCGCCTTCGCCGATCTGCTCCTCGCCACGCCGGATGTCCTCGAGAACTTCGAGTCCAACCTCAACGACGGGCTCACCGTCTTATGCCCGATCGACTCCGCGATCAGAGCCTTCGCTGACAAATACAAGAACCTCACCGCCCCGGGCAAAGCCTCCCTCCTCCTCTACCACGGCACACCAGCCTACTACTCGCCGCAGCTCCTCAAGTCCAGAAAAGGTGCCTTCCCCACCCTCGCCACCGACACCCACAACAAAAAGTACAAATACACAGTGGCCAAATCCGGCGACTCCATCACCGTCAAAACCCACATCGTGAGTGCCACCATCACCTCCACGATCATCGATCAGGACCCAGACGCCATATACGCCATCGACAAGGTCCTTCAGCCGCAGGAGCTCTTCAAGCCCGAGGATCCTGTCACACCCGCCGCGGCGCCCGCCGCCACCAAGAAGCACAAGCACGGCGCCGTGGAGGCAGCGGACGGCCCGGGTGCCACGTCGGACGAGGAGGCTTCGGACAATGCAGCCTTCAGGGCCGGCGCAGCCGGGCGGTGGTTCACGGCCTCAGCGGCCGCCATGGCGGTGCTGGTGCTCGCCGTGTAATTAATTAAGGTGTATGCATTCTGCTTTACTCTTTCGCTGTGTCATAAAATTTCCTTTTTCTTCTTTTTTTTCTTCTGTAATCTGATGGTTTTGGGAGTGGGGAATAAGTAAAGAAGGGGGAGAGATACGCATACCCTACAATTATACACATGCTTAATTAATCGAGACCTATCTCTCTTGATTTGGGGGTTGTTTGGGTGGATTTGAACTGTAGATCGTGTGCTGTTATTGAGACTCATACATTTAATTTAAATGTTTGTGGTTATTAATTTAAATGCCAACATGGTTGAGGTTGCAAGCTGGACTTGAGAGTGCGTACTCTTTTTGACTTGACTTACTAATCACCTATATGAGTTATTTGGAAAAGCAAAGTCCTCATCATTCGTTCCAGCTATAGTCATATGGCGGGGCATACGCAACGCCCGACAAAGGACCACTAATATGTGCCATAAGATCTGTCTTTTTCTCCTTTATTTTTTTTTTAATTCAATTGTCATTTTGAAGGATGAAATTCTACGAATATTCTAAGAACAGATTGAACTCTTGAGTCGTGAGTATGTATATTATATTAAAACTGATCTAATAGTACAGATCAGTGAAACAAAACATATATACGTTATGGAAGGAATCATGAGGCTATTCATGAGGGAACCTTGAGTTAACCATTGATGATCACGTTGTGGTTATGCGGATGATCACGTTGTGGTTGTGATTTTTTTATTTCATCTCTTTCTATTCTTTTGCCTCGTTTAGAGGGTTATCGATTGTCTTTTGATAATTTTCAATAATCCACTTGATTAAGGTTGGTTTCTATTTATTCCATATAAAAATATATAAACATGTTAAACAATAATGAGCTCAATAAACAACTGAATTTGGAGATTATTGTATTTGGCAGGGCTCAATTCACTGTAACTTAGTTTTACCTGAAAAACATATTTGTTTTTTTTTTAAAATAGACAACATAAAAAATATACATTTTTTTTATTGAACCATTTAGCTAAATTTCCTAAAATACCTAAACCCCTTACTCAACTTTACTAAATTACATATCCTATATCCATTTTAGCCCTCTCATTTATACTAGTCAACTGTTATAGTATAATAGTTGACTGGTGTAATTATTATTTTTAAATAAATAGTGTTTTTTAAATATTTATTTATGTTTTAAAAATTATTTTTCTTAATATATTAGGTCGAATTGATATTTGAGCACTTGGATATAATTATGAGAATTAGTTGAATATATACGATCATATCATTCCGAACTCTCTAGGTCCTTCTGAATTCTTTAGGTCAAAATCGATTGATTGACTTAAAGAACTTAAAATAATATGAAACTAAGTTCTATGTGATCGTCTAATTCTTCTGATTATATTCATGTTTTCAAACATCAATTTAGTCTAATATATCAAGTGGAATGATTTTTTAAATATAAATTTAATTTTTCACACTTATTTATATTCAAAAAATCAATATTTTCAATATATTATGCAACGTTGATATTTGATGACATATATATAATCAGAAGATCTAGACAAACACATAAAACTTGATTTCGTATAATTTCAAGCTCTTTAGTTAATTTTTTTTGAGCTTATTCATATTCAAAAAATCATCACTTTCAATATATTAGGTAAAATTGATATTTGAAAACATAGATATAACACTTGGTTTCATACAATTCCGAGTTCTCTATGTCTATTAGTCAATTTTAGCTAAAATCGACTGATGAACATAAAGAAATCGAAATTGTATGAAATCAAGTTATATGTATTCATGTAATTTTCTTGAATATATTCATGTACTCAAATATCAATTTGGTACAATATATCGAGGACATTGATTTTTTAACATGAATTAGATTCTTAATGGACTTAGAGAGTTTGGAATTACATGAAGCCAAGTCTAATGTGTTTATTTATTTCTCTCGATTATATTTATACATTTAAATATTAATTTAGCATAATATATTAAAAGAAATATTTTTTAAATATAAATAGACTTTCTAAAAAAATTTATTTATCTTTAAAAAAAAAATAACACCAGTCAACTAGCATATAACAATCGATTAGTATAAATGAGAGGGGTATAGGATCCTCAGTTTAAAAGTTAGGTAGGGGATTTGAATATTTAAGAAACTAAGGGTGTGTTTGGTACGCGTGCTTTTCATTTTTATTTTCTGAAAAACGCGTGTATTCTATAAAACAGAAAATGACTTTTTGTCATTTTCTATTTTTCTAGAAAACACTATATATTTTTTTAGAAAATATGCACGAAAAACGTATACTAAACACTATTTTTCAGAAAACGCGTATTTTTTTAGAAGATAAAAACGTATTTAAGTAGTTCCGTAAATCAGTTGAAAAATATATAATAATTTTTTTTTCAATGAAATCATGGAATTTTGTTCGACCACCGAGCACTCGTATGTTTGTTCGGCAATCCGTCGAACACTTTGCAATCGAACACAACGGCAGCATCAAGAGAGCGAGCAAGAAGGCATGCAACGAGACAGTTCTAATGGCCTTCATCTGCCGCCGTCTTTCCCTCCTCTCTACGCGCTCCTCCCTCCCCATTCGTCTCCCCACCGTCTCTCCCTTTTCCACGTCTTCCCCCGACAAGATGACCTTCTCCCACATTTTCCAGCACTGCTCCAAGCACCGAGACACGGCCGGCGGCCGCCAATCCCACGCCCGGATGGTCGCCTCCGGCTTCATCCCAACCACCTTCGTCGCAAACTGCTTGATCCACATGTACGTTACCTGCTCCAACTTGGAGTACGCCCACAAGGTGTTCGTCCGTATGCCCCACATGGACATTGTCTCCTGGAATGCTATGATCTCAGGTCACGCTCGAAATGGTACGCTAGACGTTGCCAAGTCCCTGTTTGACAGAATGCCAGAACGAGATGTTATATCATGGAATTCGATGATATCAGGCTTTTTGCAGAATGGAGAACTAAATGAGTCCATTGGTCTCTTCCTCCATATGCTACAGAGTGGAATCAATCCTGATCGAACCACAATTGCAGTGATTCTCAAGTCCTGTGCTGCATTGGAGGAAGTTGATATGGGCACCCAAATACACGGTTTTGTCATCAAGATGGGTTTGGATTGCGACGTGGTGACAGGGAGTGCCCTTATTGACATGTATGCAAAATGCAAGAGACTGGACGAGTCAATTTATTTGTTTGATGAAATGCCAGAGAGGAATTGGGTTTGTTGGAGTGCTCTGATTGCAGGCTGCACGCAGAATGAACAATATGCTGTAGCACTGGAACTGTTTTTAGAGATGCAAAGATGCGGTGTTGGGCAATGCCAGTCGGCTTATGCGAGTGTTTTCAGATCTTGCGCTGGATTAAGCTCTGAAAGAATAGGCAGACAGTTGCATGGTCATGCTTTGAAGAACAATTACAGTACTGATGTTGTGGTTGGGACTGCCATTATGGATATGTATGCAAAATGTGATATTCTGGATGATGCTAGAAGGTTATTCCAGTTGCTGCCAATGCGAAACCTGCAATGCTGGAATGCAATTATTGTCGGATTAGTTCGTAATGGTCAGGGGAATGACGCGATAGGGCTTTTTAAATGCATGAATCACTCTGGTGTTGGCTTCAATGAGATCAGCTTATCTGGTGTTTGTAGTGCCTGTGCAGAGGTCAAGAGGTACTTGATGGGTCTTCAAGCTCATTGCTTGGCCCTAAAGACCGGAACTATTTACAACGTATGCGTTGGGAATGCAGTTCTGGACATGTATGGAAAATGTGAAGCTTTGGAAGAGGCTTACAATGTTTTTGAGGAGATGGAGCAAAGAGATGCAGTCTCTTGGAACGCAGTCATTGCAGCTTTAGAGCAGAACGGACGATATGAAGAAGCTTTGCTGCATTTTTATCAGATGTTGCACTATGGCATGCAACCTGACGAGTTCACTTATGGTAGTGTCCTCAAAGCTTGTGCGGGACTTCAGTCTTCCGTTTGTGGTGTTAAGGTTCATAACAAGGTAATTAAATCTGGACTTGGTCTCGTTTCATTTGTCGGAAGTGCCCTTGTTGACATGTACTGTAAATGTGGAATGATGGGAGAAGCTCAGAAACTTCATGACAGAATAGAAAAGCAAAACTTGGTATCTGCAAATGCGATAATATCTGGGTTTACTCTCCAGAAACAAAGTGAAGAGGCACAGAACTTCTTCTCCAAGATGTTAAATAACAGCATTGAACCCGATCATTTTACTTATGCCACAGTTCTTGATACATGTGCTAATATAGCTACGATTGGACTTGGGATGCAAATCCATGCTAAGATTATCAAGCTAGAATTACACAAGGACGTCTTCATATCGAGCACCCTTGTGGACATGTATGCCAAATGTGGAAACATGAATGATTCATATTTGATGTTTAAAAAAATGATCGATCGAGACTTGGTATCATGGAATGCCATGATTTGTGGGTATGCTCATCATGGCCACGGACTCAAGGCTCTTAAAATATTTGACAGGATGCAACTAGAAAATGTCAGGCCTAACCATACGACATTTCTCGCAGTTCTTCGGGCTTGTGGACATGTCGGTCTGTTCGATGAGGGCATGTCCTACTTCAGTTTGATGACTGACCACTACCAGTTGGAGCCAAGATTAGAGCACTACTCTTGCGTGGTGGATATCATTGGGCGTGGAAAGGGGGTTAGTGAAGCTTTGGAACTTATTGTTAAAATGCCATTCGAAGCTGATGATGTTATGTGGAGAACTCTTCTGAGCCTGTGCAAGATTCATAAAAATGTGGAGGTAGCGGAAATTGCAGCAAAAAAATTAATGATGTTGGACCCTGAGGATTCCTCCTCTTGCATTCTCTTGTCAAATATATATGCCAATGCTGGAAGATGGGAAGAGGTGTCGAGAATGAGACGGATAATGAAGGAGAGCAAACTTAAGAAAGAACCTGGTTGTAGCTGGATAGAGATAAAGAATGAGATGCACACTTTTCTTGTGGGAGACAAGGCTCACCCAAAATGCAATGAGATATATGAAAGGTTGGATGAGCTAATTGCTGAAATGATGTGGGCAGGGTATCTGCCCGACTTAGAAACATTTGTTGAGGATGAGAAAGGGGAGAGAAAAGATCAACTCGAACTACTTGCAGTGGGTTGTGGCTGAGGCATGCAATTAGAATATTTTGGTCAACTATTACCAAGAAATCGGTTGCAATACCGTGCAAAAAGACAGCAAACAAGCAGTCTAGTTGCTTGAGTTGGACGATATTTATGCACCAGAATAAGAATAAGGTTCATGAACTGTAAACTCCACCCTTCTAGCACGGTGTAGCGGTAAAACATTCAGTGGATTAGTATCGCGGTTGGAAACTCAGTTGAGGCAAGGGCAGATTTAAGAGTGGATTTTCGACTGTGGAGATTAGTTGTTGGACGAATTGCCACAAGTTTTTCCGGATTTAACCGGTGGATGAACTAAGAGGAAAGATCGAGAACATGGATACCTAGATTAATAAATAAAAAATTCCAACTCCATTTTGAAGTTAGTTTCATCTTTTGTCGAGAATAAGCTTAGTCCAGACATCAGAGGGCTCATAAGATGCTGGCGACGGTAGGGCAGCCATCAAAGATCCATTCCCACAAACTTTTCGATACGTGAAGAATATTTTTGAAATTTTAAGTGACTTTAACATGGCATTAATGAAGAAAAACTATTTGCCCAATTTTTTTTCTTAAAAACAAATTTCAACCGCTTGTTTTCCCTCAAGTTGTATGCCATTTTCTAGGTTTATATCAAAATGAAACCCAAAAACATTTTCATTTCTCACACTCCTATTTTCTCGAATAAAAGGAGTTTTTTAGTTATTAACTTTTCAACCAATGTGTTTCTTGAACAGTGTTTCCAATAGATGCCTCCGATAACAGTATTGCAGAGCCTACCAGTTTGATGCAAGGTTGCCAATGCAAGCTCCATAGGTTAAAAAATTTGATAATCAACAGTCACATCAGGTTCAATAATTAACCTTAAAAATACTCAACAAGGGCTTCTATTTGATGTCTATTACCAAGATTACATAAATTCCTACTTATCCACATCCAGTGGTGGATATCCTGCAAACTCTTGCGTCCGGATAGTGAGACAAAGTAGGAAAAATCAATCATTGGCGTCCCAAATCAAGGCCAACTTAAGATCAAGACTCCACACTGACGGAGCTTAATCAGCACATATACTAGCAAAGCCCGGTCAACAGTTCTATATTACTGTCTTGTATCAAGCATGAAGCATGAATACATAACTAAGGATTCAGGCTTGTAACGGAAGTTGGAAAAAAATTGCTCATAAGTAAACCGCAGACATGGGTGACTCGGAAAGTTTTGACACATTCAGAAGAGGGAAGCTGTGAGCTCCTTAACATCTGCTACGACCTGGTTGTAATCTGATTGCAGCTTCTCTTGCACGTCTTGGGTCAACTCCCCTTTAGTTGGTTTGGTTGTAATCAATACACAGCAAGTTGGCCTCTTGGTGACTCCAGCAACTGCAAGATCCTATGATGAAACGAAAAGAAATTAGCAGGGAAAAAACAAAAGAATGGATAGAAGAAACAGAGTTCTGAAAAGAGCATGCAACAGTCTCCATCTCATTAAGCAATAGTAGCTTCATGAGTAAAATGGTTTGATTGTGACCAACCTCCAATAGCCTAGACATGGGAAAGAGCATGGTATACAAAGAGATGCAAATGTAGTCTTGCTGTTTGACTAACAACAATGGCAAGGAGAATGATTCAGAATATGAAACATGAGCATGGAGAAATGCTTAGTTATCTATGCACATAACAATCATCAAACTGTTCTTTTTTATAAATGTAACCCTTAACTACTTTCACCGACAATTCTTTCAGGGTAAAGAGGAAAGACAGAATGACATCCAGATAAAAATAAAAACTCAGGCACAAACTGGTTAAATTGCTGAAAAGGCTCATGAATCCTTTAAAAAGTTACTGCTGTTACATGTTCTTTGACTAGATGGATTTACAAAGTAGAATTTAAAAAGCAAAGGAACTAAGATGAGTCAAACAAACCTCTTTTGATGGAACGTATATATAGGGAATATCAGCTTCCTCCAGTAAGATGGGAACATGGGTAATCACATCAATAGGAGATATATTCCCAGCAATAATACACAATCTGCAACCAACAAAGTGCAATTAACATTGTTTCTGCAGATGAGGACAGACTAAAATAAAGGTTCATCAGTTGGGTATGAGGCAGACTTGGCATGCTTCTAGATGATATCAGAAGGTTAGATAAATTGAATCAATTTTGGGTGTGAGGGATAGGAAGCTTAAGAACACTTGACATCAATCATAGTGATATAAAAGCTTTTCACTTATGGGGGCAATTTTACATTGGGTTCAATGACAATATAAAATCCATGCAATCAATCTCAAATAATTGAAATTAATGGCTTGTATCAAATATTATAGATAATATTTATTAAAAGATAATCCAGATGTTACATGCAGCATGCATATGTTGAAAATACAAACTGACAGACCATTAGTTTGAGAGAGTATATAACGGCAAACTAAATCTAACATAAAGATATCCCATGTAAAAACTAATTATATTGTATGATAGAAAAAGGAATACAAGATCATAAATGCATCATAATAATTTCAGACTATAAAACCATACTAATTTAAAACTAATATTGAACTTTTTAATTATAAAACAACCAGTAATTCAAAATCCACCACCAAAATTTCTAAGCAAAGGTGCCAAGTGGGGAGGGACAGTATGAATTTTGCCAAGCTTGGGGCAACTCAAACCTGAACTGGCCGTGACATGCTTGGGGCAATAGGGGCAGGCTAGAGTCAGGCACAACTCTCCAGCCAGGCATGGAATCAGGCCAGGATGAGTAAGGCTCGCAAGGGTTGGCACACAGCCAAAACATGGCCTTTTCTATTTATTATTATTTTTTTTATAATCATTTTGTAGCTCGATCGTGGAAAGGGAGGGTCTGGGCACCTATGCTAGGCCTGGGGTGCATCACCGTGGACTGTGCTCAACACAGACGGACCATAACTGGACCTGACCAAATTGAACCTGTCCTCATTGCCACGCCTAATTTGTGTGCAGGCACTGAGGCACTTCACATTTAGTTGGTTCATTTCACACATACTGTAATTATAATCAACAACAGAACAAGAAGGAAACTGACCCCTTTTGACCACGGCGCACACTCTTCACTACTTCCTTCACTCCACGTTTCAAGCACTTAGCCTCAGCAGCTGGTAGCACAAATACAATGCAACAAAAAAGTCATAAACTGTATGAATATATCACAGCAAAGAGAGGAATTTGGCGGGCAAAAAGATTTCCTTTTCTATTTAGCCCAAAACCAGCAAACGAAAAGGCCTCCCAGTGTCCAACTATCATAATAACCAAAATGATACAGGCTGACATTCGCAATCAATCGGAGAAACAAACAGCATCGCTTGTAATAATAGAGGAGACTACCTCGTCGGACGAGCTTGAGGCTCCGCTTGCATAACTTCTTTCCGGCTAAGGGTTTGGCAATCGGGGCGACGGCCATCAACTTCTTCCTCTCCTTCACTGACTTCTCATTTTCACTGTCGCTCCCCATCCCTGTATATCTCCTTATCGATCTTGACGATTCCCGTGAGATACCGGATCGGCCAAGGTTTGTGAGGAACGTACGGCCGAGGCGGCGATGTGCGGCGGCCAATGTTTGGGAACTAGGAAACGCGAGGGTTTTATTCACGCGTTCAGGGTTTAACCAAATCGTCCGGGTCATGGAACACGGACGTTACAAAGTATTTTTATAATAATAATAATAATAATTATTATTATTATTATTAATTTGAATCATAATTTTTTTTAATCTGTCTAAGATTGTGTATAATAGATTAATAGGTCCATGTGATTAAATTATTTTTTTCTTAAATATATAGTTTATTTTAAATTTTATATTTTAGGTAAAAACAACTGTTCTTATTCTATCTATTCATAAATTTAGATTTCATAAATACTATTCTTTAAATTTTAAATTTAGAGAAAGAAAATCTAATACAAAATAAAAAAACATATATCACTTTAGATTTGAGATGTGTGATAGAACATCTGAAAATGGTCATAAAAAATTATAATAAAATTAGATATGCATATATATATATATATATATATATATATATATATATATATATTTTTAAAAAAGTAATAGCAATATTTTTAATTGAAACATAAAAAAAAAATAAAAGCTAAGATAAAAGATAGCATACCTCAAAATAAGGGACGGAGCTAAAGGGGGGCGATGGTGGTGACTACCCCTCAATTTTTACGTATAAGAAGTGTATGAGATATAGAAATGGGAGGGGTGAAAGAGAGGCGAATGGGAGGCAACGATATGATCACCTCCCCACAACATAAACATATATATTTCGCCCCCTTGATATGAAATTCATGGCTCCGTCCCTACTCAAAATGATCCACTCAACAAGGAAATCGTTAGAATCCTAGATCTCCTGGGACTCCAAATGATGTGGGCCTTACATTCGTGAATCGAGAATGAACAGAACTACATACGCTTGTATATGGCGAACTATCTCCTCAATTTGAGCTCGTCGCCCACACATCTCCCTTGTCTCTGCATCTCTCTCAACCATCATCTCCTCTAATGACGAGAGTCGAGTCCACAAATCCTGATTTTCTACCCGCAATACTTGTACCTCAGTAGATGAGGAGGAATTAAGACATCCCTTGATCCTTAGAGTCCTCATCCAACAAAGACAACTTTGGCTTGAGAGTCAAGTCTGTAAAGGGAGGTCTTCTTCCTCCCACCGATGACATTATAATAAATGTCAATATTCTCATAGGTGGAAAGAGGCTATGACTCCTCTCCCTCTGTACTAGGTTGAGATGTCTGTACAATTCTAGTGGACATTACTTTATATGTTAAAATAATAATTTTATTAACCTTCATATAAAGTCTACAAATATATTCACTAAATATTTTTACGTTAATTGTTGAGAAATGTCGATCGACAAATGACTCATTTTTCTTCTTATAAGTCTTGTTAAATACCTTCCAACTGTTAGTGCAACCTTAGGTCAAGGTTGACTTGGTTGACCTGACTTGAGTTGACCTGACTCGAGTTGTGTTTTGATGTTTGACGATGTTTGACGAGAAGAGAGTTGTATTCTTGATGTTTGACAAGAATAGGTGTTCGGGAGATTGTAGGTGCAACCTTAGGTCAAGGTTGACCTGGTTGACCTGATTCGGGAAAAGTCCAAGCAGGGAGCTTGGCACGCGAAAAGTCCAAGCAGGGAGCTTGGCATTGGAAAAGTCCAAGTATGGAGACTTGGCACTGGAAAAGTCCAAGCAGGGAGCTTGGCACGCGAAAAGTCCAAGTATGGAGACTTGGCACGGGGAAAGTCCTGGTGAGTGAAACCAGGCAGTGGGAAAGTCCTAACTGGGATGTTAGGCAGTGGGAAAGTCCTAACTGGGATGTTAGGCAGTTGGAAAGTCCTAACTGGGATGTTAGGCAGTGTGGAAAGTCCTGGTGAGTGAAACCAGGCAGTGGGAAAGTCCTAACTGGGATGTTAGGCAGTGGGAAAGTCCTAACTAGGATGTTAGGCAGTTGGAAAGTCCTGGTGAGTGAAACCAGGCAAGGGAAAATCCAGATGGATCAGGGATGATCGGACTTCTGGTGTTGGAAAGTCCAAGTAGGTCAAGAGAGTGATCGGATACTTGGCACGAAGAGGAAAATCCAGATGGATCAGGGATGATCGGACGTCTGGTGTGGAAAAGTCCAAGTAGGTCAAAGGGATTGACCGGACACTTGGTGGAGAGTCTTAGCAGGTCAAGGGAGTGACCGGATGCTAAGCATGATATACCAACAGGTCAAAGTTGACCGAATGTTGGCTTGGGAGACTTGGGACTTGGTTTGGGAAAAACCAAGCTCTGGATCGATCTGCACCGATCGGATGTCTGATTGGTATCGGTCGGTGACCGATCGGATAACCAAGCGATCATGGTTCGTGGGCTTGACGGTCGATGCGGGACCGATCAAGATGGAGCTGATCGGTCCCCGGACCGATCGGGACGCTGAGGTGGGATCGGTCCAGGACCGATCAGATTCCACGTAGAGTTGGGCAACTCTCGAAGACCGATCGGCACAGGGCCCGATCGGTCCCCACGACCGATCGAGCACGATAGCGAGTTCGGAGAAAGCGCCGATCGGTGCGTGGACCGATCAGCACTCTGATCGGTCCACGACCGTCGGTGACGATCACTTCCTCCGATCGGTGCGGACCGATCGAGGTTCTAGCTGCGCGCGCGGCTAGTTTTCTGCCTTCTTCGCAGTATAAAAGATCGAGGGCATCTTCCGCGAGAACTCTTCTTCCTCCTTCCTGTTGCTAAGTGCTGTTGTGCTTGAGTTTTGTTGAGCTCGTCCAAAGCTTCGCGTGAGCTTCCTGACTGGAACAATGCTGCCGTTAGAGTTTTTGAAGCTGCTTCATCCGGACTCCAGTCGACGAGAAAGCAAGATTGGTAGAGTGCTTGTGTATTCTTAGTGTATTTCTTGCTTACTCTTTGTTCTTGTACTCTTTGTTTGCTGTTGCAAACATTTGTGGCGAGGTTTCTCCACCCACAAGGAGTATAGTGTATTAGCCGGTTCTCCGGGGACTCATCCACCGACGGATTGACTGGACTCGTTCACCTTACGGACACGCCGAGGAGTAGGAGCCCTAATCTCCGAACCTCGTTACATCCTTGTGTTAAGGTTTGTTTTTCTTCTCTTTCGTTTCTTTGTATTTTCCGCTGCGCTAACCTAATCGTAGGAAGAAACGAGAAAGATTGGGGTCGGCTATTCACACCCCCCTCTCTAGCCGTACGAAGGATCCTAACAAGTGGTATCAGAGCGAGGCCGCTCTTCATCGGATCAATACCCGTGGGAGCAAAGCTAGAGATGGATCAATTCGGAGAAGACATCACGATTCCACCCTTCTACAACGACAACTTCACATATTGGAAGGTAAGGATGATGTATTTTCTTAGGACTAATATGTTGAACTGGTTTTGTGTACAAGAAGGGTTTTCTCCTCCAATGGATAAAGAAGGAGAGCCTCTAGAGAAGAACAAGTGGACGAAGGAACAAGTCCACCAATCCACGATCAACAATGAGGTAACTAAAACAATTGAATTTTCATTACCTACTAATATTTTGTGTAAGATAGGTAAATACAACAATGCCAAGGAATTGTGGGATAACTTGGCCAAGTACCATGAGGAGAGCTTCACTTCAAGCCATGAAGAGGAGCCTAGTGAGCCAAGTAGCTCACATCATGGAGGGAGCAAATTGGGAGTTGAGGGCTACTCAACATCCAAGGAAGAAGAGGAGGAGAGTTCCTCTTGCTCAAGTTCGGAGCAAGAAGAAGAAGTTTCCACCTCCGGAAGGGTTGAAGAAGAAAGCTCATCTCCATCCACAACCCTAGGTAACTCAAACACTGTGATTTCAAGCAAATTACACATAATGTGTTTTGAGTGTAGGAAACATGGGCACTACAAGAGTAAGTGTCCAAGGAGGGTTAGGAAGACTCCACCGGCACCAAAAGTCAAGGGAGCCGGAGTCCCGACACGCAAAGGCAAGGAGCACGTGGTATGCTTCCAATGCAAGCGAAGGGGACATTATCGGAGGCATTGTCCGAGGGGAGGCAACCTCACAAGGGCAAGAGACGCACTTCTATAGGGGAGCTAAGGCAAACCCTAAGGTATCATTTAAGTCTCATTCGTGCAATACTAGTAAGATGCATGCTAGAAATTTTATTGCACTAGTCAATAATGATAAGCATGATAACATTAGAAATCGATACACATGCTTAGGTGCCAAACATGTGAGCCTAGATAAGGATAACACTAGGAAAGCCAACCCTAGAATTACCTCATCTAAGGTTAAGGAGAACCTAGGTAGGAATCCCAAATCAACTAGACACATGCCTAGGAATGCCTCAAAGAAAAATGACAAATCAAAAATTGAGGTACTAGAGAAGGAGAATCAAGTCTTGAGGTCAAGACTTGATAATTTAGAAAAGGCTCTTAAAAACATGGAGAAGTCATCTCTAGGGTTTAAGGGTCAAAAACCAATGTCCAAGGACAAAAAGGGTTTGGGTCACAAACCTAAGTCCCAAATGGTCAAGCCCACTTATCACAATGTTCCATTCGATTATGGAACAAAACCTAGGGCTAGGAAGACCATTACCAAGGTTACAAGGGGAGTCACCCCTATAGTTGACCTTGATGAGACCCAAATGACCAAGGCTTCAAAGCCTAAGAGGGTCATTAGGAGGGTTGCTAGGGAAGTTATCCCTAGTGAATATTTAGTGAACCCAATGAGCTCTAATAGGTATTGGGTTCCTAGGAGCATCTTCTCTACCCCATAGATGGGTTAGAGAGTGTCAACTCCAATAAGAAGGGTAGTTAACCCAACTTTGAGGAAATTGACACTCAAGGAGCATTTTCAAGGTTTTGTTAACCTTTGAAAATGAAATGGAATAATCTTTGTCATTCACTCCTTGGAAGAGTAAGTTGTGTCAAAGTGAGAATATATTAATCTTACTTTAAATTGACACAATTTGGAAAAACCTAGAGAAATATCAAATTGGGATTTTGATATTCTCTTAGGTAATCAAGGCAATCCGGGCCTTAACTTAGAAGTGCTACTCTTGTAGAATTTTAAATGGTATAAATCAAACAAGAGATCAAGAAATGTCAATTTGGGTTTTGACATTTTCTTGGAGCACTTTGGGCAATCTAGGATTAGAATTTAAGTTAGCTAAGTGATTAAGGATACTTAGATAGGTAATCTAGGTATTTTATTTGTGTTAACTTACCATGGTTGTTTGCCATATGCCATGTCATGACATCATATTTAATTTATGATCATTTGAAATGCCATGATAATGCTTAGGTTATTATATGTCATGTGTTAGTTTAGTTTCAAACTTTATGCCATGACATCATGACATTGGCACATGTTTTTATTTATGATACCATTTTATGCCATGTCATCATCTCTTGCATTAATAATCAATTAAATTGATTTAAGGATGAAAAACACATTTTGATATTGAGATCAAATTTGTGTTTAGAAAATGCATGAGACCTTAGCCTAAGATACCTAAACCCATATCTCACATCAAAATTGACATGGATGTGCTTGATACACTCTAGATGTGTGTGAGATATTAGGATCATGAATTAGGATCAAGGTGCATAGCTCTTGTACCTAGATGAGCCTAATTCAAGATATGGGGGATCATAGGGAAAGCTTGTGTACAAGTCATGTACATATAGCCCTAAGATTGTGGTCCCAAATTAAAGGGTTTGAAATCATTTCAAAATTGTTTTGAAAAACCTTGATGAAGCTTTCCTAGTGATAGCATTCATCATTGAACATTGTGATACAAAGTTGACTTAACTTTGAACTATTTCAAAGTTTTTGAATTTTGTATCAAGATTTGAAAATGGAAGTTATTCTCATAGAAAACTATTTTTCCATGATAGTATATGTTATGAGGAATGTATCCTCAAAATTTCACATTTTTTCGAATTTTCTGGAATTTTTTAGGAGTTTCTGAATTTCCGGGAAGGGAAATCAGAAATCTCTGATTTCAGAGTGTGGATCGGTCACCGGACCGATCCAGGGAAGTTCTGATCGGTCTGGTGACCGATCAGTGACGATCCAGTGCGATCAGTGAAGCGTGGATCGGTCTGGGGACCGATCCAGGGGGATTCTGATCGGTCTGGGGACCGATCAGTGCGTGCCAGTTTCTGATTTTCAGCTGTTGGTCTGAAATTTCAGCTGGAAGTTGGGTTTTGTGGATTTCTAAAGGTTTGAAACTCGCCAAGACATTGTTGGTGCAATGGTCAAGGGGGAGTTGACCTTTAGGGGAAGTTTTACCTAATTGTCAAGGGGGAGTTGACTTTTAGGGGGAGTTTGTACTCCTTAAGACTTTTGAGGATTAGTGATATGGGATTATCACTAAGTTGATTGTTGAGTTTAGTATCAAGGGGGAAATTAAGAGCTTCAATGAAAGGTATGAGATTTTCATTAGGAAGAAACTCTTGACCTTGATACTCTCCTTTTTCTTTTTGATGTGTGTCAAAAAGGGGAGAGCGTTCATTGGAGAATTATTGGAGAACCCAAGTTAGGTTATCGGGTTAACCTAAGCTAGGGAAAGAATGTCAAGGAATGTTCAAGGAAGAACATTGGAATTCTTTTTGATGTATGTCAAAAAGGGGGAGAATTATTGGAGAACCCAAGTTAGGTTATCGGGTTAACCTAAGGGGAGAATATCCAGAGAATGTTCAAGAAAAGAACATTGGACATTGGAAGATGGTTGGAAAACCTAAGTTAGGTTATCGGGTTAACCTAACTTGATTTTGGATTTTGTCAAACATCAAAAAGGGGGAGATTGTTAGTGCAACCTTAGGTCAAGGTTGACTTGGTTGACCTGACTCGAGTTGACCTGACTCGAGTTGTGTTTTGATGTTTGACGATGTTTGACGAGAAGAGAGTTGTATTCTTGATGTTTGACAAGAATAGGTGTTCGAGATTGTAGGTGCAACCTTAGGTCAAGGTTGACTGGTTGACTGATTCGGGAAAAGTCCAAGCAGGAGCTTGGCACGCGAAAAGTCCAAGGAGCTTGGCATTGGAAAAGTCCAAGTATGGAGACTTGCATGGAAAAGTCCAAGCAGGAGCTTGCGAAAAGTCCAAGTATGGAGACTTGGCACGGGAAAGTCCCGGGAGTGAAACCAGACTGGGAAAGTCCTAACGGGATGTTAGGCAGTGGGAAAGTCCTAACGGGATGTTAGGCGTTGGAAAGTCCTAACGGGATGTTAGGCAATGGAAAGTCCCGGTGAGTGAAACCAGAATGGGAAAGTCCTAACGGGATGTTAGGCGGTGGGAAAGTCCTAACTAGGATGTTAGGCGTTGGAAAGTCCGTGAGTGAAACCAGGCAAGGAAAATCCAGATGGATCGGGGATGACTCGTGTTGGAAAGTCCAAGTAGGTCAAGAGAGTGATCGGATACTTGGCACGAAGAGGAAAATCCGGATGGATCGGGATGATCGGACGTCCGTGTGGAAAAGTCCAAGTAGGTCAAAGGATTGACCGGACACTTGGTGGAGAGTCTTAGCAGTCAAGGAGGGACCGGATGCTAAGCATGATATACCAACAGTCAAAGTTGACCGGATGTTGGCTTGGGAGACTTGGGACTTGGTTTGGGAAAAAACCTGGATCGATCTGCGGACCGATCCAGGATATCTGATTGGGTATCCGATCGGTCGGTGACCGATCGATAACCAACAAGGCGATCATGGTTCACGTGGGCTTACCGATCGGTCCGGGACCGATCAAGATGGAGCCTGATCGGTCCCCGGACCGATCGGAGGTGGATCGGTGTGCCAAGCCTCCTGATCAGTTGGGCAACTCTGCAGAAGCCTTCGATCGTGGGGACCGATCAGACAGGCCCGATCGGTCCCCACGACCGATCGAGCACGATAGCGGAGTTCGAGAAAGCGCCGATCGGTCGTGGACCGATCAGGCACACTCTGATCGGTCCACGCACCGATCGCTGACGATCCATTTCTCCACGATCGGTCTGCGGACCGATCAGGTTAGTTCCTGACGGCTGCTAGTTCGCTGTCTTCTTCGCAGGTATAAAAGATCGAGGGCATCTTCTGTGCGAGAACTCTTCTTCCTCCTTCCTGTTGCTAAGTGCTGCTGTGCTTGAGTTTTGTTGAGCTCGTCCAAAGCTTCGCGTGAGCTTCCCCGACTGGAACAGCTGCTGCTGTTAGAGTTTTTGAAGCTGCTGCTTCATCCGGACTCCAGTCGACGAGAAAGCAAGATTGGTAGAGTGCTTGTGTATTCTTAGTGTATTTCTTGCTTACTCTTTGTTCTTGTACTCTTTGTTTGCTGTTGCAAACATTTGTGGCGAGGTTTCTCCACCCACAAGGAGTATAGTGTATTAGCCGGTTCTCCGGGGACTCATCCACCGACGGATTGACTGGACTCGTCCACCTTACGGACACGCCGAGGAGTAGGAGCCCTAATCTCCGAACCTCGTTACATCCTTGTGTTAAGGTTTGTTTTTCTTCTCTTTCGTTTCTTTGTATTTTCCGCTGCGCTAACCTAATCGTAGGAAGAAACGAGAAAGATTGGGGTCGGCTATTCACACCCCCCTCTCTAGCCGTACGAAGGATCCTAACACCAACAAGTAGCAAGTCTCTGTAATCCAGTTGTAAAATATGACGTCTAAATAATAATTAAATAATAAATATTATTGGAGAAATAACCTTATTAGATTTTTAGAAAATTTTTAAAAAAATTTCGAGATTTAAACGGAGGTTATATGATACATTTAAGATGATGAAATGATTTAGCTCGGAGGAAGTTTGTTTGGAATATCAATAAAGTGGGAGTTAATTGAGGATTAACTTAGAGTTTAATTAATTTAAACTAATATAAGAGGAGTTATTGTACAAATTCCCGATTCTTTTCTTTCCTTCTACCCTCACCACTACACACTCTTCACCCAATCCCTCTCCTCACTTCCTCACCCGTACCCTAACCTCAACTCACGCCGCCAATTCCCCCCTTTGTTGCCGATCATTGGTGTCACATCCACAAGGTGTTGCTCGTCGCTGGAGCAACCTCAGTCATCGTCACCACCGGCCTTTGTGAGAACCGTGAATCTCATCGTCGCCTCTAGTCGAGCATTCTCTCCCGATCCTCCACGCCGCATCAATCCTGCTCTCGTGAAGTCGCCTCCCAATCATCTCCAGAGGAGTCTTTTGAGCGGATCCTCTATTCAATCTTCCAATCCACACTATCCTGCCTTGTTTCACTCGGCGTCATCCTCTCCGCCGCACTAGCCATTTCCAGCCTCTTTCAGTCTGTGTACGGTTGGGGTTGGTGGTTGCTCGAAACTGGAGATGGAGTTGAAATGTCGATCGGCCGCCAGCCACTCCATGCTAACGGGTTTCAAGCAGAAGTTGCTACTATTGTTAGTTGATCTTTTTCGCCTCTACTTGAACCAATTCCTAGCTACTTGACCGACAGTTGTGGGTCGTGACTGGAGAGGAAGGGGCCAAACAACAGTAGTATGTCTTTACTAGTTGGTTATTTGTCAATGGATGTTGTCACTATGCTAATGATGATTGCTATTAGCTAGATTATTCTTGGAACACAGTTGGGATCAATGGTGTCTAAGGGGAACATCTTTATTGATGAAGGTAGCTCTTGCTCTTGTTTCTTTATTACGAACCATCTCTCGAATAGTGGGTTGTATAAATGAAGTTGATAGTGAAGGGATAGTTAAGTTGATGCAATTAGAGTTCCCCTAATCGCTTATGATAGAACTTAGCTATATTGTGTATTATGTGTTGCAGGACACTGATACGAGATGAGTGTTCTGACGTAGGATTTATTTAAAATGATCTACGTTTAAAAATGGGTACTTCTTACTTGGTCTCTATAGTTCATTGAACTTAGTGCATGGATTATCTAATAGATTTGGTTGCTTTATCTTGACTTCACTCATATTTTATCTATGTTTGATTCTTATATGCTTGATATTTGAGATGATCTCTTTATTGTCTATATAATCTCACTTTGATATTTTTATTTTGTAGAGTACACATGTGTATGGTGTGTACAATAAGAATTTGTATTAAAATTGTTTATATGTAGTCACGTATATAGTATGTACTATAGGACTTATCATCCTAATTATGCATATACTAGTGTGTACATGCATAGAGGTGTTGCTACATATTGTAGATGTTGTTGATTATATCAATTTTGTATGTGTACATGTTTCTATTATGTTTTATTAGAAGTATTATGTTGATTATACGCATAGTGTATGTGCATACATGTCGGGTGAGTATTATTGAAGATGTTTTGTTGATTATATCTATGTTGTAGTGTACACGTGTTTGTCGTGTTTGCACGTGTGGCTGGTGTATATTATTGGAGGTATCTTATCGATTAAACCTGTGTTATGATGTGTGTACACGTGTATGGTGTGTACTATTAGAGGTATCTTATTAACTATACCTATGTTGAGTGTTCTCACATATCTGGTGCGTATTGTTGGAGGTAGCATATTGATTATACCTATATTGTGTGTGCATACGTGTCGAGTGTGTACTGTTGGGGGTATCATGTTGATTATATCTGTATCGTGTGTGCACACATGTCAGGTGTGTACTATTAGAGGAATTATGGTGATTATACTTCTGTGGTGTGTACACACGTGTCTGATATTTTCTATTGGAGGATCATGTTGATTATACCTATGTTATAGTGTGCACACGTGACTGGTGTGCTATAGGTGCTGCTACTTATTGTATATGTTGTCTGGTGGACACCTGTTGGATCTCTTCATACATATAGATATATGTAAGTGTTAGATTATATTCTAGATATACTGAAATTTATCATGCTAGGTATGATTGTGTACCATTGCATAGAGTTCATATACTCCTGTCGATGTAGTTGGTTTCTATGTAAGAAACACTACACTGTGTTATTATTTGTATATCCTATCAATTAAGTCTCCTACGAGTAAGTGACCGACTATAAAAGAATTATAGTCGGTCACTTACTTTGAACATTTATTTTGAAATGAGATGTATACTATCAATTAGGATGTATACTAAAAGCCTAGCTTTTTGTATGAACATTTATTTTGAAATGAGAATCACATTGGTCAAATGTCTGCATTTAGTTAAATGCAGTTGTCCATTTAATTTATATTGTAGATAACATGGTGTGTGATGTCACACAGAAGATAATGTTATCAGTTCCTTATAAATTATAAATAGTAGCTCACAACCAAGATGGATTGGGACAAACCATTGGAATGGTTGTAGTGTGATTTGTTATTAGTTTATATTGACTATAAAATTATACTAGTACACTATGTGTGTATTGAGTAGGACCATTTGAGGTTGTTTCTTTTTATACTGACTGCATAAAAGAACAAAATCTCTGTTATTATGGATGTACGTACTCTTAATCCCGATATAATAACAAACGCATATACTTAGTATTTATTTTTTTAATTTATCAAAGGGTGAGATTTATTCAGTTAAATCAATAGGCCTGATAAGTTGGGAAATAATATTATTTATATGGTGTGTTGCTGATTATAAAAGGAAACTGTGTCCTAGTGATCTAGGTTGATGATGTCCCCTTGAGGAGCTCATAAGGATTATCATGTAAACCCTGCAGGTGGACTTAGTCCGACATGATAATAAAGTTGAGTGGTACTACTCTTGGAGCTAGATATTAATTAAGTGAGTTGTCAGTAACTCATTTAATTAACGGGCATACGATATCTTAAACACAGGGAGACTAATGTACTCATGATAAGAAGGAGCCCATATTGTAATATGTGATTGGTGCGGTAGTTCAATAATAACTCTTTAGTGGTATGAGTTAATCTCTTTAGTGGTATGAGTTATTATTGATGAACTTGAGTTGGGTATTCGGGTCGAACACAGGAAGCTCAAGTCCATCAGAAGGCCAAAACCAATTCCTCCTCTCGGTCCCTGTTGTAGCCTCTATAAAGCCTTGCATTTGTTGGTGCGGTTAGCACTAACGATTTAACCCAGGTTTTGATGAATGACAAATAGGTTAAGTTAGTTTTGTTGTTGTCTGACACTTTGATCGAATGTGCAGGAGAAGTCCAGATAGGTCGACGGGCTGACCGGATGTCTGGCACGAAGTCCAGCTAGGTCGACGGGCTGACCGGATAGCTGGCGAGAAGTCCAAGCGGGTCGACGGACTGACCGGACGCTTGGCGAGAAGTCCAGCTAGGTCGACGGGCTGACCGGATAGCTGGCGAGAAGTCCAAGCGGGTCGACGGGCTGACCGGACGCTTGGCGAGAAGTCCAGACGGGTCGACGGGCTGACCGGACGTCTGGCAGGTAAGTGAGGTAAGTCACTGGAGGGGAGTGACTGTGAGGATGCGTTCCTGGGAAGGGAACATTAGGCGTCGATCCAGCTTAGATCCATGTCGGATATCTAAGTCAAGATTGTGACTAGATTCCGGTCTCGGAAAGACGGAATCTAAGTCGTACTAACTTGTGCTAATTCATACTATTATAAAATGTGCTAATAATCTGTGTTGCAGGTTATATATTACCTCGGACTAACTTTGTTTTGCAGGAAAAGGGAGCTTTCTGGAACAAGGTGGTCCGGGCGCCCGGAAGGCAAATTATATCCAGCCGAGTCGTCGCCACGTGGAGCATCACGGTTTGAGCAGCTACGTCACATTCCAGGCGCCCGGAGCAACATATAAAAGAAGCCCCAGGCAGGAGCTTCAGAATCAATCATCAATCTGAGAACTCTCCTACTGCTGGTCCTGCTGCTCTGCTGCGAAGCCAACAAAGCTCCGACAAAGTGCTCTTTCGGTTTTTAGTTAATTTCCTTGTCGGTATTACTTTGTTTCATTAGCTTTTCCTGTATTCATCTTGTAATCATATTCGAATTGCTAGTGATTGCCCAACGAAAGTGGTCAAGGACCACGGGCCTTCGAGTAGGAGTCGTCACAGGCTCCGAACGAAGTAAAAACAACTGTGTTCATTTACTTTTCCGCTGCGCTTATACTCGGTATTTTTTTTCGAATCGATATTCACCCCCCCTCTATCGAATCTAACGGTCCTACAAGTGGTATCAGAGCAGGTACCGCTCTGATTTGGTGCAACCACCAATCAGACTGGGGGTGAAATTTTTTGTTCTTTTTTTTTTGTTTTCAGTTCGACGCTTAATTCTAAAACTGGTGTATCATTACTTTAATATTTTTTAATTAGTATAAATTGGTGCAACACGAATCTAGTTTTTTTACTACTTATCTCTCTCTTCCCGCACTACTAATCCAATACCAAGTCTTGGGATTTTTCTTTGTTTCTTTTCTTTTGTGTGCAGACTAAAATGTCTCAGACAGAAGGATTCAGCACAGTACGACCTCCACTCTTCAACGGGGATGATTTTCCGTACTGGAAAAAGAGGATGGAGGTCTACCTCAAAACAGACTTCGACCAGTGGATGAGCATTACGAGACCCTACAAAATTCCAGTGGACAACTCCGGGAATCTACTAGATCCTGAAGACTGGACAACAGACTTGAAGAAGAAGGCGTCAACAGAAAATAAAGCAATCAACACTCTACAGTGTGGATTAACAAGAGAAGAACTGAACAGAGTCGGTCCACACAAAAACGCTAAAGAGCTGTGGGACAAATTGATCGAACTGCACGAGGGAACGAGCGACGCCAAGGTAACCAAACGAGACTTGCTCTTAAATAAAATTTTTAATATAAAAATGCAGGAAGGTGAAATGGCGAATCAGCTCCACGCGAGGATCAAGGACATCCTCAACGGGCTTCATGCGATAGGCCACCAGATGGAAAATAGAGACTTAATAAGGTACGCATTAAATGCTTTTCCACGTAATAGTTTGTGGGCATCAATAGTGGATGCTTACAAAATCTCTAAAAATCTTTCTAAGTTAAAGTTAGATGAGTTTTTTTGTGAATTAGAATTACATGAACAAACTAATGCTGGAGCCGAGAAAGGTATAGCTTTATTTGCAGGTTCCACCAAAGAAAAGAAAAGCAAGCCTGAATTTGAAGGAGATTCCGACCAAGACTCTGAAGACGAAGAACACCTGGTGAACTTGGTAAGAAAAATGTTCACTAGGAGAAAAAGGAGCTTCAGCAAAAAGGACCTTCAAAAGATCAGTTCTCCCTCAGAACAAAAGAACGTGACTTGCTACGGCTGCAATAAAAAGGGATACTACAAGAACGAATGCCCAAAACTAAAGTTCGACAAACCAAAGTCAACCAAAAAGAAGGCACTCAAAGCAACGTGGGACGATTCCTCGGACGAATTGGAGGAAGAAGAGTAGAAACATCAGAGCCACCTCGCACTGATGGCCCGCGAGGATGAGACAGAAGACGAGTCGGAAGATGAAGACGGGTCTGAACCCGAAACAAGCCACGAGTCCGTACTCGTTTCCGAAGGCCCGAATGAGGTATATTTTAATTTAAACATTTTTTTTAAAATTATTTCCTGTTTAAATAGTAAATTAATTAAAATAGAAAATGAAAACAAGTCACTTATTGAGGAAAATAAAAACCTCAAAGAACAAATCAAAAATTCAAATCCAACTCAAGATCTAACACTTGAGGAGGAGAATTTATCACTAAAAAATGAGATTAACAATTTAAAAGAAATGTTAGAAAAATTCACAACAAGATCAAAAAATCTTGACTTAATCCTGAACAATAAAAAAGCATGTTATAATAAAACCGGACTAGGATACAAGTCAAACTCAAATAAAACTTTTAAGTCATTAATAACTCAATACAAATCAACTAATCAAGCTTGGGTTCCGAAAGCGTGTCTGACCACGCAAGTAGGACTTAATCAATATTATATACCTAAAGAAAAAATACATTATATGTAAAATACCGGAAATATGCGAATATGAATAAAGGAATTTTCCGAAATTTTTGGACATTTTTCGGGAATTTTTCGGAGCTCGTACGGACGAGTTGACGGGGATAAAAACGGGGCCCGGAAAAGCCTGTTTAGGCTACCCCATTTAAGTGAGGAAAAGTTGATTTTTCCTTTTTAAATTCTTTTTCTTTTCTCTCTCGCCGAACCCGCGCGTGCCGTGCCCTAACCATCCGACGGTTCCTTTCTTCCCCTCTTCTTTTCCTCTTCGTCACCGAGCACTTCACCTCCTCCATCGACGTCGGCCTCTCCTTCTCCTCCTTCCCGAGCCGCACCAGGAGCCGCCAGCCACCGAGACATCCTTCTCCCTCTTTCGAGCACCGGAGCCGATCCCTAGCCGCGTCGCCGCCACTCCGACCCGACGCCACTGTTGCCGGCGATGCACGGAGCAGCGCCTCACCTCTGGTGCCTCAGCATCGACCACCACAGTGTCGCTGCTGTCTCTTCGGGTTTTTGTTCGTGCCCTAGCCACAGCCTGCACCGCCGTGAATTCCTCCGCTCTAGGTCTGGCCGACACCCGACTCCCTCTTCTCTCTGTGCTCACGACCCGCCGCACCTCTGCACAGTGCCGACGCCACTGCTTAGTGCTTTCTGCCCTTGTCGACTAAGCCTCAGCCCTAGCATCGGTTGCCATGAGTACTAGCTGAGTGTTGCTGTTCATTGGTCCTGACTGTCGGAAATTTTGGGTTGTTGAGAGTCATCAGTAGACACTTAGGGGTAAGTGTGGATTCGATCTCTTGTGTGATCATTTTAACTTCACTAGAATCCTTATACTGGCTGGAATATTTGCAGGTGTTGGCGATACAGACAAAACCTAGAGAGCAGTGAAAGGTAAGATTCTTGTTTAATGTTTATGGATTTAGGTTTTTATGTGGACAAGTTAATTGATGATCAATTAAGGTTAATCGACAATTAGGGTTTTCCTAATTGAATTAAGAGTTTGATTTAGTTATTTGATACAGGTTGAGTAACTAAAATTATTTGTGTTTAATTAGGTAGGTTAATGATTATGACTTAGGGTTTTGTCCTAAGTTGTGTTGGGAATTTTATTTAGCAATTCATTAGAATTTTTAGCTAAATAAAATATCTGTGTATTGGTATTTCAGGACTTTGACGCGAGACGAGTATCTCGATGTCGGATTTGGACATTTCTATTGGAGGCGGGTACTTTTGACTTATGTCATTTGATATGCTTAGTAATTAAATTAACATGTTGCATTAATTGTGTTTCTTATCTGTTTCGGTTAATCACTACCCAAATCTTACATGCTTGATTGATTGATTAGTTTTGCATCTCAGGTATATTTTTACCTGTTTATACATCCTTATAGGGGTAGTGATATGTCATGCTTGACCATGTTCAGGACCTAGGTTTTTATACCTTCTGTGTACCTTGATTTGATATGATTCTTTGACCTAGGGTGCACATTTCTATATATATGGATTAGGTCAAGATGTTTATATGGTTATTGTCATGCATCATTTGCATGATTGCATGCTGTGCGATAGTCCGCTCCATTATTGCTGAGCACATCGCCAGTTACATGGATCTGCACACACCACCACTCACGGGTTAGTGGTCGATTCAGGCTGTGTGTGTTGCAGCAGGGACTCTGTTAGGCACCGTTGGTCTGCTCATGGGTAGTGTGACACAACGTGTTATCCGGCAGGGATTCCTCCCCGTCTTGGGAGTTGAGAGCATTCGGCCCCCATCTATGATTTGGGGTAGGAGGATAGGTGTACTCGACAGATCCCGTCCACTCGGTCACTCATCGTGAGTAGTGACGACAGAGTGCACGCTTGTCGCCCTACCCACTCGGCCTCACGTTTGTATGAGATGATCGACTGGCGTCAGAGGTGACCAGGACGCATCATTGGCATCATATGCATGATGCATTTATTGTTTGTGTTTGTGGTTGCTGCATTTATATGCTGCATATTGTTTGGATACCTATGTTTGACATGCATACAGGATTCCTATACCACTCGGACTGTTTGACCTTATACTCAGGACCTGGTTAGTACAGCATTCTCCTGTTTACTTCAGATGCATATTTATATCTTTCTTATATCAGGAGACTGTACGCATGATTAGTGTTAGGTGTTATTTCTTTACTTTGCATATCAATTGTACCTGCTGAGTGTTGGACTCACCCCGCCTCCATTGTTGATATTTCAGGTTGATGTTGTCAGGAGGGAGTTCCAGTCGCTAGTCCTCACTGCACATAGTGCTGGTCCTGCAGACCTCCAGGATATGTTTGGTTTTTCTTTGGTTTTCTTTCTGTTTTAGACTATTTGAACTTGTTATGTTCTGGATTTATTTGCTTATGGACATGTTATAGATTTTATTATATCGATGGATTTGGATTTGATTTTTATTCTACTACATGCCTGCCTGGATGGCAGAAGAGGTGAGTTCGTCGGTTTTGAGCTTTACGAGTGTAGTTGAGTAGGGTGGTTTTTGAGTCAGAATATTATTACTGCGTGGTTGTGTCAGCCAGAGGATATATATAAACCGCGTGGTGATTGATTTTATTATTGTTATGATTCCAGCCGTATGTGTCCGAGTATTTAGTGCTTGTAGAAAATTTTGATTGTCCGTCGTACAGGGGATGTCACATTTTTTCGGACAGGACTCTTCCGGGGCGTGACAATTTAGTGGTATCGATACAGTTTTACGATCTTTTGTTTCGTGATTTTGGATTTTTGGATTTAATGATACCAATTTATTATTTGCATCGAGCGGTTATGATACCGCTTTTGGTGTTCGAGATTTATCTGATACCGTTGTTGGTATTCGTGATATTTGGGTTAGCTGTGCTAGTCAAACCGGCATTATCGGATTTTCGATATGGTTATGTTTCGATTTCCGTTTGATTTATTGGATTTTCTCGCTCGGAATTTTGAGGTCAAATTGGGAACTGGACAAAGACGAACATCTCCAGACAGTAAATAGGTATGTTGTTATTTTATGTTTGTTATATTGGTATTGATATCTGTAATTTAATTTAATGATATGAGACGATCTACTCATATTGCTGCGAGACGTGGTGCCGGACGACCACGTGAGGACCACGGATCTCGGATATGCCGTAGATGCCCATCGTTAGTGAGCCCGCCACCGTGATGCACTCAGATGCAGCCGAGCATCGGCCTCAAACCCGATAGCTCCCAGAGATACCTACTTTGGCCACACCGACAGTATCCACGCCTACCCCGCTTACAGACCATCGGAGTACCATTGGTGTACCCGACATCCGCTCCACACTTACTAAGATTCAAGGCCACCACCACTTGGATCTACTGTATCCTATACCTGGCACTGCACTCTCTCAAAGAGTGCAAATGCCCACATCCCACCTTTTTCACTGCACTCCAGTTGCCACCACTTTTGTTCCTCAAGTATCACCGACGGCTTATGCTCCAGTATATCAACACCGGGAGTTCCTCCTCCGATTTATTCTGCAGTGCCACCTTGGTTCCGCCAGTTCCGGCAGCCGTCCCGACACAGCTCACTGATATTGTCGCCGCACGAGCTAGGATTCCAGAGATGGCCGAGTCGATGAAGACTCGCTTCACTCTTTCCGCGAGGATCTCGATCCGAGTATGACTTTGTCGTGGATAGAGACTATGGAGCGTACATTCTTCTATATGGCTTGCTCCGAGTGGGAGAAAGCAGAGCTGCCTATCATTTACGGGATGAAGCAAATGCCCGGTGGATTACTCAGCGTTTTATTATTGGTGAGCGCAACGTCACATGGACCAGAGTTCAGAGAGGCTTTTGAGAGCCGCTTTTCCACCGCCCCATCGATGGCTCGCGATGTGATTTTATGAGTTTGAGGCGAATAATCGCCTGTGGACCGAGTATAATATCGAATTCCTCCTGGCTCAGCTTTGTCCGAGTTAGTCATGGAGGACAATTGCATGATGCGCTTTTATTCGTGATTGATGGTTATCCATGTATGCTTGCCGGATTAGGATTACATCTTACTCGATGCATTGAATCGAGCTTTGATGATAGAGTTAGCTCTGGCAGACAAGATATCCACAGGAAAAGAAAGCATCTGGCCGACTTCGTGGTGTCCAGCAGACACAGCTGTGATGCCTCGAGCACTGCAGTCGTGGTACTGGGCGCCTCGTAGGCCTCGAAATCATGGCGGTCTTCTTCAGGACGTTCCGCTTTCTCAGCAGAACCGGCAACCACCTTCCGATGATACTCATTGTTTCAGATGTGGATCCAGAGATCACCTCACCCCAGCCTGTAGTCAGTTTGCTTTTATTGCAAATGCCGGGCACCAGAGCCGAGATTGTCACCAAGGCTCAAGACATGGCTTCCTGAGGGTCAGTCGAGGGGACAGTCTAGTCACCGTAAGCATATCGAGGAGGGCGAAGCCCAATCTTCACACAACAGGAGCAGCCCTCCGCAGCAAAGATTTGGCATGCTTGGACAGAGTACTCCAGTGCTTCAGTAGCACCCCGGAGTTTTGCACTAGGACCTTATTATTCGACTCTGGCAAGACGACTCCCCACCACAGACAAGATCGCCACCATCCTCTCGCCTTATCCGCACATAGTCCAGAATAGCTGGCCACCGCAGCCTACCGGAAGTGTTACCACCTCCTCCTCCGCCAGACCGGTCGTGTTCATGCGATTACCGGAGAGGATGCTCAGACGGATCCGTTTTCCGCAGACGATTTCTATTTATGCATTTGCTGCTGATATTTTGATTGATACTGTAGTTCGCATTCTTTTATATCCCGCACCTTTATGCGGGAGATTGTAGATTACCCATCGTTAGGTCTGCGAGACTGTCTCCCTACCGTCGGGTGATACTTTAGACGCCACCCAGGAGATGAGGTTGCCTGTTAGACTTTGGCAACATGATACTTACGGTAGATCTTTTAGTATGGAGATGGTCGAGTTTGATATCATTCTTGGCATGGATTGGCTGTCAATATATCATGCTACCGTTGATTGCCAGACGAGGGTGGTCACCTTCCGGCCTCCGAACCAACCCTCGTGGAGTTTCACTGGCATCAGAGACGACGACATCTCGATTATTTCGGCGATTCAGGCGCAGAAGCTGCTGTCTCACGGCTGTCATGGTTTTCTGTTATCGTTGATCGGTACTGAGGACAGTAGTAGTTCGCAGCTCTCCAACGTTCATATTGTCCGGGAATACCCTGATGTATTTCCAGAGGAGCTGCCAGGTTTGCCTCCCAGAAGGCCAGTGGAGTTCGCTATTGAGCTGATTCCGGGAACCGCGCCGACATCGAAAGCTCCGTATCGTATGGCACCAAAAGAGTTGAACGAGCTGAAGGTTCAACTCCAGGAGCTTTTAGACAGGGGATTTATTCGCCCTAGTGTTTCACCATGGGGTTCTCCAGTTCTGTTTGTCAAGAAAAAGGATGGTACCATGAGATTATGTATTGAGTACAGGCAGCTGAATGCAGTTACCATCAGAAATAAATATCCATTACCGCGGATCGAGGATTTGTTTGATCAGCTCAGGGGTACATCAGTGTATTCTAAGATTGATCTGCGATCCGGATATCATCAGTTGAGAGTCAGAGATTCTGATATCCAGAAGACAGCATTCCGTACCAGATACGGTCATTATGAGTTTTTGGTAATGCCATTTGGGCTTACCAATGCTCCAGCGGTGTTTATGGACTTGATGAACCGCATCTTTCTGGAGTATCTGGATCAGTTTGTTATCGTTTTCATTGATGACATATTGGTCTACTCGCATTCCGAGGAGGAGCATGCACAGCATCTTCGTATAGTCTTGGAGATTCTTAGACGACATCAGCTGTATGCGAAGTTCAGCAAGTGTGCATTCTGGCTATCCTCAGTTGGGTTTCTGGGACACGTGGTTTTTAGCAGGGGTATTTCAGTTGATCCTCAGAAGATCGAGGCTGTCACCGGTTGGGAGCAGCCGAAGTCAGTTCAGGAGATTCGCAGTTTTCTAGGATTGGCCTGATATTATCGACGTTTTGTCGAGGGTTTCTCGCGTATTGCTATGCTGCTGACACGTCTTACCAGGAAAGGCGTGAAGTTCGTGTGGACAGAGGATTGCGAGACCAGCTTTCAGGAGCTGAAGCGGAGATTAGTGTCGGCTCCAGTTTTGGTTTTACCTTCTGGAGAGGACGGATTTGTACTTTATACCGATGCATCTCTTCAGGGTTTGGGCGCTGTTCTGATGCAGCACGGCAGAGTAGTCTCTTATGCTTCTCGTCAGCTGAAGGAGCATGAGAAGAACTACCCAGTTCATGACTTGGAGTTAGCTGCCATCATCTTTGCTCTGAAGCTATGGCGACATCATTTATACGGTATCACATTTGAGATTCTCACTGATCATAAGAGTCTCAAATACATTTTTACTCAGAAGGAGCTTAATCTCCGACAGAGGAGATGGATGGAGTTCCTGAAGGACTACGATTGTACCATTAGCTACCACCCTGGGAAAGCTAATGTGGTTGCAGATGCACTCAGCAGGAAGTCCAGAGGGACTTTGGCTTGCCACCGGATTTCAGTCACGGACTTGATTCAGAGTTTCTCGGAGTTAGATCTTGAGGAGCAGGGACCGACAGAGCAGGGTATTCTTGTTACCATGGTTGCTCAGTCGTCGATCAGGACGAGGATCCGAGAGGCACAGGCCAGTGATCAGCATTTGCAGTTTATTAGCAGTCAGATAGCTTCCGGGCAGCAGACCGAGTTTACACGAGACGAGGAGGGTATCATATACTTCCGAGGCAGATTATGCGTACCTCAGTCTCATCCGGTCTTACAGGAGCTATTACAGGAGGCACACCGTTCTCGATTTACGATCCATCCAGGTGGAACCCGTATGTATCGAGACTTGAGACGTTCCTATTGGTGGAACGGTATGAAGAAGGACATCGCGGATTTCGTAGGTAGATGTCTTGTCTGTCAGCAGGTGAAGGCTGAACACCAGAGACCTGCAGGATTACTTCAGCGGATTCCTATTCCTGAGTGGAAGTGGGATCACATTACCATGGACTTTGTGGTAGGGTTGCCGAGGACACGACGAGGCCATGACGCGATTTGGGTAATCGTTGATCGATTAACCAAATCAGCGCACTTCTTAGCGATTCGGAGGACTGATTCCCTGGATCGATTGGCAGATCTGTATTGCCGAGAGATTATCAGACTACATGGTGTTCCATTGAGTATCATTTCGGATAGAGATCCACGGTTCACGTCTCGTTTCTGGCAGAGTCTGCAGCAGGCCTTGGGCACACAGCTCCGTTTCAGTACAGCTTTCCATCCACAGACAGATGGACAGTCAGAGCGGACCATTCAGACTTTAGAGGATCTGCTGAGGTCATGTGTTATGGATTTCGGAGGCAGTTGGGAGGATCATCTGCCGTTAGTAGAGTTTGCCTACAACAACAGCATCCATTCGGCTATCCAGATGGCACCGTTTGAGGCGTTGTATGGTAGACCTTGTCGGACACCCGTCCTTTGGGATGAGGTTGGAGAGGCTCAGTTGTTGGGACCTCATAGAGTTCAGCAGGATGCAGAGTTGGTCTGTACTATCAGACGGAGGATGTCAGAGGCGCAGGATCGCCAGAAGAGTTATGCTGATCGGAGACGCAGACCACTAGAGTTCTCTGTTGGCGACCATGTATTTCTGCGAGTTTCACCCACTTAAAAATTAATTTCAAAATTTTAATTTTAAACTTAAAAATTAATTTCAAAATTCTAATTTTCAACTTAAAAAAATTAATTTCAAAATTCTAATTTTAAACTTAAAATTAATTTCAAAATTTTAATTTTAAACTTAAAAATTAATTTCAAAATTCTAATTTTAAACTTAAAAATTATTTTCAAAATTTTAATTTTAAACTTAAAAAATTAATTTCAAATTTTTTTTATTTTCAAAATTTTAATTTTAAACTTAAAAAATTAATTTCAAATTTTTTTTATTTTAAAAATTTTAATTTTAAACTTAAAAAATTAATTTCAAAATTTTTTTTATTTTCAAAATTTTAATTTTAAACTTAAAAAAATTAATTTCAAAATTTTAATTTTTAAACTTAAAAAATTATTTTCAAAATTTTAATTTTAAACTTAAAAAAAAAAAATTTAATTTCAAAATTTTAATTTTTAAACTTAAAAAAAATTAATTTCAAAATTTTAATTTTAAACTTAAAAAATTAATTTCAAAATTTTAACTTTAAACTTAAAAATTAATTTCAAAATTTAATTTTTTTATTTTCAAAATTTTAATTTTAAACTTAAAAAATTAATTTCAAAATTTTAATTTTTAAACTTAAAAAATTATTTTCAAAATTTTAATTTTAAACTTAAAAAATTAATTTCAAAATTCTAATTTTAAACTTAAAAATTATTTTCAAAAATTTAATTTTTAAACTTAAAAATTATTTTCAAAATTTAAATTTTAAACTTAAAAAATTAATTTCAAAATTTTTTATTTTCAAAATTTTAATTTTTAACTTAAAAAAAATTAATTTCAAAATTTTAATTTTTAAACTTAAAAAATTATTTTCAAAATTTTAATTTTAAACTTAAAAAATTAATTTCAAAATTCGAATTTTAAACTTAAAAATTAATTTCAAAATTTTAATTTTAAACTTAAAAAATTAATTTCAAAATTCTAATTTTAAACCTAAAAATTAATTTCAAAATTTAAATTTTAAACTTAAAAAATTAATTTCAAAATTCTAATTTTAAACTTAAAAATTATTTTCAAAATTTTAATTTTAAGCTTAAAAAATTAATTTCAAAATTCTAATTTTAAACTTAAAAATTAATTTCAAAATTCTAATTTTATACTTATTTTCAAAATTTTAATTTTAAACTTAAAAAATTAATTTCAAAATTCTAATTTTAAACTTAAAAATTAATTTCAAAATTTTAATTTTAAACTTAAAAAATTAATTTCAAAATTCTTATTTTAAACTTAAAAATTAATTTCAAAATTTTAATTTTAAACTTTAAAAAATTTAATTTCAAAATTCTAATTTTAAACTTAAAAATTAATTTCAAAATTTTAATTTTAAACTTAAAAAATTAAATTCAAAATTCTAATTTTAAACTTAATAATTAATTTCAAAATTTTAATTTTAAACTTAAAAATTAATTTCAAAATTCTAAACTTAAAAATTAATTTCAAAATTCTAATTTTAAACTTAAAAATTATTTTCAAAATTTTAATTTTAAACTTAAAAAATTTAATTTCAAATTTTTAATTTTTAAACTTAAAAAAAAAATTATTTTAAAAATTTAAATTTTAAACTTAAAAATTAATTTAAAAATTTTAATTTCAAACTTAAAACTTAATTTCAAAATTTTAATTTCGAAATTTTAAAACTTAACTTCAAATCTAATTTCTAAAAAAAAAAAAAAAGTCAAAAACCAGGGGCGGGCGCCCCTGGTATTCCCCTCCGGGGCGCCCGGAAGGGGATCCGGGCGCCCCGCCCTAAATCAACCCCGGGCGCCTGGAAGGGATCCGGGCGCCCGGAGTCCCCTATAAATAAGGGGCAGCAGGCGCCCCCAATCCTTGCCCCACAACAATTTCACTTTTGCTAAGGTTCACTCCGAACCTAAGTGCGAGAGTATTTTAAATCAAACTTTCTTGCGGTGAAGACGCTGTTGCGATTCAACCGAGGTCGTCAGATCTATATCTTATCGATGGCTCCTCGGTAAATCTTCTTCCCCTATCTGAAATTTTATTTGAAGTTATCTTTGCAAACTTTCTTAGAATATTTTTTTTATAAACAGTAGGAAACGAACAAATACTGGTGCTGGACCCTCTAATGCTAGCACTGACCCTAGGTTTCCCACAGAAGAACTAAGGATTAAGTTTGAGTCAACCATTTATAAGGCCATTAGGACTACCTGCATAGATAGATCGTTCTTTCTAAGGTCATGTCCCTCCGCTTTAGAGGTTATAGGCCACTATAACTTAAGGAACCTTGTCGAATGTACCAGTCCAATAAACATAAGTCTGTGTGCCGAATTTTGCAATAACCTAGTGAAAGTAGACGATCTCACCTATACCACTAGGGCAGTGGGCACTGATATCACATTTTCCCCTACGACTATCCGAGAGTTTTTAGAGTTGCGTCCATCTACTTGTTCTTTTTTGTGCTATCCTCCGAGGGATCTACCATTCGGAGATCCCTACTCACATATTACTCTCGATACGATTTATTCGTATTTTTTTGGGGGAGAGAGAGATCCCACCGTAGAACAGTTTAGGTCAGTAGAACTTGGGTCCAGGACTACGCTCTTTATAGGGTTGTAGTCCTTGCATTTTACCACTGACTACTCGGGACATCACTGTGATGCGCCCATTCCATTCGTTCTTACCTATGCCCTGATTCATAGGTTAGAAATTGACATCGGCCTACATATTTTCTCCACCATTATCTACTCTACCGGATTCGTGATCGATAGACGAGTCCATATGCCATTTTGTCACATTCTCGACAACCTATATGTCCTCGTTGCGCATTGATGTCACTAGAGGAGACATTGCCCATATGACCGAAGTTCGATGTTATAGCAACTCGGAACTTCTCCTCAGCCGTGTCCGGATAGATAGAGATGACTAACTATGTCTTGGCGGAGGGGCACAAGACCGGCCCGATCCATACGCACAGGTGGACGAGTTCATGCTCGCACTATTTCCAGAGGAAGCTGCACCAGCTCCACCACCTCCCCCAGCTCGTGCACCACGTCACGCTCCCCGCACTCTAGCCGACCGTATGACCGGACTAGAGAGAGCTATGGCGAGTCTCCAGCAGGAGAACTCTGATTTTCATCGGGACATTCGGCGAGAGGTTGCCGAGTTACGAGCTGCCGGGGATACCCGACACATTGAGCTGATGGCGCTTCTCCGATCCTTGGGATCTGGACCACCCCCTTCATCATCTCAGTAGATCTAGTTATGACTCACTTCTGTAGCTACACTATCTGTAAAATATTTTGGATCTATCTAGTGATATTTCAGACTTATATTGATTATGTTCTATCTTGATAGACTAGGATCTTTCAAAAATACTTTCAAAAATGGTTTTATCAAATTATAAGTTAAACTTGTTTGTTTTCAAAACTTTCCATTTTTAGATTTTTAAAAACAAGTTTTTGCCTTAGACTAGTTTTGAATCCTTAGAAAGCATGTACCCATAGGACCAGTTTTTGAGCATCTCACCAACACCTTAGGTTTACCTTGCTTGTGTTTGACAAACATAGAAAGGGGTGAGACGCATAGGCCAACTGTCTGGACTTAAGATGCTTATTTCAGTGCATCAGCATAAGTCTGGACGTTAAATACAAATCAGACAGTAATCAGATTAAGATCATCAGTCAAGTCATACACTGACTGTTTATAATCACCTTAATCTGACTAATCAAGTGAAAGCTACTATATTCTGATAGTTAGTTAGTACCTAATTGGTTAGACAGCTGGTTAAATTTAAGTATCAAGTTCAGGGGGAGAAATTAACTTTGTGTGTTTGAAAAATGCTTCTTAAACTAACTTATGTTTAAACATTAGTTTCAAAAATTAAATTTAACTAAGTGAAGTTTAATCCCACCTAATTTTCAAACCATGATTTAAAAAGTTGACTATTGAAAATTAAACTTTCCAAATTTAGCTATATCAAATGAGCCTTAAAAATTTATTTTGGCAAATTTAATCTCCCTTGTTTAATTTTTGCTTTGTTTTGAAAAATTAAAGTTGAAAATTTACCTGTTGAAAAGAAAATGTTACTTAAACCTGAAAAGAAATTTACCTTTTGAAAAGTTGAAAAAAAAAACCTATGTTTACACGCTTGAAAAGTTAAAACTTGATCAACTTTAAATTTATACTTTTCAAAAATTCAACTTTTCTCCCCCAAGTCAACTTGATTTTTTATTGGATTTAAAAAATTGTACTTTTATTCTTGAATTTTGAACCAAACTCAATTATTCTTCAAGATTAGGTGGTATTGTTTTCAGTAACTCTACACTATGATTGTTTACCCTTATTTTTTTTTATGAATGCCAAAGGGGGAGGGTTAGGCGGTTAAGTTAGATAAACCAAATTGAAAACACTAAAACTAACTTTAAAACCTATGTACCTGTTTTTTGCGTTCTTTCACTAACTTAACCAGGTTGTCATTCTATCAAAAAGGGGGAGATTGTTGGTGCGGTTAGCACTAACGATTTAACCTAGGTTTTGATGAATGACAAATATGTTAAGTTAGTTTTGTTGTTGTCTGACACTTTGATCGAGTGTGCAGGAGAAGTCCAGACAGGTCGACGGGCTGACCGGATGTCTGGCACGAAGTCCAGCTAGGTCGACGGGCTGACCGGATAGCTGGCGAGAAGTCCAAGCGGGTCGACGGGCTGACCGGACCCTTGGCGAGAAGTCCAGCTAGGTCGACGGGCTGACCGGATAGTTGGCGAGAAGTCCAAGCGGGTCGACGGGCTGACCGGACGCTTGGCGAGAAGTCTAGACGGGTCGACGGGCTGACCGGACGTCTGGCAGGTAAGTCACTGGAGGGGAGTGACTGCGAGGACGCGTTCCCGGGAAGGGAACATTAGGCATCAATCCGGCTTAGATCCATTTCGGATATCTAAGTCGAGATCGTGACTAGATTCCGGTCTCGGAAAGACGGAATCTAAGTCATACTAACTTGTGCTAATTCATACTATTATAAAATGTGCTAATAATCTATGTTGCAGGTTATATATTGCCTCGGACTAACTTTGTTTTGCAGGAAAAGGGAGCTTTCTGGAACAAGGTGGTCCGGGCGCCCGGAGGGGATCCGGGCGCCCGGAAGGGATCCGGGCGCCCGGAAGGCAAATTATATCCAGCCGAGTCGTCGCCACGTGGAGCATCACGGTTTGAGCAGCTACGTCACATTCCAGGCGCCCGGAGCAACATATAAAAGAAGCCCCAGGCAGGAGCTTCAGAATCAATCATCAATCTGAGAACTCTCCTACTGCTGGTCCTGCTGCTCTGCTGCGACGCCAACAAAGCTCCGACAAAGTGCTCTTTCGGTTTTTAGTTAATTTCCGTGTCGGTATTACTTTGTTTCATTAGCTTTTCCTGTATTCATCTTGTAATCATATTCTAATTGCTAGTGATTGCCCAACGAAAGTGGTCAAGGACCACGGGCCTTCGAGTAGGAGTCGTCACAGGCTCCGAACGAAGTAAAAACAACTGTGTTCATTTACTTTTCCGCTGCGCTTATACTCGGTGTTTTTTTCAAATCGATATTCACCCCCCCTCTATCGAATCTAACGGTCCTACAGCATTCACCCGTTTTGATTTTGCTTCCTACCCAAGAAAGGGGTCGGCCACATCCTTGCTTGGTGCCCAATCAAGGGGCTGGCCAAGCCTTGCTTCCTACCCAAGAAAGGGGTCGGCCAAGCCTTGCTTGGTGCCCAAGCAATGGGCTGGCCAAACCAAAAGGAAAAGAAAAAAAAAAGGGAGATTTTTTCTCAACAGAATTAGAGATTTTTCTAAAAAGAATTATGTTGATTCTTTCTTAGAAATTTTCTAAAAAGAATTATATTAATTCTTTCTTAAGAAATTCTTCTAAAAAGAATTATGTTAATTCTTTCCTAGAGATTTTTCTAAAAAGAATTATGTTGATTCTTTCTTAGAGTTTTTCTAAAAAAAAATTATACTAATTCTTTCTTAAGAAATTTTTCTAAAAAGGATTATGTTAATTCTTTTCTAGAGATTTTTTCTAAACAAAAATCTATTACTTTTTCTCCTTTTTTTATCTGGGGCAAAGGGTTATAAAAGGAGAGGAGGTTGTGCTACAACAATAAATAATTCAATTAAGAATTGATAAGTTTCTCTCCACAACTAAAAACTCTCTCCTTTCCCTTAAGGCCGGCGCCCCATTCTTTCTTTTCTTTCCTCTAGGGTTGGTGCCCCACTTCTTTTCTTCTTCCCTTTCTTTCCTCTAGGGCCGACGCCCCATCTTCTCTTGGTGGCCGGAGCTTGGAGGAAAAGAAAACGAAGAGACGAAGCACCTTGGTGGCCGACGGTTTGGAGGAGAAGAAGAAGAAGGAGGCGTTCTTTTCTTTGCATCCTTTGGTGGTAGGCGGCTTGGAAACAAAAAGGGTTCGGATGTTTTTGTCTTGGTAGATCGTCGCCTACACGACATCCAAGAAGAGGAGAGGAATACGGCAGAAGATCAAGAGGTCTTTGTCTACGAAGAAAGGTACAACTAGTTATTTATTCCATAGTACAACTAGTTTTGTTTTCTTTGTATAGATCCTGAAATACCAACCCAAGAGGCTAGCGATTTCATGTTTTCATTTTTTGTGCTTCGATTTGTGTTTCGATCTTGTGCTTTGATTGAAGTCTCTGTAGTTAAACCTAAGGTTACTGTGAGAAGTTTAAATATTCAATTTCTTTGAAAGACTTTGTCTAGGAAGTGGTGGATGATCTCATAACCAAGAAGGCCTAGTGCCTCGCCTACAACCTGGAAGCCGATCCTTGAAATAAATATTTAATCAACTTCTGTAATATGATTTAACTTCAGAAGAACACAAGGGTTGAACTTGGAGTAAAATGTTAAGTTTCGTTTCCAATCTAGGTTTAACTTTGAAAAACGAACTTGGAGTAAAAATGTTAAGTTTCGTATTCAATCCAAGTTTAACTTCTGAGGAGTACATGAGTTGCTAGGAAAAGTTCTGTGCTTGCACAAATTTTTTTATACAGGGGAAACAGAACAGTATTCCAAATAGCACCCAGCAATATTCTAGATATACTGAGATTTATCATGCTAGGTATGATTGTGTACCATTGCATATAGTTCATATACTCCTGTCGATGTAGTTGGTTACTATGTAAGTAACACTACACTGTGTTATTATTTGTATATCCTATCAATTAAGTCTTCTACGAGTAAGTGACCGACTATAATATTGAGAGAGTTAATAGTGATATGCCAACTAAGTCTCCTACTAGTGAGTGACCCATTACGATATTGAGAGAGTTGGCAGCGATTGTAATATGTATACCCTATCAATTAAGTCTCCTATGAGTGGGTGACCGACTATGATGTTGAGAGAGTTAATAGTGATATGTTAACTAAGTCTCCTACTAGTGAGTGTCCTATTATGATATTGAGAGAGTTGACAGTGATTGCAATATGTATACCCTGTCAATTAAGTCTCCTACGAGTGGGTGACCGACTATGATGTTGAGAGAGTTGACAGTGACCTATCAACTAAGTCTCCTACTAGTGAGTGACCCACTACGATGTTGAGAGAGTTGACAATGGTGGTGATATGCTTGCTAGATTGTTATACCCTTGGTCTGCCCACAGTGATTTATGGTAGAGTGATGTCGCGCAACCCATAGCTAGATAGCTACTTCCTGTCTACTCATAGTGATCTGTGGTAGAGTGATCTTGCGCAGATAAGGACACTGACATTTCGAATTGCCCATAGTGATTTGTGATAGAGTGATCTCGCGCGGTCCCTAACTAAATAGCTAAATATTTTGGTCACTTGTATTTCTTATGGTGGAGCATTGGTCCCACATATGATAGTTTACTTGTAGTTTATCCTTGGGTTATTATACCTTGGGCTACCCACATTGATCTATGGTAGAGTGATCTCATGCAATTCGTAGCTAGATAGCTATTTCCTATCTGCCCATAGTGATCTGTGGTAGAGTAATCTTATGCAGATAAGGACCTTGACATTTCAGACTGCCCATAGTGATCTGTGGTAGAGTGATTTCATGCACTCTCTAATTAGATAGCTAGATGTTTTGGTCATTTGTATTACTTGTAGTGGAGCGTTGCTTCCACATATGATGTATTACTTATAGTGGAACATTGCTCCCACGTATGATGGTTTGTTTGTAGTGGAGTGTTGTTCCCACATACGATGGAATACTTGTAGTGGAGCGTTACTCTCAGCTATGATGTATTCTTATGATGGAGCGTTGTTCTCACATTTGATGATCTATTACGATTATATGTACTGGCATATGCTTAGATTTTATAGTACCCATGTTGCTTATGTTGTAGACGCATATTGTATATATTTAAGATCTTGCCATGATTTATACATGTGCGTTTATCATTCATGGATATACTGTCATATATGTTATCCAGGTGTTATGAGTAGATCTGTTGTTGATCCCTAGTGATTAATACCATGTACGTTAGATCGATATTGGTATGTGTGTTTATCATGTCATATATGATCATGTTCTTATTTCCCTACTGAGACTGTATATTTTGATCACCTTATACATTTGTCCATGCACTACTATTTATCTATTACCCGTTGAGTTACCTGGACTCACTACCCCTTTTAATGATTTTCTTTCGCTAGGGAGTAGGTAGAGGATTTATGGAGCTGCTTTGAGGATCCTGGATATGAGTTCAACGTCACATCTGTGATCAACTTTCCATGCTATTTCGTATTACGCTATTTATACTTTATATTGGTCTTGGTATTATGTTATATTGTCTTATTTATGATTTTGAGCCTTGTGACCATTTTTATTCATTTTTGGGTTTTATTATGGTGTAAGTCATGTCGATATGTAGATAGTCTATTATCTTGCATGATTTTGCGTTTACACCAATCGTGTAGGTTGTGTAGCTTTATTTTCTTCCGCTGTATTTTTGTTTTAGCTGTGTGGGTTGTCTATATAACTGCGTAGTTGTGATTATTTTCAATCGTGTAGACTGCATATACAACTGCGTAGTTGTGTTTGTTTTCCAACCATATGGACTGCATATACAATTGCGTAGTTGTGTTTGTTTTCCAGCCATGTGGACTACATATACAACTGCGTAGTTGTGTTTGTTTTCCAACCATGTGGGCTATCATTTATTACACTTGTACAGCCAAGTGACTATGTATTCAGGTTTCAATTGTCATTATTACAGAGGAGATGTTGTCTGATTTTTGTCGGACAACCTTACCCTTGGGGTGTGACATCAGCAACCCACGTACAAAGAATGGAAGTACATTAAAACTAATAAAAAATCATATGTATGAAATTTTTATATAACTTAATTTTGAACTTACCAAGTCAGAGGCATGCTCCACGATAGAACGAGATCCAGTAGTATGCTTTGTGAATCTGATGCTTGACCCAATAGGCTCTAATTGCGATTGCCTCGAGCATCGCTGAATTGGACTGCTAATGCTAGGCAGCCCAAATGTCTCTCCAAGCCTCCCAAACTACAACAGGGACCTCTGATAGCCTGGTGCCCCTCCTCCTCTACTTGTATAATATGCTAATGTACAGTTTAGCACAGTAGTTGTTCCAATTTTTTTAAAATTTAGCCTCGTGACTCTCCTCCCAAATATATCTCTTCTGCAACAATATATTTTGAGAATTAGTACCATGTTAATTTTAAGCTACAAAATACATTTTATATTCAAAATACTTACCAAGAATTCATCGTAATAGAAGTCCTTCACGTCTTGGTCTACAAGCCTCCATATAGGACAATCGTTTTTTAAACTTTTTGGATATATAGGCTGCGACCTAATGGTCATCTAGGATAAAGCTGCATCGAAAAATATCATGTATAATATATGCGTGATAAATAAAAAGAAGATTAAGTCTTAGAATAATTACTAAATACATAAATACTTACCAGTTACCAAAAACCCTCAAAATAATCTGACCACCATGTGTATATGTTCTAACAGCATAATTGTATATGCAAAATATAGTATAAGATATACACATTTAAAATAAATGTCTTTTAACTAAGGAGATGAAAAAAATTTAAAAAATCCATATAATATACCATTACATTGTTACTAATTTTTAATCATTTGATGTCATTCTGAATCAACTAAATTAACATTTTATAAGTTTTTATCGCTAGACTTCATTGGTACATTAACTTCCTCATTGCTAGACATCTTTCCATAATCTATTTTCTTGTAAGTGACATTAACATCTACAAATAATTATGATATGGATTGTATTTCTGAATCAACTCAATGTATCTCGACTTCTTCATTTTGATATGCATTATGGTGTTTGACATTTTTTGGTTGACCGAGACTTTATTTGCTATACTACTAGCCATTCATCAAGGCCGTCTCAAGATTCCATGAGGTCCTAGGTGCAAAAGAAATTAGGTCTTTAATAATTTTTTTTTTAAAATTAGGTCTTTAATAATTTTTTAAAAAAAATTTCCAAAAATTAGGTCTTTAATATTTTTTTAAAAAATAAAATTTCCCCTCATCCTTTTTCATTCAGACTTGGGACCGACAACGGTGGGTTTAATTTTTTTTTAAAAAATATATTTTTATATAAAATTTAGTTTTCTAACTTTTTGAGATGCAAAATTATTATATTCAAGTTTTGATAATAATTTTTTTTCAATTGATAAAATTACTATATTATTTAATCTTTCTTGAGACATTGTTAAATGTAAATAAGACTTTATTAATTTTAATTTTGAAAAACATCTTTCTACTTAATACATCAAGTGCAGTTTTTAATTCTAGATTTATTATTTCTTTTAAAACTTTTAATTCTAAAAATAAATCTAAACTATCAACATCAAATAACATGTCATGTGTTAAAAAGTTTTCAAGATTTAAACATTTTATTTTTAAGAACTCACCATCACTCAATTTTAACTTTTCTATGTCATATAGAAAGTTAAAATTATCTTCATATATTTTAGATTATTCCAATCTACTTTGAAATGAAGAAATAGCATGATCAATAATATAATTAAAGTAATTAATTTTAAATGATTATTCAGGTGAAAGTGGTGAAAGTTTCACCTTATTGATTTTATTCTCATTAAATTGTTTATTTCTTTTAATCACACGTTTTTCATGAATTTTGATTCTATATTCATTTCATTTGCAATCTTTTTAGCAGAAATCACTACAGATATGAATCCATTTTCTCTATAATCATTAAAAAAAAACAAGACCTTTTAACTGATCTAATGCAATAGCCATATTCATATTTTTATATTGTAAAAATTTACTAACAGTATTAACCATAAATAATACATCATACCAAATAACCATACCTAATAAAAATTTAAAATTTTCAAACTCATATATTGCTAAAGAATTTGCTTCACTTTTTGTTTTAGGATCATCACTAGTTTCTGCAAGTTCATATTAAGCTTCTTTTATCTGTGGAGCTTGATATTTTATTGTTTTAATGCTTTCAAGATGATTTTCTAATGTGTTTGTGATAATGGTTTAAGAATTAAATTAGAAACATGGTTGATGCGGTGAGGAGATAAGGGTAGGTGGAAGGGAGGGCGTTTGGGTCATTTCATGATTTGAGGGTTTGGTTTTAAAATGGATATTGTTCACCAGAAAATAGGGGAGGGGGCTTCATGGTTTTTAGGTCCGCCGCCATGGGGAGGGAGGAGAGAGCGTCGCCTTCTCTTATCTGTAGGAGGATTGGTGGCCGGCTTGAAGGGGGGTTGGATAGACGGCGCCCCCAATTACTCGCTTTCTACGTATTCGTTAGTGCGCAAGCGGAAATACAAATAGTAATTACGAATACAAAAGCTAATGACTAAGAAAAGAACAAGCAAACCAATACACGTCGATGTAACGTGGTTCGGAGATGATGCTCCTACTCCACGGCTGTCCGTAAGGTGGACGATCCCAATCCTTCGGTGGATTAGCCCCCGACAAACTTCGGCTACTCAAGCAACTCCTTGTGGGAGGAGAAACTTCACCACAACACCAACCAAGAACACTTGGACACAAGAGACCTTGAGCACTTTGGTGACTACTAATTAGGCTTTAACCAAGTCTAATTTCGTCACCTTGGCCGGCCATCCCAAGCTCCTTCTTATAGAGCTTGGAAGAAATCAGCAAGTTGATTTGCCCGTTACCAGTCGACTGGTCCTTGCACCAGTCGACTGGTGCCAGCCCAATGACTCTCTCAACGACTCTCTACCAGTCGACGCTACAGTGCACCAGTCGACTGCTACAGTGCATCAGTCGACTGCTACAGTGCATCAGTCGACTGCTACAGTAACTTCTATGGTGCTGTCAACTGCTACAGTACCGTTGACTGCTACAGTACCCCCCTGTTGACTGCTACAGTGCCCCTACGGGATTTTTCCCCGAGTACAATCTCTCATGCACTCGTACCCTCACGGCTCACTTGACTCTTCTTTATAGCTTTAACCTCTTGCCTTCAAGCTTACTTCCTTTGGCTCTCGTCCCTCGGATGCATCCGAGCCCACGACTCGTCCCCAATGTCATCCTTCGTGTATGCCTCGAAGTCGCTTCCATTGGCTCTTGTCCTTGCTGCCTTGTCCACAGTCCCTCGGATGCTCCATCCTTCACCGGACCCGAAGCCGTCAACCTGAGTCACATGTGTATCCTGCAGTCCTACACAACTCAAGTACACATATCAAATAACAAGGGTGAACCTAACTTAAACCCTTTGCCCAAACACTAAAACACATGGTCCCGCGGACCATTTGGATTGCTCCAACAATCTCCCTCTTTTTGATGTTTGACAATACGTTTAAGTTAGGGAAAACAAATAGCAAATAAACATGCTAAAAACAATGGACTTACGATGCCAAGGCTACACACTTGGACTTACACCGCCGAATGGACTTACGATGCCAAGGCTACACACTTGGACTTACACCGCCGAATGGACTTACGATGCCAAGGCTACACACTTGGACTTATAATGTCGAATGGACTTACGTTGCCAAGGCTACACACTTGGACTTACACCGCCGAATGGAAATGCAACATGCATTGTAACATATCCCAAGGGTCCCCCTACCTACACCTAAGCTCCTCAATAAGCTAGGATTTTCCCACAGGGATTTTTAAGAACCTATCACAAGGCTCCCCCTATGCAAAGACATTTAAGGTTTTCCCAATTAAACCTTACTTCTCCCCCTTTGCCTAACATCCAAAAAGTTCTCCAACAATATCCCAGTTGTTGAAAACTTATCATCCAAACTGACCCAAACTCATGTATTTATCCCCCATGGATCCCATACATTTAAACGAGTTAACACGGTCAAGAACAATACTAAAAAATAATATCAGGCTGGTATCAGTCGACTGCCCCTGAGTGCCAGTCGACTGCCCCCTTCGACAGAACCTTACAGAAGCATTCTGTGGTCGAAATCTACTGTTACCAGTCAACTGGTCTCGGCACCAGTCGACTGGTCTCGGCACCAGTCGACTGGTCTCGGCACCAGTCGACTGGTCTCGGCACCAGTCGTCTGGTCTTGGCACCAGTCATCTGGTCTGTCATCATAAAAATGAGCTTACAGAGACATTCTGTGCTAAAAAATACTATTACCAGTCGACAGGTATCTGTACCAGTCGGCTGGTACTATATTTTTGAAAAAAATCAACATTTTCAGGTCAACTTCAGAAATTTCCTAGACTTCCAAAATTCTCCAAATTTTGTGGAGAGGTCTATTACCCCCTTGTCTACTTGGAAAAAATACATTAAAAAATATATCTATTACCAATTCCAAGATTGATATAAAATCCAAAACTAGCTAAATGGTTCAATTGAACCTTGACCTAAAGTCCTAGTTTTGGCTTCCTCTTGATGTATTTGCTCATACCAACCTACAATGCATCCCTAGCATTGGTTTATATGATATCTATACATGCAAAACCAATTGTCATGCAATATGACCCCAATGTCATATTTCCTTGCATGAAACATAACCCAATTGTGCCAAAACCCTAAGGTTGAGACTCAAATCCGTCTCCAAACCTTTTGGCACATTACATAACCCATCTAGAATCCCAAGTAGTACCCACTTGAGATCCATTGGCCATGGGTCCCAAATTGACTCTTTGAGCTCCCCCTAGAGCTCTTAACCTTAGTCACCTCCCTAGGTGACTCATCCACAATGGCTAGGCCACATCGGTGCACCTCTGGTGACACTTGGCCTACAAACCTAACTTTCTTAACCTTAGACACCTTGTCCTTGGTTAATTTTTCCTTATCTTTAAATGACTTTCCCTTGTCATTTATTGGTTTCTCCTTGCTATAGTCATATGCAACCCTTGCATAAGACTTTCCCTTAGCCCTGAAGACATTAGATCGGTATCCCAAACCCGATCTATCATTGTTGGGTCTTTGACTACCCAACACCATACCTAAACCCTTAGATCCAACATTGAATCTTTCTAGAGTTTTCTCCAACTTATCAAGCTTTGCCTTCAAAGCTTGATTCTCCCTTTCTAGGTTCCTAAACCTAGAGTCAACATGTCCACTATGGGCATTCCTAGACCTACCCATTTTTCTAGGCATATATCTCCCCTTCTTGGGATTAATGCCTTGGGTCTCCTTAGGTCTACCATTTCTAGAGTTATCATGAATTGGTCTCCTAGGGTTTTGATCTACATTAACCCTACTTCTATCATGATATTTGAAACCAAAATTTTGCATGGGCATATAATGATTAACATTATTCCTAGCATGCATGGAGGAATTTAAATTTGACTTCAAATTTAAACTAGGGTTTACCTTACCCTTTACCTTTGGAGCTCCTCCTTGACTCGAGCTTCCATTCTTCCTCCACTTCTTTTCCCACATCTTCAAATGCGCCAATTTCTTGAGCTCTCCCTTCCTTGGGCATTTGGTGTGGTAGTGACCCATTTCTCCACATGTGAAGCATCTAATGTGCTTCTTCTCTTTCTTCTTCCTACAACTCAAATTAGATTCAAAATGAATTGAATTGAGTTTAGGATATACCTCTTTCTTACCAAAAGGACATCTACTCTTGTAGTGCCCCTTTTCATTACACCCGAAGCACACAATGTGATCTTTTGAATTTGCTTCGGTGGAGGTGCTCACTAGGTTGACTTCTTCCAAGATTTCTTCTTCATTTGTCTTGGACTCTTCTTCAACCCTTGAGGATGTAGATGATGCTTCATCTTCCTTCTCCTCCTCGGATGTTGAGCATTGCTCAACTTCCGGTTGCTGCTCCTCTACTTGAGCTTCAATATCCATTTCTTCGGATTTTTCTTTGTCTTCTTCTTCTAGTGTAGGCATAGGTTCTTCCCATTGAACCTTCTTGACCTTGCTCCACAACTCATGGGCGTTCTTGTATTCACCTACACGACTTATCACGTTAGAAGGTAAAATTTCAATCAATATTGATATTACCTTGTCGTTTGCCTTCGATCGTGAGGTTTGCTCCTCCGTCCAATGTCGTGGTCGGAGCTTCTTTCCTTTCTTGTCCTTCGAAACTTCGAACGGCTCTTTGACCACCATCATGGTGTCCCAATCCGTGTTGAAGAAGACCTCCATCTTCATCATCTAATATGTGAAGTCACATAAGCCTCCGCCTTCAAACTTTGGTGGTTCAATCAAGTCGGCCATCTTTGCTTCCTTGGCGGTTAGTCCAATGGAGAGCGGCCTCACTCTGATACCACTTGTAGGAGGATCGGTGGCCGGCTTGAAGGGGGGTTGGATAGACGGCGCCCCCAATTACTCGCTTCCTATGTATTCGTTAGTGCGCAAGCGGAAATATAAATACTAATTACGAATACAAAAGCTAATGACTAAGAAAAGAACAAGCAAACCAATACACATTGATGTAACGTGGTTCAGAGATGATGCTCCTACTCCACGGCTGTCCGTAAGGTGGACAATCCCGATCCTTCGGTGGATTATCCCCCAACAAACTTCGGCTACTCAAGCAACTCCTTGTGGGTGAAGAAACCTCACAACAATACCAACCAAGAACAGTTGGACACAAGAGACGTTGAGCACTTTTGTGACTACTAATTAGGTTTTAACCAAGTCTAATTTCGTCACCTTGGCCGGCCATCCCAAGCTCCTTCTTATAGAGCTTGGAAGAAATCAGCAAGTTGATTTGCCCGTTACCAGTCGACTGGTCCTTGCACCAGTCGACTGGTGCCAACCCAATGGCTCTCTACCAGTCGATGCTACAGTGCACCAGTCGACTGCTACAGTGTATCAGTCGACTGTTACAGAAACTGCTACAGTACCCGTTGGCTGCTACAGTGCCCCCTGTTGACTGCTACAGTACCCCCATGGCATTTTTTCCCGAGTGCAATCTCTCATGCACTTGTACCCTCACGACTCACTTGACTCTTCTTTATAGCTTTGACCTCTTGCCTTCAAGCTTACTTCATTTGGCTCTCGTCCCTCGGATGCATCCGAGCCCGCGACTCGTCCCCAATGTCATCCTTCGCGTATGCCTCGAAGTCGCTTCCATCGGCTCTTGTCCTTGTTGCCTTGTCCACAGTCCCTCAGATGCTCCATCCTTCACCGGACCCAAAGCCGTCAACTTGAGTCACATGTGTATCCTGCAGTCCTGCACAACTCAAGTACACATATCAAATAACAAGGGTGAACCTAACTTAAACCCTTTGCCCAAACACCAAAACACATGGTCCCGCAGACCATTGGGATTGCTCCAACATTATCACCCTCTCCTCTCGCCGACAAAGGCCTCCGGCCGCCACTTCTCCACTCTCGCATAGCCTCAATAGCGTTGATACCAGTCGACGACCTCGACGCCACTCCCATTGCTCCACTCCATGTGTCGTGGCCTCTTCACGCTATCACCGTCGCGGGGAGCATACCGCCGCCTCCGGCTCTGACCGTCTTTGAGGCAGGCTGCCTCTTTTTCTTCCTCCTTGTGCTTCACGATTGACACTGCCTATGCCACCACATATCGGGACCAGCACTGCCCTGCCGCTCTCCACCTTTTCAGCGGGTTCTCCCTCTCCTCATCTTGTCAACATGCCCTTTCACCGTCATCGCCACCAGTGATTGTCGACTCCGCGCTGCCATCAGCGGCTACTGCCTCCAATCTGCGGTCGTCGATTTCATAGCCGTGATCACCCTCTGATTTGTGTTATCGTGCACTTTCGACACCGAGCCGGTGTCTGATTTAGCCTTCCGGTCATCTGCTGTGTTTCCGGCCATCGAGCCACTATGCTTTGTCCTGCACATTACTATTACGATTATGAGCCATTGTTACTAGCCGACCTATGAGCCATTATTGTGTGTTATATTTCGACCTACGTGCCGTTGTCAGATTCATATTTCGACTTGTGTGTCGCTGTCGTCTTCCGGTCGCGTGCCGCCTTCCGGATCCATGTCGCGCCTAACTCCGCGTCGTCAGACCCAACATCATGACCAGCTCACTTTCCACCAGAGGGCACCCCCCGGGGCCAGGGTATGTTATCGTACTCATTATTCGTGTATTTCGTTATTCTACTATTATTCGGCTACTTATATATTTGTGGGACCTGCCTCGAGCATCGAGGTACCAGGGACTAGGGCAACTCGGTCGCTGATTGCTAGTACTATTAACTAGAGGACTTCTGACGATTTGGTCAACACAGAAGACAACTCACCATCCGGGTCAGGGAGATGGGTTAACATTCCAGACATGTCATTCCGACAATTTCGTCTTCTCAAAATTCGGACAACATCAATGGTCTTGTAAAATTTTCCATCTTTTTGTAGAAGAAGAAAATAATGAGTAAATACGTTGTATCACACCAAAAAATGTTATAGCACTAGGATAAAAATTAGCCATATCACATAGTACTAAATTAAGACTATGACAACCACATGGTGTATAAAAAGTTCTACAATTTTTATTTAACAATCTTTTTTGTACACCCTGTTGTTTACCTTTCATATTAGCCCCATTATCATATCCTTGCCCTCTTATGTCATTTACATCCAGTTCAATTTTTCATTATATTAATAAGCGTATCAAAAAGACTTTTTCCTGATGTATAATTTACTTTTAAAAATTTTATAAAATATTCTTCTATTTTGATTGGACTTGTTGAAATATTTATACATCTTAATATCAGAGACATTTATTCTTGATGACTTACATTGGGAGTACAATCAAGTATAACTGAAAAGTATTTTTTCTTTTTTTCTTTTTATAATTATAATATTGTTTACTTCTTTTCCTAATATATATATTAACTCATTTTATATATTATGATCAAGATAATGATTATGAATTTTACAATTTTGAATATGTTTAAGGTGTTCTTGTATTATAGGATCAATTCTGCAATCATTTCAATTAAACTTAAAAATTTTTCATTATTATCTTGATAAAATTTCTCATTTGTACCATGAAATGCCAAATTATTTTTTGCAAGGTTTAATTTTTAACTATAGCAATAATTCTTATTAATACATTCTTGTTTAATGACTTTTAATCTTGACACAAGATTTTTCCAATCTTGACATCCTTCATTTGCTAATTAAATTATAATTAATTTTTGACTAAATAATTTACAAAAAATAAAATATTTTATTTAATTCTTTTGAATATTAACCATTTTCTATCATGTTTTTCTTCATTTGGCAATTTTTGAATGTAATGAATCATAGAAAAATATCTAAAAATTTTATCATTTGGAAAAAATATTGATTTCTCTAATTGGATCCTTTTCAACTAATAAATCTATTAAATTTGTATTTATATTTTTTCCATTGTGTTGGATCATATATATTTTGAATAATAGTTTCATCAATATTATTAAAAAAATTATCTTTGTGATCTATTAAGTCGTCTTCTTTTGAATTACAATTATTTTTTTCATTAATAGTAATATTTGATGAATTCAATTTGTGATCATTAAAAAGTTCTTGATAGATTTCTTTTTCTCCTAAAGTATTATCTTCCGATGAAAATTCAAGTAATTTTTTATTTAAAAATTTAATTATATTATTTCTTGAGTTTTGATTTTGATTATTAATAATAAATCTATCAAATGCACCTTTTTGAGATTGAAGAAATTCTTCTATTTTTATTTTTTTTCATATATTTTATATATCAAGAATTATATTTTTTTCAAAGATATATTTATATTAAAATAATAATAATAAATAAAATATAAGTCCCTACTATTTATAAAAAAATTACTTTGAAGTAAATCAACAATAAAACTTGATTTATGCCTTGTAATTTTAATTTGATGATATTTTAAACTTCGACTATTACGGATAAAAATATAAATACAAAATATTAAATTTGATTTGAATTGATTAATTTAAGTAATTTATAATAAACTACACTTAATAAGTATATAATAAATCAAATAAGAGCACTTAAAAAGTATTAAAAATCTATAAATCATATTTTATGATTTTTAAGTGAATAATTCAGGTTTGTGTTGGTAGTAATTTGCTTGAAAAAGGAAAAAATTCATACAATTGCTATTAATATATTCTTTAAGCGATATTTAAGTCCATTTCATTCATAATTTATTATTTATACAGAACAATAAAGAATATTTCGAGAAAGAAGAAAAGATCGAAAAAATATTACCGGACGATCGAGGAAGATGAATGACGTCTTCTGAGAGTGAGAGAATCACCGACAAAAAAATACAGAGGATAAGATTTGAGAGAACAAGTGAGAATATGAGAAGAAGAATGTTAGGAAATAAAATAAAATTCCTTGGTGATAGTTTTATATAGAATTGTAAGAGAATATAATAATTATAATTAATATATAATTAATTAAAGTACGGTTGCCGTTGGAATGTATGCAGTTGACTGCTTTCCACGGAAAACGAAGAGTTTTACTTAAAGTCCAATAACTGTAATTGTCTAGATTTAAATTTTAATTATTAAATTTATTTAAATTTTTTTAATACTGATGGGCCCTAATTTTATTGGGGCCCTAGACATAGACCTTAATGGCCTATGCCTTAAGTCAGGCCTGTCATTCACTAGGTCTTTTTTTCTTCATTAGGTACTCAAGATAGAATACTTGACCAGCTTGTACCATGAAGATGAAAGGTTCAAACTTGTTGAATCTTTTGTTTGGGTTAATCTCAACTAAATTGTAGAAATGATATATTTTGGTACTTGTTCTTAGAATTGGATCATACCATGAATATCTGAATAATACATACTTTTTTAAATGTAAAACAGGATACTCAACCTCCATGATTTCCTCAAGTCTACTATAATAATCAAATGAGTATCATTATTGTTTGTAAATCCTTTTATGCAAATACCAGAATTATATGTAAGTCTTTGTAAATCGCGTTGGGCCACATAAAATCTGAATCGATTAACATAATAATTTGAGTAGACTATTATATTATAGAGAGGTCTTGATGTTAGCCTTTCATCTTACATATTTAATATTCTACTATCGTTCGCCTATAACAGTAGTTATAATATAAATTAGATGTATATAATATAGTTGCATTGTAATAAACAATTTAATTGCTAACTTACATAAATTTAAAACCAAAATGCAAATTAATCCTCTAACTTATAATCTACCTCACTTGCACTTATTGATGGATTTTGTAGGTGTAGTTGTTTTTCATACAAGTTGTTAAAGAAAGTAATTTGAAAACATATTAGATAGCATATCAAATATACGAAAAGCTATATATGTATATGTTAGTGCGGTTAACACTAACGGTCTAACTCAAGTTTTGATGAATGACAAAGTAGGTTAAGTTAGTTTCATTGTGATCTAATGTTGTGACCAAGTGTGCAGGAGAAGCCCAGCTAGGTCGACGGGCCGACCGAATAGCTGGCATGAAGTCCAAACAGGTCGACGGGCTGACCGGATGTCTGGCACGAAGCCCAGCTAGGTCGACGAGCCGATTGGATAGTTGTCACGAAGTCCAGACGGGTCAAAGGGCTGACCGGATGTCTGGCACGAAGTCCAGGCGGGTCGAAAGGCTGACCGGACATCTGGCAGGTAAGTTAAGGTAAGTCACTGGAGGGGAGTAACTGTGAGGACGCGTTCCTGGAAAGGGAACTTAGGCACCGATTTAACTTAGAACCATTTCAGAACTCTAAGTTGAGATCTTAACTAGATTCCGGTCTTTGTGAGACAGAATCTAATTACTACTCATTCCTTATATAAATTGTCTAACACTTTGTTTTACAGGATTGTATAATTTGTATTCCGCCTCGGACTAACGTTTTCTTGTAGGTAGCTGGAAAATGGAGGTCCAGGCGCCCGTAGTGCAAATTTTATCCCCGTCGCACGTCGCCACGTGGAGTACTCTGGTTGGATGGGTTACGCCAGAGTCCAGGCCCCCGAAAGGGATCCGGGCACACGGAGCCCGAAAGGGATCCGAGCGCCTGGAGCCTCCTATATAAGGAGGGTGATGTTGGTTGCTACTCGGAAAACCTATAGGTTCCACTGTACAAAAATTTTGTACAAAGGTCTGAACCTTTTCCTAGCTACCATGTGTTCTTTTAAATTAAATTTTGGATCGCCTGCGGAACTTAACACGTTTGATCCAAAACTTAATCTATTTGTTCTTTTAGGTTTTGACTTGGATCTCCTGCGGAACTTAACACGTTCGACCCAAGTCTCCTTAAGTTATTAATTCCATTAAATATTAATTTCCATAATTGGTTCCCAGTACTGACGTGGCGAGGCACATGGCCTTCTTAGATATGGGAGCAACCACCACCGACTAGACAAAACCTTTTATAGAAATCTAATATTTAATTTCCTAAAATAACTTTAGGTTAACCAAAGAGAACAATCAAATCACAAGGAAAAGAAAAAACAAAAGAACACAACATCGAAAAATATATTCGAAATTCTAGAACGTAAGCCTCTTGTATTTGGTATTATTTCCATAAATAACTAGCATGATGCGGAAAGAAAAATTACTAGTTATACCTTGTAGAAAAACCTCTTGATCTTCTACCGTATTCCTCTTCTAACCTCGGACGTTGTGTGGGCAACGATCTTCCGAGACGAGAAACCACCAATCACCTTCTTCTCCTCCTAGCTAGGTTCGACCAACAAAGAGGAAGCTTCACCAAGGAAGAAAATCAAAACACTAACCAAGCTCCAAGAGATGCTAGCTTTCTCTCCTTCTTCTTCTTCTTCTCCGAGTAGTATCCGGCCACGAGCTGATGAAGAGAAGGTCGGCCACCCACAAGAGGGAGAGAGGAGAGGATGGCCGCCACACCAAGGAACAAAAGAGGGAGAGAAATAATAGATGTTGTGTCTCATGAAGGCACCCCTACCCTTCTTTTATATTCCTTGGCCTAGGTAAATTAGGAAATTTAATTACAATAAAATTTCCTTAATTTCCTTGACATGATTTAATTGAGAAAAATAAAATAAAATTTCCCAAATTAAAACCAATGGCCGGCCACATCAATGAAGGGAAAAATTAGACAAGTTTTAATCAACAATTAAAACTTCCTAATTTGTTTCCGGAAATTTTAAAAATAAAATTTCTCTTTAAAAATCTCTTCATGGTTGATAAAAAGGAAATTTCTATAATTTTAATTTTACAACATGTGAATAATTTTTAAAGAGAAAATAAAATATCTCACCAATCTACAAATAAGGAAAGAGATCTAATCTCTTTCTTTAATCTTTTGTAGATCTTTTACAAGAGAGATATTTTAATTTTAATTCTCTTTAATAAATTATATCTCCCACATAATAAAAATTAAAATTAAAATCCCTTTTTAATTTATTTTGGCCGGCCCTACTAGCTTGGGTTCAAGCTAGGGTCGACCACCCAATCTTATACCTAGGTCGGCCCTAGCTTGTTCCCAAGCTAGAATGGTCGGCCCCATTGGGTGAGTATAGAAGGTGGGTATAGGTGGGTATAGAACTCTATAAATAAGAGGCTACGATAGGGACCGAGAGGAGGAATTGGTTTTGGTCTCCCGATAAAATTAAGCATCCCGTGTTCGCCCCGAACACACAACTTATTTTTATCAATGATAATTCATTCCACTAGAGAGCTATCATTGAACTACCGCACCAATCCCAAATTACATTTTTGGGCTCCTTCTTATTATGAGCATGTTAGTCTCCCTGTGTTTAAGATATCGAATGTCCACTAATTAAGTGAGTTACCGACAACTCATTTAATTAATATCTAAGTTAAGAGTAGTACCACTCAACCTTATTATCATGTCGGACTAAGTCCACCGCAGGGTTTAACATGACAATCTTTATGAGCTCCTCTTGAGGACATTATCAACCTAGTATCTCTAGGACACGGTTCTTCTATAATCAACAACACACACTATAAGTGATATCATTTCCCAACTTATCGGGTTTATTGATTCATCGAACTAAATCTCACCCATTGATAAATTAAAGAAATAAATATCAAACATATGTGCTTGTTATTATATTAGGATTAAGAGCACACACTTCCATAATAACTGAGGTCTTTGTTCCTTTACAAAGTCAGTATAAAAGAAACGACCTCTAATGGTCCTACTCAATACACTCTGAGTGTACTAGTGTAATTATATAGTCAAGATAAACTAATACCTAATTACACTACGACCTTCTAATGGTTTGTTCTTTTCCATTTTAGTCGTGAGCTACTGTTTATAATTTATAAGGTACTGATAACATCATCTTCTGCATGTGACACCACATACTATGTTATCTACAATATAAATTATATGAACAACTACAAACAAATATAGACAATTTGACCAAATGTGATTCTTTATTCATAATGAATGTTTACAAAGCTTAGGCTTTCAGTATACACTCCAACAGGTGAGCCCTGGAGCAAAGGACAATTCACGACAATGTCTTCTAACGCTTGCTCTGCTGTGCTGTGCTCCTACTGCGAAGCTTCTCTGACAACGTGTTGCCTTTCTTCTTCATTGCTTATTGTTGTCGGTATTTCTACTTTAAAAGCATTTGTAATTTCACTTGTAATCACATTTTTCGAACTGCTAGTAGATTGCCCAACGAAAGCACTCGACGAGTGCGAGCCTTGGAGTAGGAGTCGACGAAGGCTCCGAACTAAGTAAAAAATTACTTGTGCTAGCATTGTTCTATTTTCGATTTTATCTTTCCGCTGTGTACTCGATTTTCTACTCGAATTTCTAAATCACTATTCACCCCCTCTAGCGAATTACTCGATCCAACAGTATATATACTTGAACTATTACCTTATATATGATTTGACCTCTTCATAGTTCAAAAATATATATATGTCATAATAGCATGATATTCTTGTTCATTTAACCATCTAGAAATAGTTACACCAATTGACTTACCAGAAAATTTGAAAATAGAAAGCATCTTTGAATCAACTAATTGACTATCAATATTGGAATTTCGAGGACACTTATGATTTATGATTTTCACATTATTAGTAAAATAATAAGAGCAGAAGGAAGTTGCTTCTTTAATAAATATGCATTACATATTGATCTCTCAACTCTTACTTTGTTGCGAACATTATTCTTTAATTCCTTAAAAAAATTTTAAATGGGTACATCCATCTGTATTGCATAAGACCACCAAATTATGCATCACAAGGTAAATGAACAAGTAGATGCTCTGTTGAATAAAAAAACTAGGTGGGAATATGTGCTCAAGCTTATAGAGTATCATTGGAATGTCAGTATAAAGCCTAAGCATATCAAATGTCATAATAACCCTTGAAGTCAAATCTCTGAAAAATAGACTCAATTATATAAGTGTTGCGAAACATTGTTAGGAAGTAGGTCATGGAAAGCTATTGAAATTTGTCTTTGCATAAACATGTGACAATCGTGACTCTTCATTTCAAATATTTTTTATATGTTTGTATTCACAATGCGAGACATGTTTGAGGTATATTTATTAGGAAATTTGATTGTTTTCAACCAAGTACATAGTGTTTGTTTACCTTCTTTGTCCAATGTATAACAAGCGTTCAGATATTTATCAATTGTTTTATTCTGATACAACTCAGGTTTGTTTACTAATTCTTTTAAGTCCTCACATGATTTTACTGTATCTTTAGTTTTCCCATGAACATTTATCACAGTATTGAAGATGTCATCAAAGAATTTTTTTCTCAACATGTATTACATATAAATTATGCCAAATGAGTAAAACTTCTAATATGACAACTCCTAAAATATATTTTTTTTTCCTTCAACCATACTTGTTCACTCTAACAATATACTTATTTATGTCATTAGAACTATCCTGATATACTGGTAGAAATCTGTAACTAGCAATTTCATCAAGAACTCTTTCACCTGACTTCCATATTGGGGAAGTTCCATTTCATTCCTTTTGAAAATTTTCTTATTTCTCATGAATGGGTGATCAACTGGTAAATTTACAATGATGATCAAAGTAGGATATCTTTCCACTACAAGATAATGAAAATACATCAGACCCCCTCATGCAATGTGGACATGTTACCTTGTCATCCATGCTCCATCCAGACAACATTGAGTATGCCGAAAAATCACTAATCATCCATAACAAAGTAATATGCATTGTCAAATTTGATTTACTTATAATATCATAAGTCTTTGACCCTATATTCGATAAATGATTCATCTCTGTAATCAAATGTTGTAAAAAAATATCTATTTGCCCTTTTGGATTATGAGAACCTAGAATAAGTACAATAGAAAATATGAATTCATCTTTCATGCATATCCATAGAGGTAAGTTATATGATGTTAATATAAGTGGTCAAGATGAATATTACTGTACATAGCTTCCAAATGACTAAAATTCATATACAGAAAGTTTAAGTCTCACATATATGGTTCCATTGCAAAGGAGGAAAGTGTTGTATCAAGATGTTTCCATGTAGCAGAGTTATAAAGATGACATATTATATCTCCTTCGTGTACATGGTTTTGATGCCACCTCATGTGACTTGCTGTTGCGGCAGATACATACAAGCGTTGGAGACTAACAGTTAACGAGAATACATGACTTTCAAGGAAATATTTATCTTATTCTTCCCAGACATGCGACTACTATACTTAAAACGAGGGTGATTACACATTCTATATTTTATCAGTTCATTATCTTCATTCTAAAAGATCATGAAGTTATTGATATAACAATGAATCTTCTTTACTGGCAAATACAAATCTTTAATCAATTTTTTTGTATTGTAGAAGCTATCAGTCATGCATTTATCAGCGGAGAATAACTCTGACATTAATTGACACATGTCATCGTAACATCGTTCAGAGAAATGGTATTCCGCCTTTATGTTTAGTAATCTTATAGTAACTGATAGTTGAGAATGGTTAGAAGGAATACCTTCCCACAATTCTTTTTCACTAGCTTTTAACATGTCATACATTTTTTGAACTTCGGACGTAAATGTTTCCTCTATATTTGATTGATTATATGTATTCATTGCGTTGTAACATTCACAGAGATTGATGATTCCTCTAGAACAATTGGGTAAGATGACAAAGCAACAAAATGTCCAATTTGGTCAAATATATACAACTCTCTGTGATAATACCAATTGTAATAATTTGAAATAAATTCATACCTACATATATATATTTTCATTGTATCCTTATCATGGAAAGCTGCATTTCTACATTGCGTTGATTACATAGATACTTTAACTCGACGCCATTCAAGTATTCTGGATGAGATTTAGTGAAGTTCACAAACTCTTCAATTATGGTAAAAAATTCTTGATTGATAAATCCATTGTCTAACCTATTATATATCCGTTCTAATGCCAAAACTATTGGTTTATAATTTTTGATTTTGATACTAAACTAAGCTCTACATTAGTAATTAACTAGACAATTGGGAAAAGAAAATAAAAAAAAAAGCATAACTTTCCAAAATCAAGTTATCTAACCAAGCGTATTAAGTATTTAAAATGACAACAATATCATAGTTTTCAGCGTGTTCATCGAGCACTCCTAAGGAAGTTCTATTAATTCAAGAAAAAGAAATCGATTAAAATTCCATTTTGAAAGAAAAAAAATTAAATTAAACGAACAACTTAACCCACATGCTAATAATCACTGTCGATGTTAAGTAGCTTGGTGATGGAGAAAGTTCTAGCAGCCGAGCACTGCTAGATGTAGCAGAGCATGATAGTTCTCGGCGCTAGATGTGCACTGTTGGGCGTAGCAGAGCACTGTCGAGCGTGGCAGTCTCAGCACCGATTGAGCATTACCGGGCGTGATGGTGCTCGATGCCGACAACCGCGGTGAATTGAGAAAAGAAGAGAGGGAGAAGGAAATACATGCATGTCGGAGGAGGAGAGTACGCCGGAGGGGTATGATTACTAATCATCGGAGGGGAGATCGCCAATCAGTGGAGGGGAGATCGCCAGTGGCCCGGGGATTAAGCGTGCCAGGAGAAGATCAGGATGCAAATCCTAATTTCTTCCCAAATTTAGCGATGGACAATATTAGACGGAAATAAATATTCCGTCGCAAATAATCAACTCATTTTTAAATTTTATTATATAATTAACGACGAAGTATCTACTCTATCACTAATAGAGATGACGAATAAGTTATCCATCACTAGTAGTAACGGAGTAAATAATTAATCGTTAAAACCATCGTTAATATATGATTTTCTTATAGTGCCATGGCCTCGATGAACTACAAAAGTGAGAAGGTAATACCTTTTATTTTTTTGGAAAAAAATACAAGCTAAAATTTGGTGCAAGGAATATATAGTGTAGATCTAATAGCAGGCAAAAAAGGCCTTTTGAAGGGTAATTAGCCTTTAGCTTGGTCTAAAGTAGCAATGAATATGGAGACCTTAAAAATAGAAAGAAAGATGTACACTTTATGCTCTCTCTATAGAACATTTAGGATGACCAATTATCAATTATCATACACCTTTTGATTTATTATTTATTGTTTTCTTAAGAGAGAGAGACTAATAAAATTAAGTTTTGGTTCAGTAAAAGATGAAACCTAGAGAAAAGTTAAAAAAAAAAGGAAGAGATTATGATTGAGATTACTGGAGAGTGCTCTCTACTGATCTTACCGAAGGTTCAGTAGAGTTTTTGATGTAATTAATATAACAATTTAATGGCTGTTAAAATATTTAAGCAAATTAGAGTACCACTTTTGTATATTAATAATCAGAGAAGGTTGAAATCTTGATACTTGTGATTGTATCAGACTTTGCTAAGTGTTTTGATGACTTTAAGAAGATTATTGTGAACTAGTTTAGTTTAGCATAAATTGCTCAGATGGAAATATGAATTCATAGTTATCTTAGTGTACACAGACCAACAACAACAACAACAAAACAAAAATTGATTGCTTGTTGCATGGATATTATTGTGCCATGAAAGAGGAAAATGTAGGAAAAGAATAGAGAAATAATTTTCATTGTAGTCATTAATTTGCTCACACTGCCAAAATATTTTGCTTCTCCTGCTCAATCTATTTATCTCAACATTGATTCCTATTCTATGATATTCTGTTGTTCTTAAAGTTCTGCTTAATTCTCGAGTGGATACTGCAAAACAAATTCTTGAGAAGCTCAAATTGGCACGGTTTAGTTTCACTAGCTACTTGAAGGATTCTGATAACCCAATAAAGTGAAACTTCAATCAAGTTCATACCCTAAAACATCAATCATACAAGATAGCAACTACATCTCATATATAACTCTGCATTAAGCTCATAAAACCACATATAGCAAACAAAAGAGGATTAACCAGTGCTGAGTGCTTAATCAGTATCAAGTTGCAACACTGATAGAAGTGGCTTCATGACCTTGAGCATCCAGTGTATGGTTGATCTCGTGCTCGAAGGAGCGAATCTTGTGGAAATTGGCAATGAAGGCAGAGGCCTTGTCGTCCACGTCTGGGTCACCTATCCAACTCTTCTCTTCTTCACCGCTGGGACGGACTTTTCTCGAGACAGTATGTCTCGGTTCGCGGTGATACTCAGAGTCTTCAGCTTCTTCGACCTTCGAGTGCTTTGTGCTGAAGGTGAAACAGGATGAGCAGCTTCCTCCCATGTGTTTGGTTGAGAGAAGATTGGTGAGGTACGGGGATGGGAAGAGCTGCCTTCATTTATAGAAAAGAGGAATCCTTTTAGTGGTGGGGAGAGATATTGGATCCTTTTGATGCTTATTTTTGACACATTGAGTAGAACTGTAAAATTTTTGAGAGACAAATTCTATCGAGTCAACTTGGTGCGACCATTGATCCATTCAATTTTTGCCATTCTTCACAATGAGTTACATACGACAGATGAAGTATCTCTTCAGTCTTCTTGGATGAATATGATCATTTCTTAGTGTATTCCAAATACAAGTTCTTTGAAATCAAACTTGAGAAATAGCTTATTACTATGCATCCGCAGATTGTGAATTTGATCAATGAGTGCATGAAACATCATCAGCAACATCTGGGAAATAGCATATTTTCAGAAGAATATTATGGTCCTTATAAATTAATTAGAAGGGACAAAATAATGATTGGGCTTAAAAGGATACTAGTTTTCTACACACCAGTGAATAAAAAGCAACTGCTGTTCAATTTTATGAAAGAATATAATGATATGGGAACTAATTATCTTTTCCAACTCCCACTTTGAAAATCATTTTTGACAAGTGAATTAGACAAAGTCCTGTTCCTAAGTTTACTTATCCGACAACCAGGTCCGAATCAACTTTGATTAATATGCATGGTTTAGCTTCACAGGCAAGGAATGGCCAGAGCTAAGATCATTTACTGACCGCAAAGTTAAAACCAGTGAGGTCGCGTTTGTTCTGTATCACTTTGAATCAATGCCATCAGAAATTGGTTGGTGAGAACTGGTTTTAAATTAGGGCTCCGATAGCTTCATGTCCTTCGTGTTTTCAGACCTGTCCTTTTCCTCTGGCATCCTTTTATATTTGTTTGACTTGTCCAACTTTCAGAAATTATCACGTTGCTTGCTGTATCACAATGAGATTAGTTTATTATAAAGTACTATAGAATCTTCATCATGAAAGAGGATTGTGTGTTGGGTGATGCCTATGTTGCAGAGCTATGAGATTCATATTCTGATAGTACAAATAACTAGACTTGGATTAGTGTCAGAGTCATTGGAAAATAGTGCTCAAGGGAATCTCAGAAACAATGAGGGTAATACTCCTCTCTTGCAGATAAAGATGAATCATTTCAGTGGTCTAGAACATTGCTTTTAAGAAAAATTAAAATAAGCGACTAGCTTGACCCAATAGAAGAAGGTAAGTAGTAAGTTTAAGGATTTTTTTGTATTAGGACTAATCATCTGATGTGCCTCTCACTCTTCTTTTGGGTGATAAGATATCAAGATCTAACAGAAATATATATATGACATTATTGCTTCTAAATGTAGAAAGTAAGATCCTAAGATGTTTAATGATACTTTTCATGTAAACAATACATTATAAGACAGATTCAGCATAGACCATATCAGTTTTAGATGTACACTGAAGATGCTAAGACAGATTCCATATGGCCAATACAAACAATATTGTGCTTGAGTTTGAGCTGCAACTTCAGTAAATTGGAAATTGTGGGGAAAACCTGGTATTATTTTTAACGAATAGTTACAATTATCCACTTAATTCTGAAAATCTGAATACTTGATCCGATAGACACGCACGTGCAATGAGTTGAACAAAAACCCCAGGATCTACATCAGCAAAAACTACACTAACGCAAAAACATATATCCAGCCATCTGAGGTAGTCTGTGTCATCTTATCTCGGTCCATCAATAAAGGTCACTGAGCTCTTTTTATTTCTGTGGATGCTTTGGTATCTTAAACAAGCAAGATCGGCTGTCGAGATATGGAAATGAAAACTGAAACATGCTTGAAACCGAGATTATATGTTTTTATTTGCCTGAAGAGGCATGTCGAGTTTGATCTCTGTTTCGAGCCAACCATCCGTCCTTTGGGGAAGACGTTTTCCCTTGAGTGGTCCGCCTTAGCATCTCTGTAACATAAAGGGAAGTCCATTTAAGATGTTAAACAAGTTGAAATCTAAGATACAGGGAATTTATAAAATACCTCTTTCCCTCTCAAGTTCTTGATCGAGCTCTTCTTTCCACTTTCTCTGCCGTTGGGGTGAAATTTCTCTTAGAATCCGATCATCCTCTTCTTCACTTCTTGACTCTTGCTTGCTGCAATGTCCAGGGCTCGCCTTATTTGCTAAGTCAGGAAGCTGAGCAGTTGTTCCATTGGCCACCTTGTTGGATGACATTTTGATCTTTGGAGGTAATTTTGGATTTCTCGTCGCATTCTCCTCGCATTTCTTCCCAGAACTGTGCTTGTTTTTGTTGTTCAGACTATTATAGAACTCCTCATATAGTGGCGTCTGTAGCTTCTTAAGATCAAGGGCCTATCAAAACAAAACAGGAAAGCTCTCAAGTCTCAACCAATCCCATAAACTTAATTTAAGCTATCATTCAAAAAAAAAAAAAATCAAAGATTTAATGCAAGAGAAACAAGAAGCTGAGTCCCCTACCTTCTCATCTAGAAACGCTCTAATTTTTGACTCTGTAACTTCATCATCATCCTCCACTGGCTCCGAAGAGAATGCGAAATCATTTCCCCTTCTCGTACATGAACCCTCAATGACATGCTCATGTGAGTCGTCTAGGTGTAGTTCTGGACTGACATCAAACTTCTCTGGCAGCCATTCGTCGAAGGGTTCAGACATTGGGTTGAAACTCTAATAGAAATCAAATGATTAAAGTCACCAGCCAACTTCATTACCACCAGATCCTACTGATATACATGCAATCGAAAATAGAGTCTAACATGACCGTTTAATGCAACTTACTGATACAACATTTGGAAAATCATCTGTATCATCTAGTTGGCACATGTCACTACTATTACTTAATTCCCATATAGGTTTGACATTAATAAACTCCTTGGGAACAACGGAGCAGCTTCTGCTATCATTGCCATCTTTATCCAATTTATCACCATCATTGTTGCTGCTCAAGCATTTCTCCATAATGAATATTGTGATCTGAGTGAAATCTACAAAATATAACTAACTTACATGCTTTTTGTGTACAGCTTGGATGCCAGGGCCACATCTCTAGAAGCTTCCTGGAAGTGAGTCATGTCAGTTCAATGTGGAAAAGAGGGGGAAAAAATAGAAGCAATGGACTCAGAATGAACAGCTTTCAGATGAAATGAAACTAACTCCAACGTCAGAATGGTGTATTGGATGCAGATCTTCAAATTCTTTAGTAACGAATGGATGCTGCATAGTATTCAAGACGAACATATAATAGTGTTCTAACAATCAATTAAAAATGTTTCCTGGATAATAAACCAGGATATTCAATACAAGTTTGTTGACTGTACCTGGAGCAAATCAGAGGCAGTAGGCCTCAACTTTGGTTCCCTATGGATAATAAGATATTAGTGGCCAAAAAATCCGGCAATAAGCACAAGGAGAATAAAACACTATGCAAGGAAACAATTACTAATACAAAATCATTGGGAAAAAACAGATTTTATAGCAATAACAAGCTCAAGAAACTGAGAAAATGATTGCTAATGGAAGATTCGAAGTTGGCAAATAATTGGTTTAGTCAAATTATATAAGCACTCAATTTCTGAAGATATACCTAATTGTCTGTTTTCTTAGAAATGCATTTGATAGTAAACAACTTTGCATCTATCACCAACAGAATAACATACGGAAATTGTTGCCTTCAAATGACAGCCCTTTTTGATTTATATTACCGTTTAGAAAACTTATTTAAAAGTATCAAACAGAAAAGTAAATGAAATAAGAAGTTCAAATGAAAAATGAAAACATGCATACTTCTGTAAGCATTTTAAGAGAAAATCTTTAGCTCCTGAAGACAGATGTTCTGGTATTGGAGGATGAGATTTTGTTGTTCCAATATGGAAAAGAGCGGCAACCTGAATGATATTTCAGTTGTAAATCTCAAACATAGACGGATATATATTTGACAAGTGAACAAAAAGTAAAGGGCAAGGTCATACCTCTTGATACTGCTGACTCCAGGGAGGCTTACCAGTAGCCATCTCTATGACAGTGCAACCAACACTCCATATATCAGCTGAGCTGAAGCAGTTAACTGACTTTTAGTGTTTATAAAAATTTCTCAAATGGAATATAATGTTAAGGCAAAGGAACCTAATCAATATATAATCTCATAGTGGACTAAATTTCACAATAAGTGAAATGCTTTGGAATCAATAAGGAAAATACAAATAAGCAATAGTTACATCTCAGAAACACAACACATTTTCAAAAATTGCAGGAAAGGGGCAGTGAACAATAAAAGTAGAGTAAAATATAAGCATCAGTTTTTCTTCCAATCTTCTTTGGTGAATGAGCTAACACAAAATGAAATTCACACATGTTTCATGCTTGTTGCCCCTCTCAGAGTGTGGATGAGACAAGACAAACTATGTCATCTAACTCATAAATCTGGTACTAGTGATGAGTAGAGTGTATCTGATGAAACACACAATTGACAATGATATTACGTTAAATGTTCATTTGGATATACAAATTTGAAAAGAATGGATGTAATATCCTCAAAAGATGTTACTGTTTCAGGCATTTCTACAAAATTGCATAAAAGCGATAAAATAAAATTGATGCAAAGATTAGAAATTATTAATTGCTACTGCCCCAAACTTGTAACATAGTAATGCATAGGTAAAAATCTAAGGCCAATACACTCCTTGGAAACACCAATTTACTTATATTTGTGCATTTCTGTGGACGACAAAATAACAACATTGCTATAACAAAGTCTAACCTAATCTGGCAAATGTTCAAGTAATATGGAGGACAGTCTTCTCAAACAGATAGTGAAACTAACACTAGTATGCAACTCTGTGAAAAGTTTTTTTGTGTGTGAAATATGAACCATACAAAACATGGACTTAACAAGACAAATAGTGATTCCTTTTGTTGCATAGAAAATTGGGCATGATAACATTAGTGTTTTATAACAAATGGAGATGGATGCCATCTTTGGCATAGTATTAATTTATCCATTGACTAGAGATTGAAGAAAATAAATGGTTGTATCCTTCAAACCTAAATGAATGTACAAATGACTATGCATTAAGATTAAAAAAAAAAACAAATTAAAACAGAACACATTTTATAGACAGCAAAAATACAATATGGGAAAGCATAAACAAGGTGATCGTGAATGTATTTGTTGGCTCCATGTATAATTACTTACTCAAATCAACTGAATATTCATACTGTGCAGGTTTCATCTCATTATTTTGTTTCAAAGCTAACATGCTAAACATCAACACTTACAAGCTATGTCCAGTTTGAAGAATTACTTCTGGTGCCATCCAATATGGAGTTCCCTTCATTGACTTGGCTGCATTAATAGTGGCCTGAAAAAAATCATGTTGGTACACTAAGAGAGTTTTCTCACGCAAAAGATTTTCTAGCAAAGACAATTATTCAAAATAAAAAAGATGGTATCTGATTTGGCCATATGTTGTTGGAATTAGTTGATGTTGATCCAAGATCTAACCGGTGAGCTTATCGTCTAGTCAATGGCTTGAACTGGTGGGGTGTTGGTATGATGTAGATAATGAGTAGTAGTTAGTTGACTCACCCTTTTGGCTATGGTTGGTTGCACCCTTTCAGATGTGGTTGACATAAACATACCCGTTCAGGCATGGCTGACACACCCTTCAACTATAGTTGTCGCTGATATCATCCTTTGTTAAATCACCCTTATGGGAAGTCAAGATCCTCTCATATAAGTAGTTAGGTCGAGGTTCTCATGTAAGTAGTTAGGTTGAGGCAAGGGTTCTATCTTTGTTTTAAATGATAATGCCCTGTACAAGTGTACTTATGATTTATTGGCAATTATCTCACTCAAAATACGAGTACTTCAAATTTTAAGTCTTCACAAACTTTTAAAACCTTAGAATTCTTTAAAAATGAAAGATTTGGACTGAACAAATCCATCATCACTCAAATAGTTTTGGATATTAATTTCTCATTTGCCCAAGAAACTGATTTATGATGGTCTACTCACGAAACAGGTCGTCTATGTCCCTACTTGATTAATTGGTCACTTAAACCAATTTCCAACACCATATTCATAGTAGCATGAGAAAGACTAAGTTGATAAGTCATGAGAGTTCATTAAATAAATGAACAACTACCCTTAACACAGACCAATTGTTTCCTAAAAATAATACCAACACAATAAGAGAGTCTTCTCACACATTACAACTTTAATCAATGTTCAAAATAAAAACGTATAAAAAATTTCTGGTACCAGCTTTGCAACTTGTTTTGATGCCCCAAAATCTGCCAACTTGATGCAACCCTTGTTGTCCACAAGAATATTAGCCCCCTGAACCAAAAAAAAAAAACTACAATGACGAGGGAAGCTAACAAGATATTAAAACCAGAAATTGCCAAAGAAATATCATGCCTTTATGTCCCTATGCATGATCCCATTTTGATGAAGATACTCGAGCCCCTGCAACAGCTGCTTGGTATACATTCTTATAACCTGTTCAAGGAGAAAAATTAGTTAATTTCAGCAGTCATCAGCATTTGCATAAGTCCAGTAAGCATTATCATAAATTCAAATACATACAGCTTCTGGAAAAGACCCAAACTTTCCGAGTAAAGATGAGATGGATCCTCCTGGAACAAACTCCAGAAAAATATTTAAAGTTTCCTCCTCTCTAGTTGTTCCCAGATATCTCTGTCATGTGTAGAAAAAATGTCTTTTAAAATAATTTTTAAAAAAAGAAATAAATGAATAGTCTCAGAACATAGAGCAGTCATAGCACCACAACACAGAAAGCACTCACAACAATATTTGGATGGGAAAGGTTCTTTAGAAGCTTTACTTCTTCCTCAAGCTCCCTTATGTGAGCCTACCAACAAGTTTATAACAAATCATAAATAAAGGGAACCAAAACCAAGATCCACACTCATTTTCACATAGAATATATGAATATAAAGAAGAGATCATAACTTGAGCTTTTTCCTTGGAAGCACTGTTAGTCCCAATCAAGACCTGCGAATAAGGGACCCTTTGTCAAGAAACATCACCGGAGGGATGCAAGTAGACGTCCAATCCGATGGGGAATACAAGAATATGAAACAAGAATCCCCCACCTGCTTCACGGCAAGTAGCTCTCCCGAATCGAGATTCATACCCATATAGACATGACCAAAAGCGCCGCAACCGATGAGTTCGCCCCTTCGCCATCGGATCGGAGGCGCATTATCTTTCTCCTCTGAGGGCGTTGGCGGAGGGAGTTTTGGAGCAAATCCCCCAAACCCTAGCCCCAATCCAATCCTCGATTTCCTCAGGCAAGATCCGATCTTTTCCACGATCCTACCACCGCCTACGCCTTCGTTCCCATCAGAGTCTGTTCGTAACGCGAGGGATCGTCGAACCGATCCGAAGAGGTCATTCATCGTCATTTTCCGCTGCGGGTGATGTTCTGCTTGACTCCGATTGGGGTACTTCCGTCAGCGTATCTCAGCGGCGTCCTCCGAATCTCATCTGGGGTGGAAATAGGAGTCGCAGTGTTCAATTGCGGACTTGGAAGTGAGCAAACAAGCGCAGATGCCAGGAGATCGAGAGAGACAGAAGAGTGAGGAACCGGTGATGGATGCGGCGTGGCTCCTCTCTACCGCACCCTCTTGCCCTTTTCAAAAGTTTCGTGTCAAATGGACCGAAAAGCCCCTCAGAGCCGTTAGATGAACACGTTAGTTCTTTGCATTTTTTTTAAAATCTCATATTCTTTAAAATTTGTGGAAAACATATATTACCTAATATATATATATATATATATATATATATATATATATATATATAATCCACTTAAAATTTTATTATTAATCAAAATGGCATCAAACTAAGCAGATTAGATTTAGGATGCATATCACAACACTTACTCATATTTATTTTAATATTAAGAATATTCATATCAATTACTATATCTAAAAATTTTATTCTAAACTTTAAATAGGATAGTTAAAATTTTTTTTGCATCAATTATTTTATTCATTTTTAAAATTTTATATTTATGAATAGTATTTTTTTTTAAATTTAAGGAATGAATTCCCTGAAAAAAATATAAAAAAAATTAAACATTATAAAAGAAAGAGAAAAAATAAAAAAATTGATATAGTATAATAAAAAGTAGATATCATGATCTACATTTAATAAAATATTTTTTTTTACTCTAAATTATAAATTATAAATTATAAATAAGAAAATTAGTATGGACTCTCTAACACCTACACATTAACATGGATACTATAATAAATTATCATTCATTTAGGTGGATTTAATTACTCTACTTTACTTGCCAATAAATCTAAAAATATCATAATTCATAAATATTAAAAAATGTCAATGAGAAACTAGACTAGATAATTATAAAAATAAATATGTACCCATTCTAATTTCCTCAAAACATATACTAATTCTTTCGGCCAAATATCGTAGATAGTCAAGCCATTAGTCAACAAACTTGCTAAAGCGCATGAGCTCCATGGATCGTCGGCGAAGGAGATAAATGTACCTAGAATGCACTCGAAAAGAGGGTTAGATTGGCAGGGGACAAATCCTGTAGACACTCCGACACTCAAGTTAGGATTTTCTTAAGGTGGTATGTAGAGACAAAGCTGGAGAAAAAGAGTAGAACTTGGTGGAGTTAAAAAGAAATCAGAATCCTTCTCATTATCTTCATGAGTGTGTTGGTGCAGCGTAGACCGGCAAGAGGGGGGTGAATTACTGAAAACAAAAACAAAAATACCCTCCTCGGATTTCAACTCAGAATAAACGCAGTAGTAAAATAATAAAGACAGAAACTAAAAGCAGAAACAGGAATTTAACCTGGTTACAACCAAGGAGGTTATTAATCCAGGGCAGTGAAAAGCGCACTAAGAAAATTCTCCTTCTCTGAAGGCGGAGAAGCCTTTTACACTCTAATTGCTCAGAACTACTGCTAGGAATTGCTTACAGATTGATTGCTTGAGTTGTTCTCTAATTCCTAGCTCCAGGGTCCTTTAAATAGCCTCTGGAAATTCTATCCCGAGGGTCCAAGGCGCCTCCAACAAGGTTCAAGGCGCCTCCACAGCTTGGTCAGCGGATAGAACTCTATCCGAACGCAAACGGTCATTTTGACCTGTTGAAGGCGCCTCCAATCAGGCTGAAGGCGCCTCCAATCAGGCTGAAGGCGCCTCCAAGCTGGCAGCTCAGCTCTTTTGACTTCGTTTCCAGCTTGTTGCGACTTCCGATGCTCCGATCTTTTGGGTGATTGTGGCCAACCGAAATAGGGCTCACCCGAACCCAATTTCCGGCCTTCCTCGAGCAGCCTTCCGTCCCGGCTTAACGTCCCTCGAACGCCGCGCACGCTCTTCACGCCCACCGGAGTACTCTTCCGCAGCTCTCTCGTCCTTCGGACGCACCGAGCCCGTCGGCTCCCTTCCCGTGCCGTCCTTCTCGCTAGCTGCGTCTTCCGCTCGACTTCCTGTGCTCCTAAGCTCCTGCACACTCAGACACAGGGATCAAATACAACGCAGGACCTAATCAACTTGGTTGATCACATCAAAACTACCATGGGGTCCAACAATCTCCCCCTTTTTGATGTGCATCAACCCAAGTTCAAGTTAGGAACAACATAGACATAAATAGTAATTTTAAAGGTAAATTACTAAACTGACAAGTTAAACATAATTTTTGCAATTAGTAAAATTGCAACACTTTTTATAAAAATAATAACAGAAATTTTAAATTTTTTCTAACTCCCCCTAAACTTGTACTTCTGTCTCCCCCTTTGATCACAGCAAAAATGGGGTCTTAAGAATTTTCAAGTAAGATTGAAGTTTTTGAAAAATTTCTAAGTTAAAAATGAATTTTTGAAAAAATTGCTAAGTTAACATAAATTTTCCAAAAAAAATTTCTAAGTAAAAAAAATCCTAAGTAAATGTTCAAAAAAAAAAAATTTCTAATCTTTGTTTATTTTAACAAATATTTGATAAACTTTCAAAGCATTATTTAATATTTGTTTAATGCTTTTTCAGAAAGTTAATTAAACATTTTCTTTCAATATTTTTAGCTTCCAGGTCGTGGCGAGGCACTAGGCCTTCTTGGTTATTAGAGCAACAACCACTTCCTTAGACAAAGCTTCCATAAAGAATTTCAATGTTTAATTTTCTCACTGTAAGCTTTTTAATTTTTGAAAAATTAATTAAGCACAGATTTTGGAACCCAATAGAGGTTCCTTCCTACAGGATTATTCAAAAATCTAGGGGGTACATAGTTTCTTAGTATTTTTCAAAGTTGACCTTGATGCTTCCTTATATACCAATTTAATTTACCATAAATTCTTAATTTTGAATTTGGAAATTGATTTAAGCATGCAACATATTTTAGTTTTTCAATTTCTAATTTCAAATTTTCATTTTCTGATTTTAGATGATCATACATTTTTAACGGGCATGCTCTTGCTAGGTTCAACTTTAGTTCAGCATTCTCTTTTTCTAATTGATCTAACTCTTTAGAAAGAGACTTGATAAATTTAAAAGATTGAGTTGGGGTTAGATTGCGTACCTTACTTACCTGGTCTGGTGACGCTCCCCCTTCACTGCTGCTTTCTTCTTCTGAGGTTTCTCCCCCTTCATCAATGCTCATCTCTGAGCTTGAGTCTTCTTCCGGTTGATGGTTCGCCAATAGCGCTAACCCTGAGAATTCTTCGATGTCCGACTCAGAGGTTGACGAATCTGACCAAGTAGCCTTCAGATTCTTGTGTTTGGAGGGTTCTGGCTTCTTGTATTTTGGCTTTTCCCTTTCTTTCTCCTTTCTCTTTAGCTTTGGGCAGTCATCTTTGATGTGCCCCTCTTCGTTGCAATTATAGCAGCGAACCGTCCTCTTCTTTCGATGATGCCTCTGCGGTTTAAATTTATTAGTACTGAAAAACTTATTGAAGCGTCTTACCAGTAGTGCCGCTTCGGATTCGTCGACTGAGGCTTCGGAGTCAGAACTGTTCATCTTTGCCTTTAAGGCAATATTCTGACTTGTCTTCTTTGCTCCGTTGGGTTCTGAAACTCGAGACTCGTGAAGTTCGAAAGTGGAAAATAATTGTTCTAACGTACTTACCTCGAGGTCCTTAGAGATGTAATACGCATCTACTAAGGAGGCCCACTCTGGAGTTCTCGGGAAGGCATTGAGCGCGTATCGGATAGAATCCCGGTTGGTTACCTCTTCTCCAAGGTTCGTTAGTTGCGTTATCAGCTCCTTGATTCTCGCTTGGAGTTGCGCTACCTTCTCGCCTTGGTTCATCCGGAGGTTCATTAACTGGTTCCGGAGGATGTCGCGCTTTGCTAGCTTTGCTTCGGAAGTACCTTCGTGAAGCTCCAGGAATTTCTCCCAGAGATCTTTCGCTGAGTCGTAGCTTCCGATCCGATTTACCTCCTGCGGCGGCAGCACACTGAGCAGGTGGAACTCTGCCTTTCCGTTGGCGACGAAATCGACTTGCTCCTTCTTGCTCCATGTGTTTTCTTCTTTGTCTTTCGGCGCTGCAAAATCATATTTCATTGTAATAAGAATATCAAAATCCGTTTTAAAAAATACCTCCATTTTGCGCTTCCATGTGGCGAAGTCTCCGTCGAACTTCGGGGGATGGATGTTCGCTCCGGCCATCGTCTTGATCGTAGTGCTTCAGTTGGCGGTTAGTCCTTCTGAGGCGATCAGGCTCTGATACCACTTGTTGGTGCAGCGTAGACCGGCAAGAGGGGGGTGAATTGCTGAAAACAAAAACAAAAATACCCTCCTCGGATTTCAACTCAGAATAAACGCAGTAGTAAAATAATAAAGACAGAAACTAAAAGCAGAAACAGAAATTTAACCTGGTTACAACCAAGGAGGTTGTTAATCCAGGGCAGTGAAAAGCGCACTAAGAAAATTCTCCTTCTCTGAAGGCGGAGAAGCCTTTTACACTCTAATTGCTCAGAACTACTGCTAGGAATTGCTTACAGATTGATTGCTTGAGTTGTTCTCTAATTCCTAGCTCCAGGGACCTTTAAATAGCCTCTGGAAATTCTATCCCGAGGGTCCAAGGCGCCTCCAACAAGGTTCAAGGTGCCTCCACAGTTCGGTCAGCGGATAGAACTCTATCCGAACGCAAACGGTCATTTTGACCTGTTGAAGGCGCCTCCAATCAGGCTGAAGGCGCCTCCAATCAGGCTGAAGGCGCCTTCAAGCTGGAGGCGCCTCCAAGCTGGCAGCTCAGCTCTTTTGACTTCGTTTCCAGCTTGTTGCGACTTCCGATGCTCCGATCTTTTGGGTGATTGTGGCCAACTGAAATAGGGCTCACCCGAATCCAATTTCCGGCCTTCCTCGAGCAGCCTTCCATCCCGGCTTAACGTCCCTCGAACGCCGCGCACGCTCTTTGGTTGTTACTCGGAAAGCCTAGGGGTTCCACTGTACAAAAATTTTATACAAAGGTCTGAACCTTTTCCTAGCTACCATGTGTTCTTTTAAATTAAATTTTGGATCGCCTGCGGAACTTAACACGTTTGATCCAAAACTTAATTTATTCGTTCTTTTAGGTTTTGACTTGGGTCTCCTGCGGAACTTAACACGTTCAACCCAAATCACCTTAAGTTATTAATTTCATTAAATATTATTTTCCATAATTGGTTCCCAGTACTGACGTGGCGAGGCACACGGTCTTCTTGGATATGGGAGCAACCACCACCGACTAGACAAAACCTTTTATGGAAAGCTAATATTTAATTTCCTAAAATAACTTTAGGTTAACCGAAAAGAACAATCAAATCACAAGGAAAAATAAAACAAAAGAACACAACATCGAAAAACATATTCGAAACACTAAAATCATATGCCTCTTGTATTTGGTATTATTTCCAAAAATAACTAGTATGATGCGGAAAGGAAAAATACTAGTTATACCTTTTAGAAAGACCTCTTGATCTTCTACCGTATTCCTCTTCTAACCTCGGACGTTGTGTGGGCAACGATCTTCTGAGATGAGAACCACCTTTCCACCTTCCTTCTTTCTTCTAGATTTCGGCCACAATAAACTCCTCCAAGGATGAAGAATTTCGGCCACCACCAATGCTCCAAGGGATGCTAGAGACGAGGCTTGCTTTCTCTCCTTCTTCTCCTTCCTTGATCCGGCCACAAATAAAAGCTCCACCAAGAGATGAGTTTCGGCCAACAAGAGGAGAGGAGAGAAATAGGGCCGGCCACCAAAACCAAAGAGGAGAGGAAAGAAAAAGAATAGAAGTTCATTTCTTGAAGGCTCCTCTACCTCCTCTTTTATAATCCTTGGTTTTGGCAAATAAGGAAACTTTAATAAAAACTTCCTTAATTCCTTTGTCATGAAAAAAAAAATTTAATTAATTAAAATCAAATTCCTCTTCTTAATCAACATGGCCGGCCACACAACAAACCTCCAATCAAAGGAAATTTAATTCAATCAAGAATTAAAACCTTCCTAATTTGTTTCCGGAAATTTATAAAAATTTCTCCAATAATTTAATCCCTTCATGATTGGTTTATAAAAATAAAATTTAATAAATTAAAATCTTTCTTTTAAACATGTGGATAAAAAGAAAATTATCTCTAAAAATTAAAATCTCTTTTAATCTACAAATAAGGAAAGATATCAAATCTTTTCTTAATCTTTTCTAGAAACTAATAAAAGAGAATTATTAATTTTTTAAACTTTCTTTTAAATCATGAACATGGTTAAAAAGGAAAGTTTTTACCAAAATTAAAATCAACATTTTAATCTACAAATAAGGAAAGAGATTTAGCTCTTCTCTTAATCTTTTGTAGAATCTTATAAAAGGAAAGATTTAAATTTTTAAACTCTCTTTTAAAACATGTTATCCACATAAGAAAAATTTTAAAAAATAAATCCTTTTATTTTAATTTGGGCTGGCCACACCAAGCTTGAACTAGGGCCGGCCACCTTGAAGCACCCATGAACCAAACTTTGGCCGGCCCTAGCTTGGTCTCCAAGCTAGCTTGGCCGGCCCCTATGGGATGGGTAAGAAGGTGGGTATAGGTGGGTATAGTACTCTATAATTAAGAGGCTACGATAGGGACCGAGAGGAGGAATTGGTTTTGGTCTCCCGATAAAATTAAGCATCCCGTGTTCGCCCCGAACACACAACTTAATTTTATCAATAATAATTCATTCCACTAAAGAACTATTATTGAACTACCGCACCAATCCCAAATTACATTTTGGGCTCCTTCTTATTATGAGTGTGTTAGTCTCCCTGTGTTTAAGATAACAAATGTCCACTAATTTAGTAAGTTACTGACAACTCACTTAATTAATATCTAGCTCCAAGAGTAGTACCACTCAACTTCATCGTCATGTCGGACTAAGTCCACCTGCAGGGTTTAACATGACAATCCTTATGAGCTCCTCTTGGGGACATTCTCAACCTAGATTACTAGGACACAGTTTCCTTCTATAATCAACAACACACACTATAAGTGATATCATTTCCCAACTTATCGGGCTTATTGATTCATCGAACTAAATCTCACCCATTGATAAATTAAAGAAATAAATATCAAATATATGTGCTTGTTATTATATTAGGATTAAGAGCACACACTTCCATAATAACTGATGTCTTTGTTCCTTTATAAAGTCAGTATAAAAGAAACGACCTCTAATGGTCCTACTCAATACACTCTTAGTGTACTAGTGTAATTATATAGTTAAGATAAACTAACACCTAATTACACTACGACCTTCCAATGGTTTGTTCCTTTCCATCATGGTCGTGAGCTACTGTTTATAATTTATAAGGTACTGATAACATGATCCTCTGTGTGTGACACCGCACACCATATTATCTACAATATAAATTAATTGAACAACTACATTTATCATAAATGTAGTCATTTGACCAATGTGATTCTTATTTCTAGATAAATGTTTATACCAAAAGCTAGGCTTTTAGTATACATCCTAACACTTCACGCCCACCGGAGTACTCTTCCGCAGCTCTCTCGTCCTTTGGACGCACCGAGCCCGTCGGCTCCCTTCCCTTGCCATCCTTCTCGCTAGCTGCGTCTTCCACTCGACTTCCTGTGCTCCTAAGCTCCTGCACACTCAGACACAGGGATCAAATACAACGCAGGACCTAACCAACTTGGTTGATCACATCAAAACTGTTGGTTGCTACTCGGAAAACCTAGAGGTTCCACTGTACAAAAATTTTGTACAAAGGTCTGAACTTTTTCCTAGCTACCATGTGTTCTTTTAAATTAAATTTTGGATCGCCTGCGGAACTTAACACGTTTGATCCAAAACTTAATCTATTTGTTCTTTTAGGTTTAGACTTGGATCTCCTGCGAAACTTAACACGTTTGATCAATCACCTAAGTTATTAATTCCATTAAATATTAATTTCCATAATTGGTTCCCAGTACTGACGTGGCGAGGCACATGACCTTCTTGGATATGGGAACAACCACCACCGACTAGACAAAATCTTTTATGGAAAGCTAATATTTAATTTCCTAAAATAACTTTAGGTCAACCAAAAAAACAATCAAATCACAAGGAAAAGAAAAACAAAAGAACACTATATCGAAAACAAATTCGAAATACTAGAATCGTATGCCTCTTGTATTTAGTATTATTTCTAAAAATAACTAGTATGATGCGGAAAGATAAATTACTAGTTATACCTTTTAGAAAAACCTCTTGATCTTCTACCGTATTTCTCTTCTAACCTCGGACGTTGTGTGGGCAACGATCTTCCGAGATGAGAACCACCAAGCACCTTCTTCTTCCTTGCAAATTTTGGCCATCAAAACTTCTTCTAGGATGAAGAGGTTCGGCCACCACCACCATGCTCCAAGGGATACTAGAAACGAGGCTTGCTTCCTCTCCTTCTTCTCCTTCCTTGATCCGGCCACAAACAAAAGCTCCACCAAGAGATAAGTTTCGGCCAACAAGAGGAGAGGAGAGAAATAGGGCCGGCCACCAAAACCAAAGAGGAGAGGAAAGAAAAGAATAGAGATCATCCACCATGAAGCCTTCTCTACCCCTTTTTTATAATCCTTGGTCTTGTCAAATAAGGAAAATTTAATAAAAATTTCCTTAATTCTTTTTCCATTGAAAAGGAAAAATTATTTAATTAAAAATAATTTTCTTTTTCAAATACAATGGCCGGCCACCTCAAGCCCCAAATCAAGGAAAGTTTTAATTAAAACAAGAATTAATACTTCCTAATTTGTTTCCGGAAATTTATAAAATTTCTCCAATAATTTAATCCCTTCATGATTGATTTATAAAAAGGAAATTTAATAAATTAAAATATTTCTTTTAAACATGTGGATAAAAAAAATTTATCTCTAAAAATTAAAATCTCTTTTGATCTACAAATAAGGAAAGATATCAAATCTTTTCTTAATCTCTTGTAGAAACTTATAAAAGATAATATTTAATTTTTAAACTTTCTTTTAAATCATGAACATGATTAAAAAGGAAAGTTTTCTTAAAATTTAAAATCCACCTTGTAATCAACAAATAAGGAAAGATTTCAAATTTTAAACTCTCTTTTAAACATGTAGATGATTTACAAATAAGAAAAGTTTTAACCAAAAATTAAAATCATCCTTTTAATCTACAAATAAGGAAAGAGATTAATCTCTTCTCTTAATCTTTTGTAGAAAGCTATAAAAGGAAATTTTTAATTTTTAAACCATGATATCCACATAAGAAATAATTTTAATAAAAAACCTTTTAATATTCTAGTGGCCGGCCACCTAAGCTTGGGACCCAAGCTTTGGCCGGCCACCTACATGGCTCATCCACTTGGTCTTGGCCGGCCCTAGCTTGGGTTCCAAGCTAGCTTGGACGACCCCATTGGATGGGTAAGAAGGTGGGTATGCGGTGGGTATAAATCTCTATATACTAGAGGCTACGATAGGGACCTAGAGGAGGAATTGGTTTTGGTCTCCCGATGAAATTAAGCATCCCGTGTTCACCCCGAACACACAACTTAATTTCATCAATAATAATTCATTCCACTAAAGAACTATTATTGAACTACCGCATCAATCCCAAATTACATTTTGGGCTCCTTCTTATTATGAGTGTGTTAGTCTCCCTGTGTTTAAGATAACAAATGTCCACTAATTAAGTAAGTTACTGACAACTCACTTAATTAATATCTAGCTCCAAGAGTAGTACCACTCAACTTCATCGTCATGTCGGACTAAGTCCACCTGCAGGGTTTAACATGACAATCCTTATGAGCTCCTCTTGGGGACATTCTCAACCTAGATCACTAGGACACAATTTCCTTCTATAATCAACAACACACACTATAAGTGATATCATTTCCCAACTTATCGGGCTTATTGATTCATCGAACTAAATCTCACCCATTGATAAATTAAAGAAATAAATATCAAATATATGTGCTTGTTATTATATTAGGATTAAGAGCACACACTTCCATAATAATTGAGGTCTTTGTTTCTTTATAAAGTCAGTATAAAAGAAACGACCTCTAATGGTCCTACTCAATACACTCTAAGTGTACTAGTGTAATTATATAGTTAAGATAAACTAATACCTAATTACACTACGACCTTCCAATGGTTTGTTCCTTTCCATTATGGTCGTGAGTTACTGTTTATAATTTATAAGGTACTGATAACATGATCCTCTGTGTGTGACACCACACACCATGTTATCTACAATATAAATTAATTGAACAACTACATTTATCATAAATGTAGACATTTGACCAATGTGATTATTATTTCTAGATAAATGTTTATACCAAAAGCTAGACTTTTAGTATACACTATAACAATCTCCCACTTATACTAAAAGACTAAGCTGCCATATCTGCTGCCATACATTTGATTCCCATGCCTTTCAAAAAACTCTTGCCTTAAGGACCTTAGGTTATCATTTGATGCAATCTAGGCGGCAACAACTTCTCCTCGTTATACAATTTCTCGTATTGGGTAGTACTTGCGCTCTATTGTGTTTACTTGCCTTATAGACTCATGGTTTCTTCGAGTTTGTTACTACACCATTATTACAATAAATTGTAATAATCTTTGGACAAACTAGAAATCATATCTAAGTCTATCTTGAGGTAATTAAGTCATTCAGCTTTTATGGCTACCTCAGAGGCTTACCATATACTCAGCTTCTATGGTGGAGTCCAGAAAAACACCTATACTTATCACTCTTCCATAGTTATGACTTTTCCTACTAAAGTAAACACAAAAACCCCGAGGTCGACTTATTATTATCCCTATCTGATTGGAAGTCAAAATCCGTGTAACCCACAGGGACCAAATTAACTGCCTTGTAAGCTGGCATATAATCTCTAGCGCCTCTAAGGTACTTTAATATATGCTTTACTGCAGTCCAATGTCCTTGTCTAGGGTTACTTTGATATTTTCTAACTATGCCCTTGGCAAAACAGATTTCTGATCTCGTGCATATCATACATTAGGTTGTCTAACTGCCGAAGCATAAAGAACTGCCTACATGTCCTCCATCTCCTTTTGATGTCATCGGAGACATCTCTTTAGATAAAGACACTCCATGCTTAAAAGGTAAGAAACCTTTCTAGGAGTTTTGCATACTTAAAACGAGCAAAGATTTTTCCGATGTTTCAAGCTTGGGATAAGTAAAATATATTATTTTTCTTGCGATCCCTTATTACTTTGATCTCAAAAATATATACATTCTCCCAAGTCCTTTATATCGAATTATTTGGACAACCATACCCTTACTTCTGACAACATTTTGATATTGTTTCCAACTACCAAAAATGTTATCTACGTATAGTACAAGAAATACCACCACGTTTCCATCACACCTTTTGTATACATAAGACTTATCCGTTTACTCAATAAATCCATAGGTTTGGATTACTTTGATAAACTGGATGTTTCAAGACCTTGAAGCTTTGCATCAGTTCATAGACTGATTGAGCTTGCACACAAGATACTCTTAGCCCTTTGCAATGAACCCTTCTGGTTGCTTTATATGGATGCTTTCTTCAAGACTTCCATTAAGGAATTCTGTCTTGACATCCACTTACCAAATAGATAAAAGAATCCGGATAGACTTAAGCATGGCTACTAGTGAAAAAGTTTCCTTTTTCATCTAGCCTTGCTTTGAAAGTTTCTACCTTCCTGTCTATCCCTCTTTCCTATTATAGACCTTTTATACCCAAAGGTTTTTACTCCATTTAGTGGTTCTACAAGTTTCCATATTTTATTAGAATACATATATTCTAATTCTGTTATTCATTATTCTTTGCCAAGATGTTGCATCTTTATCTTGGAGTGCTTCGTCATATGTCCGGAGATCAGATTCATGTCCTCCAGGGATCAAGTCCAAAAACTCTCCCAAAACATGAATCTTTTTAGGTTGCCTAACAACCCTCCCACTACGATAAGACACTTTCTGTAATTGTGTATCATTTGTGATACGTGTTACAGTTTTCTTGTGGTATCTCATCTTGTACAGTTGGTACTAGATTAGACATGCCTTTTATTATTTCCTTAAGAACAAATTTTCTTATGGGCATATGGTTTATTACATAGTCCTTTTTTAAAAATCGGTCATTGATGCTAACAATGACCTTCTGATTTTTAAGACTATAAACCTACTTTCATTTCACTAGGATAATGCACAAACGAGTGAATTTCTGTCCAACTTATCATTGTCTCTCTTCTGCATATGTGCTGGACTACCCGAATCCGAATATGCTTCGAAATAGGCTTACGCCTATTCAGCAATTCTATATGAGTAGAGAGTTCTGACTTTGGAAGGTACTATATTCATTTCCGTTTCCAGAGTATATCCTTAAAATGATTTTGGTAATATTCTAAATAACTCATCAATCTACTTATTTCTATAAGAGTCCTATACCTTCCTTTTTTTACACCATTCTGTTGGGGTGTACCAGGTGCAGTTAGTTGGGATTGAATCCCTACTTCTGATAAATGACTCCTAAATTCTCCCAAGAGGTATTTGCCACTACGATCTCACCGTAGTGTCTTGATACTTTTACTTTTGGTGTTTCTCCACATCAGCCTCGTACTCTTTGAACTAATCAAAGCACTTAGACTTGCGGCACATCAAGTAAATATATCCGTATCTCAAATAGTTGTCTATAAAATAGACGAAATATTTGAAATAACCTCTTGCCTGGATGCTCATAGGATCACACAAATCAGAATGAACCAATTCCAATATATCTTTGACTCAATACCCCTTAGACTTAAAAGCTTCTTGGTTATTTTTCCTTCCAAGTAAGACTCGTAGGTTGGAAAGATTTCCACTACTAATTAACCCAAAAGTTCATCAGCTACCAATGAATCCTACTCAAGTTAATATAACCTAGCCTTAGATGCCAAAGATATAATTGGTTCATTTTCGAAGGTTACTTTCTCTTAAAGTTAGAAGATGTGTTACTAATTTCCATTTGTTGCATCGTGAGAGTTATTGGATTTATAAATTGCCAACCAACGTACCAGAACAGATAACTTCCCTCTTTTTCTTAATAACAACTTTGTTATTAAAAGAGGCAGAATATCAAGTTCTTTGAATAGTTTAGAAACTGAAAACTAGTTCTTTCTAAACTTGGTGCGTAAAGACAATTACTCAAAAATCCATGTTTTATTCTTATCAAAAGATAAACATCTCCCATTGCAACAGCTACCATTTTTACAGTAGTGCCCATGTAGACGGTGTTTTAATTTTCATTTAGTTGCCGGGTTTCCTGGAACCCTGCAATGAATTGCGGACATGATTAATGACATCTGTATCTACACTCCAGGTTCTGGTAGATAACACCACTAAACATGTTTCAACTAATGAATTAAATACACCTATATTGTTCTTAGTTCTAAGAAGACAATCTACCTTAATGTCCAAGTCCTATTTCCAATCATTACAATTAGGATTGCTAAGTCTTTTCTATAGTATGACTACTAGGGGATTGACAAACATTTTAAATCCTAAGAATCACAAAAATACTTGGTCAAGATCAACTCCTTAAAAATCCCCATGAATTTTGTATGCCACGATAGTGTGGACGTATACAAAATCGAAGAGGAGATTTTATTCATTAATTTTATTATCTCGTCAACTTTACTTTATGACGAAATAAAATTAATAGTTGATCTGTCTTTGATCAAATATTTGATCAAAAACTTTTGAATTTTAAAAAAATATTGATTCCTCAAACAATATTATTTAAATTCACCAACACCTCAAACACCGTGAATTTTACATGCCACGTTAGTGTGGACGTATACAAATTCAACATTTGTAAAAGGAGGGTTTTAACCCATTAATTTTATTATCTTGTCAACCTAACTTTTTGACAAATAAAATTAATAGTTGGTATCATTTGGTCACACAAATAATAGTAGTGACTCCGATGGGGAGGATACTATTAGATGTATCTAAGTGTATACCATTACTTGACACTAAGTCCATTAATAAGATTATGCCCCTTCCGTTGGGGAAGATCACACGCTCTTAATTAACTTCCTATAGTCATCCAAAAATGGAAGTCTGTTCTAGTGATCCACAAACAAGCTCATCCGTTATGGAGGAAGGCACTCAGAGCCAACGCGCAAGCTTGTTTGCATCACTTACAAACCAGTAATGGAGACCATGGGATTTACTTAAAAATCCCTCTCCCACTTAGTTATTTATAAATGAGGAATTTTAACTATGCTAGCCTACTAAATATGTAAACTAACATGCACACACAGCACAATATAAAAGCAATAAATAGAAAATCTAATTTTCAACTATTATGACTTTTATCTCTAGTTGTCCTCCGTGTGTTGTCATCCCAAGCTGCTGCCATATTTGGCCACTGTCACCGGGTCTAGCTGTCGCATCCATCTTGCTCCTAGTTCCGCTGCGCCTCTGGTCCTTAGAAGGTTCCACGCTTTGCAAGATTCGATCCGCGACATAATTAGAATTTTACATTTTGATCCTATATTTCTCGAAGGAATGTACATGTTGTTGGTTGCTACTCGGAAAACCTAGAGGTTCCATTGTACAAAAATTTGTACAAAGGTCTGAACCTTTTCCTAGCTACCATGTGTTCTTTTAAATTAAATTTTGGATCGCCTACGGAACTTAACACGTTTGATCCAAAACTTAATCTATTTGCTCTTTTAGGTTTTGACTTGGATATCCTACGAAACTTAACACGTTCGACCCAAGTCACCTTAAGTTATTAATTCCATTAAATATTAATTTCCATAATTGGTTCCCAGTACTGACGTGGCGAGGCACATGACCTTCTTGGATATGGGAGCAACCACCACCGACTAGACAAAACCTTTTATGGAAAGCTAATATTTAATTTCCTAAAATAACTTTAGGTTAACCGAAAAGAACAATCAAATCACAAGGAAAAAAAACAAAAGAACACTATATCGAAAACAAATTCGAAACTCTAGAATCGTATGCCTCTTGTATTTAGTATTATTTCCAAAAATAACTAGTATGATGCGGAAAGAAAAAATACTAGTTATACCTTTTAGAAAAACCTCTTGATCTTCTACCGTATTCCTCTTCTAACCTCGGACGTTGTGTGGACAACGATCTTCCGAGATGAGAAACCACCAAAGCACATTCTCCTTTCTTCAAATTTCGGCCAAGCACAAAGCTTCCAAAAGATGAAGATCTTTTCCACCAACCAAGCTCCAAGGATGTAGGCTTTCTCTCCTTCTTCCTCAAGCTAGATCCGGCCACCAATTAAAACTCCATAAGCATGAAGAGGTCCGACCACAAAGAGAAGAAGAAGAGAAGAAGGAAGGGCCGGCCACACCACCAAGGAAAAGAGGAAGAAAAATAGAATAGAGTCGTTCACCTTGAAGCCTCCTCTACCCCCTCTTTTATAATCCTTGATCTTGGCAAATAAGGAAATTTTAATAAAAACTTCCTTAATTCTTTTGCCATTGAAAAAGAAAATTTATTTAATTAAAAATAATTTTCTTTCTCAATTTTATTTGGCTGACCATATAAAAGCTACAAACAGGGATAGTTTTAATTAATTAAAACTTCCTAATTTGTCTCCAGAAATTTATAAAAATTTCTCCAATAATTTTAATCCCTTTATGATTGGTTTATAAAAAGGAAATTTAATAAATTAAAATCTTTCTTTTAAACATGTGGATAAAAAGAAAGTTATCTCTAAAAATTAAAATCTCTTTTAATCTACAAATAAGGAAAGATATCAAATCTTTTCTTAATCTTTTTGTAGAAACTTATAAAAGAGAATATTTAATTTTAAACTCTCTTTTAAATCATGAACATGGTTAAAAAGGAAAGTTTTCTTAAAATTTAAAATCCCCTTTAATCAACAAATAAGGAAAGATTTCAAATTTTAAACTCTCTTTTAAACATGTTAGATGATTTACAAATAAGGAAAGTTTTTACCAAAAATTAAAATCATCCTTTTAAACTACAAATAAGGAAAGAGATTAATCTCTTCTCTTAATCTTTTGTAGAAAGCTATAAAAGGAAATTTTTAATTTTTAAACTCTCTTTTAAAATCATGATATCTACATAAGAAATAATTTTAATAAAAATCCTTTTAATATTCTAGTGGCCGCCACCTAAGCTTGGGACCGAGCTTTGGCGGACCACCTAACTCATCCACTTGGTCTTGGCGGCCCTAGCTTGGGTTCCAAGCTAGCTTGGCCGCCCCATTAGATGGGTAAGAAGGTGGATATCGGTGGGTATAAATCTCTATATACTAGAGGCTACGATAGGGACCGAGAGGAGGAATTGGTTTGGTCTCCGATAAAATTAAGCATCCCGTGCTCCCCCAACACACAACTTAATTTTATCAATAATAATTCATTCCACTAGAGAACTATTATTGAACTACCGCACCAATCCCAAATTACATTTTGGGCTCCTTCTTATTATGAGTGTGTTAGTCTCCCTGTGTTTAAGATAACAAAAGTCCACTAATTAAGTAAGTTACTGACAACTCACTTAATTAATATCTACCTCCAAGAGTAGTACCACTCAACTTCATCATCATGTCGGACTAAGTCCACCTGCAGGGTTTAACATGACAATCCTTATGAGCTCCTCTTGGGGACATTCTCAACCTAGATTACTAGGACACAGTTTTCTTCTATAATCAACAACACACACTATAAGTGATATCATTTCCCAACTTATCGGGCTTATTGATTCATCGCACTAAATCTCACCCATTGATAAATTAAAGAAATAAATATCAAATATATGTGCTTGTTATTATATTAGGATTAAGAGCACACACTTCCATAATAACTGAGGTCTTTGTTCCTTCATAATGTCAGTATAAAAGGAACGACCTCAAATGGTCCTACTCAATACACTCTAAGTGTACTAGTGTAATTATATAGTTAAGATAAACTAATACCTAATTACACTACGACCTTCCAATGGTTTGTTCCTTTCCATCTTGGTCGTGAGCTACTGTTTATAATTTATAAGGAACCAATAACATGATCTTCTGTGTGTGACACCACACACCATGTTATCTACAATATAAATTAATTGAGCAACTACATTTATCATAAATGTAGACATTTGACCAATGTGATTCTTATTTCTAGATAAATATTTATACCAAAAGCTAAGCTTTTAGTATACACTCTAACACATGTAAACTAGATCGAACATAAAATAAAATTTACATCCATCGATCCTATATTCCATAAAAGGAATGTACATGTAACTAGATCAAAAAATAAAATCCTAATAAAACTAAATACAGCTCCTGCTATATTTTATAATACAATCATGCACACACAATAAAATGCCCTTGACATGTCCAAGGGTCCAATCACACACATAATAACTATAAGCCATAATAGTTGGATCCTGCATCCATAAAGTTAGCACATCCTACTATTAACCTGCCTAAATTATGTATGACATGTGCATAATTAAACTAATACCAAATACACATAGGCAAAACCCTAGCTCTGATACCAATTGATGGTTGCTACTCGGAAAACCTAGAGGTTCCACTGTACAAAAATTTTGTACAAAGGTCTGAACCTTTTCCTAGCTACCATGTGTTCTTTTAAATTAAATTTTGGATCGCCTGCGGAACTTAACACGTTTGATCCAAAACTTAATCTATTTGTTCTTTTAAGTTTAGACTTGGATCTCCTGCGAAACTTAACACGTTTGATCCAAATCACCTAAGTTATTAATTCCATTAAATATTAATTTCCATAATTGGTTCCCAGTACTGCCGTGGCGAGGCACATGACCTTCTTGGATATGGGAACAACCACCACCGACTAGACAAAATATTTTATGGAAAGCTAATATTTAATTTCCTAAAATAACTTTAAGTCAACCAAAAAGAACAATCAAATCACAAGGAAAAGAAAAACAAAAGAACACTATATCAAAAACAAATTCGAAACACTAGAATCGTATGCCTCTTGTATTTAGTATTATTTCTAAAAATAACTAGTATGATGCGGAAAGATAAATTACTAGTTATACCTTTTAGAAAAACCTCTTGATCTTCTACCGTATTCCTTTTCTAACCTCGGACGTTGTGTGGGCAACGATCTTCCGAGATGAGAACCACCAAGCACCTTCTTCTTCCTTGCAAATTTCGGCCATCAAAACTTCTTCTAGGATGAAGAGGTTCGGCCACCACCACCATGCTCCAAGGGATACTAGAAACGAGGCTTGCTTCCTCTCCTTCTTCTCCTTCCTTGATCCGGCCACAAACAAAAGCTCCACCAAGAGATAAGTTTCGGCCAACAAGAGGAGAGGAGAGAAATAGGGCCGACCACCAAAACCAAAGAGGAGAGGAAAGAAAAGAATAGAGATCATCCACCATGAAGCCTTCTCTACCCCTTCTTTTATAATCCTTGGTCTTGTCAAATAAGGAAAATTTAATAAAAATTTTCTTAATTCTTTTTCCATTGAAAAGGAAAAATTATTTAATTAAAAATAATTTTCTTTTTCAAATACAATGGTCGGCCACCTCAGGCCCAAAATCAAGGAAAGTTTTAATTAAAACAAGAATTAAAACTTCCTAATTTATTTCCGGAAATTTATAAAATTTCTCCAATAATTTAATCCCTTCATGATTGATTTATAAAAAGGAAATTTAATAAATTAAAATATTTCTTTTAAACATGTGGATAAAAGAAAGTTATCTCTAAAAATTAAAATCTCTTTTGATCTACAAATAAGGAAAGATATCAAATCTTTTCTTAATCTCTTGTAGAAACTTATAAAAGATAATATTTAATTTTTAAACTTTCTTTTAAATCATGAACATGATTAAAAAGGAAAGTTTTTTTAAAATTTAAAATCCACCTTGTAATCAACAAATAAGGAAAGATTTCAAATTTTAAACTCTCTTTTAAACATGTAGATGATTTACAAATAAGAAAAGTTTTAACCAAAAATTAAAACCATCCTTTTAATCTACAAATAAGGAAAGAGATTAATTTCTTCTCTTAATCTTTTGTAGAAAGCTATAAAAGAAAATTTTTAATTTTTAAACCATGATATCCACATAAGAAATAATTTTAATAAAAAACCATTTTAATATTCTAGTGGCCGGCCACCTAAGCTTGGGACCCAAGCTTTGGCCGGCCACCTACATGGCTCATCCACTTGGTCTTGGCCGGCCCTAGCTTGGGTTCCAAGCTAGCTTGGCCGGCCCCATTGGATGGGTAAGAAGGTGGGTATGCGGTGGGTATAAATCTCTATATACTAGAGGCTATGATAGGGACCGAGAGGAGGAATTGGTTTTGGTCTCCCGATGAAATTAAGCATCCCGTGTTCGCCCCGAACACACAACTTAATTTCATCAATAATAATTCATTCCACTAAAGAACTATTATTGAACTACCGCACCAATCCCAAATTACATTTTGGGCTCCTTCTTATTATGAGTGTGTTAGTCTCCCTGTGTTTAAGATAACAAATGTCCACTAATTAAGTAAGTTACTGACAACTCACTTAATTAATATCTAGCTCCAAGAGTAGTACCACTCAACTTCATCGTCATGTCGGACTAAGTCCACATGCAGGGTTTAACATGACAATTCTTATGAGCTCCTCTTGGGGACATTCTCAACCTAGATCACTAGGACACAGTTTCCTTCTATAATCAACAACACACACTATAAGTGATATCATTTTCCAACTTATCGGGCTTATTGATTCATCGAACTAAATCTCACCCATTGATAAATTAAAGAAATAAATATCAAATATATGTGCTTGTTATTATATTAGGATTAAGAGCACACACTTCCATAATAACTGAGGTCTTTGTTTCTTTATAAAGTCAGTATAAAAGAAACGACCTCTAATGGTCCTACTCAATACACTCTAAGTGTACTAGTGTAATTATATAGTTAAGATAAACTAATACCTAATTACACTACGACCTTCCAATGGTTTGTTCATTTCTATTATGGTCGTGAGTTACTGTTTATAATTTATAAGGTACTGATAACATGATCCTCTGTGTGTGACACCACACACCATGTTATCTACAATATAAATTAATTGAACAACTACATTTATCATAAATGTAGACATTTGACCAATGTGATTCTTATTTCTAGATAAATGTTTATACCAAAAGCTAGGCTTTTAGTATACACTCTAACAAAAACTACTATGGGGTCCAACAGAGTGTCTATATAGTTGTCTAAGGAGCATCTTCACGCCAATTGAAATATCATTATTATGGGAGTTGATGAGAGGATCAGATCTGACAACTGTTGGTTGCTTCCCCATTCATTTAGCTTCATGTGTCAGTAGGGGGTATCTAGGAGACTAGGTTTGATACCTTGATAATTGCACCTCTAGTCTCTAGAAGCCACGTGTCTTGGAATATTCTTTGTTATTATCAGTGAGCTCGAATAGGGTGTTGACCTGTCCTTAGGAGGAAAAAGGTGATATTGATGCGGAGTAACTTTGGGAATATTTGAAGTCAGGGACCAAGACTGAGACAATGTCGGGATTCACCTTTGAGTGGGAGTGTCAGTGACTATGGTCTAGATGAAGATGATGTCAGTGATTGTAAAAGAGATCGAAAGGGCATCCATTGTCAAGGATAGGGTAGGGTCTATCACCGAAGCTAAGCGAGAGTCCCTCTCCAAGACAGAGAAGAGAGTCTATTGTCGAGACAGTAAGGGAGTCTAAGACTGAGAGAGAATCTGAGACCAAAATGGAGTCTACAACTAAGACTGTGGCTGAGAGGGAGTATGAGACTAAGATGTAGTCTACTACCGAGATTGTGAGGGAGTATAATACTAAGATAAAGTCAACCGTTGAGACTATAAGGAAGTTTGAAACTGAGATGAAGTCTACTCTCAAAATTATGGCCAAGACCAAGAGGGAGTCTGAGACTAAGATGGAGTCTATTACCGAGACTGTTATAGAGTCTGAGACTAAGATGAAGTCTACTACCGAGACTATGAGGAAGTCTGAGACTGAGATAGAGTCTACTGCCTCTGTGAAGGAGTCTGAGACTAAGATGAAGTCTACTACTGAAAATATGAGGGAGTCTGAGACTGAGAGGAAGTCTGAGACTAAGATGAAGTCTACTACAGAGACTATAAGGGAGTCTGAGATTGTGAGGGAGTCTGAGACTAAGATAAAGTTTACTACCGAGACTATGAAGGAGTCTGAGACTAAGATAAAGTTTACTACTGAGACTATGAAGGAGTTTGAGACTAAGATGAAGTTTACTGTCGAGACTATGAGAAAGTCTGAGACTGAGATAGAGTCTACTGCCGAAACTGTGAAAGAGCTTGAGACTAAGATGAAACTTACTACCAAGACTATGAGGGAATCTGAGATTTAGAGGGAGTCTACTACCGAGACTATGAGGGAGTTTGAGACTAAAATGAAGTTTAAGACTGAGATATGATCAACAACTTGTCCTTTAATTGTGGGGATGAGTGTATTGAGCTCATTTGATCACATCTATGCCCCATCTAAGTGAAGTTAGATTTATCTTGGGTCAAGTTTGACCTATTTTGACTTTAACTGACACATCAGCATGACTCTTGACCCATGGGATACATAGGTGTAAAAATAAACCTCTGTATCACAAGTTTCCCATTCAAGTTTAGTCGAAGGAGGCATGGTCAGACTGATTGGGCTGTGCTGATTTGGTTACCATCTACCCTCTCCTTATTTCTTTAGAATGTTAGTTTGATGTGCCCATGTTTTATTGGGGCAGCTGTCCGAAGGTCAATCGCTAGAGAGAAAACCTTGGAATGGGGGGGGGGGATATGATACGCTAGGTCAAGTATCATGTTGATGATTGGTGCACTGTACTATTTCATTAATGGGTGGTATGCGATATCTGTTTCGGGCTACACAAATACCTTATTGCATTAATTATAGAGGCATATCAACGTTTCACTACCGATGTCATTTGCATCCAATGGAGGAGGTTTGTTGCGCTTGCATGTCCTTTGCATCCGATGACTATTTTTAAACCGCCTTAGGTATTGATGTGATGCTTTGTAACTTATCTTTGCCACACTTTAATGGTGAAGATTACATTGAGATCACTATTATTCAGCCGAACAATCCAACGGTGAGAAAAATAACTTGTCATCCAACTGTTTATGGAGTCAACGCGATAATCCTACTATTTTACCTCCAAGGTATATCAGGTTAATCAAAGGCAATGTTGTATTCATTCACTTTCTTTGGTCTTCAGTTGAACAATCCAACAATGAGAAAAAGAACATGCCATCCAATGGTTTAGGGAGTCAATGTGATAATTGCAGGATCGTTGCACTAGAGGGAGGCGGGGAGGGTAAATAACACTCATGGTTTTCATGTTCATTTTAAAACTAGAGAATAATGACAGTGGAATAAAGACAGAAAGAAAGTGACAATGCTAACACAATCAAGATTTACTTGGTTCAGAACTTGTGGTAACTCCTACTCCAATGTCTGCACGTGAGAGTTCTTTTAGTAGTAATCAATCCGGAAGTTACAAAAATTATTATAATTTTAGTACAAGTAACTTGAATAAAAACAATACTGATGACTTGGAGAATCAGATCTTTAGTGTAGTCGTCGTTAGAGCAGCTTTCAGGTGTCGTAGAGACTTTATCGGAGCAGCGCGCAGAAGTGAAAGATGCTTGGAATGATGAAATGAAGCTGTTAGTTGAAGCCTTTTTTTTATAACCTCGTCCGGGCACCTGGATCCCTTCCCAGGCGCCTGGACCATGCTGATGTGGAGAGATCTTATCAAAACTTCATCCTTGAAGTTTATCCACGTCCAGGCGCCCAGACCCTCTCTGGGCGCCTAGACTAATGACTTGGGTCGATCAATCGTCGTGTTCCAACTCAACATGTCAATTAAATTTGGGTCGTCCAGGCGCCTGTAGCAACTCCAGGTGCTCGGACTACTAGGGTGCCTAGCTAGGCACCCTCCTGAGGGCGCCTCTTCGCTGAAGCCTTACCAAGCGCCCAAAGTAGCTTCGGGCACCCAGACCACCTTTTTCCAATACTTGTATTTCTACAAAAAAGAGTTAGTTTGGGCAATAAACAATATATAAAGTATGATTTTGAGAACCTCTGGACTATCTAGTCCTGACTTTGAGTTTCACTGAAACTCTAGGTCGGACCGACGTCTACTGTTCCCTCTTCGAGGAACGCACCCTCACCTACTCCTCTCAGGAGAGATTACTATTTGCTAAATCGGTCCTCCAGACCGTTTGGACTTTTGTTCAGCGTCCGAGACTTCAAGACTTCATGTTGAATGTCTGATCCATGATCTATTCAGTCTTCCACCTAGTGTTCGCGACCTCCAGGATTTTCACTTAGCATCCTCGACCCTACGATTTCGTCCAAAGTCCTTGATGCCAAGACTTTGCCTAGTCCCCCAGACCAGCACTTCGTTGCCTAACCGCAGTTAGGACTTTCCACTTGCCTAATTGTACTTAGGACTTTCCACTTGCCTAGCCTCAACTAGGACTTTCCTTTGTCTAAGATCACTTATGACTTTCCTGCATATTTAGTTCAAATTGTTAGATAAACAACATAACTTAACTTTAAATCTTTGCCAATATTAAAACACAAATTTGATTAGCTAGTACTTCCAACACCAACAATCTCTCCCTTTTTGATTTATGGCAATATAGTTCAAAGTTAAGTAAAAATATTCAAAATAGTAAGGTACATAGAACAAGTAAATTTTTAAGTAACATAAATAAATTTTTAAGTAACATTTTTTCAAGGCAAAAATTAAATGTTTCTTACTCCCCTAAAATGTTACTTTTTTCTTAATATAAAGCTTTTTTACTTTACTTTTAACACCTTTATCCCTCTTTGACCTATATAAAAAACTATTAAGTAGAGAGAAAAATTGTAAAAAAATTTTAAATTTGAAAAGTTAATTTTTAATCTTTTTTCCTTTAAGCTCCTCCTGAAAGTAGCACTTAACTTTTCTTTTCAAAAAATGTGTTTAACTTAAAAAGAGTTTTTTTTAAAAAAGAAATCTTAGCTAAATACTTAGCTTTGAAAAGGATTTCTTTGAAAAATACTTTAGCTAAACACTTAGCTTTAAAAAGAGTTTCTTTGAGGAAATAACTTAGCTAAATACTTAGCATTGAAATGATTTGTTTGAAAAATACTTAGCTAAATACTTAATTTTAAAAAGAATTTCTTTGAAAAAAACTTAGCCAAATACTTAGCTTTAAAAAAGATTTTTTTTTTTAAATTTTGAAGAAGTAATTGATTTTGAAAGAGCTTAACTTATAAACTTTCTTTTGAAATATAGCCCCAAAAGACAACTTAATTTTTGAAAATATTTAAATTTTGAAAAAAAAAATTAACTCCCTATTTCTCTCTCATAAAAAGTTTAAGTAATTTGTAAGGGACAATGAGCTTAAATAATTTAATTAATACCTTGATTAATGACTATGACCTTCAAGTTCAGGCATGAAAAACTTAAGTTTAAAAGCATGGAAGTAATTATCTATTTTCTTGATTTTCCATCTCACTCATTTTATGTTATCAAACATGTTCAGCTCATGAGTTTGTGTGAGATGGAGTTAAGTTAATTTTGAAATTGATTTTAAGTTTGAGAATATTATCTCCGGATTCGAAAATATTTAAATTTAAATTTTAAAAGATATTTAAGTTTGAATTTTACAATATATTTAAATTTAAATTTTGGAAAAATTAAGTTTGAAAATTAAAAATATTTAAGATTGTTTTTTTTTGATATATTTAAGTTTAAATTTTAAAATATTTTAGAATATTTAAGTTTGAATAATTAAATTTTGAATTTTAAAATTTTTAATTAACATTTGAAAATAAGTAAGATTTTGAAATTAATTAAAATTTGAAAATTATGATTTGAAAGTTAATTTATGAAGATTAAATTAAATTTAATTTGATTTAGTTTAAGTTTGGTTAACTTTGATTAAGTTTAGGTTAAGTTTGATTAATTTGAATTATATTTGCTTTGATTTAAAGATTAAGTTAGGTTTAAGCTTTAATTAGTTAATTTTAAACCTAAATCCATCTTACCCTTTTTCTAAATTGTTAATCAGGAACCTTATTTGTTTTATGAGATAGTTAATTTTATTTTCAATTTTGATTAAAATCTAAAAATTAATTTACATTTGACTTAAACTGAGGTTTAATAGTTAGTCAATTAAACATCCATTTCAATAATTGACTTCCAAGTTGTGCCTAGACACTAGGCCTTCTTGAGTATTGGAACAACAACCACTTCTAGATAAAGTCTTTTAAAAAAATTAAATATTTAATTTTCTTTCTAAAAATCCTATGTCTAACTAGTTAAGTGTCAATCAAGTTTAAGTCCTTATCTACCCCAATCTAAGCATGTATAAGAAAAGTGGTAAAGCAAATATCAAAGAACTCTATTTAATAATGAAAATAGTCTTTTTATTGACTCCCCCTGGATCATAGCCTTGATAAGGTATATCAAGGTAATGGATTTGATTCTTGAGGATCTAATATTGATTATGCCCAACTTGATTAATCAGGTTAGACTTTGGGACCCATGCTGGGATCTGAAAATGGTTCTATTTCTAAGTCGAAAGGCAAGAAGAAGAAGAAACATGTCTTTTCAGTAAAAAGAGTGAATAAACCTCAGGGTACAGGACAAAAAGCTGGAATGAAGAAGCCGAAGGGCAAGTGCTTCATCCGCAAGCAGTCAGGACATTGGAAGGCGGACTGTCCTCGTAGGAATCAGAACAATAAAGGTATATCTCATGCTCTAGTAATTGAAACATGTTTAGCGATGTTATCTACCAACACTTGGTGTGTAGATACGGGAGCCACTGATCATATTTGTAATTCTTTGCAGGGGTTCCAGGAAACCCGACGACTATTTGAAGGAGAGATAACCATCTACATGGGCAATACTACTAAGGTGGCGACTGTTGCAGTGGGAGACGTCTACTTATCTTTTGATAGGAATAGAAATTTGATTTTAAGAAATTATCTTTATGTACCCAGTTTTAGAAAGAATTTAATTTCAGTTTCTAAACTGTATTTGGATGGATATTCTGTTTCCTTTAGTAATAATGTGGTTATAAAGAGAAATAAGGTGATTATCTGTTCTGGTGCATTGGTAGACAATTTATATACTTTAAATCTAATTTCTCCCACAAAGTAAAATATGGAAATTAATAACACATCTTCTAACTCTAATAATAGAAAAGATCCTTCGGAAATGAACCAAACATATCTTTGACATCTAAGGCTTGGACATATTAACTTAAGTAGGATTCAAAGGCTTGTAGCCAATGAACTCTTGGGTTCATTAGAGTTGGAAAAATTTCCAACATGTGAATCCTGCTTGGAAGGTAAAATGACTAAGAGACCTTTTAAGGCCAAGGGGTATAGAGCCAAAGATGAGTATATTACAAGAAATACTCAATTAACAAAATCAGCCTCTGAGGCAACCAAAGAAGTTGTATGGCTCAGGAATTTCCTAATGGACTTAGATGTGATTCCTGGTTTTCCCAAAATCATCACAATCTATTGTGATAATAGCGGTGCAGTTGCAAACTCGAAGGAACCACGAGCCCATAAGGTAAGTAAACATATAGAGCGTAAGTACCACCTGATACGAGACATCGTCAAGCGAGGAGAAGTTGTTGTTGCCAAGATTACATCAGCAGATAACCTGGCAGATCCTTTCACTAAGGCCCTTCCGGCGAAAGCTTTTGATCGGCATGTGGGAGGGATGGGAATCAGATGTATGACAATAGATATGACAACTTAGTCTTTTAGTATAAGTGGGAGATTGTTAGAATGTATACTAAAAGCCTAGCTTTTGTAAATATTTATTTTTGAAATAAAAGAACCATATTGGTCAATATATGTATTTATTTGTTAAATGTAATTATTCAATTAATTTATATAATAGATAACATGGTGTGTGGTGTCACACACAGAAGATCATGTTGTCGGTTCTTTATAAATTATAAACAGTTGCTCACGACTTAGATGAAAAAGAACAAACCATCAGAATAGTCGTAGTGTAATTAAGTATTAGTTTATCTTGATTAATAAATTACACTGATACACTCCAAGTGTATTGAGTATGACCATTTTAGGTAAGTTCTTTTTGTACTGACTTAATAAAAGAACTAGACCTTATTTATGAAAGTGTGTGCTCTTAATCCTAATATAATAATAAGCACATATATTTAATATTTATTTCTTTGACTTATCAAAGGGTGAGGTTTAGCTCGATAAATCAATATGCCCAATAAGTTGGCAAATGATTTTACTTATAGTGTGTGTTGTTGATTATAGAAGGAATCTGTGTCCTAATTATCTAGGTTGAGAATGTCCCCAAGAGGAGCACATAAGGATTGTCATGTTAAACCCTGCAGGTGGACTTAGTCCGACATGACAATGAAGTTGAGTGGTACTACTCTTGGAGTTAGATATTAATTAAGTAAGTTGTCAGTAACTTACTTAATTAGTGGACATTTGTAATCTTAAATATAGGAAGATTAACACACTCATGATAAGAAGGAGCTCACAATGTAATTTGGGATTGATGCGGTAGTGCGATAATAACTCTCTAGTGGAATGAGTTATTATCGATGAACTTGAGTTGTGTGTTCGGGGCGAACACGGAATACTCAAGCTCATCGGAAGGCCAAAACCAATTTATTCTCCTCTAGGTCCTTGTCGTAGCCTCATTAAAGTCTCAAGTCCATCCAAATATAAGCTCATCTTGGTGCCCAAGAAGATGACCGGTCCAATGCTTGGTGACCAAGCAAGGGCCGGGCACATCCTCTTCTATGGGGGCCGACCCTATTGCTTGGTGACCAAACAAGTAGGGCCCAACCACATTAATCAAACAAGGAGAGTTGTTTTGAATTTTTAAAATCTTCTCTTTGTAGAAAACTATAAGTTTTAAAAGAGAGATCTTAATTTTAAAAACTTTTCTTATTTGAATTAGGCCACATGGTTTAATAGAGAGTTTTAAAAGTTTAAAACTTTCCTTTTTTAACCATCCTCATGGTTTTAAAAAAAAGGAAGAGAAGTTTTAAAAATTAAAATTTTCTATTCATGTTAAAAAAGGAAACTTTTGAAGAGAAGTTTTAAATTTTAAAACATGGTTTTAGTTTTTAAAACTTTCCTTTTTAACATCCACTTTAGGAAAGAGAGCTTGTAAAATTTTATAAGAGGATTTCTTCCTGTAAAATTTTATATATAAAAAAAATTATTTCTTCCTATAAGTGGCCGACCACCTTTGCTTGGTGCCCAAGCAAGGGGCCAGCCAAGATTAAATCAATCCAACCATTGCTTTGGTGATTGATTCAATCAAGAGGAAAGATAAAATGGAAAAGGAAAAACTAGAGGAAGATTTTAATTTTTGTAAAAATTCTTCCCTTATTTGCCTTGGGCAAGTAATATAAAAGAAGGGGTGAGGAGGCTTCATGAGACAACAACTCTTATTCTCTTGCTTGGAGGTTCTCTTGGTGTGGCCGACCCTCTCTCTTCCCCTTTTCCCTTTGCTCTCTTCTCCTTGGTGGTGGTGGTGGCGGCCGGATTTTAGAGGAAGAGGAAGAAAGCTTTTATGGGTGGTGTTCATCTTGGAGGATCGTCGCCCACACGACGTCCAAGGCGAGGCGAGGAATACGGTAGAAGATCTCGAGGCCATTAGCATATAAAGAGAAGGTATAATTAGTATTTTTCTTCCGCATCATACTAGTTATTTTTCTTTGTAAGAATTTCAAACACAAGAGGCATTAGATCTAGTTTTTTGAATTTATTTTTCGAGTTTGTGTTTTCTTTGTTTTTCAAATTTGTGATTCGATTGTTCTTTTTGGTTAACCTAGAGTTATTTAAGGAAATTAAATATTAGCTTTCCTTAAAAGGCTTTGTCTAGGCGGTGGTGGTTTCTCCCATATCCAAGAAGGTCATGTGCCTCACCATGCAGTCCTGGAAGCCAATTTTGAAAATTAATATTTAATGAAATTAATAATATAGGTGGATTTGGATCAATAGTGTTAAGTTCCGCTTGCGATCCAAATCTAAACCATTAAGAACAGATAAGTTAAATTTGGAATCAATGATATTAAGTTCCGCCTGTGATTCCTAATTTAACTTCTAAAGAACACAATAGGTTATTTAAGGAAATGTTCGACACTTGTACAAAATTTTTGTACAGTGAAATCGGTACGATTATCCTAGGACTAACCAACAAGATGTTTGTAGAGATCATAGATGTATGCAGAGACCAAAGATGTTTGTCGTGACAAGAGACGTCTGTCGTGACAAGAGACGTTTGTCGTGACTAGAGATGTCTGCAGTGATAACGTTTGTCATGACCAGAGACGTCTGTCGTGACCAGAGATGCCCGTCGAGACCACAGATATCTGCTGAGACCAAAGACCGAGATGTCGAGACATGAGAAAGATACTAAAGCCTGCGTGTGATGCAGTTTACTTAAAATAGATTTGTCCCCCTCTAGTAGTTCTTCAAGGTTACAATGAACATCTATTTTTTAGGATACAACAAGAAGACCATGTCGACAATCAAACACTGGTTTTTCGTAGTGAATTGAGAGAGTACTCAAACATTATCACCTATAGAGTTGCAGAGTAAGTGCATTACAGAGAAGAAAGACGAGAAACAAAGGTAGAGGATTCTCTTTTTCCTATTGTTTACCTCTAGCTATCAAGGTCATGACCTCCTCTTATAGAAGCTCTCCATGTCTTCGCTGCATTGAATGACCGAGTAATGGTCATTCATTGCCTCGGTCATCAATAATGACTGTTTCAAATCGGTGGTTATAGATTCTTAATTCATCAGTGATTAATTCATCCATTTCAAATCGACAAAATATTAGTTGTTTCACTTGGACAAACTTTATCCTGACCGATTAGACATTCAACATGCGCAAATCATGGTCGCACACAAGTCAACTTACTTTTCATGCCTTCGCTGCATTGAATGATTGAGTAATGACCATTCATTGCCTCAGTCATCAATAGTGACTATTTCAATCGGCGATTACATATTCTCAATTGATCATCGATTAATTCATCCGTTTCAAATCGATAAAATGTTGGTTGTTTCACTTAGACAAATTTTTTCCTAACCGATCCGACATTCAACATGCACAAGTCGTGCTCGCACATGAGTCAACTTGGTTTAGTGTAAAATCCAAATCGTGAATTTACATCCTTGCGCACCCACGCATAAAAGAGAGTCTCTTTCCATATATTTTGTTCATAACTATAATATTTATGAAACAATATAAATCAACAAATATATCTTCAAACTCTTCATATAAAATTAAAATCTCATTCACAATAAAATTTCTTCCCTCTGTATCTCTTCTTTTATTCACGTATATCTAACAATCCGTGCCAACGGCACCACTAAGCTGCTCCTCTACTTCTCTCTCTGAACTTTTTCTTCCCTCAGTACCCTGCTGAGCACGTCGACTCCACCATCAGCATGCTTGTCCGGTGTTTAAGTTTAAGTTCTTGATATCTCTCATTTACATAAAATCATAATTTTTAATCATCGCTTTATAGATTCGAACCAGATATATATACACTAGCAAGTACCCAGTAATTTGAGTAGTAAACGATGCATCCATGTTTAAGTTAAGCGAATGCCATCTACATATATTAATTTCCGCATGCATGAGTTCTTGCTTAAAGAAAAAAAATTCTATGGCTCTTCAAAATCTGTTGCTCAAGTTTGAACATTTGCCTGGATCACCATATGTAGTACTCATTCCCTAATGGTATGTAGTTGTCTGTGTATTCCCAGTCCCAGCCGCAACCTTCATAAATGGGCGAGAACACTTTCCGGTAGTCTTCCATATCATGACCATCTTCGCCAACCGTCTCCATTTGATCGATAAGCAGCGAAGCAACAAAAGCATCATCTTCCAGTTTGGAAGACGAAGAACAACAAGCAGTACTGTTGCTTCCGCTGGAGCCAGCTGCAGTGCTAATTCTGCTATGAGAACTAATTGGCGCAGTCGTCGATTCCATCACAAAAGGTTCTAATAACACCTCGTCCGCCGCCGTCGATAATTTGCAGGTGTGGCGGCAGATGTACTCCACGCTGAACCTGCTGGCTGCCGTCTCACCGTCATCAATCCCATCTTCCTCTATTTGCTGAATCGTCTTCTTCGCCAAGCATCCTTCCTCCTTGTGAATGCATCTGTAGTAGCTCCTATATTAATCCACGCATATTTTTAATCAGTAATTTATTTGATAAATTACAATTTCAGTAATTAATTAGCTTAAATATATATATATGGGCGATCGAAAAGTATGAATAACCTCTGGTATTTAGCATTGTTGATAGTTTTCTTCCCGTACTTTCTCCATTGATGGCCGTCATGGTAAGGCTCTGTTGTCACCGCCGACCAAGTCTCCTCCTTCCTCCTGCACACATAATCATAATTAGTGTAACAAATTTTAGAAAAATTACTAAATAATCTGCAACTGTATGTATATATATACCTTCTTATCTTTTGGCTATCTGTCGCAGTGTCCAATATCTTCTTCCTCTTGTGTTCACCGGAGCTGTTGCTGCAGCAACAGCAGCCGTTGACGATGGATTGAACCCTCGATAAGGTGGAGGAGTTGAGCTTCAGTATCTCCTGCACCTTCTCCCCTGCGACTTCCTGCCACGACTTGCAGCTGGAATTATCATGCTCTGCAGCCTTAAAATTAACTACATAATGATTATTTAATCGCAGAAGGGCATGCAGCTGGCTGGCTACTTCATGAACTCGACCAATCTCTTGGATCGCCGCGCAGTGATCGCAAGCCAATGCAATCTCCTTCTCCATGTTCGATGAAAATTTGATCCGAATCTCTATGTCCGCGTCTATTTATAGCTAGCTAGAGAATAATAATTGTACAGTTGCATTATATTATGACACACGACCGTCGTGTATATCTGGGAATAATTAGAAGAAAGAAAAGTTTTGATCAGGGAGAGGACGGAGTATTTAAGATTTGGACCAAGTCCGTGGTCTTAATTACCAGTTATTTAATTTTTCATGTTGGAAGAATCATGAATGTGTTCTCATTGCATAGTTCTTCATATAGCCGCGTCGGCTGCTTCATGTCGTGTAGCAGTAATTGACAACACTATATATGTATATATATAATATTGAAACTGGTCTGAGTCAACAACGTTGACGTAACTACTTATAGTTGCATGCTTTAACGCGCGACTTATGTAGGGCCAACCTAGCTCGAGAGTCTTGTGAATCATGCCTTTTATATACAAAAAAAATGCTCAGTCGTCGCAGTGTTCCCACTCGCTATATATATAAATTGATTGAAGATCGAAGAAGTCGCGGATGAAGTAGGTAGCTTGAGAAGTCGGCAAGAGCAGTTAGTTATACACTTTAAAATCATTTAACGCCTTATAATTATAAGAGAAAAATCTTGCTCGCGATCATTCTTGACCTTAAATCAAGTTTATTCATCTAAAATATTGTTTCTCTCAAATTGTTTTGCACAAAATTGATCAATTTTGTAAACTAAAACTTATTTTTATAAATACAAAATACGCTGGTATCGTTTACTTTCCCTATGAAAATAATAATAATGAGAATAAAGAGGGGAATTTTCCGAAATGGCTCACTCTAATAATCCAGGGCAAATCTAACACGAAGGTAGGATAAAAATTATCCTACATGTTGATGAAGAAGAATTGAAAAGAAGACAAGAAAAGAAATTATAAAAAAACCCGTTATTGTCAATAGAGAGGATGATTCCTCAAATATAGATCTAACATTAAAAAGGAAATAAGTCCTAATATATTGAGTTTGATTTCTATCATATAATAAAAGGAAAGAAGTCTTATAAAAAAAACTTCATAACAAAAGGAGATTATGAAAACAGGATGCTAACATAGACAATGACCCATAAATATCAAAAATATCAAAAATGTTCTAATTATTATAAAAATAAAAATTACTAAAATAGTAAAAAGATCTTTGGATCCTTCGAAAAGGGCTTAAATAGTTGATTTTAGGCTTCAAACTTGACGATGTTGGAGTTGTAATGTTGCAAATAAAATCTCACATTAAAAATAAATGGAAAAGATCATGGACTTATAAGGGAAAAATATCTTCATTAGTATAAAACATTTTGAGTGAAGTCTAAAAACAAAATTATGAAGACTTAGGTACAAAGTGGACAATATCCATTGTGAAGATATATAAATTCTTTCAGTCCTAACAATTGGTATCAGAGTCTGGACTGCCAGAAGGTCTAACCGTCGACTGTGCACAACATTATAGTCTAATCGAGTCATATGAGTAGAATATTGACCTTGAATAAAAAAAGTGGGGGCTCCCGTGTCTAGATTAAGAGCACCTGACACCAAGCAGGAAGTTATGGTGGATATTAAGGCACAAATGCCCTAGTTGTGGCTAGGTAAGAAAATCCTAGTAGGTCAGGTAGATCGAGAGGTAGGAAGACTAGGTCGGTTGAACCGAAGGCTAGGAGACCCGGTGGGTCTACGATTAGACATCAAATGAATAAGCTGTTGGTGTTAAGAAGGTGAAAGAGTGCCTCTTCCTCTTCACCTTCCAACCCTTTATATTCCTCCATTAATGGAGGTAGAGGAAGATGAAGAGTCATCTTCCTCTATATAATAGGCGTCCAAGGCAATTGGTGAAGGTGTAGGAAAAATGAGATGAACACAAGAGAGAAAGGAAGAGGGGACTTGCTATGTGTGAGTTTTTGGGCAAAGTCAAAGAGAATGGGTTCGTCCCATATGAAAGGTCTCTGTGCAAGTTTCGTCCATATGCACAAGATTGTAAGAGGATAGAAGAACATTCAAGATTGGTTTGTCCAATCTCGCAAGAGGGATTTGGTTTGTGAACCATGAAAAGCTTTCCGATTCTATGATCGTTCTTCCGTCAGCAAGTCTTAGCGGCGCCGATTGCAGATCTACGGGAGATCGCTGTAAGTATTTATAGTTTTCGTGTTTACTATTTTGCATGCTTAGAACTGTCATCAATGGTATCAGAGCGATGCCTAAGCGTGAATCACTTCTCTTCGTCGAAATGAAAATCTCTCTGCCGCCGTCAGTAGGCAAGATCGCGACTGGGTTACGATCTGCCGTAGTTGTTGAGCCCCCAGAAGTTGCTGGCTATCGGCTTCCGTAGCCGGAGAGTGTCGGCGACCACATCGGGAGGCTGACAATCGAAGGTAACAACAATCGCGTTCGTCGCGGCAGAAGAAGAGAGTGTCGCGATTGTGACAGAGAAGAGAAGAAGCTATGCAATCAATTAAACTAACAAAGCACAGTGAATTTGTGTAATCGATTGAAGTAATCGATTCAAATAGTTTTTTTTAATCGATTGAGATAATCGATTAAACGAAGATGAACAATATTAATTACTGTTCATCTGTCAACACTGTTTGAAAATGATTATTTTAATCGATTAAGATTTCATGCATGAATAATATATTATGCTACTCATGCGTGAACCGATTGCTTACTATTTAATCAATTGAAATTGATTAATTAAAGTTTGATTAATTGAAAATTGAACTATACCAGCTTGATCCCAGATCTGGTTCTGTAAAATACCAAAAAATAGGCGAATATTAATAAGAGATTTTTCCGGAATTTTTGGAGATTTTTCGGGAATTTTTCAGAGCTCGTACGGATAAGTTAACGGGGATAAAATGGGACCTGGGGAAAGCCTGTTTAGGCTACCCCATTTAAATGAGGAAAAGTTGAATTTCTTAATTCCTTTTCTTTATTTATTTTTCCTTTTCTTTATTTCCTTTTATTTCTTTTATTTTTTTTCCTCGCCGTTTCCCTCTTCCCCGAGACCTTCTTCTCCCTCGTGACCTTCTCTTTGCCCTAACCGCCACAAGCGGCGGTTCATTCCCCTCCCTCGCGTATAAGCTTCGGCTCTTACATCTTCTTCTTTCTTTCCGAGCGCGCAAGCCTTAGCCTCTGCCCCGATTTCTTTCTTCCCGCACGAAGCAATCCAGCGACGCCGCCAAGCTTTGGTCGCCTCACAGCCACTCTCCTCGGCCGATCCTCTGTGCCGGCAACCGAGCCATAGCACCGACTCTTCCCTTTTTTCCCTCGTTGTGGAGATTCCGGTGCCACCACAGCCGACGACCGAGCCTCTCTGCCGACGCCGTTGTGTCTTATCCCTGCCGACCTGTGATTTTGCCGTGCCGACCGCAACCAGTTTTTCCCCTCCACTCAAGCACCGCCGACATCTACTAGTGCCGACCTCCCCTGTGCCCTAGCATCCGCTGTCGTGCCACTGCCGAACCACCGCCGGCGCACCAGTGCACTAGCATTGTCATCGGATCATTGATCACCTCCGACCAGTGAAGAGGAAGTTAGGTAAGGATTTTTGTTAACGTCAACAGTGATATGGATTGAGGTATACTACTATAAGGTTTTCTATTTAGTTGGATTTGGAATTTGTTTTCCAATTGGCAGTGGACGGTCTGAAGTTACTGGATTCCGATCTTTCCGTTGTGAATTGGGTTCGTTGCCATCACAGACGACTGAAGGAGAGTTAGAGGTAATGGTTATGGTTTGGGAACATGGTTTGGAAGGGAAATTACTTATTTGGGCTTGCTTAATTTGTTTCCAGCAGCAATTTTCCTTGTCTGTGGATTTACAGAAGCGACTGAGAAGTAAGGTAAACAGTAGAGCATTTGATACATGCTACAGATCATGGTCTTGATTCGATTGTTTAGATGGATGATTATGAGTATATTGAGGTTGTGTATATTGATAAGGAAGCTAACCCTAGATGGTTTATGGATTAGGAATTTGTTTAGCTATTTGTTTAAAATTAACTTAGCTAAACTGTACGATTTACTACAGGACTTGGATTCAGGACGAGCACATCGACATAGAGGTTGATTAGCTCGATCTATTGGAGGCGGGTACTTTGACTTATGTCTTTGATATGCATAATAATATGTTTAACATATAGCAGTGATTGTGTAATCATTTTGTTTCGGTTGGTCACTACATGATAGTTTCATGGTTGCTTGTTTATTTATTCTGCACTGCATATTATTTACCTGATCATATATGCTTTAGGTAGTGACCCAACCACATGCTATGTTATCTTCTGGACCTAGGGTTTATTTGATGCCCTATCTGATTTGTGTACCTTCTATCTGATACATCTTCCAGTGGTACACACTTTGTATTATTTATATGGTCATTACTATGTTATTCATGAGATTGTCATGCTTAGTGTCATGCATCATGATTGCATGCTGTGCGATTGTCGGCTCCACTATGGTTGAGCCCATCGCCAGTTACATGTACTGCACACACCACCACCCATGGATTAGTGGTATATCAGGCAGGTGTGTGGTGGTTCTGCTGTTTGGCTCCGTTGGTCAGGTGACTCAGTTCCGCTTTGTTTGGCTCTGCTGGCATTTAGTGTAGCAGCGTGGTAGCCGGCAGATGGTGGACTCTGTTTGGCTCCGTTGGTCAGATGACTCAGCGTGGTAGCCGGCAGAGATTTCCTCCCCGTCATCGTGTACCGGGAGTTGAGAGCATTGAGCTCCCCCATTTATGATTTGGGGTCAGAGGACAGGACTCAGGAGTACTCCGACAGCATCCCGTCCACTCGGTCGCTCATCAGGAGCAGTGATGTCAGACTGCACGGTCACCATATGCATTTATTGCATTTATTGTTTGTGATTGCTGCATTTACTTGCTGCATTTATATGGATGCATATGATTGACATGCATACAGGATTATGACTTCCCCGGTCTGACGACCCTGTTGCCTTTGTACTTTGATCCCGGTTAGTACAGTTATCTCTTGATTTCGTTTCAGTTGCATTTATCCTTCTCGTATTCAGGAGATTATACACATGATTAGTGTTGTCTGTTATTTGTTTTATTATGCATATCAGTTGTACCTACTGAGTGTTGGACTCACCCCACTTCCATTGTTGATATATTTTCAGGTTGAGGCTGTCCGGAGCAGTTCCAGTCGCTGGTCCCCATCTGCTGGTTTTTTAGTTGTTATTTTATTTTAGCTTTTCTCTGTCAGACTTTGTTTTAGACTTGTTTTGGATTTTACATATGGATATTGTATGGAATCCTTCCGTTTGATGGACTTTTGGTATGATTTGGATTTTATTCTACTACATGCCTGCCTGGACGGCAGAAGAGGTGAGTTCGTCGGATTTGAGCTTTACGAGTGTAGTTGAGTAGGGTGGATTTCGAGTCAGGGTACTATTGTTTGTGATTACTATTATTAACTGCGTGGTTGTGACAGCCAGAGGCTAAATATCTATATAAACTGCGTGGTGATTATTTTTATTTATTGTTATAATTCCAGCCGCCTGTGGCTGAGGTATATGTGTTATGTAGAAGTTTCAGATTGTCCGCCGTACAGGGGAGATGCTGCCGAAATTTCTTCGGACAGGGACTCCTCTGGGGCGTGACAGGTTCAAATCATTAGTTGGTTTAACCAGACCAATTTAATTCAATAATACAGAGCTCAAATCATTCGTTGGTTTAACCAGTTTGGTTTATTATTGAATTAATTGGGATGATTTTGATTACATAAGTTGGTTTAACCAAAATGATTAGATTTATTCTAATGGGTCAGACTTAATTCAATAAGCATTGGATTGATCAAATGGATCTGAGTTTGATCAATAAGTCTGAAATTGACTTAAATGAGCTTAGATTAACAGAACATAGGTAAGAAATCCCAGTCCAGTTAGATTAGTTCTAATGAGGATATTGGACAGAGCTCAAGATCTGGATTCCCAATCAATCGATCAAATGGATCAGTCGATTTAGACTCCTGTAAATCAAGAAGATTTGTTTTCCTTGATTAATAATATTGGTTCCATGCCTATATAAATTAAATAAAGCCAGTTTTGTACTGGTTAGTTGGTTTTGTACTAACTTATTTAATTTCAATTTAAAGTTGGCACAGATGATTACCAATCCTGGAAACTCGAATAAGAAGAGTTTCCAATCCTAGAAAATTACAGGATCTGGGCGTTGATTCGTTCACTGCCGAAGAATCCTAAGGTGGTAGCACACCAGATATGGAGGCTCTCCGAAGGGAGAACCTTATATGCACAGTGGTGTATGGAGCTATTTCACCATGAGTTCTTAAAGGAAAATCCTGAAGAATTTGAGAAGGATCCAGAGGAGGATCCTGAAGAATCTAAAGAGGATTATGAAGAAATTTCAATGATAGATCAAATTGAAAATCTTGAAATTGTTCTATCTGAGATGGCCTCAAATGAGTCCAGATTGAAGGGGATTATGTTGGCCACTGCACTAGTGTCTGTCCTAGTGAGAGTGGTGTCTGCCTATCTCGTTTGTAAGAGTTCTGTTATTGTTATTGTCATTATGTATGAACAGTATTAGTTCATTTAGTTCATGTCCGTTTGTTATATGTTAACATATGCAACATGTTTATATGAATGATATGTTCATTCATATGTTGATTACTTCATGATACATGAAAAATGATTAGTTCATTTTATTAAATGATTAGTTCATTTAATTAAAGAAATCATGATATAACGATGATTGGTTCATTTGTTGAAATGCATGTAATAGTATTGATCAATGTTGATTTGATTGGACTATACAAATGATGAGTGGAAACGTAGTTATCACTTGATTTTGTAAACTAATTCAAATTAATATTGAGTCAATCATAAATTGCATGCATGTGAATTGCACTGAATACTAAATAATATGTTTATTTATGTAAGATCATGACAAATAAGAACATCATAACTTATATCAGGATAACTACAAAATCTGGCAACTCAAGATATAATATGTTCTTGAGGAAAAAGAAGTTCTTAAGGCTATAAAACAGGTTATGGAAGACTTGTAGATCCCACTACACAGAACAGACGAGATCTCAATGCCTATAGGGCATGGAAAAGGGAGGACTTCATTGCTAAGGGAATATTGATTAGTTCAATGATGGATGACCTGATATTTGAGTATGAGCCATTACCATCGGCTCATGCTGTCTGGGTAGCCCTTAGAGAAAAGTACAGTGGAGGAAGTCTGAGCAAGCTTCGAAAGCTAACGATTAAGTTTGGCAGCTACATTAAGCACCTGAATCTTTCAATGGTTCAACGCCTCAGGGAGATGTCAAACATGATTCAGGAGCTTAAAACTGCTGGTCATGAGTTGACCAATGAACAACAAGTTCAAGCAGTTATTCGTTCCATTCCAGATTCTTGAGAGACCATGAAGCAAACCCTAACTCACAGTGAGAGTATTAAGACTTTCATTGACATCTCACGTCATGTAGAATTGGAGCCGGAGAGAGTTGAATCCGTAAGGATTTTTGGACTAGCCTATGTGGCTATTGGTTCTGTTGGATCATCTGGATCCAAGAAAAAGAAATGGTTCAAGAAGGGGAAAGAAGAAAGAAGTTGCTATTGTGGGACAAGACCCAATCAAGAAGAAAGGAAAGAAGACCAGATTGAAACAATGCAAGTGTGTCTTCTTTTCTTGAGCATTTTGTTGCTAGTCTAGTGTTGTTAGTTGATTCTTATCCTTTGTGGATTATAGATTTAGAAGCAACCAACTATGTAGCTCAGGAGTGAGTTACATTTGTAGAGTACCGTTGGGTACCAGCTAGCAACAAATGGATATATGTAGGAAACAATGCAAGAATTGAAGTCAAAGGAATTGACACTTGCAAGCTCAACCTACGTGGTGGGCGTACTCTATTTCTATATGATGTCCTGTATGCTCCTGAGATTTGACATAATCTGGTTTCCGTCATTTATCTTCTTGATTTAAGTTATTATGTAAATTTTTATAGTTGTTGTGTGGAACTTCGAATTAACTCTGTGTTAATTGGGCATGGTTATGCAACAAATGATTTTATGGTTCTTGATGTAAAACTAAATAATAATGATGATTATTTTTCAAATATTGCTCTTACTAGTAATGCTGATATTAATGATAAAATTTGGCATGCTAGACTAGGACATATAAGACAAGAATGAATGAATAGATTAGCTAAGGAGGGCTTTTTAGGCACTCATGCTAAGATAAACTTGTCTATATGTGAGCATTGTCTTGCTGGAAAGACAACTAGGAAACCATTTGGTAAGGTTGTTTGGGCTGAATCACCATTGCAATTAATTTATTCGGATATTTGTGGTCCAATGAATATGAAGGCTAGAAATGGGAGTTCTTATTTCATTACATTTATTGATGACTTCACACGTTTTGGTCATGTGTACTTGATTTCTCACAAATCTGAAGCATTAGATTGTTTTATTCATTACTTGAACGAAGTTGAGAATCAAATGGAAAGTAAGGTTAAAACCTTGCGCACTGACCGTGGAGGTGAATATTTGTTTGGTCAGTTCAAGACAATATGTAATGAGAAAGAGATTATTAGATAGCTAACTATCCCTGTAACTCCACAGTAAAATGGGGTTGCTGAAAGAAGAAATAAGACTCTTCTTGAAATGGTTAGGTCTATAATGGCGCAGGCTAATTTGCCAATCTCCTATTGGGGAGATGCATTATTAGTTGCAACCTATATACTTAACAAAGTACCTTCAAAGTCAATTCCATCTACTCCACATGAACGTTGGACAGGCAAAAAATCGGATTTGAGTAATCTGAGACCTTGGGGGCCAGCTGACTACATTCATGATAAGACTCACGAACATGGAAAATTAGGACCCAGAGGTAAGAAGTGTATCTTTATAAGGTATTCTGAGACTTCAAAGGGTTATGTTTTTATTGGTGAGCGACAAAATGGAATCATTTCTGAAATAGAGTCAAGAGATGCTACTTTTCTTGAAACTGAGTTCCCAACACGAGGTGAAGTTGATAAGATAATTCCTCTATATGAGACAGAGGAGGAGGATACTGTTCCTTTATCAACAGATCAGGAGATGCCTGAATCTAGTCAACCGAGTGAGAGTAATTTGCCACTGAATGAGTCAGTTTCTCAACAGTCTAACCTTCGAAGAAGTAGTCGTCAGATTATTCCTCGGAGAAGGTTTGATATTGAGAATGAGGCATTGATGATTCTTCCAGTTGATGATGAGGAACCTCGAACAGTTGAGGAAGCTTTGAGAAGCTCAGTAAGAGAAAAATGAAAAATTACAATGGATGAGAAAATGGAGTCAATGAGAAAGAATCAAGTTTGGGATTTAGTCGATCTTCCTCCGGGCCGAAGGGCTATTGGGAATAAGTGGATTCTCAAAATAAAGAGAAAAGAAGATGGATTGATTAATCGATACAAAGCTCAATTAGTTACAAAAGGATATACCCAAATGGAGGGTATTGACTTTGAAGAGACATTCTCCCCAATTGTGAAGTTTATGTCAATACGTATCATCCTAGCTATAGTAGCTGTTTAGCTTTCTTTATTGGTAATCTTGACGAAGAAATCTATATGGTACAACCAGAAGGTTATGTTGCTGAAGGCCAAGAGAAAAGAGTATGTAGACTTGAGAAGTCTATATATGGGCTAAAGCAAACGTCAAAACAATGAAACATAAGATTTAATGAAATCATTTTATCTTATAGTTTCGAAATGATCAATGAGGATCATTGTGTTTACCTAAGAAAGGAAAAAGGAAAGTTTGTCATTTTATCATTATATGTTGATGATATGCTAATAGCTCGAAGCGACATATAGTGTGTGATAGAAGTTAAATCCTGAATTTCATCATAATTTGACATAATAGACATGGGAGAAGAAGAGTACATCTTAAGAGTGAAGATCATTAGAGATCGTTCAAACAAGTTTTTGGGTTTGCCTCAAGAAGTCTATATCACTAAGATGCTATAACACTTCAATATGTCAGGTTGCAATATCGAACAGACGCCTATAGCAAGAGGTACTATTTTGAGCAAAAGTATGTTATCTCAAGACTCCTGAGGAAATAGCCGAAATGAAGAAAAAACCATATGCAGTATGTTGTGTACTCGTCCTGATATAAGTTATGGTGTTGACTTAGTTAGTCGTTTCCAGTTAAACCTAGGATCAAGACACTAGAAAGTGATGAAGAGGATAATTAAATACCTCAAAAGGATAACAAATTATGTATCTATTTTTTAAGGATCTAAGATGAGTCTGAGTGGCTACACAAATGCAAATTGGGCAGGAGACCTTGACGACAAAAAATTCACATCAGGCTATACCTTCTTGGTAAATGGTGGCGTCATCTCATGGAATAGCAAGAAGTAGGCTTATGTAGCCTTGTCGACATTGAAAGCTGTGTGGCTTGCGCATCAGTTGTGCAACAATTTGTCTAGTTGAAAAAGTTTCCTAAAGCATTTGAAGATTACTGAGGACAGTGAGAGTCCTGTTACAGTGTACTGTAACGGCCAAGCTAAGGATCCCAAATATCACAACAAAGTCAAACATATAGAATTAAGTATAATTTTGTAAGGGATATTGTGGACAAGAAAATGATAATTCTTGAGTATATCCCTACACGTACTATGCTTGCAAATCCTTATACTAAGCTATTGACTAAAGAGTCAATTCAAAGAATGGGAAGTCTTTGTGACTTCATAAAATGTAATACGTTGCAAAATGTCATGATCTATTCAGTGTATAAGTTGTTACATTTTGAATTAAAGTCTCGATGAGCATGTTGGCAGGTTGAGATCGGTCCACTCACATGGACAATCATCTCTATTTGTTGAGTATAAATAGAGGTAAGACCGTTACTTATGGGACAACTTATGTAGCTGTGAATAGAGACATACCTATAAGTTAAGGTCGTCTTGATAATTGTGTCAAGATGAGATCATTTATGTAATGATCGAAGTAAATGAACACACCATTTACTAAACTTATTGAAAGCCAGATTGGAATTCATATGTTGAATTCAGGATTAGACATTAGGTATGTCTAGATCGAAACTGTACGATGTTAAAATTTGAGAACAACATGTGCTCTTTTTAGTAAAGAGAATAACATCGTAGCATGTGATTTATACTACATGTGCTATGGCGACAAGAAGGGTAGTAGGAGAATGGATCTTTGTTTCTCTACTATGTGAAATCTTTGAGATTATAAGTTAATCTTAGATTTTGCCCTTAGTGACTATTTAGCTGTTTACTTGAAGTTTTAATCTGTGTCTGCTACTTTAGCATGTATCCTATGACTATGGATGATTCGGTCTATGGAACAGAATTAGGAAAGCGACTGATTGAAATGAATATATTCTAAGCTAAAAAGGAAGATTAAATAGATTCACATCTTTTGATGTTATTCACTGGTCGACCCATTTTTGTTATGTATAGAAATGAATGTGAATATTGAATATGGAACATGCTCTTGACATAATGGTCATTGTAAGGGATTAGAGATGTTCATATTGATGTAAATAAAGATTATTTAATCTGGGTAAAAAGCAAGACATGGAAATCTCTAAGATAATGACTATGTGTCACTGGAAGATTAGATGTTTTCTGGATAACGGATATGTTCCGCTAGAGAGAGGCTATGTGCCACTATGAGAATGTCTCTAATTCATTTGGAAGAGCGGCTAAGTAAAGTGTAACAACTTTGTTAACAGTGATCGCTCAGAGAGTAGCTATGTAAGGTGTAACAATGTTCTTAACAATAAATGCTTAGTGTGCTTGCTGTCGCACGAACCATTTTCCCTAAAGTATGAATTGAATGTTCTTATTTAGTCTTTGTGACTAATTAGTATTTTGATTTAGTCTTCATAAAGTCTATTTGACTTATTTGGTCTTTGTGACCAATTAATGTTTGACTTTGGCCCTGCGACATGATCATCTTGTAGTCTATGTGACTGACATGGTCTATATGACCAGATAACCTTTATGGATTGACTTGGACGAGTGGAAGATGTTGGTATTAAGAAGATGAAAGGGTGCCTCTTCTCCTTCACCTTCCAACCCTTTATATTCCTCCATTAATGGAGGTAGAGGAAGATGACTCTTCATCTTCCTCTTTATAATAGGCGTCCAAGGCAATTGGTGAAGGTATAGAAAAAATGAGATGAACACAAGAGAGAAAGGAAGAGGGGACTTGCTATGTGCGAGTTTTTGGGCAAAGTCAAAGAGAATGAGTTTGTCCCATATGAAAGGTCTCTGTGCAAGGTTCGTCCAGTTCGTCCATATGCACAAGATTGTAAGAGGATAGAAGAGCATTCAAAATTGGTTTGTCTAATTTCGTAAGAGGGATTTGGTTTGTGAACTATGAAGAGCTTTCCGATTATGTGATTGTTCTTCCGTCAGCAAGTCTTAGCGGCGCTGATTGTAAATCAACGAAAAATCACTGTAAGTGTTTATAATTTTTATATTTACTGTTTTTCATATTTAGAACTGTCATCATAAGCTTTCCACTTAAAGAGAACCTATTCCTTGATTTAAGGAGAGATTGCTAATATTATAAAATTATAAATAAAGTCCCATATTCAATATTTTTCTTAGTATAATTTCTTTTTTAAGTAAAATTTTATGTCTCTGGAAAAGTTCTTTTCATCAATTTCCCCCGGTGCACCTTGGAATAAACAACAATAAGGTATCCAATATTATAAAATGACCGAAATATTAATTGACCGGGCTTTAATTGACGTATCAATTAAATGTTTTTGTGCACCGAATTAATAGATGCAGATGAGAAGTCAAAAGTCAATGTCAATGAGCTTCTAGAGATGAGAATTTAATGGAAGGTCAATACAACATTTCAAAGTCCAAACGTAATATAATATCAACTAACTTAATTAATTGAAGTGACGATTTTGACCGATTTAACAACCTTCTAGTATTTATATTAATAATGAATGGCACTATTCATCACCTCGTATATGACTTCAGGGGAAATAATCAGGGAATATCAATGTAACTTATATATTTTTGTATATATGCATGCATATGCATAGAAAAATAATGCAAACGATTTGACCTCTTTATCATTTCAGCAATTTAAGGGACAATTATCCTATATATAATTAGGTTCTGTTTATTTTATATTTTTATTTTAAAAATAAAACTATATTTTTTATTGAATTAAATAAAACTGTATAGTTTTTTATTATACTAAATAATAATAGTACAACATATTTTCTATGAAAATAGACGCAGTGAAGGAAAGCCGACATATGGAACAATTCACCGGTCGAATGTTCAGAACATCAAATATCAGTTATCCAAAGGCCGACATGAATGACAAAGACTATTTTGCCCATTAGAATATCCTGGCCGGACGTATAATGTCGGCAGCATTAATTATGTCAGACGTTTGCATTTTTTGTTTTTTCTCTATTGACTTTTTAATTTTACCTCTAAAATTTCATTTTGCCAATAAATTTTCCACACGAACTTTTTAATTTTTATTTCACCCAAAGTTTGTTTTTCATTTCACACTCGTCAGGAATTTTTGAATAGACCCCATGATTGTCTCTTATCGTGGATAGAAGTTTGTTATTCTGTCCAGAAATATTATATTTAAACTTCTATTTTTCTTTAATGCACTTTCTTTCTTTAAAATAACAACCTCAAAATTTAAAATTCATCGGTATTATTGTTATTGCATTAGATATGAATTAACATAAGTGATGCATGATGTCAGTGGGGATTTATCAGGTAGGATAATTTTTAAAAATTTATGAAAGAAGAGAGGAATAATTTATTCAAATATCATATCTTTAGAAAAATAAAAACTATATGATATAGAGAGAAAGAAATTAAAAAAAAACATAAAAAATAAATAAAAAAAATAAAAAAAGAGAGATTTATGTTCTTCGTTAGTAATTTTAACTAGTTTGAATGAGTTTGATAACGACAAAAAAAGAGCAAGGTAAAATAAAATAGGATTATTTTTACGATACCAATAAAATCCTAAAAATACGAGAAGAGGAAGAAGATATGGAGGCTAAGGGCTGCTCAATCTTGTAGCTGGAAGAAGGTAGCAACTTATGCTGCATTTCCTACTTCTTCATAAGAGGAGACGAAAAAAATTATAGGTTTACTTACATTAGAAAAGAGAAGGAGAAGAGGCAAATGAAGAAGAAGAGGAAGAAAAAAAATTAAAAAAGAAGAATGGATGAAAGGGCTGCAACGTGCAACATGCGTCGGGAGAAGAGTGAGAGGAAAAAAGGGAAAGATTTCATCAAAAATATCCTAATTCTTTTTAAATCGATTGAATTCATTTAAATATTAAACTTGATTCGATCATAACTCAGTTTTAAATCAATCCCGATTTAAATCAACATAATCCTTATTTCTGTATTTACCTGTTGGATTTAGTTCAAATCCAATTCAATTTCAATTTAGTTTCCTTATTTACGTCCTACAATTTAGTTCATTCGTTTATTATTATATATTTTATTTTTAAAATTTAATATTTAATATTTCAAATCGCTATATTTTCTCATAGAAATAGCATCAATAGATAGCTTAGGTCTATATGATCAATTTCAATTTTTAATAATGAATGATAATAAATCCATTACTCAAACGGTCACACCCCCTCTCCTTGAGGGGACTACACCCCTTGCATGATGTATAAAGATGTAAGAGTCGTTCCCCCTCTCTTTAAGATGACTACACTCCTGCATGATGTATAAAGATGTAAGAGTCGTTGGTTATAGGATAGTAAACTTATTATAATAGAGCAAGAAATCAATTTTGACAGACGTATGTCTTCGGAAAAAAAAAAATTCTTGTACTCCTGGTCATTTAACAGTCAGCTATAAATCGACTTGTGAGACATATAGCATAATCATCTTTATTACTACAATAAACCTATAAGGCTCCGTTTGGTAAAGATGATAAGATTAGGATTATGTTTTTAAAAAATTATTAATATACCGTTTGGTAGGATTGATTAGGTGTAAGATTAAAATTAATTAGGGATAAAATTCATAATACCTAGACATAAAGAATGATTATTAATCTCATCTCAATCCTATCTTAATCAACTTAATTCTAATCCTAATTGTATCACTCCTTTCAAACAGCCTAAGAGTTTAAGTCACTGTTTATCATAAATAAAAAAAATTATTTATGATATTTTTTTCTTTTTTATTTATTTTTTAAAAAAGTTTTTTTTTGTTTATCTAATTTTATCCGTTCATACGAATTAATACAAATCACGACCCGATCACCCACGGCCGTGAATATTAAAATTAATATAATTTTTATATTCACATATATATTTATTTTAATGTATCACATGGACTGGTTGGGCTTGGGTTTGGGCTCGGCGAGAGCCTTTATATTGTGTGTTTTTACAGGTTCCCATAACCTAATTTTCCTACAAGTACATCTAGATAGGATTGGTAATTAATATTTAGATCTTTAGAACTCATAAAATTCTAAATCAGTGATAATAGTGCGATCATATCTACATAAGCTGGAATTCTAAGATTTTTTTTTTTTTAATTTCAATAGCAAATTCCGAAGGAAATTGAACTTTCCATTCGGTTCAAATTGAAAAACGAAAAGGACTGGTTCAATTTTTATTTGTTTTGTAGAAAGAGCCGAGTCGAATTTCATTAGAAACTGCAATGAATCCCTTAGAAATTGAAACAAACCAAATCAGGGTTTCTTTTGGTTTACTATTTATTTTATTCAGTAAGAAATCATAACTAAATTATTATTTGTTTACTATAGTCATTAGAAATTTTCTTTAGTAGAGTTACTAGAAATTATTAAACTCTTGTTTTATGGTTTGATAGAATTTGGTTTGAAGCTTATAATGAAACAGAAAGAAACTGGAAATTTATATAAAAATTTAAACCAAACTGGAGTAGCTGGTTTTTATGAAAACTGACTGGAATAATTCAAATGAGCTTGTCGGTTTGCATTGGATTATGGAAACCTAGGATTAGTAATTCGAAAGACCATTATTAATCTAGGACATGAGGCATGCTTCTCTGAATAGTATTAGTGGGAGTAAAGTTCTTAGATATCTTAATAGTCAAGTATTATAACGTGATCCTCTCAAAAATCAGGAAAAATGGTGCATTAGGTAAATAGCTTTGATGTTGACTGTGAATAGACTCTGAGCCGGAAGAAAATGACGTCTAATATTCTTGCATATCAAAAAAGAACGAACAAGGAAGAAAACGTCAGCAACCAGACTAGGGAGAGGTCTCGACACAGATACTTTGACACTCAAGTCAAACAGATGGTCTAGAGGAAATGGAATGCAGTGAACAATAGAAATAAACAGTGGACTATGAGTGTGTAATGTTGTGTACCTGCACCTTTAGAGGAGGCCTCTTATATAGTGTTTATTTTCATCTATGAATGAATCTCAATGTATTTCTAAGAATAGACCAACCACTCTGACATCCTGACACCTTTCCCAGATTTGGCCCACCATTTCTGTGTTTTGTAGAGTAGAAGCTTCCGCTGTACAACGTGCACAGGGAATATTTTGTTAATTCTCTAACAATGGTTATGCTAAACACCAAAAAAGAATATTAGGTTATTGGGTTGATGACCCCTGATATGTCTCTATTGATAAACCGATCTGGTCCCTTCGGACATCCAGTCAGATCAACTGTGTAATGTTAGTCTTTTTTGAGGACTCAGTCTTCTTAACGACTCGGCGCCCGATTGGACAGAGAGTCAGCTTGGGGCTTGCCTCTAGGCCAACCGACCGGGTTGAAATGACTCCTCTCAATGGAGCTAGGATGATTGAGAATTCCGTCGAGCCAGAAAAACTCAAGATCCAATCGGCCAGAAGGTCCGATCGGACAGGCCACTCAGCCGAACTGGGCAATGCTGTGAGCCCTGACCATTGCTTTCTCCTTGACTTTGACCTCCACATAGACCGATCTTCTTCACTTTGACCCCGTCTTTGGGGGCCCTATCTTATTCGTCGTATCATAAGCCTCACCTTCAAGTCGAGTTGAAGGAGGTGCAAGTCCAACTAATTGTACTCTTGTATCTTCTGTGTCTCTCATTACCCAATCAGACACTCGGGTAATTTGATCCAAACCCTTTAAAGTGATCTAGCTTATGTCTAGTGAATTTCGGGTAATTGGATGTGGATCTCATGTGTGTAGAACCTATAGTCCCGCATCTATTATTATCGATGGATGATAATAGATGTGCACTATATAATGGGTTGGTCCCCAGAGGATTAGGGTAATCTTGAGACGCCTCTTCGTTCCCCATTGACCAAGAGAATTCGGCGTCATCAACCCTAACTCCTCCGGAAGACCTACCTTTTCCTTCCGCTATTTCTTCTTCCACAGGATCTTCTTGATGACGCTAAAGGATAAAGATATGACTCTTCAATCAGGTTCTTTATCATTATGTTTATGCATTATTTACTTTCTTATGTCATGTTCTTGATGAAACGAAGATCCATGCTTATATGTTCTTGTTTTTCCTATACGAATTCTTATTTTGATTATCTAGAATTCATGCGACTTAGGTTTTTACGAGGATCATCACGGACTTAGCCCTATTCAATTCCGACTGTTTGACAAATTCAGTGAGAAATTCAATCTCTCTTTACTGTTGTATCCAACTGATATTTTTTCTATTTTGCAGCTAAAACTATGTGGAAAGTTTGTCTCGGAGATTCCATCAAGTTGGATGATGAGGAAATAGATGTTGGTACCCGGCCCCAAGGTTATTTTGATGTGATCAAACAAGTTAAGTTAGGTCATGTTGTGTTTAACCTTGAGTCTAAGTGTACAGGAACTTAGGAGCATAGGGCATTGAGCAAAAGACGCAGCTAGCGAGAAGGACAACACGGGAGAGAGTCGATGAGCTCGGTGCGTCTGAGGGACAAGGAGCTGCGGAAGAGTATGCGGGCGGACGAGAATGAGGTGCGCAATGTTTCTGAGGGACAAAAAGTCAGGAGCGGAAGCTTGCTCGAGAAGACTGGAAGTTGGATTTGGGTGAGCCTTATTCCAGATGGCTGAGATCACCCAAGCAAGAGGAACCGGAGTGGAAAACCCAGACCGAAGCAAGCGGAGCCGAAGTTGGAGGTCCGGAGAGAAAGTCAACATTTTGTTGACTTTCTCCCTTCAGGGCACCCGAAATCCAAGTTTTAGCCATTTCGACATGGTCTTTGACCGTTGAGTCAGGGATAAGTTTTTATCCCACTTCAGGTGCTAGAACCCTTCCAGGTGCCTCGACCAAGGCTATAAATACAGCCTTGGTCCCAGAAGCTATTAACAACAAGCATTCTTGCAACAACACTTGTACACATCTCAGTTTTTGTTTAGCTTCTCATTTTCTATGCTTTCACTGTTGTAAAGAGGCTTCTCCACCTAAAGGATAAACTAGTGCTACTCTATTTCTTGGATTAACAACCTCCCCGGTTGTAACCAAGCAAAACCTCTAAGCCTCTGTTTTTTAGTTTATTTATTATTTAATGAAAGTGTTCTTTAATTAAGTTATTTGTCCAAGAAAGGTTCTTTTGTTTGATTTTATGCATGAGCTATTCAACCCCGCCCCTTCTAGCTGGCTACCGAGGGTTCTAACAAGTGGTATCAGAGTCAGGACGCTTCAGGAGGACTAACCGCCGATCGAAGCACCGAATCGATGGCCGAACTGAGTATATACCCACTGAAGTTTGAGGGGGAGTTCGAGAGTTGGAAAAAGATAATGTAGGTATTCTTTAAAACTGATTTTGAATTGCTTTTAATAATGAAGTTCGGTTTTGTAGTACCTGAAGGTAAGGAAGAATACTACTGGACGAAGAAGCAGCAGGCCGACTACGTGGCAAATGGTAAAGTAGAGTTCCATTTGCTGAGCGTTCTACTGCCACAAGAAGTCAACTGGATCAGCACCTACAACTCAACAAAGGAGCTTTGGGAGAAGTTCCTTGAGCTACACGAAGGGACGCCCGAAGCCAAGCTCGCGAGATGAGACTTACTTCGCAACCAACTCACCAACCTTCGATTTGAAGAAGACGAATCCATTGCACACCTTCACTCGAGGATTACGGAGCTCATCACCGGACTTTCGAATCTCGAAGAAAAGGTAAGCAACCGAGATTTGCTATGGTACGCTCTAAATGCTTTCTTTAGAAATAAGAAATGAGCATCATTAGTAGATGCCTACTATATCTCTAAGGACTTAGAATCTGTTACCTTAAAAGAGTTATTTTCAACGTTTGAAGTCCATGAATCGAGATATACAGATTTAAAGAAGGAGTCAAAGCACAATATTGCCCTTAAGGTGAAGATGGATGAACAAGAGTCAGAATTTTCTTTCGACGACGAGGAAATGGCGATGATCGTAAATCAATATAAAAAGTTATTTAAATCTAGAAAAACTAACCATCTGCAGAGTAGAAAGAGAAGAAAAATCAGATGCTACCACTGCAATGAAGAAGGACACGTTAAAGACAATTGCCTTGAATTGAAGAACAAGGACAACGGCAAGAACAAGAAGCCCATCTGAACGAACAAACACAAAAACCTGAAGGCGACGTGGGGCGAAACATCGTCCGAATTAGAGATTGAGGCTTTCTTCAGACTCGCGTTAATGGAAAGCTATCAAGACGACGAAAATGAAGCAAGCTCGTCCGAAATGAGTGTCGAGTGCATCGATGAAGGAGGAGCGCCATCGGAAGAAAGCAGCACTTCAAGGGGAGCTACAGATAACGTGATCGACAAGGTAAGTCAGGTACGATCTCTTCCTCCTGATAAGTCTTTTAAGTTTATAAAATATTTATCAAAGAATTGTTAGAAGCTAGAAAAAGAAATTAAGGAGTTAAAATTAATTCTGGCAAAATCTTGTCCATTAGAAGAATTTGATAAAATAAAATTTAAAAAATGATAATTTACAAAATGAAATAAAGAACTTAAAAAATCATGCATGCTTGAATGTTAGAACTCAAAATTATAATAGACTAAGCTGACATCTTAGATTTCATAAGAGACAAATTAGAAAAATTTTAAAGAAATATGTTTCTAAAAAATTCTTAATTAATCCAGTTGGTTAGAACCTATATTGGGTTCCAAAGTCTTGTCTAACTTGAATTTTAATTAGACTTAACGCTTTTAGCGAGAAAATTAAATGTTTGAATTTCCTTAAAAAGCTTTGTCTAGAAAGTGGTTATTGTTCCAATAACCAAGAAGGCCTAGTGCCTCGCCACAGCCTAGAAGTCGATTAATGAAATAAAATGTTTAATTGACTAACTGATAAAACATTTAATTATAATTAAATAATACTTTAAATAGTTACTCAATATTTTTTTTGGTCTTTTTAACTTAGAATTTTTGTTTTTAAAAAAAGGGACTTAAAGTTTTTTAAAAAATTATTTCTACAAAATTAGTTTTTGTAAATTTGTTTAACTTAGGAGATTATTGATTTTTTTTGAGATATCAAAAAAAATTTTTACTTAGAAATTTTTCTAAAATTATTTTAAGTGCTATCAAAATAATTTTCAAAAGTTTTAGAGTTTTTCAAAAAACTTGATAAGTTTTTCAAAATGTTGAAAATCAGTTTTTTTTTATAAGAACTTTCCTATTTTTTTTTTTGAAAAAAATTTAACCCTTAGATTTTTTTGGTATCCTATTTTTTATGTGATCAAATGGGAGAAAAGGGAAGATCAAGTCTAGGGGGAGGTAATTTAACCTTTTTAAATTTTTGTATTTTAATTATAAATTTATTGCTTTTACTTTATATTAGTTTACCCTAACTTAACTTGGGTTGCTCACATCAAAAAGAGAGAGATTGTTGGTACCCCAAGGTTGTTTTGATGTGTTCAAACAAGCTAAGTTAGGTCATGTTGTGTTTAACTTTGTGTCTAAGTGTACTGAAACTTAGGAGCACAGGGCGTCGAACAAAGATGCAGATAGCGAGAAAGGATGGCACGGGAGAGAGCCGACGGGCTCAATGCATCCGAGGGACGAGGAGCCGCGGAAGAGTACGCGAGCGGACGAGAAGGAGGCACGCGACGCTTCTGAGGGACGAGAAGCCAGAAGCGAAAGCTTGCTCGAGAAGGTCGAAAGTTGGGTTCGGGTGAGTCCTATTTTAGATGGTCGAGATCACCCAAGCAAGAGGAACCAAAGCAAAAAATCTGGACCGAAGCAAGCGGAGCCGAAGCTGGAGGCCTGGAGAGAAAGTCAACAAAATGTTGACTTTCTCCCTTTGGGGTGCCCGGAACGATTTCGGGCGTCCGAAATCCAAGTTTCAGCCATTTCGATGTGGTCTTTGACCGTTGCATCAGGGATAAGTTTTTATCTCACTCCAGGTGCTTGGAACCCTTCCAAGCGTCCCGATCAAGGCTATAAATACAACCTTGGTCCCAGAAGCTATTAACAATAAACATTCTTGTAACAACACTTGTACACATCTCAATTTTTGTTTAGCTTCTTATTTTCTGTGCTTTCACTGCTGTAAAGAGGCTTCTCCGCCTAAAAGAGAAACTAGTGCTAATCTATTCCTTCGATTAACAACTTCCCCTGTTGTAACTAAGTAAAACCTCTGAGCCTCTGCTTTTTAGTTTATTTATTATTTAATGCAAGTGTTCTTTAGTTAAGTTATTTTGTTCGAGAAAGGTTCTTTTGTTTGATTTTGTGTAGGGGCTATTCAACCGCCCTTCTAGTCGGCTGCCAAGGGTCCTAACAATAGACGGTTGCAGTGAGGCAGAGTTAGAGAGCGATAGACTTTTACTGATTGGCTCGACCGAGGATCTGACAGGTCACTACAACAAAAACCCTCATAGACATCGGTTTTCCACCGGTGTCTATTTCATTTTCGACCGATGTCTATGAAGCCGATGTTAAAAGTCTGCCATTTTAGACATCGGGTTAAAACCGGTGTAGTATCACTTAACGACACCGGTCTTCAAATCGGTTATTAACCGGTGTAGTATCACTTAACGACACCGTTTCATCAACGGTGTAAAACCGATGTAATATTGTATGTTAATAACACCAGTTTTGGCAGCGGTAAATGACCGATGTAATATTATTTAACAACACCAATTTTGCAACGGTGGAAAACCGATGTAATATGTATATTTTTTAACAGCACAAATTTAATTTCCGAAACAATGAAAAACCGACAATAATAAAAAAAATACACAAATATTCACAAATTATACAAATATTCTTCATTCAACAATATCCATAAAATACACAAATATTCACAAATTATATAAATAATCTTCTTACAACAGTATCCATAAAATACCCAAACATTCTTTTTACATCAAAAGCTAGCTAATAGATATCAACATCAAGGTAGAACATTCTTTTAACAACACATCAAGGTAGAACCGCACTTCAAATGTAATCTAGCATGCATTCAGCCCACTCGAACCGCACTTCATCAATTTCAACTATGGAGTACTTGAGATTTGTAAACTGTAAAAACACATAAATAATATATTAGTAGGCATCATACAACAACTTACTAGGCATAATACAACAACTTACTAGGCATGATAATGGTTGAACAAAGAAATATGACTACCCAACAAATCCAGTGAAGCATAGAAGAGCAAAGCTACTACCTCTGATGAAGCTTATAATTGCAGGGAGCAGTGTTGTCATTTTTAGTCAACTTCTATAAAATCTTCTACCATTGTTGAATGTATATTTGTAGGACATAAACAATGTTTGCAGGTTCAAGCCGAAATAAATAAATGCTTAGGACATATTTGAAGGAAAACATCAAATAGCAAAAGATGAGATTATACTATGTATAGCTAGCCGTGGTTAATTATATTTCTTCAAATTTATTAACATATAAAGCAGTGGTATTCAAATTGTTCACACATGCTATTAGTCTGCCAAGAACATCATCAAATTTTAGTAATTCTTTTGCAACTTTAACAGAGCATCAATTGCTTTAGAACTCAGTTGTATTTTTCCTTCTCATGAATACATCAAGTAAATTAGTTGTGTTTTAGAACTGTGGGAAACAACACCCAAGGTGAGACATGCATAAGACTTACAGAAAAGACATACTGTGGTTGCAGAGCAATCATCTAGTAGAAATCAATTCACTAACAATTATTGAATTGAATCAGAGATGTAAACCAAAGACATGCAGGTCACTCTAGAATAATCATTAACAATGGTGGAACTGAAGAAAAGATGTAAACCAGAGAGACGGGGAAAAAAATGATTTCTTTATTTATTAAACTTTTGATGAATACCCAAAATCACAGTGAAAACACTTCTTTAAATATCACATAAATATATTGTATCTGTTCTCACTTATAATTTATTTCACAAGGCTAATCAAGCATCATAACAGGTATCAATAAACTAGCACAGATGTAATTTTCAATCAATCTTTATTTAAAAAGGTAGATTTTTTTTATCTATGTGCACTGCCTGTGATCTAATAATCTAAAACCCAAACGTGTGATTTTCTCAGATTACTTGATGAAATTGAATCTAAATATGTCATATGAGATCAAATAAACTAATAAAAACCTTTGCAGCATCTATATGCTTGCATGTTCTGCATGACCTGACAGGATTGTTTAGCATAAAAAGAACAAACATGACTATGAAAGGCATGCTATCATCAGCATATAAATAGACTATTTAATGAAGCAGTGAAAAAAAGAATCAAGATGACTATGAAATACATGCTATTCTTGGCAGATAAGATATCTTACCTCTGAACTACTGTATGCACGAAGAACTGTGAAAGGTTGAGGTTTCCCTCGAACATCATAGAATACTACACGTCCATTATTTGTCCCAGCAACCAATAGATTACCATCATCACAGTATGCCAGCGATCAGAAGGGTGCCTCAAAAGGCATGCAATATGAGGGTCTTTTTGTTCCAGAATCAAACATATACAACTTTTTATCAAGACCAACTGTAACAATAATCTACAAGGAAAACAAGTTAGGATATAATGGCCATTGATTTTCTATAGAACAAGCACCTCCCATCCAACAAAACTAGCCAAACCATGTATAATTATCCACCAGAAATCCAAATCATTTAATAGATTCCTAGGAAGATAATACCTTGTCACTTGATGGAGAGAAGCAAATACCAGTTGTTGGGGCAGAATGTTGTTTCAACCAAGAAACCTGACACCAAGAGCCAGTATGAATGGAGATCAATTTTTTAGTGAATGCAGGGAACAAATACAATTTCTCCTTCATTTTAGCAGATTAAGAAATATTATTTTACTAACCTTTGGTCTGCGACCAGTTGTATCCCAAATATGAATAGATCCATCATCCCCAGCTGTTGACAAAAGATGTCGACTAAATCGAGAATAATCAAGTACTCTTAGTACCTGAAATCGCATCACCGATACAGATTCATGTTAAACCAAAAAAGATGTTAGTAGAGCGAAAGTTTGGAATTTTCAAAATATTTGACAGCCAATAACCTGCCCATTTGGATCCTTGAGTTCAGCCCGTGTTCCGGAAGCAAGATAATGAAGTATGAGATCCCCCTTCTCGTTGATGGATGCTAAATGTTCATCTTTGCAGTTGTACATTACACCTGTAATTGTGTCAATATGACCACTCAACCGTTTGATGCACCTTTTCCTCTGCAGGTCCCATATTTTGACAATATGCCCACTTCCTCCAGAGCAAAGATATCTAGAACTTTTATTACTAAAGCTGATACAATTTATGGATTCCTACAAAATAGAGAAAAGTAAAAAAATCTTTAAAATGTTTGATATATTATGCACTCATAATTACACAGATAAGAAGTGTTTTTATTACTTAAACCCATGGCCATATTGTCATTTAGGTCCTGTTAGGCATCAATCAGAATCGGTAAGCTTACTAAAAAAATACAGGTATAGTCACCCAGACTGCGAGTATGCACTAATTTGTCCCTAATCACAACAAGGGGAAACAAGGCTCAGGAGCGGTACTTAGCATTACAATGAAACATACAAAAATAACGTAAAGGATTCATATTATTACAATTGCAAATATCGAAACACGGCACAGTCATAAAATTTCTCTTAATTTTTACCATCAAGTGAAAACTTGCAGAATAATCAAGTTGTACTCATTCTATGTTTACAAGCAACATTTTCCATGCTCTGCACTCAAACGCAAAGAAAAAAAACTACCTGGAAAAGGAGAAAATCTAGCTTTTAAGTCTCTTATTTCTTCAATGTGTAATAGCAGAATAAGCAATTTTTGCAAAGTCATCAACTGTAAAAGTCAAAGTCAGACTTTGCTATATTGGCAGACATTGCTGTACAATTAGATGAAAAGAAATAACCTACCTAGCAAAAGAGATATGCTAGCTATTTTCTTCTTATTTGTTCAACATGTATGCTAAAATTCATAAGGGAGTCAAACGAACAATCACCATTGTTCGAAGAAAATATTGATGGAAGAAAATACCCAGACACAACATAGCAAGAAGGTGGCAATTTCTATCGTGCCAACAGTTCCAGTGCTTTTCTTCCAAGAGAGACAGAGAGACAGGGGGGAAAAAATGCAGGCAATGATTTGAATGGCATCCGGGCATCTGTAAATTTCCAGAAAACCAGATGTATTGATCACAATAGAACAAATTAATGAGCAAACAATGAGCTACCTCAATGTCATCAGCAAGGTCGCTGCCGTGAGAAGGAAAGGATCCCATACTTTGGCCATTTTTATTCCAAAGTGATATCTTTTTATCGTCACCAACACTAGCAACCACTAGGTCTGCACGAACATAAAGATTAACCTTTAGTAAGATTTTCCCACCGTAAAAGTCAGCCACCATCCGCTGGATTAACAAAATTAACTAAGTTATACAAGATACAAAATAAATTTGAATGATGAGTCATGGGAAAATTAAATTCTGACGGAAAAATTCAAATTCGATCATAATCAATGATAGCAATTAGTATTACCTCTCCCTTTTGCTTCATTCTGAATCACTCTCCATGGACATGGCCTTTAATCCTCTTCTCCTCTGCGAATTATGGAACAGGAAACAAAAGAACATGAGATGTGAATGGGATGCAGGAACGAGACGAGCAAATTAGTCGAAGGTAGAGAGAGAATTTCTACCTTTCTTGATCCCTTCTTCTCCCTGACTACATACCTCTCCTGTGAGAGATCTGACAGCCATGCTCCAGGACTCACCAACTAGATCGAGTTTGTCAAAGAAATTAGAGGAAAAAATTAGTTTTTTCGACTGTTTGATCTTAAAAAACGGGTTTTTGGAGGGAATGGAAGCGTACGAGTATGCATTTTTGGACGAATTTGGATCTCTTCTTGGGTCGCTGCGGCAGCTTGCACCCCTCATCACCATGAAGTCCTCCTCCGTCTCCTTGTTCGACAGTGAAACGAAGAATCGAGGTAGAGAGGCTGCCGAGGCTCTTTCGTCGGCGTTCTCGCCCTCGCATACCAACGCCGCCGATCCCCTGGTCGTGTAGCAACGGTCATCCTTATCCGGCGATGACGAGACAGATTGGGAGTTATGGTTCTCGCTCTCGGCCGATTCCAACCTCCTGTGGATAAATCGGAGCAGTGGTTACTTCCATATCTCACCGCCGACACCTCAAACTAGATCAAACCCTAACTTTTCCGGATCAACCTCCGATCTATTACCTGAGGGGATAAAGAGGCGGGTGCAGGGGGGACTCTTGATCTGCGATGTAGCGGACATTCCGAGACGTGATTCCCCTCCGGACGCCAGATTTTGCGGCGGATCCTTTGTCCCTGACCTTGATGCGGCGGAGGCGCTTGCGGCACCCCCATTGCAGAGTGATGCGAGGACCGTTACAGAGCCCATCGCGGCGGAGGAGAGATTGTTTTTGTTTTTTCCTCCTCCTCCTCCTCCTTCTTCTTCTTCTTCTTCTTTCAAACAGGTAAAGGAAAGTGCTGCAAAATCTAAACTCGAAGTAAAGAAGCATACATAGAAAGCAACCACCACTCCAGCCACGTAATCGGAGGGCAGTTTAATGGAGGCACTAAAGAATCCATGGAGGTAGAGATCTTGCGACGCAAATGCAGCACCTGATCACAGAACAAGGTAGGTTCAAAGATGCCCCTTTCTTTTTTTTAAAAAAAATCTTTTAACAGAACCTATTCGTTGGTCGAGGGAGAGGTGGATAGTCCGGTCGTCGCCGTGAAGCATGAGGTTGGAGTCTTCGAACAGTTGGGTGTAGCCTTCCTCAAAGGAGATAGTGGCGAGGTTGGGCAACTCCGAGAGGAAAGCAGCCTCATGGGAAGGGAGCAGAACCGAACACAAAAACAGGAGGAAGTAGAAAGGAAAAGATAAAGTATGGACTACCGGAATGCGAAGAAGGCCTCCTCTTCTCAACCAAATGGAGGAGTTGGAGGAGATGCGGTGTGGTTGGACGGAGAAGCAAGTTCGTCGTGTCTTGATCCTGATCGGGAAAGGATCTAGGAAGGGGGAAGAGGGAGATGAGGCTGAGAGAGATGGTCGGAGGTTTAGGTTTAGGCTGAGAGAGATGTCTCGGTTTAGGTTTACGCGAGAGAGATGGTCGCGCGGAGGAAGGGGCGGGATAAAGATTTAGGTTTGGAGGGAACTTCACAGTGTGCAGATTTTGGCTTGTGGAGAAATTAAAATATTTTATTTTGGTTCATTAACATCGGATTTTAAAAACCGATGTTAAAATTGGTGTCTATTAACGAAAAAAAGGGCGCTCATAGACATCGCATAAAAAACCGATGTCTATGAGCTAAAATCTGCGGTCATAGACACCGATTTTTAGAAAAACCGGTGTAAAATACTCAAAGACATCGGTTTTAGCCTAAAACTATTGTTGTTCCACTGATGTCTATGAGAGATTTTGTTGTAGTGGGTGAAGAAGGCGCTAGCCGAGTCGTAGGTGTTAGAACCCAGGGGTAGTTTTGATGTGGTCAGCTAAGTTCAGTTAGGTCATGTTGTGTTTAATCCTTGTGTCTAAGTGTGCAGGAACTTAGGAATACAAGAAATCGAGCGGAAGACGCAGCTAGCGAGAATGATGGCACGGGAAAGGAGCTGACGGGCTCGGTGCATCCGAGGGACGAGATGCTGCGAAAGAGTACACTGGTGGACGAGAAGACGTGTGCGATGCTTGAGGGACGAGAAGTCGGGGAGGAAGCCTGCTCGAGGAGAAGGTCATAAAATGAGTTTGGGTGAGCCCTATTCGGGATGGCCGAAATCACCCAAGTGGGCGGAGCAGCGGAAGAGCCAAAGAAGAAGTTTGAAGCTCGGTAGCAGCTGCTGAAGGCGCCTTCAATGGTATTGAAGGCGCCCTCGCGCTTTTCGGGAGGAAGGTACCTTCAACCCTTGAAGGTGTTGGTTGCTACTCGGAAAACCTAGAGGTTCCACTGTACAAAAATTTTGTACAAAGGTCTGAACCTTTTCCTAGCTACCATGTGTTCTTTTAAATTAAATTTTGGATCGCCTGCGAAACTTAACACGTTTGATCCAAAACTTAATCTATTTGTTCTTTTAAGTTTTGACTTGGATCTCCTGCGGAACTTAACACGTTTGATCCAAATCACCTAAGTTATTAATTCCATTAAATATTAATTTCCAAAATTGGTTCCCAGTAATGACGTGGCGAGGCACATGGCCTTCTTGGATATGGGAGCAACCACCACCGACTAGACAAAACCTTTTAAGGAAAGCTAATATTTAATTTCCTAAAATAACTTTAGGTTAACCGAAAAGAACAATCAAATCACAAGGAAAAGAAAAACAAAAGAACACTATATCGAAAACAAATTCGAAACACTAGAATCGTATGCCTCTTGTATTTAGTATTATTTCTAAAAATAACTAGTATGATGCGGAAAGAAAAATTACTAGTTATACCTTTTAGAAAAACCTCTCGATCTTCTACCGTATTCCTCTTCTAACCTCGGACGTTGTGTGGGCAACGATCTTCCGAGATGAGAACCACCTAGGCACCTTCTTTCTTCTTCCTTCAAGTTTCGGCCAAGCACAAGAACTTCCAAAGGATGAAGAATTTTCCACCAACCAAGCTCCAAGGGATACATGCTTTCTCTCCTTCTTCTCCTTCCTTGATCCGACCACATCCTCCAAGCTCCAAGAGATGATAGATTTCGGCCACAACAAGAGGAGAGAAGAGAAAGGGAAGGGTCGGCCACCACACCAAGGAAAAGAGAGAGAAAAATAGAATAGAGTCCTTAGCCTTGAAGCCTCCTCTACCCCCTCTTTTATAATCCTTGGTCTTGGCAAATAAGGAAAAATTAATAAAAACTTCCTTAATTCTTTTTCCATTGAAAAGGAAAATTTATTTAATTAAAAACAATTTTTCTTTTCAATTTGTAATGGCCGGCCACCACATAAATTCTCCAAGCAAATAAAATTTTAAACAAAAATTAAAACTTCCTTATTTGCTTTCGGAAATTTATAAAAAATTTGTCCAATAATTTTTATCCCTTCACGATTGGTTTATAAAAAGGAAATTTAATAAATTAAAATCTTTCTTTTAAACATGTGGATAAAAAGAAAGTTATCTCTATAAATTAAAATCTCTTTTAATTTACAAATAAGGAAAGATATCAAATCTTTTCTTAATCTTTTGTAGAAACTTATAAAAGAGAATATTTAATTTTAAATTCTCTTTTAAAACATGAACATGATTAAAAAGGAAAGTTTTCTTAAAATTTAAAATCCTCCTTTAATCAACAAATAAGGAAAGATTTCAAAATTTAAACTCTCTTTTAAACATGTAGATGATTTACAAATTAGGAAAGTTTTTACCAAAAATTAAAACCATCCTTTTAAACTACAAATAAGGAAAGAGATTAATCTCTTCTCTTAATCTTTTGTAGAAAGCTATAAAAGGAAATTTTTAATTTTTAAACTCTCTTTTAAAATCATGATATCCACATAAGAAATAATTTTAATAAAAATCCTTTTTAATATTCTAGTGGCCGGCCACCTAAGCTTGGGACCCAAGCTTAGGCCGACCCTAGCTTGGCTTCCAAGCTAGCTTGGGTTCCAAGCTAGCTTGGCCGACCCCATTGGATGGGTAAGAAGGTGGGTATGCGGCGGATATAAATCTCTATATACTAGAGGCTACGATAGGGACCGAGAGGAGGAATTGGTTTTGGTCTCCCGATAAAATTAAGCATCCCGTGCTCACCCCGAATACACAACTTAATTTTATCAATAATAATTCATTCCACTAGAGAACTATTATTGAACTACCGCACCAATCCCAAATTTCATTTTGGGCTCCTTCTTATCATGAGTGTGTTAGTCTCCCTATGTTTAAGATAACAAATGTCCACTAATTAAGTAAGTTACTGACAACTCACTTAATTAATATCTAGCTCCAAGAGTAGTACCACTCAACTTCATCATCATGTCGGACTAAGTCCACCTGCAGGGTTTAACATGACAATCCTTATGAGCTCCTCTTGGGGACATTCTCAACCTAGATTACTAGGACACAATTTCCTTCTATAATCAACAACACACACTATAAGTGATATCATTTCCCAACTTATCGGGCTTATTGATTCATCGAACTAAATCTCACCCATTGATAAATTAAAGAAATAAATATCAAATATATGTGCTTGTTATTATATTAGGATTAAGAGCACACACTTCCATAATAACTGAGGTCTTTGTTCCTTTATAAAGTCAGTATAAAAGAAATGACCTCTAATGGTCCTACTCAATACACTCTTAGTGTACTAGTGTAATTATATAGTTAAGATAAACTAACACCTAATTACACTACGACCTTCCAATGGTTTGTTCCTTTCCATCATGGTCGTGAGCTACTGTTTATAATTTATAAGGTACTGATAACATGATCTTCTGTGTGTGACACCACACACCATGTTATCTACAATATAAATTAATTGAACAACTACATTTATCACAAATGTAGACATTTGACCAATGTGATTCTTATTTCTAGATAAATATTTTATACCAAAATCTAGGCTTTTAGTATACATTCTAACAGAAGGCACCTTTGAGCCTTTATGGAAGGCGCCTTCAATCCCTTGAAGGCGCTTTCAAATAGTGATCGTTGCGAAGATAGACTTTATGTTCATATGGATAGAATTTACCACGCTAGAGCCGCCTTCCAACCTCGGATAAGTTTTTCCAGTGGCTATAAAAAGACCCTTGGACCTAGAAAAAATATAACAACTTCTGTATTAATTTCCTAGCAACTTTTTGAGCTTTTCAAAGAGTGTAAGAAGCTTCTCCGCCTTCATCAAAGGGGACATTTTTAGTAGAGTTTTGCAACCGCCTTGGATTAACAACCACTTAGGTTGTAATCAAGTAAAAATTGTAGTCTCTTACTTATTTTCCTTTTAAGTTATTATTTCATCTATTGTTGTTGCTTAATTAGAATTTTGCTACTAATACAAGTCAAAAGAATGGGAAGGGGTTTTGTTTTCTTCTTACAGGAAATTCACCCACTCTTGCCGGTCCCGCTGTACCAATAAGTGATATTAGAGCCAGAACACCTCAGAAGGACTAACAATCGACTGAAGCACCGAAACTATGGCTGGGCTGAGCATCTATCCGCTAAAGTTCGAGGAAGAATTCACGATATAGGAAAAAAAATGGATGTATTTTTTAAAATTGATTTTGATTTATTATTAATATAAAAATATGGATTTGTAGCAATGAAAGATAAAGAGGAGTATCAATGGACCAAGAAGGAGCAAGCATATTTTGTGATAAATGGACAAGCTGAATTCCCTCTATTGAGTGTGCTACCTTCGCAAGAAGTCAACAGAATCGACGCCTACAAATCAACAAAGGAACTTTGGGAGAAGTTTTTGAAACTACGCAAAGGTATGTCCGAAGCGAAACTCATGAGACGGGATATGCTCCGAAACTAAATCAGCAACCTTCGGATGGAAGAAGGTGAATCGATTGTTTATCTGCACGGAAGAATCAAAGAGCTAATCACCGGATTAACAAACCTAGGAGAAACGATAACTAATCGGGACACGTAAAGGTATGCTTTAAATGCGTTCCTGAGAACACCAGAATGGACATCTATAGTAGACTCCTACCATATCTCTAAAGATCTCGAGGTAAGTACATTATAAAGTCTTTTTCCACTTTTGAATTACATGAGTCTCGATGTGCAAGATAAGGAAAGGGACCAAGTCAGAACCTAGCACTACAAGCCTAGAAAAGCTAACCAGACTCAGACTCCGAAGCATCCATCGACGTAGATGAAGCAACATTATTGGTAAGAAAATTTAATAGATTTATTAGATCTAACAAATTCAACTCGTAGACAAAAAAGGACTTAAGAAGCAAAAGGAATATTCGATGTTACAATTGCCAAGAATAAGGGCATATCAAGGACGACTGCCCTAAACTAAAGAAAGACAAGAGCAAAAGACCAACAAGAGCGAAACTCAAAAATTTAAAGGCAACATGGGATGAATCTTCATCCTCTGAATTCGAAATCGAGGCCTACGTCGGACTAGCTCTACAGGCTGACCATCAAGGAGAAAATGAAAGTAGCTCAGAGATGAGCATCGATGACGGGGGAAGATCGTCAAAAGAAAGCTATGATGAAGAGGAAATATCAGAACGTGAGGTAAGTAAGGTATGCGCCTTAACTCTTAAAAAGTCATTTCAATTTATTAAAGTACTTTCCAAGGATTTAGTAAAACTAGAAATAAAAAAAATGTTAAATTAAAAATAATCTTAGCAAAAATTTTCCCTTTAGAAATGTATTAAGTTAAAGGAAGAAAATAAAAAATTGAAGGACCAAATTTAAAAATCTAAAAATTTTGCATGTCTTAATAAAAATGTCTAGAAAAATTATAGAAGTCTAAATTGGTATTTTATATACCATAAGAGTCAAATTAAAAAATTATCACCAAAATGTATTCCTAAAAGATACTTAATCAATACAGTAGGAAGAAACATATATTGGGTTCCCAAATCCTGCTTAGAATAAATGATTTTTTTTTAAAAGTTACAATTTACAGAAAGAAAATTAAATGTTTAATTTTTTTTAAAAGGTTTTGTCAAGAAGTGGTTGCTGTTCCAATATCCAAGAAGGTTTAGTGTCTCGCCACAGCCTAGAAGCCAATTATTGAAATAAATGTTTAATAGACTAACTGTTAAATAGTTAACTTCTATAAAATTTTCAAAATCAGAAAAAAAAAATATTGTTAAATAGGTAGTTTTAATTTTTTTAAAATTTATTTTCTACTTAAGTTAACTCCTTTGTGTAAAACTTTATATCTGCCTTATATATATTCAACTCCTATTAAATTTTTGAGACTTTTTCAATACTCAAAAATATATTTTTGTAAATTTTTGATAAATAATGAATTTTCTATGGATTATTTGCCGAAAACTTCATTTCTAAATCTGAAAAACCTCGAAATTTATTCTTGAAAATTTTAAATTCTATTGAACCTTAAGAAAAATTTTCCTTAACCCTTAGAAAAGTTTAAAATTCTTTATCTAACTTTGCCTTTCTCACTTTATTTTTGATGTGATTAAAGGGGGAGAAATTATTACAAGTTTAGGGGGAGTTTGGATATTTGCATAAATAAGTTTTTTTTTACTAAATTCTTTAATTCATTGTATTACAATTGTTATTTGCAATTTACTTATGTTATTGCATTGTTGTTTAACCCTAACTTGAACTTGAGTTGATGCACATCAAAAAGGAGGAGATTGTTAGAACCTCGGATAGTTTTGATGTGATCAACCAAGTTTAGTTATGTCCTGCTGTATTTAATCCTTGTGTCAAGTATGCAGAAACTTAGGAACACATGAAGTCGAGCGAAAAATATAGCTAGCGAGAAGGATGGCACGGGAAAGGAGCCGACGAACACGGTGCTGTGGAAGAGTACACCGATAGACGAGAAGGACGTGCGTAATGTTTGAGGGACGAGAAACCGAGGAGGAAGTCTGCTCGAGGAGAAGGTCAGAAAATGGATTCGGGTGAGCCCTATTCTGAATGGCTGAAATCACCCAAGCGAGTGGAGCAGCGGAAGAGCTAAATGAGAAGTTTGGAGCTCGGTAGCAGCTGTTAAAGGGGCCTTCAATGGTATTGAAGGCACCCTCGCGCCTTTCGGGAGGAAGACGCCTTCAACCCTTGAAGGCGCCTTCGAGTCTCTATAGAAGGTGTCTTTAACCCCTTGAAGGCGCCTTCAAACAGTGACCGTTGTGAAGAAAGACTTTATCTTTACATGGATATAATTTGCCACACTAGAGACGCCTTCCACCCTATTGAAGGCACCTTCCAACCTAGGAAAAGTTTTTCCAGGGGCTATAAAAAGGCCCTTGGACCTAGAAAAAATATAACAACTTCTGTATTAATTTCCTAGCAACTTTCTGAGCTTTTCAAAGAGTGTAAGAGGCTTCTCCGCCTTCATCAAAGGGGGCATTTTTAGTAGAGCTTTGCAACCACCTTGGATTAACAACCACTTAGGTTGTAATCAAGTAAAAATTGTAGTCACTTACTTATTTTCCTTTTAAGTTATTATTTCGTCTATTGTTGTTGCTTAATTAGAATTATGCTACTAATACAAGTCAAAAGAATGGGAAGGCGTTTTGTTTTATTTTTACAAGAAATTCACCCCTCTCTTGCCGGCCCCGTTGCACTAATAGTAGGGAGCGATGTGGCCGTAAACACTGAGGACATGTTTTCTCCCTGGTCTTCTTTGCTGCCCGTGGAGGTTCCATCTGAGTCCACCTCCGAGGAGCCCCTGATCAAGAGTCAACAGCGCAAGAGATGCCTCTTGGCTGCACCCGGACAACACATCTCCACTAAAGCATCAACACCACATCCACCATCCGAGCAAGGAGAGAGCTCCTTATCGATTCCTCCTGATCTAGGAGCCAATCGTCCAACTCACGCATTGTCCGAGCGGACACCACCAACTCCTGTACCGCCGATCAAAGCGATAGTCGCATGATCGGTCTCCTTTTTACGACATCTTCCAACCGAACCATCGTAGACCTATTCCAAAATATACTCCACTCCCAAATCACAGTCCAAGACCAAGTGCAGCTCATAGGATCCGAGCAGACAACACAAGCCAAAGAGGGTTAGCGTTACACTCAGGCTCCCTTCACAAGAGTGGCTCTCCATCACCCCTCCAAGCACACAATAAAGATACAAGGCCCACTGACTCATACTTGAGCCAACTCTCGGGCACGCATGGTCGAGTGCTCTCCAGAGGAGCTACCTGATTGATTTTCCCAGGATATCATAGGGGTAAACTTTCTTCAATGTCATACATTCATTTTTCTCATGTGCCTTTCTTTAATTTCTCCCTGGTTTGCTAGTTCTAGGTGGCTAGCATGTCCATATGCCAAAAAATGGCAAAGCTCAGTTACAACTACCGAACCCTAGAGGGCTCGGCTGGAGTAATGGGAACCACGTAGGGCTCCTCCAAACAACTTCAAGTTGAAGTGACTCACAGGAAGGGACAGCTAGAGAGCCAAGCCGAGCTATTGTTGAGAGCCGAGTAGGCTCTTACAGAAGAAAAAAGTAAAGGACATGACTAGGCCATCTAGATTGAGAAACTACATAAGCAACTACAAACTTTCGAGTCATTCCTCCAGTAAACGAACACTTGGAAATTAAGAGTCATAGTCGATTTGGACCCAAAGAACACTGAAGCCCAAGCCCTCGCTAAGAAGCTAGAAGAAATAGAGGCTACCCTTATCTCCGGGTGGGTTGGAAGAGAGGCCGAGCTGACTGTTCGATACCTCTAGATTGAAGAGAAACAACAAGTCCTAGATTCAAAGGGCGCCGAGCTAGAGGCCTTAAAGATCGAGTTAGTGAATTATAAAGCAGGGGAGCTCGAGCGGCTTAAAGCTTTCAGAGTGGATTATCTATGTTCTGGGGACTTCAACGTGATGCTTGTCAATCGAACCTCCAAGATGTTTGGCTATGGTACAGAAGAGGCTATAAAGCAACTTAGGGAAGCGGGTCACTTGACCGTAGACATCCCTAAGAATTTTATTCATTGCCAAAAGATTTTGGAAGACATCCCGGAGGACAGCTTCCCAAACTTTGCTTAGAAAATTTTCCTTTGGGGTTTGGGTTTCACCTTCCTCGTCTTGTAACAAACTTAAAAACTTATGTTGCTCTGATGTATATATTTTTCCAATGCTTTTATACCTTTGAAGTCCTTCCTTAGTATTGTGTCCTACATTTTTTCCTTGAAGTGGTCTCAATTTATTTGCTTGAATTCGTGCAAGTGGTGCTCGAACAGTTGCCAACTTGCGTAAGTACCATTTTGACCATTCAAAAGTTTTAAACACATGGTTGGAGGAGTCGAAGGAGACGGGAAAACCTGCTTATAACTCGGTGCTAAGACTTAAGAGTCTGGAACTTAGGCATTTGAGTATACACGCTTATTACTCGGCCAAACAACATGAGAGTCTAGAACTTAGACGTGTGAGCAAACACACTTATAACTTAGTCGAATGGCATGAGAGTCTGGGACTTAGGTACGTGAGCATCACACTTATAACTCGGTCGAACGGTTTGAAAGTCCGAGACTTTGGCGTGTGAGCAAATACACTTATAACTCGATCAAATGACACGAGATTCTAGAACTTAGGTGCATGATCAAACATGCTTATAACACAATTGAACAACACGAGAGTTTTGAACTTAGGCACATGAGCAAACATGGTTTGTTGGTGCGGGAAGCATCCGACGATCGAACCTAAGTTTTGATAATGGCAAAGGATTCAAAGTTAAGGTGTGTTATTATCTAACATGTTGAATGAGTGTTTCAGGAAAGTTCTAACTGCGGTTAGGCAGGTGAAACCCCTAGGGGGTGGTAACCCTAGGTGGAGAAAAGTCCTAGCTGCGGTTAGGCAAAGGGAAAACCCTAGGGGGTGGTAACCTTAGGTCATAGGGGGCGGTAACCCTATGCGGAAAGTCTTGGCAGGTCGATGACTTCAGGCAAAAGTCCTAGGGGGCGGTAACCCTAGGTGGAAAGTCTTGGTGTCGCGAACCAGGTGAAAGACTAGACTGGCCGGGAAGCGGATGTCCAGCAGAAAGTCCGGAAGCGTCGAGTGCTGAGCAAAAGTCCAGTCGATCTGGAGGATCGACTGACAACAGGTAAATCTCCTGATTGGAGTAGGTGAGGACGCGTTCCCCGTAGAGGGAACAGTAGGCGTCGGGTCGACCTAGGGTTTCCGGTCGGAAATCCGAAGTTAGACCCGGACAGTCCGGAGACTGTCGAACTTTCATTCATATTTATGATATTATGTGTGCTAACTTTGTCTTGTAGGATATGTGTGTAGTTTGTAGACTAACACATTGTGCAGGGACAAAAGAGTAACATTAGCCTCGGATGAACAGTGTCCGAGGCGCCTCCATGGAGCTTGGAGGCGCCTCGGGTGCGAAGGTGAGGAGTTGGAGGCGCCTTAAAGGGCAGTGAAGGCGCCTTGGACCGCAGCATGGAGGCGCCTTGAAGGCGCGTGAAGGCGCCTTCAGAGGGATAATGCGCGACTTGATCAGCGCTTATCAACACGTGCAACCCGGGGCTTGGAGGCGCCTCGGACAGCCTTGGAGGCGCCTCCAGCACCCTTTATAAGCAGTGTTCGAGCACCTCTTCCAGAACAACTCTCTCTGAATAATCTCTTGCTACGTGCTGCGAACCTGACGACCGAGAAGTGCTGCGACGCGACACCAACGACTCGGAACTACGCTTCTCCATCTTTAGTTGTCGGTATAAAGTTTATGAGCTGTAAATTCCTATAATTGTACAAATTATCGTACTTATAGCTGTTGCCCACCGAAAGCGATCAAGGATCGCGGGCCTTCGAGTAGGAGTCGATCTAGGCTCCGAACGAAGTAAATAGTTTGCCTCTTTGTGTGATTGTTTTTATTTCCGCTGCATTTACTCGAACGGTTTTACGATTCCGAAAAACGAAATAGCCGCGAGCGCTATTCACCCCCCCCCTCTAGCGCGGTCTCGATCCAACACGGTTATAATTCGATCAAACGACACAAGAGTTTAGGAATTAGGTACGTGAGCAAGCAAGCTTATAACTCGACTGAAACATAATTTATAGTTGGAAAAATAGAGAAATAAGGGTATAAAGAGATGTTTTTCTTTCAACTAAATAAAACGTTGATTTTGAAAGATAATGTTAGCTAATTTTTGTACCTTAGTTGAATTCTTTGTAAAATTTGAAAATCATATTGAAGCATCCTTCAGGTAAGTTGATATACTTTGAAAGTCTTAGCTAAATTTTAACAATCTATTTAGAAAAATACTTAGTTAAATTTTGAAATTTTGTGAGAAGAATATTTAGCTAAATTTTCAAAATCTATTAGAAAAATACTTAGCTAAATTTTCAAAATCTGTGAGAAGAATATTTAGCTAAATTTTCAAAATCTGTTAGAAAAATACTTAGCTAAATTTTTAAAATCTGTGAGAAGAATATTTAGCTAAATTTTCAAAATCTATTAGAAAAATACTTAGCTAAATTTTCAAAATCTGTGAGAAGAATATTTAGCTAAATTTTCAAAATCTGTTAGAAAAATACTTAGCTAAATTTTTAAAATCTGTGAGAAGAATATTTAGCTAAATTTTCAAAATCTGTTAGAAAAATACTTAGCTAAATTTTCAAAATCTGTTAAAAAATAAATATTTAGCTAAATTTTCAAAAGCTATTAAAAGATACTTAGTAGATTTTGAAGAGATTTGAAAGTTAAGAAAGGCTAACAAAATATTTAACCGAAAAAGAAGTCCAAAATATTTAAAGGCAAAGGAGGATTAATCAGCTTAAAGCCTTAATGTCCAAGCATGGGCTGAGTTAAAGAGATTGCAAATTAATTAATTTATTTTAGTAAGGTATCAGAGCCCTAATGCCTAAGCATGAGTAAAAAAAATTAAAATCAATCACTTAAGTTCTTGGCCACATGTCTAACCATCTAGCTACTAGCTGATTGTCTAGAGGGCAACAATTTTCACTTGGTTAGTCAAGTTAAGTCAATAGATCCAGTTAGATTTGACTAGTGCTGGATGACTTAAGTTGATTCATGTATATAACATATTTTAACGCCCAGACTCACTATGATGCACAGAAATAAGCATTCTGGAGTCCAGGCTGAATCCTATGTATCTCACATCGTTCTAAGTTTTGCAAACACAAACAAGTTATGCCTAGTGTGTTTGTGAGATGCTCTGACTGAAACTAGGGGAACATAATATCTAGGGGGAAGATCCTAGGCTAAGTCCACATTTAAAAGAGCTAAGAAAACTGGGATTTTGAAAATATTATTTTTCCTAGAATTTCAAAATATAATTTTAAACTTAAGCAGATTTAAAGATCAATAGAAATTTTAAAGTTAGATTGTAAGAAATTTGAAAATAAGATCTATTCTACCCGACACATTCCTATTTGTGCAGAGTTAAATAAATAAAACTAGTAAGAATAAATAAGTAGAGTTCTCTAACACTAGTACAACCAGAGTAGAAAATGGAGATGTTTGTGTAATATCCAAGATACATGATAGTGTCAACAAGCAGGATCATCAGCTGGAGGATCGTCAGCTGGAGGTGGTGCAAGGGGCTGCTCGGGTGCAGGCTCAGGCTGTCCCTGGCGATGTATCTCACCCCAGAGAGAAGCGAATCTTACAGCTATCTCGGATCGTAGAGATCGGAGGAAGCGATGACTATCTAGCACAGCCCGTCGCGTCTGAATGGACTAAATCTCGAGTCGAGCGAGTCTGTCCTCGACAGAAAGTGATGTCGAAGTCGAAGGTCCGGCTGATGTGGAAGGCCCGACAGAGGTGGAAGGTAACGGATCTACGAACAACTCCTCGGCTAGGAAGTCGGGCCACTCCTCTCCCTCGCCCGGTGCATCCTCGGCCTCTGGAGCAATAGGAGCAGCGGCTGGCTGTGGTCGACCCTTCCAGGCCAGAATCCCCTCAGCGGTGACCTCTATACCGACTAATCGAAGACTACGCTGCCCTAACTCGTCGTATAGTGTAAGTGAGATGAGTGTCCCTATGGCTGTGTCTATCCTAGAGGTGGAGAAGATCTGAGTCAAGATATGACAGTAGGGCATGTGGACTACTCCAGATGTGACTGTACTAGATGCATGTATAATGTTATAGAACATATGCAGTGCAATGTCTATATCTAGGCGCTGACTTAGGGCGTACAGAAAGAATGAGTGGGACGGTCGCATCTTCAAGACGTCTCGAGATGTGATCGACAAAATGCATGCTATCAGGAGTCTGTACATAACGTAGTCCTGAACCCTAAGAAGAGTCGACCTAAACTCAGTCAGGCCAAATGGTCTCTCCTCCCCAAAAAAATGCATGTAGATGGTGTCTAAGGTGATATGGGAATAGGGATCACCGAATAGTAGATCCCTACTCGGGTAGCATAGAAATGTACATGAAGACTCCCTAAGCTCTAAGCTAATGCAAATCAGGGAGGGAGTGAACTGGATGTCTGTTCCACCAACTCTGGTGGAGTACGTACTATCATCAACCTTTTCGAGGTTGTGATAGAACTGTGTACACAAATCCTGGTTTACTGTATTGTTGCAGTAAACCAGTTTCCCTAAGTGATAGAAATCTATCATCTGGACTGCGGGGTGACAGAACTGGGTAAAAAATGTCCTTCCTATATACCTAAGTTTAATAGACTCAAATGTAAACCTAGCAAAGTCTACCCTATACTGCTCTGAGGGGAATCTAGGATCCGTAGAAGGGCCCTAGCCGGTGTAGGATCAACAATGCGACGTTTCCTCTATTTGACAATATACAAGAAAATAGCAAAAACTAGTACTAAAATCATGTACTAGATGAGTAAGGGTGGATTAGAGTATACCTAGGAGGCATTGCTAGGAGTAGAGGAGGAAGAGTTGGGTTGAAGGCGCCTTGGGTGGTGAGAAATTGCATGGGAAACTTCATGTTTTGGGGTTGTTCTTCCCTCACAATGGAGTAGATCTCCTTCTCTATGGATATAGGTAGTAGTTTTGGATAGGGTTTGATGTAAAACTCATGTTTATCCTTTTACTTATTGGATGATTTTTGCTTACTTTGCTTCTATTTGATATGCATGAGACTTGCTGAGATTATCTCGTCATATTGATCGATTGTGTAGGAATTACTAATTTTGTAAAGAGAGGATCTTAGATCATACACCCGAGAGGCCATAGTGACAGGGGTAATCCGTTTACGGACATCTAGAATATTCCCTTGAAAGGAGAGGCAACTTCTCCACAAGAAAGTAAGAGACTAAACCAAACCTCTATCTCTATCCCTAATGATACCGATTAGATTTGTATTCTTGTGATCTACCGAAGTGCCCTAGTGACAGGGGTTAACCGTAACAGGATTTCACAGGGATCTTCTCTATTTAGTACTTAAAGATAGTAGCTTTAACTTCCGACGAACGTATGTTGATTGACAATTAGGAAAAGATAGAGAATGATACATCAAGTTCTACCACAACGAAATCGAAATCCTAGAATCCATCTCCCAAAGCTCAATTCCCTCCAAGATCGATTCTCTCGTCCTTCTCTTTCTCTCTTCAATCACTCTCGTTAGTTTGCAAGCGCCAAAGCCAACTTTCGACCATCTAGATAACTCACTTTACGACATCTCTAGTGCTTAATCAACAGTCCCTGTGGTTCGACAATCTTATATATTACTGACGACGAATACGTGCACTTGCGGAATCGTAACAGTGACTTAGGCGTGTGAGAAAACATGCTTATAACTTGTTCAAACGACATGAGAGTTTGGAACTTAGGTGAGTGAGCAAGCATGCTTATAACTCGACTGAATGAAACGAGAGTCTGAGACTTACGCATATGAGCAAGCACTCTTATAACTCGGCATAATGGCACGAGAGTCTGAGACTTAGATGTGCGAGTAAGCACACTTATAATTCGGCCGAACGACATGAGAGTCTAAGACTTATGCACGTGAGCAACTACACTTATAACTCGGTCGAACAACTTGAGAGTTTAAAACTTAGGTGTGTGAACAAACACGCTTATAACTCGGTCGAGCAGTAAGAGAGTCTGAAACTTAGGTGCATGAGTAAGAACAGTTATAACTTGGCCGAATGGTAACTGAGTCTGGGATATAGGTGCGTGAGCAAGCACACTTATAACCTGGTCAAATAATATGAGAATCTAAGACTTAGGTGCGTGAGCAAGCATACTTATAACTTGACTGAACGACACGAGAGTCTGGAATTTAGGCATGTGAGCAAACACACTTATAACTCGGCTGAATGACATGAGAGTCTAGATAATCAGACTTTCCAAGCTGAATTTGCCTGTATTTTTATTGAGCATAAACATTCAACAAGATACATATTTATACAATACAGGCATACCCTCAAGTCTGATAGGGTTGTAGATAGTTCGCACTCCATGGCTGATCTAAGTCTCTCTCCTCAGCGTCTTAAAGATAGTAGGAACCCAATGTGAGCTTTTGCATGACTCTGTATGGTCCCCCCTATTGCGGCTCTAATTTGCTGACATCCTCGATTGGCTTGATCTGCTTCCACACTAAGTCTCCGACTTGAAAGAATCTTGGGATGGCCCTCCGGTTGTAATTTTGTCTCATCCATTGACAATATACCATCATCCGAGCGATGACTTTATCTTTGGTCTCATCAAGTAGATCGAGCTCCATCAGATGCCGACTGAAATTGTCTTCTTCATACAATTGCCTTCGATCGGACTTTAAGCTGACTTCCACTGGGAAGACCGCTTCCCCACCATAAACAAGATGAAAAAGGATTATACCTGTAGCTTCTCAAGGTGTAGTGCGATAAGCCCACAACACACTGGGTAGCTCGTCTACCCAACTTCCCCCGACATGTCTAATTTAGTTTTGAGTCCCCTGATGATTTTTTTTTTAATGACTTCCACTCGACTATTACTTTGATGATAGGCTACGGAGGTAAAAACTTATGAGATTTCATAACTTAAGCACCACTCTTGAATTTTCTAACCTTGGAACTGTCTTCCATTGTCCAAGACGAGCTTACGAGGAATTCCATACTGACATATGATGTCCTGCCATAAAAACTTGATGACCATCCGCTTGATGTCCTGCCTCAACTTCCACCCACTTGGAAAAATAATTGATTTCCACTAAGAGAAATCATTTCTGAGCTGGTGCCATCAGGAAGGAGCCCACGATATCCATTCCCCATTGGTAGAATGGGCAGGAAACAATTAAGGTCTTCAGCAACTTAGTGGGGGTGGTGCGAGATGTTCTAGTGCTTTTGACATGACAGGTAAGTTGCTAGAAACCGAGTGAGTCGACTTGCAGAGTGAGCCAAAAATATCCAGCTAGTAAAATTTTTCGAGCAAGCGATCGGTCCCCCGAGTGATTTCCATAGGAGTCCTGATGCACCTCTCATAAAATATACTCCATGTCATCTGGCTTGAGGCACTTGAGTAAAGGACGAGAGAATGCCCTCTTGTATAAGTGATCCCCCACCAGTGTGAACCAATTGGCTCTTTTCCTGATCATACATGCTTATTCTGGGTCGACTGGTAAACTTTCGTGCTGGAGGAACGAAATTAGTGGCACTCTACAATCGCTCTATAATTCTAGCTCAGCCTATCGTTCAATATGAGCTATCAATAATGTTTGCTCCACAGGCTTATCTAGAGTCCACAGGATTAAAGAGCCAGCCAACTTGGCTAACTCGTCAGCCTTCTAGTTTTTCGCTCAGGGGATTTTCTGTAAGGTCACTTCTTGAAACCTTGCTTTCAATTTCATAAATCCATCCGCATGCAATTTAGCCTTTCATTGCTAATCTCAAAATTTCTTGACAGTTGTTGAGCCGCCATATGAGAATCCGAGTAGATTAGGAGTCGGGCAGCTCCCACATACTTTGCTGCTTGCAGACCCCTATCAATGTGTCATACTCCACTTCATTATTAGTGGCTCAATAATCTAGTTGAACAGATAATTACAACATGTCTTAGCGGGGTGATGTCATAAGAATTCTGACCCCGCTCCCTTGCTGAGTGGACGATTCACCCATATAGATTTTCCAAGTCTCTTCTAGTTTTAGACTCTAAGACCTGAGCTTTAATGGTTATTTGAGGTTGATACTGTATGTCATATTCGCTAAGTTTCATGGTTCACTTGATCAATCTTCCCGAAGCCTTCAAATTGATAAGCACTCGACCTAGGGTGCTATTAATTAATACTATGATAGGATGTGAAAGGAAATAAGAACGTAACCTCCGAGAGCCTAAGACTAGCCCATATGCCAATTTCTCAAGAGTGGTGTTACGACATTCAACATCTTTTAATAAATGACTTAGAAAATACACAAACTGCTGCTCCTTACTCTCCTGCCTTACTAACGCCGACCCAACGACTCTCTCAGTGGTGGACAAATACACCTACAATGACTTGCCAACTATTGGTTTATTGAGTATCAGAGGTTAGATATAGATATTAGTTTATACATCTTTCATACCATCATCTATTTATCAGGTATTACCGCCAGCCGGCAGGTTCATATACCTTATTGCCATATTTTGACTGCCTACATAGCCTTATTGGGTATTGATGTCACCACGGGTAATGTCAGAGCCCTAAATGAGTTTGATTTAGTAGGTGCTAGGAACTTCTCCTTAGCTAGTGTACATATAGATGATGAGGGTATCCTATCCTGGAGGAGAGAGGCCTAACACCAACCTAACCTAGCATCTCAGCTGCCACCTGACCCAACAGACTAGCCCCAGCTTGACCCTGCAGCCCAGGCTAACCCTGACCCAGCTCCAGGAGAGGAGGTAGAGATACGTGAGTTCATGGATGATCTTTTTGGGCCACCCGAGCCTCCAATCCCTCGTACTTTAGATGACAGAGTTGTTAGACTCGAGACATCCATGATGAGTCTTCGATGGGAGGTCTCTGACCTTCGATAGGACATCTCTAGCCTGGAAGATACGGGGCAGACTCGTCATACCGAGTTGATGGACATTTACAATCATGGGATTCCGATCCCTCTTCTTTGTCGTGTCACTAGTTTATTTTTCTACTACATTTTCCTGACTTGATGTTATTTGATCTATACTTTAGTTACTAGATATTTTCTGTTACTTCAGCTAGTATGTGTGACTTGATTATATTTTTATCACATTATGCTTGCTATTATTTACTTTCGTTTGTTTGTATGTATTTAATATCATTTGCATTTTAAATATTGTCTTTCAATATTTGAAATCTGTTTAAAAAAATCTTCTTTTCAAAAAGTTTTTACTATTTTTTTAAACTAATTCAAAACATTTTAAAACTTAGTTTTTTTTTCAAATTGTTCGTAAAATATTTTTAAAAATTTTTAAGCATTTGAAAAATATTTACAAAATTCTGAAACTCTTTTCAAATGTTTCCTAGTAATTTCTTTCAAAATATTGTTACAAAGTCATTATATAAAATCATTTGAATACTATTGTATAAATTGTTTTACCAAATTATTTAAAAAATCTTGCAAAATCTTCTTGAAAACATTTATTCCTCCCTAACATAACCCTGAGTTTTAAACTTTGTAGCATTTTTATTTGAATACATTACTTGCACTTTGAAGTAGTTGGTTTTCAAAACTTTGTTTTCAAAATTCTTTGAAGTACTTACCATAATTGTTTGAAAAACTAAGTTTGTAAAGTTCTTTTTGCTAAACCTTTATTTAATTGTGCTTCGTGCATTATTTTTGATGTATGCCAAAGGGAGAAGATTGTGGGTTAGGTTAGAAAAATCATCAAATCATGTTAACCCACCTTACTTAATTTTTAATGCTTTCTTAATTGCATCTTTCTCTAACTTTAACTCAGGTTGTCATTACATCAAAAAGAGGGAGATTGTTGGTGCAGGTTGCATTGATAATCAAGTTTTGATGTATGATAAATAGGTTAAAGTTATATGTGCTGTTTGTCTAACTTTTTTACCAAGTATGTAGGAGTTGACTGGTCTGAAGGACCTAACATTAGATTGAAATCCAGCTAGGTCCAGGGGACCCGATAGCTGGTGGGAAGTCTAGATAAGTTCGTGAGGCCCAATATCTGGCGGGAAGTCCAGTTGGATCCGTTGGACTTAACAATTGGCCGAAATCCAGTTGGGTCTGTAGGACCTAACAATTAGCGAGAAGACCTGGTGGGCCAAAGGTAAGTCAAACGACTGCAAGTGGTAAGTGAAGGTAAGCAACTAGAGAAGAGATCTAGTGAGGACGCATTCCCGGTTGAGGGAACTATAGGCGTCGGTCCAACTCAGGTCAATTTGGGAAACCTAAGTTGAGACCCTGACCAGATCCTGGTCTCGGGGAGACAAAATCTAATGACTACTCATATTTTATTAATGTTGTGCTAACTCTATTTTGCAGAATCTATTGCCTAGACTAACTTTTTATTGCAGGGAAGAAAAGAGACAAAAAGTAGTGGTCTGGGCACCTGGACCAGTCTCATTCGGGCGGGGGTCGAGGCACTCGGGCGGTTCGAGCCCCCGAAGATGGTCTAGGTGCTCGAACTATAAATTTTATCCCGAAGTTGAGTTAGATCGCATCGACTGGCCAAGTCACGTCAGCATGGTCCAAGTGCCCGAATAGGTTCTAGGTGCCCGGAATGGACCTATATAAGGGCCTTTGACCAGCAGGTTTAGATCATCAACTGTTACGACTTTCACTCTTGCGTAGTGCTCTGAAAAAGCTCCTATGACGTTGTGAAGTTTCTCCGACAACCGACGATCAAGATCTTCTTATTTTCTATGTCGTCGATAATATTGTTTTTAGTTCTTGTACTTAACTTTTGTAATCATTTGAGTTATTAGTGAATTGCCCAACGAAAGCACTCAATGAGTGTGGGCCTTGGAGCAGGAGTCGTTGAAGGTTTCGAACCAAGTAAAACTACTTGTGTTAGCATGTGATTGTCTTTCTTCTTCTAGCTTCTCTCTTTTATTATTCTGCTGCATACTTTGATTTAATTCGCTCTTGAATTTCAAAAAATACTATTCACCCCCTCTAACGTATTCATGGTCCTACACCTCCTACTCGTAGAAAATTGAGATGAGGAAAGTCGAATACGAAAGTGCAACCCGGTATGCCGCGAGGAGCCCTAAGCCATCATATGGCTTAATGGATCAAATCTAATTGGTTGTAGACAATGATTGGGGTTGATATGTCATTGTAGAATTAAAATTTCATATCAAATACTGTAGGATGATCTACCTACATAAATATTCATTGAAAATAGGAAACCAAATATAGATTAAGTGTTTACAATCATTTGGGTGAAATCGAAGTCCTAGAATTACCTTCACCCATTGCCTCTTACCGTGATTATCTCTACCTTCTGATTGAGATTCTACTACCTTCTCTCTGTGATCTCACTGCCACTTTTGTGCTGTCTCTATCACCCCCTCACCTCTCTCTCTCTCTCTCTCTCTCTCTCTCTCTCTCTCTCTCCCTTGCTCTCTCAACTCTAGCTTTCTCTCTTATTCTAGTGACACACACACACACACACAAACCCTTGATTATGTAGATAACATATTTTACAATTTTAACTAGTACTTGATTCACAGTTCTTGTGGGATCGATATTTTTTATTACCTGAAGACATCTCTGTGTATTTACAAATTTACCACACATTAAGTTTTTGATGCTGTTACTGGGGATCGTGCCAATTAATATTAATTGAATACTATTGTGGTTAATATAGATTTCTTTTCTTTATTCTCTTTTGTTGTATTTTCTTATTTTTCTATGATAAAGAAAAATAGATACTCATAATCAATGGTTTAATCAATTTAATGATGTGAATTTTTGTCCTTATTATTGTGAGATTTGTTGTGCAACATGGCATGTGATTGATGATTATCCACAACTAGTTGATCCTGCATATAGAGTAGGTGGAGAAAAATAGGATGTTCTCCCTGACTATAATGATTGATTGCAATAATAATTATATTGTGAGGTGTGTGAAACAACAAGACATACAACCGATAATTGCAATAGGTCTTGCAACTTACAAATCAAGTTTGAAAATAAGTTTTATACTTATAACCATAAACAAGTGTTTTTTGGGAGGTAACCCAAGTTTCTTTCTTATTTTTGTTTATTCTTTTCTCTTGTTTCATAGTTTTAACTTTTTGTTTTACTCAATTTTAGGGCAAGGAGCATACCATGCTCCTCCATGAGGTGTCTTAAAATAGGATGTTCTCCCTGACTATAATGATTGATTGCAATAATAATTATATTGTGAGGTGTGTGAAACAACAAGACATACAACCGATAATTGCAATAGGTCTTGCAACTTACAAATCAAGTTTGAAAATAAGTTTTAGACTTATAACCATAAACAAGCGCTTTTTGGGAGGTAACCTAAGTTTTTTTCTTATTTTTGTTTATTCTTTTCTCTTGTTTCATAGTTTTAACCTTTTGTTTTACTCAATTTTAGGGCAAGGAGCATACCATGCTCCTCCATGAGCAAAGTTTAAGATAGATGCATGGCCAAGAACCCTTAGAAAGAGGGCTCTAAAATATCTTACTCCTCTAAAGAAGAGATTTTATGACCATAAACAAGCACTTCTTAGGAGACAACTTAAGTTTCTTTCTTATTTTTGTTTATGCTTTTTTCTTATTTCATAGTTTTAAATTTTTGTTTTGCTCAATTTTAGTGCAAGGAGTATGATTTCGAGGAGCCACTCTTATTATTTTTCTTAATGAGGCACGAAGAGAGTGAAAATGAAGTTCAAAGACAAAATTTGGAGTTGCCACGACCACCCATGCCTAGAGGCACGGGTCGTGCTTCGTTTTGGTGCCTTGCCATGGGCACCCGTGCCATGAAGCATGGGTTGTGCCCTATCTCCAGAGCCTACCACGGGAACTTATGCCAGTCGACACAGATAATGGTGGGAACCAGTGGAATTCACAGTGCCTAACACATGAACTTGATCTCTTTCATGCCAAATTTCATCCAGAGCAATGATAGGTCATGCCTCCCTTGATCTCACTTCTTTCCTTTCTCCTATCCTCCTACTTGTTTTTCTTATCTAATTTTCTCTTTTAAAATTCAAAGTTGAGGAGGAATGCGAAAAACAGACAGAGGGGTGCTTTTAACACATGAATGACTTAAACACTTGGTACACATCTGTAACGACCCAATTTTCCTTATTTCGAGTTCCAAATGTCTATAAAAATATTTGGAAATACTTTTAAAATATTCTAGAGATTTTTAGGAATTTTTAGAGTATTTTTATGTAATTTTTTGAGGTCGTTTAGTAGGGTTACAAAAAGAAAGAAGTTTTGATAAAAAACGTTGAAGGTGAGATTCGAACCCACGACCTCGGGTCGGACTGACCCAAGCAAAACCGGCCCAACCAGCTGAGCTACGCTCGTTTTATTAATTATATATGGAGCGATATATATTTAAGTAATAGTTAGGAACAGTAAAATAATAGGAAATAAAATGGTTGCAGCTGGGATCCGATCCCTCGAGTTGGGCTTTAAGCAGAGCGCAGCCCACCAACAGACCAGCCGCGGGTTTGTTAATAAAACCCGAATCAAGTTGTATTTAAGCAATAGTTAGTTAACAGAATATTAAAGTTATAAGAAGAGAACTTAGGTTTTTCCCCGTGACAAAAATCTTCTCTTCTCCTCTTCTCACGCGACGGCGCATCTCTCCACGGGGGAAACCGCAGCGAGCAAAGCTAGGGCGTTGCGGTGGCCGGCGAGCACTCTTCTCCGAGAGGTCATCACACCACCGAGCTCCTCTCGTCAAGAAGAGGCGCGAGCACAAGAAGAAGCCGAGTATTTCAAGCCTCCGAGCCCTAGATCTTCTTCCTCTCCTTCGGTTGTAAGTCCAAGCAAATCTCTGTGAGTTGCTTCTCACCTGCAGTAGGAGTTGTTTCGAGCTTTGATTCGTTTTCATGGCTTTCGGATTCTTGTTTCCTTTTGGATTTCGAAGCAAGTTTGAGGGGATTTTTGATTGGATTAGATGCTGAACCTTGCTTATTCCTGTTTTCAAATTATTCTGTGAAAGATATGGTGATGGGTTTGCTGCCGTGAACCCTAAAGAAAGAAAGATAATGATAGGTTTGGTTTAAGCATGTGGATCGGTTTTCTTTCAAGCCTTGTAGTTGGTATTTTCTTATTCCAGTTTAAATCCTGTATGTTTGTTATCTTAATAGACATGTTTGGTTTATACAGAGCATGGTAAGTCTCAGATTTTGTTGCTAGGCAGTGAACCTAGAATGGGTTATATTAGTTTTGAGCATGTAGTTAGTTTTCTTCCTTACCGTTAGCTTTTGGTTGGGTGTTCTGAAATGAAGATGAACAACTTTTGTTTTTCTTGATGTTGGGAGCATTCGGCCAGATTCTTTGGCAGTGTAATTGGACCTGCAGTTTTGTTTCCTATTGCCCTATCCTTTGTTCAAAGTATGGGTATTAGTTTCCTCGCTATGAAATGGGCACAAACAGTCCCACTTTGAGTTTCTGGTTAGATGTTTTTATTACAGTTTTAAGAAGCATGATCAGCCTTGTTTTTTTTAAGCATGGCAAATTTAGTTTCCTTGCATTGATAAGCATGAACAACCGTAGCTATTAGCATGCAGTTAGAGGTGTGTTATTACAAGAACAGTCCATAGATCATGAGCTTAAGCTTTACATAGTTTCTGTACATGTATTATGAGCATGCAGCTTTGCCCCTAGTTAGTATGTATGCAGATTTTAATAAGCAGATTTTGATAAGTATAGCATGCAGATCTTAGATAAGCTTAGTATGCAGATTTTAGATAAGCTTAATATGCAGATTTTAGTTAAGCTTATAATATGCAGAATTTAGTAGTATAGTGCAGAATTTTAGTATAGTTAGATCTCTTTGTATGCTTAAGTTGTTTTACTTTCACAGCATGCTTAAGTTGTTCTAGTTTCCTATTTGCTATTGGAATAACATGAGCAGTTCTATTTTTATAGCATGCAGATTTTTATAAGTAAAGTATGCAGATTTTGATAGGCTTAATATGCAGATTTTTGTTAAGCTTTGCATGCAGATTTATGTTAAGCTTTGTATACAGATTTTCAGTACGTAGGGTGTGTTCTAGTGCACACCAAGTGCTTGATAAAATGCTTAGCTCAATATAATGCTACAGTAGGCATTTTAATAGCTCAGTTAATGCAGTAGAAGCATTTAAAATAACTTATTTAGTCTTGCTTCAGCTTATATGGGACTACGGTCCAATGGGTGGGCTCCCACAGTCGCCTCTAGGTTCAGATAACCTAGTTCTAGGTTCAGATAACCTAGTTAAAGCAAGGTAAGAAAATTAGCTATGAAATCAGTATTTTATTTTCAGCAGTGGCACTGTACTGGATTAGATATCCATTGGGTTGGGCTCCCACAGTCGTCCCTAGGTTTAGATAACCTAGTAAACCCTACTAGACTCGGAACTTGCAATCCTGGGTTTAGTTAGGGATGCGCGCACAGCAAGTACAGTTGCCGGGCCCATCAGCAGCATGATTATTATTTTAATCTATTATGTAAATAGTTTTCAAAACTTCACAAATTAGTTATGTGAATACAAGTTAGACTCAGTTTAGCATTAATTAGTTTAGCTTAGGTATCAATTCAGTTTCTTATTGATACACATGATAGTTCTATGATTAGCTATACATGTTTAGTATTTCAGTTAGCATGATTCCTTTGCTATTTATGAGCATGATTAGCTGTACATGTTTAGTATTTCAGTTAGCATGATTCCTTTGCTATTTATGAGCATGAGTAGCTATACATGTTTAGTATTTCAGTTAGCATGATTCCTTTGCTATTTATGAGCATGATTAGCTGTACATGTTTAGTATTTCAGTTAGCATGATTCCTTTGCTATTTATGAGCATGAGTAGCTGTACATGTTTAGTATTTCAGTTAGCATGATTCCTTTGCTATTTATGAGCATGAGTAGCTATACATGTTTAGTATTTCAGTTAGCATGATTTCTTTGCTATTTATGAGCATGATTAGCTGTACATGTTTAGTATTTCAGTTAGCATGATTCCTTTGCTATTTATGAGCATGAGTAGCTTTACATGTTAGCATTCAGTTTTAGCATGTTTTATTTATATACATGCATATCGAGTTTTTGTGAGTAGGATAGCGCTCACTAAGCTTTTAGCTTATAGATACTATTTTCCTCCTACTGCAGATAAAGGAAAAGCTAAAGTATAAGGAAGAAGGCGACAAGGAGATGCTGTGACGGTGTGTGATGTGTGGACTATGGAGATCCTTGAGACTTAGCTAAAGAACTCACTTAGTTTAAGATTTGTTATGTTTCCTTTTCTTTTCTCCTTAATGCTATGATGAAGTTGAGATTGTAATTGAGTCTATTCCGCACTTTGTTATGTTTTATTGTTGGAGTATTGTTTGTTTACTATTGCTAGAGTAGTTTCATTCTTCTTATTGAGTTATTATACTGCGTGGTTGAGTGATTATATGTTCCAGCCGCCTGTGGCTGAGTATATATTATTTGTATTGTTGATTTGGTCACCGGTACAGGGGAGACTCTGCCGAAATTTTTCGGTAGGGTTTCCATGTGATTTTTAATCATACCGGTTAAGTAGAGTTAGTAGTCAAGTAACGGTCATCCTTAGAGTGTAGTAGTAGTAAGAAGGGTGGTCGTTACAACATCACTACCTCCAAATTAGAGTTATGATTATCCTTGAAACATTGAAAATTTTAAGTCTGGGGGAATGTACATACTTTGGGTTGTTAGTTAGTTTTGTCATATTTCTCATTGCTTAATAAATTTTTCTTCTAGTTTGCATCATATCAAATAGAAGCACCTATGCATGCCTTGTCTATTACGCAATATTTTGATGTGTTTAGTGTTTATCATGTGGATGTATTTTCTCATTTTTGGTGTTCCATATTTTCCTATATAGTAGTAAAATTTTATAGAAGCAATGCTAAATTGATTTTTGTTTCACCATATGCCTACTTGATAGTTTGACCATTACACTTCACTTTTGATTTATTTTTGAAAGGTTGATTTAGTATAATATAGTCATGATTCATTTTGTTTGACTAATACCATGGTGGCCACAGATGATCTTTTCCCCAACATCTTAGTTATTGGATTATACTTGGTTTGTGAAAGTCCATTTGGAAAAATCAAAATCCCATTTGAAAAAAGAGGGGAAAAGAAAAGAAAATAAAATAAAATATTTGAGATGCAATAAAATATCTGAGTGAAAATAAGAGTGACAATAATGGGATAGAAAATAATTAGCATGGGTGGAAAGAATGATATGCTTCTTTGAGACCGAGTTAGGTTACTGGAGAAATATTTATCCATTTCTCTTAATACTGAGTATGCCTTTGAGACTTAGTGTTGGGAAGAGGGGAATCTCACGTATAGTAGGTAAATGTTTAACGCTGAAAACTATGGGAATACAATGGAATGACAATTTGACTAGAAAGGAACTTGAAACTTTTGAAACAAACTAGACACTGTGCACTTAAGCTAGCTCATTAGACTTGGTGAAACAAATTGAATACCTTCGCTTAAAGATGATACTACTTGATAGGATTAAATGAACTTATTGAAATTTGAGAGATATGAATTCACATGCATTCTTGATATTGATGTTTGGTTGAGGACAAACGAATGTTTAAGTTTAAGGGATTTTGATATGTGCATTTTATATAAGTTTTTTTATATCAGTTTAACACACATCCTATCACATTTTATATGCATATATTTTATATTTTCATCTTTGTGTGCTTCTTTTTATTACTTTTAGTTCATAGAACTACTTTTTGCATGTTTTCATTGATAGGATATGAATTTGGAGCTTAAATGGAGCATTGAAAATAGAGTGGATCAAGGAGTCGAGCACACGAAGCACCCACAAAGAAAAAGGATTCAAAAGCCCATCAAAATGAAGTTTTAATCAAGGAATGCGCTCTGGCAATATCCTATGACACGAGCGTATTAATATGGAAACAATTGGGAGAAAGATGGTGCTAATATGACCCCAAACAACTCCCACACGGCCAACCCATGTGGATAGGCATGTCCCATTCTGGGTTCTTCCATTTTCACATGAGTGCCCATGTGAACTAGCACGATTGTGGCGGGCTCTGGCTGCACTACAGACCGAATTTTGAACGACCATAACTTTTAGTTATGTTCGAACCATTGGTCATACTACATTTGGAAATGTAGATAATTTTGAGATCTAAAACTTTGCTTCAGGGTACAACCCAAGAAAACCAGATCTAATGGTCAAAAAAGATGGTTTGGTGGAGCCCTATAAATCTGGCAGATCTGCCCTACTTGACCCAAACTGCAGATCAAACTTTGAAAGATCATAACTTTCAACTCGATTAGAGAAAGGAGTAAAACCACCTATCAAAATGTAGATATTTTCAAACTCTACAATGTTGATTCAGGGTCTAACCTAAGAAAACCAGGTATAAGGGTCAAAAACCCCATTTTGATGGAGTCTTGTACTTGAGGGGTGGTATAGAAAATCCTTGCTTGATCATTCTTGGACTTGGGGACTTTGTCCCCCTCTTGGTGAGTGGGTTTTCCCCTCTTGGGGAAACCCTAAAGGTATCATCTTCATCAACTCCGGCGATCATTCCATCTTCGATGCAAGGGAACCACTCTGAAGATACCGAAAATTTTCTCCTTAAGCATTCCTCTATCTCTATTTTCTGTTTTGATCTATATGAATGCTTTTATTAGTGTCTTTGATTTGTAATTCCCTTACAATGGAATAGTTCTCTTGATTCTAGAATGTAGGGAGTAGCCCTTTTGATATGTGAACATATTTTCGGTTAATCTATATGTTTGCATATTTTTTGTTTGATGAAATGTATGTTTATGGTCCAGATCTACCATATTAACAAGATCTCAATGCCAAAATACAAGATTTATATCTCACAAGGATTTGGAAATGAACCTAAAGGGGTCAGGCAACCCATAGAAAATTAAGACACGGATAGTTGAATACAAAAGTACAATCCAGTATGCCACGAGGAGCCCTAGGGTGTCATAGAGCTCAATGGATCAAAACTAATTCGTTGTAGACAATGATTAGGGTTGATACTTCATTGTAGAAGTAAATCACATAGGATACCATAGGATGGTCTACCTACATAGATACTCATTGAGGATAGAAAATCAAACATAGATTAGGTGTTTACAATCATTTGAGTGAAATCGAAATCCTAGAATTGCCTTCATCCACTGCCTCTTACCGTGATCATCTCTACCTTCTTATTGAGATCCTACTGCCTTCTCTCTGTGATCTCATTGCCACTTCTATGATCTCTTTGTCTCCCCCTCACTTCTCTCACTCTCTCGTGCTCTCTCTCTCCCTTGCCCTCTCAAGTCTAGCTTTCTCTCTTGTTCTAGTGACACACACACACACCCTTGATTATTTAAATAACCTATTTTATACTTCTGACTAGTACTTGATTTACAATTCTCATGGGATCAATATCTTTTATTACTTGACTACAACTCCGTGCACTTGGAAATTTGCCACACATCATTAACTTCCACTTGTTGATTCTTTCGTGTTGCACGAGCTTCAATCTTAATTATATCTATGTAGCACTTGCGTGCTATCAACTGATCCCCCTTCACTTCACCCACTAGTAGTATGTGAGATGACTGCTTCAATGTCAGTCAACCCAAAATCACATTATAAGCTGAGGGCGCATCCACTATGATGAAGGTTGATTAACAGGTCCTCATCAGGGACTCCTTCCCTAGAGAGATAGCCAATCAAATTTGTCCGATCGGCTATACTTCGCTGCCAATAAATCCATATAGTAGCGTCGTCATAGGTTAAAGCACACTTATCTCGATCTGCAACTGTTTGAACGCTTTCTTGAAAATAATATTAACAGAATCCCTGCATCAATGAAAGTGCGATGTATGTTATAATTAGCTATAATAGTCCTGATGATTAGAGCATCGTTATGGGCTATTTCAACCTCCTCCAATTCCTTGGGGCCAAAACTGATCTCTGACCCTTGTTCTTGTTCTCAACTACACCCAATAGTGTGGACTTCTAGTCAACAGACGTGTGACTTTCGAGCTTGGTTAGAGCCTCCATCGGTCAAGCCGCCTGCTATTATACCTATGCCCCCCCCCCCCAGCGGCGTTGAGGTGATTTTCTTCTTCCTGGGTCAATTGTCGTGGTAACTCGGCAGGAGCTTGAGCTAGGGCTTGGCTCTGTTGCTGCTGAGGTCGTCGTTAGTCCCGATTGGCATTCCCAATTCCTCTCCCTGAGGGTCTGTTCGGTCATTGATGATGCTAATTATTTGTTGATAGTGGGCATTGGAGAAACCCTTGGTTGGCTACCCGATGCATCTCCTGCTTATACTGATAGCAGTTTTCAATATTATGGGTTCTCGACCTATGGTAAGTGCAGAACAGCGGGGTCCATCGGCGAGGCTCAGCGAATGGTACCTGATTGACCTCTACATGTTGTACAGCATTGGGCCTCAGCTCGTGATGATGCGACTGGTGTCTTGCTCAGGGTCCTTTGTGTGGAAGAGGTGGGAGAGGAGCTCAACGTTCTAAGGCAAGGACAAGAGCAGGCATAACTACCTCCTTCTTTCGAGCGGACTGAGCGTCTTCCACATTAATTTACTTAGTTGCCCTTCTGAGCAAATGGTCGAAGTCTCTATAGGACTTCTTGATCAGGAACCTAAAGAAGTCCCCATCTGTAAGTTCCTGGGAAAAGGTGCTTACTAAGATCTCTGGGGTGGCCGAAGGAACATCTATGACCACTTGATTGAACTATTTAATGTACGCCCTCAACGCCTCCTTGGACCCTTGCTTGAGAGAAAATAGACTCAGTGTGGTTTTATGATATTGATGGCTGCTGGTGAAGTGGTGGAGGAATGCCTTGCGAAAATCTTTGAAGCAACAAATGGAATCGGTAGGAAGCCGATTGAACCATCTTTGTGTCAAGCTAGAAAGGATTATAAGGAACACTCAACATTTAACGTCATCCGTGTATTGATAGAGGATAGCGACATTTTTAAATTTAAATAGATAGTTCTCTTGGTCAATTGCTCCTCCGTACTCTCCGATCGATAAAGGCCAAAAGTGACTTAGCAATTTGTCCTCTAATATTTTTTGAGAAAATGACATATTTACCTGCTCGGGGGAGTTACTATTTGCCAGAGCTTTCCCCTTCCATATGTCTTGAGCGGGCGCATCTCCAGAAGATGAACCTTAGGGTCTTTCCACTCGACCCACGCCCTCGAAGGGCATGTGAAATAATGTCCAGTGATATGCAAGAAGGGATGGGGGCACGTGTGGAAGGCTGGTCGACCGGAGGAGGAGGAATTGGCTGAAATCCAGTCGGTACCTCCATTTGGGTCCCTCACTCGGTATGAGGGTCTATCATAGATACAGCCGGGTCATTCGACAAAAGACACCCGACTACTACTTGTTGTTGTTGTTCTAGCCTCTGCGCTCGGGCAGCTATTAGTAACTTCAAGTCTTCTTGCGATAAAGTAATTCAAGTAAATCATCCAGTCTCCTCCATCTTCATATTTCAGATTCAGGTGAAGTTTCTACAGATGATGCTAAATTTTATTTTGTCTGAAATTGGGGAAGATGGTGCGTTGGGTAGATGACTTTGATGTTGACCGCGAGAAGACTCTGAGCTAGAAGAAAATGCCGTCGGGTACTCCTGCGTGTCAAAAAAGAATGAACAAGGAAGAAAACGTTAGCAATGGGGCCAGGGAGGGGTCTCCAGCGTAGACACTCCAACACTCAAGTCAAATAGGTGATCTAAAGGAAATGGAATGTAGAGAACATTAGAAATGAACAGTGGCCTATGTGTGCGTAATGTTGCATAACATTGTGTGCCTGTACCTTTAGAAAAGAGTGCTTACTTTCATTTGTGTATGAATTTCGATGTATTTCCAAGAATAAACCAACCACTCCGAAATTTTGACACTTTTCTCAAATTGGGCTCATAATTTCTGTATTTTGTTGATTAAGCTTTCGTCATGATGTGCACAGGAAATATTTCCTTCGTTCTCTAACAACGGTTATGCTAAATGCCAAAAAAGAATATTAGATCGTTGGGTTGATGACCCCTGGTATGTCTGATAAATCAGTTGGATCCCATCAGACGTCCAGTCAGATAAGTTGTGTAACGTTGGTCTTTTTGAGGACTCGATCTTCTTGACGACTCAGCACCCGATCGGACAAAGAGTTTGCTTGGAGCTTGCCTCTAGCCCAACCGACCAGGCTAAAAGGACTTGACTCTCAATGAAGCTAGGATGACTCAGGATTTTGTTGAGCCAGCGGAACTCGAGATCTGATTGGCCAGAGGGTCCGATCGGACAAGCCGCTCGGCCGAACCGAGCAACCTTGTGAGTCTTGACCATTGCTCTCTCCTTGACTTTGATCACCTCGCCGGCCGGCCTTCTTGATTTTGACCCCGTCTTTGGGGGCTCTATCATAACTCATTGAGAAAATCTACATATCAACTTTGGCTGTTGCCTATATATACTCTTGAAGAGTAGATGGTCCAATCAAAGTAGGTCATCAGATGCTTTAGATCATGCATTCTTTCTTATCTGTAAATGTGCTATGTGATTCTTATCAGTTAAAGATCATTAGACATTGGAACTTTTTGTTAATCTAGAACATGATACTTGTCTGAGTCATGTCCTGTCTTCATGTTTCTTATAGAAAAGTAGCAGTTAGCTGAAGAAGAAAAGCTTCGTTCATCTTAATTTCAACCATGAAACTTTAAGCATAGTTACAGTGCTCGTGGTCCAGCATCTGAAATCTTGGGATAAATTCATGTAAGAGCTTCTCTTAACCTGGTTAATGAATACCTTTTTCCGTGCAGTGGGTGCTGAATGATTTATCTTCTCTTCAGCCAACCCATGAACTAGTGCGAGAGAAACCAATCGTGTTTGGTCCTACTCACATGACTTGCGCAGGAAGTGCACTGAGTGCTGCTGCTCCTGCTGCAGTTGAGCATGCCTTGCTCTACTTTGCCTGCTCGCATTCCATATCTTTGTTTTGATCATGTGGAATCTTCTTCTTCTTCTTCGTCTATGTAGCCCCCTCCTTTTTTTTAATTACTCAGGCCAAACATTAAGTGATCCAATTGGTGGCAGAGTTAAACAAACAAAATCAAATGGTTCAGTCAATTTGGAATATTTAATTAGATTTTATTGAATTTAATTTGTGCAGATATATATGATGACTGGTTTGACCTGTACGTCGCTGGCTTGATCTGATTTGAGAAGTAGATCTGGGTTGCTCATATTAATTGAGACTTAGATCCCATTCTGCTGTCCATCTGTGCTGTCTCGTTTCCGCAAGTGGCCAGTGTGTTTCATCGCGCATGCATGCATATTGCATGCATTTTAAGAGTGCCTTTGCTGTTCTCTGGGACAGGATAGTGCAGATAATTTGATCTGATTGATCGATCGCACATATTATTCGAGTGCCCCACCGGTTTGTTTTGCCTGTGTCGGTATCCTACCGTTTGTTGATTTCACAGGCATCATCAACTCGTCATGCTTTTGTTGGATGGTAGGTATAATCCAAGTTCCACGGAGCCACATGAACTTGAGGTTTAGGAGGAGCTGACCAGCCATGTCAATTTTATATTGCTTTTGAGTTTATAAGTTGCCTCAGCTTGAATATCATTGGTGACATACAGTGGATGAATCAGTGGCCTAACTATTTCGAACCATTGTGATTTAACTAGTCATGGTTCGATGACCTTCAATAATGATTAGATGGAGCTCCAATACCAGTTGACTTTTATTTAGTTAAACTATTTATTTAAAAAAGATATTTTATGTAATATGATCCACCCACGTACAGATAAATGTGCACGGGCGTCTTTCAAACCATATTCTCTTTAAACAATTTCCCTCTGGATGGTTCAATGCCGATCCAATGCGAAAGTTGTCAATATTAAAGATGTCATCCTCGATTCCAAGTCCAATATTAAAATGGAAAAAAAGATAAATAAAAGTCAAGAAAAAAAACATTATTCCATTCTAAGAAAAGCCGCTCATTTTTATTAGAGTAAAGGTGTGATATGGTTCATCACAAACGATCCGATATATCACAGGATCCACAGTAAAATACAGTCAGGACAAAATACAGCCGCCCACTCTTGACTCTCCTCCCCACACTATTTTCATGTCAAAAATGCTGCAAATATTGTTCGATTTAAAACCCACACCACAAAAATAAAAATAAAAAATAGGGAAAAAACTCCGCCGGTTAGCAGAAATCTTCAGTGTCCAAGTCACCGAACTCCGCCACTTCACTCAGTCTCGGACTCGTCCAGTGGCGATAGTACGAGTCATGTAGCCAAAATGGCGACGCCTCTCCTCCCAACTCCGCTAAGCCGCCGTCGGCGAACTCGATCGGCGCCGCCCAGTCTTCCACATACTGTAGCACCGACGTCGGCGAAGATTGCGACCCAGCTACGACTTCGCCACTTTTAGAATGAGGGGACGTCGCCCTCTCCGCGAAGTTGGTCACCGCCCTCGGCCCTTTCAGCCTGACGGCGGCCTCGTCGTACGCCGCCGCCGCCTCCTCGGCGGTGTTGAAGGTCCCGAGCCACACCCTCTTCCGCTGGTTCGGGTCCCGTATCTCCGCGGCCCACCGACCCCACGGCCGCCTCCGCACCCCGCGGAACCGCTTCCCCCCGCTCTCGCGCGCCTCTCCAGACCACTTTTCCGCCTTCCCCCTCCTCCTGCTCTGCGTCGGCGCCGTCCCTTCGATCCGGATCTCACGCACGTGGCGCTTCACTCGGCGCCGGAGGTCACCGCGCTCCTCGCCGCTCGACGAGGAGTCGGTGGCGTCGGCATCGACGAAGAACACACGAACGACGCTTCTCCTCCCACTTCCCGCCGTGACCGTCTTTCTCGTCGAAATGACATGCTCGGAGAACTTGAGGCCGATCCGTCGACCACCGTCCGCCGGAATCATTTCCTTCTCTTCCAACTCCAGAGCAAGAACATTCAGCAAAAAAAGAGATATCTTTGCCTCACCCACCTTCCACCATTTCTCAAGTTTCAAACCTCCAAATCAGCGAATCGAGATAAAAGAGAGAAAAATAAAAGCTTAGGTTTTTACCAGGATTTAGTTCAAACGCCCAAATCGAGAAGTGAGATCGGACGGGAGGAGATGAAGCAGAAGGATGAGAGGTCAGAGGACGTGATGGCTTATTTGAGCTTGGCGACGCTATGCTTTTGTCCCCACCACCCTCCTCTTTTGCCCATTTTTACTATGTTACCCTAACTACAGCTGGTGCCGTAGTCCCTGCAACTCCCCGGCTAACGGCCAGCTCATCTTCCTGCCGCGCGCGCGTCTCCTCGTAACGAGTAAGCTTCCCTGGCCCACAATGCACGGCCACGATCGCTTCTCCTCCGTAGCCTTCGTCACGCGCGCGGGGACAAGGCGGGTTAGGTTGCGCCGGCGTGGTCCCCCTCGCCTACCCGCGATCGAGCATGACCGTCAGATGGAAATCAGATAGGTATCGGATGCCAACCGCGTCATCATCTATATTCCGATGACTGAAATCGTTCGCGGGAGAGCGACACGTAGGAAGGAAGATATGATTCTATCAATTAATTAATCATTAATCCTGTCAGGATTCGAAGCTAACTTAAGTCGTATGTAATCTAGTACTTATATGGACGCGTATCATATTATTATAAGTTTTTCTCCACACAAGATTTGGATTTGAAAAAAGGGAAGCACTAGAGACTAAAAAATAAAAAGAAAAATCCATAATCGCTAATGGAATTTAAAAAAAAATCCCGCAATTATTATGAAAACTAGGAAAAATAGGAAAGAAAAGGTTTAAATTATTATGAAACTTTTTATTAAAGAAGAAATTAAATGTTAAGCAATGGAACAAAACTGCATCATCTTTCATATCTCATGATAATAATTTTATTAATGAATTATATTTCTTTCTTGACTCAGGTTTTTCCCATAAATCCAACCCATGTGCGCGCGGGAGCAATGGAGGCAGTGGCTGCTGATGGACAAGAACAAATGAAGGTGGGTAAGGATTAATAAATCTTGTGTCCGAATCTTTGCATTTAATCGATAGTAGACTTTTCCAAAAGTTGGGAGGCCTCTTGATTTCTTACTCTCCAAATCAGCTGATTCTCTTAAATGAGCTAAATCTCGGTGAAAATTATCTTTTTAACTTAGTCGAACCCCACTTGCGACTTTACTGAACTCTTTTATTTTATATTTTTTATTTAGTTTTGTTTTTTAGGATAAGATCTTATGCTATAAGTAGAACATATCAATCCTGATCGATATCAAAATTTTTTATTGAAAAAAATAGAATTATTACTTATATTATATGTATTATTGGCTATTAGACTGTCTTCTTACTGTGCTAGCTAGAGACTATCCTATCAGAAATTACCATGCTCCAGAGACATGTCACCTTAACAGTTATAAGCTAAAAAAAAATGATTAACTAAGTCGAACTGGGGTGAAAAAGAAAAGGACAAATTACAAGCTACAAAACCCTACACCAAGAGGACAATTTCACGGACAGTCATATCAATCTCACTTGGAAACATATGCAGCTAGCGACGATAGCATTCAAAGAGTGCTTCTGAGCTGTATGTGTTTTGTCGTGTAGGTTTACTACATTTATAACGCTTGACAAAGATCTCTTAAGTGAGATTGAGTGGGCGCGGTCTACTTTGCTGACACTGTGGAGCATCCACGTGTGACAAGTCTTTTTGGTCTCCTGGGTTTCCTCGTTTTGGCTGGTGGAAGCAGATGTCTCGATCGACCATGGACAATGGATCATGGAAAAAGCTTGGAGACTTCTAATGATAACAGCTACATTTACTTTGAAAGCACGATCGATGAAAAGGAAAGCATGATGATTATGATCGTGAGACATGGATTGTGCTGCAGCTGCTGTGGTGGGTCTATCTTTTCTCTCAGAGGATTGTCTTAGCATTTAGGCGATGCACACTAATGAAAATTGGATGTGCTATTCATATTTAAATATGGAATGAAAATTGGATGAAAAGAACATAGCAAACCTGATCAAGAACTGATGTTAAACCCCACCATTATTCTGCTTGACACTGCAGTTTATAAATAAGCTTGTTTACTGATTTAGCAAGTTGAGCTGATTAAAATAATCATAAAACTCTGTCCAATTCGTTTGCTGACCAACCTAATTCAAAGCAAGGAAATGGTTGTTGAATGTGAATGAAAGGGTTGTTGCATGCCATGCTGATGAAGGAGAGGAAGATTTAAAGAGGAAAGAAGATCAAGAAGAGGTTCAATTAGAATCGCTGCTAAGATCACGTACTAGTTTAAACTACAAGATTTCTGTTCAAAGTAGATCCCAACAGAGGAAATCCTACTATGATGTTTGATAGTTAACAACATCTAAAACTTAGGGATCAAGCTGAGAACAAATATATCGTTAATGAAACTCAAAATTTCAGGATTGCTCGTCAAGAGAACTTGAAGAGTTCATGTATGAAAAGATTGTAAAAGATGCACCTGATTGGTAAGAAAAAAAGAAAGGGATTTAAACATTTTCTCACTTCACTTTTTTTTTTTTTGTTGTTTTTACCTGTGTGTTGAGTTAGTTGCCAGTTCGCCTGCCATATTCAGAGGAAAAAGAGGCATGAATCTGAATAGAGAAGTAAAACTATCACACTCCGTGTAAATTACTGAGAGCAGGCCAACTATATTGCCATGCAGACTTGTCCAAAAGAAAACAAACAAAAAAAATGCAAAAAGACAGAAGGCAAATCGACTTTTGCTGGACGATCAGATTATGCAAATTAGTGAATTGAGAAAAATTATATACATCAGATCATAAAAGCAATCCATACTGATCATTGAAACTTAATGATTATAAAGTCATACAACAATTTCCAAATAGGACATCATACATAAAATCTTCTTTCTTCTCTTAAAACAACGTAGTTCCGATTCGCTAATAGGTCAAGGAACCAACTTCATCTAATCAAAATCAAACATTGTTTTAGAAGAAATAAAGCTACACCTGAAACCCTAAATGATGGCATGGTCGCTGCTGCTCCCTGTTAAAACACCGGAGCAGACACTCGACTTCATAATCGACTAACTGTACAGAGCAAATGCAAATCTGGAAGAATAGAAGGGGCAATAAAACCACAATACATAAAAAGCCACAACAATATCCAGGGAGTTAACAACTCCTAATGTCGATCAGACATGCACGCCGTTTCCATTGGAGTGGAAATTTCCATTAAGCAGACTTTTAGAAGATTTCTTCAAGCTGCTCCCATTTTGGTGGATCTTGGGGAAACCATTAATGGAAGCATGAGTTCTTAAGTTGCTCGGTTGACCAGCAGCTTGCAACCAAGGATCTAGCCGCCCGCATGACGCTGCTATCAAACCTGTAAAAGAATTTGTCAAAAACTATGCTAACAGGATTGGCTCGGTGTCTTGAAGTTATGCAAGATTCTAAATGCTGCACACCTAGGAAAACTGCAGAGGGTTTCCCTGGTCTAGACTTGAATTCTGGGTGAAATTGCACACCGACAAAGTAAGGATGAGTAGGCAGCTCAATAATCTGCATGATTGTTGATAAAAGATATATAAACAAAAAGAACCTACAAAAAGAATCTGAAATTCATAAGCGCAAGAAGATTATCCATATGTCTACTACCTCCATTCGTCTCCTTGTCTCATCTTTACCAACAAAAGCAAGTCCAGCTTCTTCGAATTCTGTAATCATTTCGGGATTAACCTGCAAAATTAATGATTCAAAACCACAGGGAAGAAAAACAATAATAGAAGATTAAGCAAGCTCAGTAGTCGTATTAGACTTCTAGCATTAACATTAAACCTCTCTAATCAACAGAATGATTCAAGGCAAACCTCGTATCTGTGTCGATGCCTTTCGTCGACAAAGCTTGCTTTTCCATACCTAAAGAACCCGGAAGGAATAACTTGTCAACCAGTTTTCATTCTACAATGTTTCCAATCATTAATCTAAAACACTAGCTAGATATGATAATGCTAGCCTGAAAGAAAATTTTCTGCTTACAGCTTTGCAGATTTGCAATCAGCAACATCAAAATAAGTTCTCCTTGATCCAAGTCTCATTGTACCCCCCATGTGAGTTTTCGAGCCCTTTTCGTTAACACAGTGGGAATAAATCATGAAAGTGTTTCGCGAGAAACAAGATGGAAATTACATAGGTTGAGAGATACCTCTGGCATAAAAACAACAACAGGAGTAGTTGTATCAGGATCAAACTCTGTGCTATTTGCTTCTCTCAAGTTCATTACTGAGCGAGCATATTCTATGACAGCAATCTGCATCCCGAGACAAATACCGAGATATGGAACTTTGTTTACACGGGCATATTTAGCCGCAAGAATTTTCCCCTCCACCCCTCGATCTCCGAAACCTCCTGGTACTAATATGCCATCTGCACTCTGAGACAAAAGGTGTTTTGTTAACATGGGTACAAATTGTAAATGTTTGGCGTTGATTTCTCAAGTGAAAAAGCAAGCTTACTTTCAAACACCTCCATGCTGTTTTGTATGCATCTGGTGTCTGTACATAATGAGAATTATTGTAATTTTTGAAACAAGGAGGACACTGACAGGAATGACAGGAAGAGTCACTAGAACATCAAGGAAACATACCTCTTCAGCAGAAGTTTCTTCAAGATCAGATGAGGGGACCCAATTTATGACAAGTTTTTTCCGACATTCAACGGAAGCATGCAAAAGAGCCTGTAATTTCAACAGGGAGATTATTGCTGGAGAATGTTGACAAAATCAGTGAAAGAACTCATTTTGATAATAATTAACGCCAAAGAGTTGCCAACTTAACAATGATAGCCCTGAGATGAGATGCACAGAGAATTACAAGTATTGATGGAAAATCATTGCACTCAAGAAGAACAGAGTGAAGTGTACATTCACCTTCAGTATAGAGAGATAAGAATCTGGAAGACCAGTGTATTTTCCCACAATAGCGATCTTCACCTGAAGAAAAATATTTGTTTGATTAGCAAGTACTTTTAACTCATCCCTTGGAACGGATAAAAGAATCACAAAGGTAGACTGAAAACTCACAGGTTCATGCAACCTATCACAGAGTTTAGCTCTATCCATCCATCCTACCAGCAGAGGTTCCTTAGTGCATCTATACAAGTTAAAATTGATTTGTGAGGGAGGGAACCAGTATATTGAAACAAAATAAGCTTTGTAACAAACAGACCCTTGAAGGTTTAATAGCTTCAAAATAGCTTCGTGTGCCTTTTGCTCCTGTAGGTCAAGAAGGATATGTTTATATGAATGCTATAATAGCTAGAGATAATTTCTGCAATAGAGAGTATTCATAGTAATGTCAATAAACCAAAAAAAAATTATACTATACCCTCAAAATCAATGGAATGTGCCAGATGTTTGTAACATCATGGAGAGTAATAATATTTGCCACCTAAAAGAAACAGATAGTTGATTGTTGCCATCAAATTAAGCACTCTCATTCTAAAATAAACGAAGGAGAGCAGGAAAAATATTCTCAAAGAGTAAGAGTTAAGATGATTACTGGAACGTGGCAAAAAAGGGAGAGTTTTTCTTTAACATTTACTTCAAGGGGCTGCAAAAAAAAAATGCATAAAATTTAACTTCCATCGATCAATAACAGTAGTAGAAAGGAAATTAGTTGCGAGATACAAGAAGCCAAAACGATGAAATGAGAATTCAATAGGGACCTTCTCACAGCGGCAAGCTAAAATATGTGGTACTAGCCCAAGTCCTCGTAATCCCCTAACACTATGTTGAGTTGGTTTAGTCTTCTACAAGAATATCAAGAGTGTCAGCCATGAAACTTAGGAGAAATATATTCAGCTGAAATGACTTTGTAGTCATTACCGGCTCTCCCACTGATTTGAGAACTGGTACAAGACTGACATGGACCAGACAGAAATTACCAGGCCCTGAGTGAACAGCAAAAATCTTGTTCATGAGGAGGATCTAAAATAAGCAGTTAAAAACTAACATATCGACTAATTGGCTGCCGATTCTTCTCACCTACACGGTAAGAGAATTGACCCAAAGCTTCAATAAATGGCATTGATTCGATGTCTCCTGAATAAAAAATCACAGTTGGATGAACATGAAAATCTTAATTTTAGGGAATTCACAATTGGTATCTTTTGACTGCTTCAGTTTTTGTTATCTAAAACCGAATTCTTGAAGGAAACTTACCTATAGTTCCGCCCAATTCTATAATACAAACATCGGCTGGTTCATCTTTACCATCCACCGGTATCATTGCCACACGTTCAATCCATTCTTGAATGGCATCTGTAATATGCGGCACAACCTTCAAAGAAATGAAGACGGGTGTGAAGGGATGGATACTAAGAAACTTGCCAAACTTTTCGTGAACAGGTAAAATTGGTTCAGGAATTATAGGCACACCTGAACTGTTTTTCCCAGGTAATCCCCCCTCCTCTCTCTGTTAATGACATGCTTCACAGGACAAAAAAGCATTATGAGAAGTGAATGACAGTAATTTTTTTAAAGAACTAATATAGGCCAAGACAAACCGAAGTTCATTTAAAAAAATTGAGGATCAGAAACATCCAAGGTATAAAGGTCACCTGATAGATTTTGCCAGTTGTAATATTGTTGTCACGAGTTAGCTTGACGTCCAGGAAGCGTTCATAGTTTCCTAGATCCAAGTCCACCTAGGAACCAAAAGAAGGACGCCATAAGAAGTGAAATGATTTCCTGCCCTCTCACGGAAAAGGGTTTGGCACAGAAATTTCCCAGCTAAATGAAAAGGTTATGGTTTCTAGATTTAAGAAAGTATAATAGGATCCCTATCCTTAAACGAAAAGCGATTTGTTTCCAGATTACGGGACGCGTATCAGAGATCTCTGATGTGCTCATTACCTCTCCACCATCATCTAACACGAAGACTTCCCCATGCTCGAACGGAGACATGGTCCCGGCATCAGTGTTTAGATAAGGATCTGCACCGAGTCAACAAATTGCAGAGTTAGAAATTTAAGATGAAGTGTGTTGAAGATCACTGTGACCTGGTATAAAAATAATTAGGATATGAAGAATTTTCGCGGATTGTTTACTGTTTGTTACGTTGTTTTCTTCTAAGAAAACTAAACGAGAAACGCAAACACTAGAAAAGACAACAGCTTGCTCGGGACAAATACTTCACATCATCCACAACGATGTATGTTTTCCGTCAAAGTTCAAACAAAAGCCATCAAGTCAAAGAAAACTGCTAGAAAATTTTGGCAAATTCAAAGGAGTGAATCAGGCATCTGTGTTCCAGATGAGGCCCGAATCTTTTTGCCCTTGTCCGCCATTAAATCAGAAAGACGGAAGGAAAATCCATCTTTTAAAAAGGGAAAAGGGAGGGGAATGCGATTCAAGAAACGATTTTGACGATTTGAAACGAGAACACGCAAGAAATATATTATATATATATATATATATTAACATATTTTGGTTAGGGAGGATATGAAAGGCCGAGGCGTGTACCGATCTTAATGGAGGTAACGCGGAGACCGCAGGCCTTGAGGAGGACGCCGATGCTGCTGGCCGTCACACCTTTCCCCAACCCACTCACCACTCCGCCCGTCACCAACACGTACTTCATGATCTCTCCTTCGCTCTTTCTCCCCCCACTAACGCTGACGGCAATAGCAAAGAAGCAGAAGAAGAAGACGAAGAAGAAGAAAGAAAACAGCAGCAGAAGACGAATACGATGAGAAGCAACAACGTGGTTTATTTATAATCCTCTCGCCCAACAATCCCCATGCTCTTCTTCCCTTGAATACGAAATTTCTTTAATTCCTAACATTAGGAGAGAAACAAAAAAGGAGTTTTTTTCCACAACGTAATTCTTTTTTTGCTGAAAAAGCGCGTTACTTTTTGAAATCGTAATGATGTCCATGTTTACTACAATATGAAGATTTAAATGTAATTATAGTTTTTCTTAAAATTTGACATCACTATTTAAGTTTTGCGGTGCAAAAGTAACAACTCATCTTTTTTTTTTAAATTAAATATTGCAAAGTAATTAATTAACATATCCGTCTGGTCGTTGAATTGGTTTATCCGTCTGGTCGCTGCGCGGCTTTGGATGTTGTTGTGGCGGGTATTTTAATTTCTTGTTCTAAGTAAAAGCAATTAGGTGGCTAGCTAATTTGTCTCCCTGCGAGACAGAACATAGATTTGATGTTATACATCTGTTCTAAGTAGGTTCATCAGTGCAAACGTAGCTCCTTTTGTTTTACTCTTATAAATGGTGTTTTTTGAAATTATTGACGAGGTAAATGCAAGATTTCCACGCTTCAATTGAAAGGGTACACGTCATTTACACAAATATATAGCGTTCTCCTTTTCAAAAAGGAAAAATTGATAGAATAAAGTTACATGTTCCACAATTTATAGAATAAAATGGATAATGTTAAATCGCTCGGCAAAGGGTCATGGATGGATTCAACATCTCACATGGCCAAACATCATGTCGAGGAGAAACAAAATGGAAAAATTGAATGCCTTGACCTATTGGCCTCCTGATCGGACCAACAACACCGACATATAATTTATCAGAACGTCACATTGGTGCTCTATGTTAGGTAAAAATATGTCCTTAGTTGAATCATGATGAAATCGTGAAAAATACTCTTCCATATGGGGATTCTCTCGGTACCTAATTTATACATCTGTATTTAATTATGAGGTTGATGATATTAAACCACTTGCGATGAATAATATCATGTTTTTCATTTTAGTAATTCACAATAATATTAATTTCTTTTTCTGCCTTTTAAAAATAAAATTATTTATTTTTGAGAAAAAAATTTAATCAAATATTCTCATTTTTAATATTCTAGATAGAATGAGTTTTGTTTTCAATGGAACCAAAGTGGACTGATGAATTACTTAAGATCTTGTTTTAGTTATCTACATGCTGCTGACTATTGTAGTAAAAAGATAATTGCTATCTCATATATTCCTCCGTAATTCGTCCCAGATTATATAAATAGATTATATAAAGAATATATGATAAATCATCAGATTAATTTATAACGTGAGAGATATTGAGAGATTTTTCGTTAAGGATATATATCTATAAAAAAATTAATATAACTGGACACGACGAGAATGAACCTGCCGACTAGTGAATTAAGGAAGTGAACGAATTAAACACGATGCCGACATTAATGGCTTCGCCTGAAGTTGCCAAGTGGCGAACTAACACGCGACCCATCGGGTAGCGCCACGCATCGTTCTCATGGTTCCTTTTCCGATCGAGACACCCGACCGCACCGCGACCTTCCCGCCATCTTCAAATCTCGTAATCGTAGATGCCCCGACCATCTGGAGATGACTCGGCCGGGAGACGGCCCAGAAACAGCGCGCGCGAATTCACACGCGGCGCGCAGGGGCACGTGGTGGGGCCGCCTGCGGGCGCAGGCAGAGGCCGCAATCACATGAGTGAACGAATCTAATCGAACGCAGACACAGAATCTGAGGCCGCGCCAGGTCGTATCTCGTAATGGATTCGTGGAAGAACGGTCGTAACCGCCTTGCACCGCCCGTGGGCCCGGTGCCTGCCGTCGGGATCGTGGGATGTCGGCGGATTCTGCGGTCCGGTGGTTGCCGGATTTGAATTGGATAAAAAACCATGTGGGCGGGCAGGTCGCCGTATGCCTGTAAGGTCATTTAATCGGGGACCACAACCACCATCATCGAGTAATTTTACCGCCCAGATTCGGCCTAACGTGTCAGCAGAATCTTGACGGTTTAGTAGTCGTTTGCTTCCGTTAGATGTCGTTAGTTAATCAAGCGGCAAAAATAGCAGTTAATTTAACCCGACCAACTTTGCCGGCCGTTAGATGAATGACCACTGATCAAAATCAATGCAAAAGGAATGAAAAACAATGCATACAAAGTGCAGCAATCAATTTGCGAGTAAGCGAACGCATGCCAAACAGGGTATGAATTGGTGACCAAGACAAATCATGAAACGAATAAGATAACGTTGGCCCAGAGGCAAGGTATGGAGGACGACCCAGCTTGATGTTTCATCACGCACCCACATGACTTGAGCCAAATTGGTACGACCTATGATCTGACAAGACTGTGTGTAGGGATTACATGCATGAACACATGAATCCTTTCACATGCGTCCTTTTTTTCCTATTGAACTCTCCTATCCTTTTTTTCCCTAATTACACACTTTGGGAAAGCAGTTGGGTTTAGTTCAGGTGACTACTAGGTCAATTGTACGAATACTATAGCACTTGATGCAATGATAAAAGAGGACCCATTAAATAATGAAGATAATAATTAATATGAATGTCAAAGTTAAGAAGGTCAATGGTAAATGATCAAACGTTGAGGGACTAAGTGGATCTCTCCAATAGTGGTTGATCGGGTATATATTGTCCGATCAGTAAAGGACTGATCTAAGCAAAGCGCCCGTTTAGCAAAAATCATCACACGATCGTCACAAAGCAGAGAAGTGTGTGTATGACCGAAGCGTTAGTCCGGTCTGGCGGAAACAAACTATCGCGACTTGTCGTCATGCGGAAGAGCAACCGAATCCGACCGAGCGGAGGAGTACTCAGTCGAGGGGTTATCCCGCTCGGCCGAGCAGATGGATCACTGACGTATCCTTCGGGGAGATAGCACCACTAACACAAGATATGATTAACTAGCGGATCATACGACGAAAGCTTCTACTGTCTTATCAGGGATATGCATGCCCTGTTAAGGTATGGTGTCAGAAGCACTTTCCTGACATGTTCTTTCATAGGACAAATTGAAGAATGTGTCCACTATCAATTGGAGAACGTGCCCACGTCTCAAGAGAAGTGCGCACATCGTACACCATGACACTATATAAATGGGTTCATACATCGACGGAGGTACACGTTATTCACTATTCACACTTGTGTCTACTGTTGCCTCATCTGTTTCATCTTTCCGGTGACTGACTTGAGCATCAGAGGGTCAACACCGGTGACTCCTTCCCTGGCTCGGTACTGACGTTTCTTGTGTTGCAGAGGAGCGGAATCTATATCCAGTCAACGCTGTAGCCACATCCCCAGCTTGCCATCTCCACGATTTTCGGACAGGATCATATTGGCGCCGTCTGTGGGAACGTAGCTTGCATCTGAAATGCGAAGATGGAGGATACTGGATGACTCGCTACGATGACTTTAATAAAGGAGGAGCTGGATATGCTGATACAAGCCTGAACGACAAACATAATAGAGTAACAACAACAGGTGTTGGCCGATCGCTAGGTACAGGAGCCTGCAGCCTCAATAGTGGGTCATCAAGCCGGATATGGAGATCGAGTGGAGCATGTACCCGTTCAGGGACAGAGTAAGAAACCGACCGACATATATGGAGATGCGCCTAACGTGTTGATCCCCTTCCATCGAGCACTTTTGCACACTCCATATGAGGAGCTAAACCAAGTGGATAAGGAACGAGGATCCTCCTCGGACGATGCGCCCATTCAGGACGTGCGTAAAGGGAAAGCACTAAGGAATGATGATTTGCCCAAGGGGATCAATCAACAGTTCTCTCAGGGAATCTTGGATGACCCTCTGCTAAAGCACTACACCCAGTTGACGATCGGCGAGTACAATGGAATGATCGATCCGGACGACCATCTGGCCCAGTTTAATAACACGATCACACTTCATCAGTACAACGATGGGGTGAAATGTTGGGTCTTCCTCATGACCTTCTCCGGATCGACGCAACGCTGGTTCAGGAGATTGCTGAATGGATCAATCCATAGCTTCAAAGACTTCCAAGAGGTATTCTTACATCACTTCGCCAGCAGCCGCGGCTACCAGAAGACGAGCGTTAACCTGTTTTCCTTGAAGCAAGGGCCCAAGGAGGCATTGAGGGCTTACATCAAGTGTTTCAACCAGGTGGCCATCGATACTCCATTAGTCTCCTCGGAAATATTGGTGAATGCCTTCACCCAGGGGTTCACTGAAGGAGAGTTCTTCTGCTCACTCATCCGAAGGTCGCTGAAGGACTTCGACCACCTGCTCAGGAGTGCCTTCGTGGAGTTCCAGAAATTCCTCCTAGAGCTCTTTGGCGGAGTTGTAACTACCGATTTGATTAACCTTCTGGGGTGGAAGGGCGCTCAACAGATGAAATTCTGCTTTACCATTCACCATGAAATCAGCTTGTTCTTTCTTCATCCATAAACATTCTTCCTTTATAGCTCCATGTTGGTCCTTGGGGGCTATAAAACCATATTTTATGATTAACAAAATCTCAAAATCCATTTTAAAAAATACCTCCATCCAACATTTCCATTGTACGAAGTCTCCCTCGAACTTTGGTGAATGAATGCTTGCACCGGCCATTGCCTTGTTTCTTTAGTTGGCAGTTAGTCCTTCTGAGGCGTCCTCGCTCTGATACCACTTGTTAGGACCCTTGGTGGGCTGCTAGAGGGAGGTGAATAGCCCTGCAAAGAAAAACAACCTTCCTCGGATGTTATAGCTTAATTAAACACTTGCATGACATAAATTAAGTAAATAAGGAAAAGAAGAGGCACGAAAGAGTTACTTGGTTACAACCAGGAAGGTTGTTAATCCAAGGAAATTAAAAAGCGCACTGAATTCTTCTTCAGGTGAAGAAGCCTCTTTACAGCAATAACAACACTCAAAAATCAAAGCTAGACAGAAGAAGTTGTTTACAAAGTGTTTTATTTCAGCTTCAGGGACCAGGGCTGTATTTATAACCCTGGTTGGAGTGTCACTACAAAAAAAACACCCATATAGGAGCAGTTTTTTTTACTTTCAAAAGCGGTTTTCAAGCGCTCCTACACTTTTACCAACGGTTGCAAAATTGCTCTTCTTGTTGCCTTCCTTATATCCTATAGTAGCGATTTTTGTAACCGTTGGTACAAGTTGAAAAACTGCTCCTATTATTCTATGTAGGTACAGTTTGAAACCAATCTTACACGTGCATGTAACAATGGTTTCAAACCGCTTCTATAGGTATAAATCCAGGAGCAGTTTAAACCGCTCTACAACCCTTTAGGTGTAAGAACAATTTTAAACTGCTCCTGCATGCCATGAATATAAGAGTGATTTTAAAACACTATTGATGCTAGAAATTTAGGAGTGGTCCAAACCACTTCTAAATGTCATGGGTATAGAAGCACTTCAAAATATTGTTAAAGCTAGAAATATAGGAGTGTTTTTACAATATATGAGCAAATTCAAACCACTTCTAAATGTCATGGATAAAAGGGCATTTTAAAAAACTTTAAGAGCTCTACAAACCACTCTTGAACCGTGCTCTTATATGTCACGAAAATAAGAGTAATTTCAAAATTGATGTTAGAAATTTTAGATTTGTTTCAAACTATGCTTAAAAGTACAATCTATTGATTTATTAAAAGTGATCTAAATAATTTTATAGATTAAGCTACCTAATCAATTATGTAAATCAAAATTATCATGTTAATTGTGCCTAATGATGAATAAATCAACATGATTTGAGATTAGATACTTGCGAATACTAAATTAAAAGATGTTTTTAATTACAACTCTAAAGATTCTTTTACAATCAAAACATGAAGATTAACAAAAAAATCCTAGAATTCTTGTGAGGATGATCTGATCTCCGGCTTACTCTTCCCTCTGCCTTGCTTCTTGGGCAGTAAAGCCCGATGGATGTTGGGCATGACCCACCATTGGAAATCGTCGCACACACTAGGAGCTTGCCAAGCTCCTCATCATTCTTCATGAGCAATTGAATGTGCCTTAGGATGATGCACCATTTCTGGCCAACTCCAGCACCTTGAACAATAAAGAAATATAAATTTAGGTAGAAAAGGGGATCTCTAGTGAAAGAACAAAACAACGAAGTGATTTACTTCAACATCTATGTACTAGAGGCGTGTAGAGAGAGACCGGTGCACTAGAACCAACACGCTGAGAGTATCGATCGACCCTAAGGTAACGAGCGATGCACCCCACCGGGAACTGGAGATCAAGCTTCTATGACCAAGAAACAACCTTCGCCCCCTTGGCCTTGCTATGGCCACTCTTTGTCGTCATCACCCCCCACCGCCATCGAACTCATCGTAAGAGATAGAAGCTATTCGACGGACAAAAAATAGCAGCAACGATGGATGCTAGATGTGTAGGATTTGCGCATGATTTTATTGAATGAGTCATCACTCGGATTGCCAGCGCGGAACAGCTTTCACATGGTTATAATCCCCCTTTTCAATTAAGCAAAACATGCTCCCCAAATCCTCTAGTATCAATAATATTGAATAAATGGCAATAGCACGATGTAGTCAATCTCATTGGGTTTTTTCACTTTTATTTTTACACATTTTTATTTTTATTTTTATTTTAATATTTTTTACACGTATTTCCTTTTTTATTATTTACACTGTTTTACTTTTTTTTTTAAAAATTTTTACACGATATTCCTTTTTTATTTGTTAACATTTTTCCTATTTTTAATTTTTACACATTTTTCCTTTTTTATTTTTAAATATATTTTTTTATTGTTTACACGATTTTCCTTTTTAATTTTTTACACTCATTTCCTCACATTTTTTTTTTTTTATTTTTTACACGTTTTCTTGTTTAATTTTTTACAAGTTTTTTATATTATTTATTTATCTACTAGTATAATTTAGATGTGTGCAGTTTGAAGCATGTGTCATTTGCAAATCAATTCTTACTCATTAGAAAAAAAAAATAGATATGCTACCTTAGCGGCCCTCTTGTGTTGGCCCCACTGGACATAAATGAAGGTAAATACAAGTATACAGATGTTAGACGTATGATGGGGTGACCACAGGTCGTCAGTTCCTAGTAATTGACTGCTGACCATTATGTTAGAGATGTCATGCGTCCACCATTTATATTATACCCTAAGGGCATTACCCATTAGAGAAGAGAATATAAGTGGTTTATGGTCGCACTAATTCTTACCCATTAGAAGAGAGAATAGTTTATAGCAGCACTTTACCTTGGGATAGAAACAATGAGCAGTAATTGTTGAATAAGTGTGAAGAAGCTCTGGAATAGAAGAATATTGCTAATCCAAGACTATAAAAAGTTCACTATGAAGATCTCCTTCGGACAGAGTAGCCTCTTACAATAATGACAACTCACAAATAAAGTAGTAAACCAATAAATAGATTCATATATAAGTGATTCTGAACTACTAAAATCAGTGCTGCATTTATAGCCCTACTTCGTGCACCTGGAAGGGTTTTAGGCGTCTGGGTGTGGATAAAATTTTATCTACGTCACAATGGAATGCAACAGAAGAAGATAGAATTTTCTAGACGAAGCGCCCCCAAGGGCTCCCAGGGGATTCGGACGCCCGAACCGTGTTGATACTGTCCCTTGGACGAAGCGCCCAGGGGATCCGAGCACCTGGAAGGTTCGAGCGCTTGGACCAAGTCCAGGCACCCCGAATAGTCAACTTCTTATTGATTGTCCGATTTCTCCCTATTTCAGCTCCGTTCGCTTGAGTGATTTTGGTCATCCGGAATACGGCTCACCCGATCTCATTTTCTGGCATTCTCCTTAAGCAAGCTTCTACTTCGGCTTCTTGTCCCTCGAAAATGCTGCCCGCTTCCTTCTCGTCCGCCAGCGTACTCTTCCGCAACTCCTCGTTCCTCGGACGTATTGAGCCCGTCGACTCGTTGTCATGTCATCCTTCTAGCTAGCTACGTCTTTCGCTCGTCTTTCTGTGCTCCTAAGTTCTTACACACTTAGACACAAGACATCAAACAAACATAAGACCTAACTTAACTCGATTGACTACATCAAAACTACTCGAGGAACTAAAATCTCCCCCCTTTTAATGTGCATCAACCTAAGTTAGAGTTAGGGTAATAAAAACATAAAGGTAATAAAATAACAGCTAAAACTAGAATTTTCAATTTATAAAATTAACCTCCCCCTAGACTTAAACTCTCATTTCTCATTCTCCCCCTTTGATCACAGCAAAAATAAAATCAGGAAAAAATAACGTTAGAAAAAAAATTGTAGCTTTTTCTAAGGGTTAAGGAAATAGAAGTCAAGGGAAAAAAACTTTTACAAAATAATTTTCTAACAAATCTGAATTTTTCAAGATTTAAGAATCATATTTGTAAAATTATTTTGTGTAAAATCATAATTTTTGCAAGTTAAATTTTGAAATTAGATTTTCATACAAATAAATTTTCAAAATTTTTCTAAGTATTGAGAATAGAATGTATAACAATTGAAATTTTAATTTTTCAAAGATAAGTTTTCAATATTTTTTAGCTTTAAAAATAAGGTTTTCGATAATTAATTCATAGAAAATTTATTGTTTATCAAAAATTTATAAAAAAAATATTTTCAATAGAATTTCAAGGGATCTATCACTATAATAAATTGAATAAGAATTTTGAAAGAAGGATTGTATGAAAAATATTTAAAATAGATATGATTCCAAAAATAAATATTAAAAATAGTTTTATTAATCTAAAAATCATGCTAATTTTTCTCGTTATTCAAAATATAGTGATAATTCTCTAAAAAATTAGGTTTGTCAAAATACATATCCAAAATATTTTAATTTTAAATTATGGCTTTTTAATAAAAAAATTATAAAATAATTTTTAATTGAATAAAATTATTAAAAATTTAATACTAAGAGATTTTTCATTCTAGCAATAGAAGAAAAAATGTCAAAGATAAATATTAACAGTAAGCATATAAAATTAATTTTGAAAGTGAAATTCATATTTCTAAACATAAAACATGCATAATCATTTATTTTAGACTAAGCAAGATTTAGGGACTCAAAATAAATTTTTACCTACTAGATTAACAAGAAATTTCTTGGGTATATATTTTTATGATAATTTTTTAATTTGACCCTTAGGATATTTAAGATACCAATTTATACTTTTATAATTTTTTTCAGGTATTTTGATTATAACATGCAAAGTGTCTTGATTTTTCAATTTGGTCCTTCAATTTTTTCATTTTCATCTTTTAGTTTATCATGCATTTCTAAGGGGCATGTACTTGATAAGATTAGTTTTAATTCAAAAACTTTCTTTTTTATTATTTTTTTAATTTGAGCTTATATAATGATCTAGTCATAGATTTAATACTTGAATATAACTAGTCAGGAGGTAGTAAACATCACTCACTTACCAGATCTGCTCTAAAGTTTGTTTCTTCCTCCTCGTTGTAGCTTTCTTCTGAGGAGCCTCCCCCTTCGTCTATACTTTCCTCCTCGTGACTTGCCATTAGTGTAAGTCCAGCATACTCCTCCAAATTAGATTCTGATGACGACTCATCCCAAGTTGCTTTCATATTTTTGTACTTTGTTATTGTACTTGGTCCTTTCTTGTTGTCCTTCTTCTTCATTTTTGAACAATCCTCCTTGATGTGTCCTTCTTCATTACAGTTATAACATCTTATCTTCCTTGCTCTTCTTTTCTTTTCTTGTACTTGATTACACTTATTAGTTTTAAAAAATTTCTTAAATTTTCTTACTATACATGTTGTTTCATCATCGTCGAGGGAAGTGTCAGCGTCTGATTTATCCTTCTTGGCTTTTAGAGCAATATTGTTTAATTTTTCTACTTCCTGAGAATCTACACAGTGAGACTCGTGAAGTTCAAAAGTTGAAAACAAAATTTCAAGAGTACTTACCTTGAGGTCCTTAGAGAAGTAGTAAACATCTACTAAGACTGACCACTCTTGTGTTCTCGAAAAAGCGTTAAGTGCGTACCTTAAAGAGTCACAATTTGTTACTTTTTCTCTGAGATTGTTGGGGTGATCAGATCTTTGATCCTTGCATGGAGCTGGCTACCTTCTCTCCTATGTTCATCCGGAGGTTCATCAGTTGGCTTCGGAGGATGTCCCGCTTTGCCGGTTTGGCTTCCAAAGTACCTTCGTGAAGTTTCAGGAATTTTTTTCCGAAACATCTTTGGTGGAGTCGTAACTTCTGATCCGACTGACCTCCTAGGATGGAAGAACACTAAGCAGATGAAACTCTACTTTTCCATTAGCCACGAAGTTGGCTTGCTTCTTCATCCATGTGTACTCTTGTCTTTCTCGGCTCAGTGCTGATCCGTAGGTGCTACAAAACAATATTTTATAATTAATAATATTTTAAAGTCGGTCTTGAAGAATACCTTCATGTGCTTTTTTAATGTTAAGAAATCTCCCTCAAATTTTGGTGGGTAGATGTTGGATCCGGTCGTCTCTTTTACTTCAGATGGTGGTTAGTCTTTCTAAAGCGAGCCTGGCTCTGATACCACTTGTTGAGACCCGTGCAGCCAGCAAGAGGGGGTGAATTGCCCTGAAGAAAAGAAAATAGACCTTTCTCGATTTTTTGAAATAATAAAACACTTGTATAAAAAAAAGATTGATAAACTAATTAATAAATAAAAAGAGGCACAACTATTTACTTAATTTATAATTAGAAGATTGCTAATCCAAGACTATGAAAAGCTCACTATGAAGATCTCCTTCGGGTAGAGTAGCATCTTACAACGATGACAACTTACAATCAAAGTAGTAGGACAGTAAATAGATTCATATACAAGTGATTCTGAACTATTGAAATCAGGGTTATATTTATAGTCATGCTCCGAGTGTCTCGGCGTGGATAAAATTTTATCCACATCGTAACGAAATGTAACAAGCGAAGATAGAATTTTTTGGTCCTGGCGCCCAGGCCGTGTTGATACGGTCCCCTTGGACTAAGCGCCCCGGGGCGCCCAGGGGATCCAAGCACCCAAATTGGGTTCGGGCGCCCGGACAATCTGGGTGCTTGGACTTGGTCCAAGAGCCCCGAACAATCAACATCTTGTTGACTATCTGATTTCTCTCTGTTCCGACTCTGTTCGCTTATGTGATTTCGGTCATCCAGAATAGGGTTCATCCGAACTCATTTTCCAACCTTCTCCTTAAGCAAGCTTCTACTTTGGCTTCTCATCCCTCGGAAACACCGCGCGCTTCCTCTTCGTCCACCAGCGTACTCTTTCACAGCTCCTCGTCCCTCGGACGCACCGAGCCTGTCGACTTTCTCCCATGTCGTTCTTCTAGCTAGCTACGTCTTTCGTTCGATTTCCTGTGCTCATAAGTTTCTACATACTTAGACACAAGGAATCAAACAAACACAAGACTTAACTTAACTTGGTTGATAACATTAAAATTATCTCGAGGTACTAACAGTGACAACCTAATTAGGTCAAGTTTGTTCCTTGATAAGTGAAGTATTTGACATATAACCAGTTCTAACTTTGCCATGTGCTCTAACACTTGTCCGTTGATCACTTTTGCATCTTTATTCCACCATATTTGATTTGTATGCCCTTTTTTAAAACATACAAATGTTTTCCAGATAATTTCATTTGTCCTCTTATTTTTCTTGCTATTGTTTATCCTTGCGCTAAATCTGGCTTCTCATGGATATCCATTATAGAATGAAAATGCATCCTCTATTAATAAGAATTTCATCCCAATTTTTGGCTTTCGATCATCTCTAACTTGGGAAATTATAGCTGCTCCTCGCCGCCATTTTCTTCCATTGCTAGGGAGTGTTAGATTCTGTAATTTTATGAAGTTCTCAGCTAGATCTTGTTGTGGCATAGAGTTAAGCTTGTTAAGAAGAATAGAGGTTCTGGATTACCAATATGCTCTGGATTGCAAATGGACATTATAGTTAGCACGTTGTAATAGCTACGGTATCGTAGTCGCTACAAAATTCTTATTTAGGGTTTAGAACGTTGTAGCGGCTATGGTACCATAGTTGCTACAATGTTCTTATTTAGGGTTTAGAACGTTATAGTAGCTATGGAACTGTAGCTGCTACAACGTTCTTATTTAGGATTTAGAACGTTATAGTAGCTATGGAACTGTAGCTGCTACAACGTTCTTATTTAGGATTTAGAACGTTGTAGTGGCTACGGTACCATAGCTGTTACAATATTCCTATTTAGGATTTAGAACGTTGTAGTAGCTATGAAACCGTAACTGCTATAATTTTCTTATTTAGGATTTAGAACGTTGTGACGGCTACGATTCTGTAGCTTCCGTAGTTGCTTCAACGTTGAATCCGACCATAACAATGAGATTCGGGTGAAGGAGGAAGATGTAAAAACCCCTTCGAATGAGAACTGAACTGACATATAAATCTAAATCTTAAATAATAAAACAAGGAAGTAATCTAAATCTTAAATAATAAAACAAGGAGGTAGTGAAGAGTTAAAGGAATATAGGCGCATACATGGACATTGTAGATGAACGACCATAGGCAGGTGAGGTGAGGTGGCACCGAGGGAGTTGATCGGCAAAGATGATGAGGAACGCGGAGTCGAGGAATTCGAAAGGGAGTTTTGAGAGAGAAAGATGAAATTAGAAAGATGTATCTTTTTAATTCTAATGGTATAACTTATACGGTTCAATTGCTACAGTTGAAATTTTTTTTTGAAAAAAAAAAAAGTGACGAGCATTGTTTTATATATATATATATATATATATATATTTATATAAATGATGGGATCCACTATATATATATACTCTAATTACGACTTGCCTGATCAACCTTCGATATCAAAACCTTGCTCTATGAAACGATCATATCAATGCAATAACTCCTCTTAATTGTCACATTTAGATGATGCTCTTCGTTGCTATATATCGACTAGGGGTCGATGTAACTAATTAATTAGGACAGCACAGAGAAGCCATGTGGGGAGGAGGAGACAGCAATTAATTGATGATATAATGGGAGGGTAAATGCTCGTTGAATATCCACAAACAACTTAAAACTTCAATTTTTTCTTTTAAAAAAAAAACTTAAAACTTCAAAGGAGTGGTGGGTGGAGGCATTTGCGTCGGATCGTAAACAAGTTAATTTTCTTCTCGTTTATTAATATTTCTGAATTAACGACTTACATGGAGGCCCATTTAATAGTTGATTTAAAGGGTATTGGGCTCAAATTTGAGCTGATTCAATCCAAGGCAGGTCGGGCCATTAGTGCTTCAATAAGATAATATTAGGTCAGGTATTTTGAATATATATACTAATTTTTGATATGGTTAAAAGGTACAAAATACCAGGAAAAACAAAAACTAGTTGATTAATAAAATTTAAAAATAATATCTACTTTCTCTACCGAACATTACCAATACCAGAGTGTGAAACAGACAGAGCTGGGAATCAAATCTGGAGCCTAACTCGAAGAATTGACAATTCGTTTATAAATGGAATACTTTATTCAACTAAGTAGCTTAAGGCCGCGCCATGTGTCAACGCGATTTTGGCTTCGAGACAGCCAAACCACCAAATCCAAATCCACTATTTCGACTATAAAACAAAATCACTCGATACAATTTTCATTTTAATTCCTCGACCAGAGTTTAAAGTCGAACCGAAAGTGATCGGCTTTCGGTTACCCATTGATCGGTCTTGCCGTCTTCGCACGTGTTGGCTCGGCTATTAATTCCCGAACAGCGCACTTGTTTGGGCGACACGTCATTCTATTTTGAGCTTAATCATTTTGGTTTGGGCCTCGCTTGCACTTTCTTATTTGGTCAACTGTTTCGTCCATTTCTTTGTTTGTGACACCACAACTGCCACTGTCGATCTTTCTTTGTTTATTTATTTTTTTTTTTTTTGCAATTATACTTTCCGATAAAGAGTCACGATAATTTAAAAAAAAAAAACAACTAATTGCTCAAATATTTCTGACAATAGAAAGGGCAACGATAGAAATAAGCTTGCGTGATTGCGAGACAAAACTAGGAATTTTATATTGAGGTGAAAGATGTGTGTTTAGTTGAGGGGAGTATATCGTTGCCTCTTATTTGCCCATCTATTTCTATACCCTGTATCTCTCATAATTGGACGTTAATGTGAATTTTATTCTGTCATGAACAAAAGAGGAACTTACAAATTTTATAGAAAAAATAAATCTATAATTTATCCTTATAATAAATTTTTAACATTCTTATACCTAGTACTTCATAAGTACGATGTCATACGTTAGAAATTTCAATAATTGATAATTATTTAAATTTAGGTTAATATGTTGGATCTAACTTAAATTATAAGTTTGTAAGATAAGAGAAGTCCAAGAAAATTGATGATCGAATTCTTGGCAAGAAAAAGTTCTTGCAGATCGGAAGATCGAATGTAAGGTAAGAAAAGTTCAAAAAGGTTGATGATCGAATTTTTGACAAGAAGAAGTCCTTGTAGGTCGGAAGACTGGATGCAAGGTAAGAGAAGTCCAAGAAAATCGAGAATCGGATTCTTAGTAAAAAGTGGGAACTAGAGCAAATCGTGAGATCAGATATTAAGGTAGATGAAGACTCGAAGATGAGGAAGCTTCATGCACAAAGTCCAAGGAACAAGAGGTTCATCTGACATGAGGTAATTGTATTGGGAGATTGTTGGTACAATTGTCATTAGGTCAAGGTTGATCATTTTGACTAAACTCGAGTGAATTCGAGTTTAAGTTTCGATATTTAGACAATATATTAGAAGAGGAGGTCAAGTAGGTTGAAGTTGAACGGATACTTGACTGAGAAGTCCTAATGAGAAGTTAGGCAAAGATAAGTCTTAATTATAGTTAGGCAAAGGAAAGTCCAACTGGGTCAAGAAGGACCACATATTAGCAAAGGAAAATCCTAACTAATATTAGGCGGGGTGGAAGTTTACCGAGTGATTAGTCCTTGTAGGATCGTTGCGCTAGAGGGGGTGAATAGCACTCATGGCTTTTCACGTTCGTTTAAAACTCGGAGTAAAACGCAGCAGAATAAATAAAGAACGGAAGTAAAAAAAAAAACAACGCTAACAAGTTTATTTTTACTTGGTTCAAAACCTTTGATGACTCTTACTTCAAGACCCGCGATCGTCGATCACTTTCATTAGACAATCATGAATAGCTCGAACGAGATTACAAATTTGAAGTACAATAGCTATAAAATAAAGTTACTAACAACCAGGAGAATTAGCAGAGATTCGATCATCGGTTGTCAGCGCAGTGTTTCAGTGTCGTAGAGTCATTTACGAAGCAACGCGCAAGAGCAAAAGTTGTTCAAATTGTTGTGTTGTAGTTGTTGGTCGAACCCTCTTTTTATAGTCTCATCCGAGTGTCTGGATCCCTCTCCGGGCGCCCCCACTGGGCTGATGTGGTTGTATCTCGTCGAAACTTCATCCTAGAAGTTTATCTATGTCTGGGCACCCGGACCACCTTCGGGCGTCTGGAACGCTGACATGGGTCAGTCAATCGACACGCTCCAACTCAGCATGAAGATAAATTTTTGTTGGTATGGGTGCCTAGAGCAACTCCGAGCACCTGGACAATCCAGGTGCCTCAATGGTGAAGGTAACCACCTGAGGCGCTCCCTCGTTGCCACTGACCTAGGTGCCTAGAGCAACTTCGAGCGCCTGGACATCCAGGCGCCCGGACGTCCAGGCGCACGGACAAGCTTCAAACACCTGGAGCCTTGTTTTCCAGCCATCTTTTGCTTTCAATCACCCGCACCACAAAGTTAGAAAGATAAGCAATAACATGTAAAGTAAAGTGAATTTTAATATCTGGTCCTAACTTTGAGTTTTGTTGAAACTCTAAGTCAGACTAATACCTACTGTTCCCTCTATGGAAAACGCGTCCTCACCTACTCCTCTTAAGAGAGATTACCTTTTATCAAATCAGTCTTCTAGATCGTCTAGACTTTTGCTCACCATCTGAGACCTCGGGACTTTCTACTAGACGTCTGATCCCTGACCCGTCTGATCCCTGACCCATCCAATCCCTGACCCTTCCAATCTTTCACCTAATGGTACCCCCAAGGTTATTTTGATGTGATCAAACAAGTTAAGTTAGGTCCTGTTGTGTTTAACCTTGTGTCTAAGTGTACAGGAACTAAGGAGCACAGGGCGTTGAGCAAATGATACAACTAGCGAGAAGGGCGACACTGTAACGACCCGCCTTCTACTAACTAAGCTGTAAGGCCGGACCGTCACATTATGCTGTGCTAAGCTATATCCATGACCATCACTAAGTCTAGGTGCGGAAGCTGTACTAATTAAAACTTTGCTAACTATTATCATTTCATGATTCTATATGGGATAAAGGGTGTAATCTAAACTATTCATATCATATATTACATTCCCCGTGGTCAAGGAACTGAATTAAGAGTTTCTTGCTGATATCAGGCCTCCCAATCGATCCACAGATCGATTGGAATGGCTTGATCGATCCATTGATTGATCCAGGTGGCTACTGTATGCGGAACTTAGGTTGGATCGATCCAGTGATCGATTCAGCACGCTACTGTGCTCGAGGCAATATTCTGGATCGATCGGCTGATCGATCCAAACTAGCCAATCGATCCAGTGATCGATCCCAGGGCCTTCTGTTCGCGACGGAAGGCATCCAGATCGATCGGCTGATCGATCCAGGAGCTTACTGTTCGCGGTACGAACTTCTCAATCGATCGGCTGATCGATTGAGAAGCCTCCAATCGATCGATCGATCGATTGGGGTTTCTGATTTCGTACAGAAGTCTGATTTTAGTACTGCTTCGTGCCTCAATCACACATACAAGTTCTAAAATGACTAGGACACAATCTAGCATCACATAACTAATGTTCTAAGCATGGTAAGGTGCATAATTTACTAGTTCATAGCATTTAACATACTGAAGTAAGGAAAGTAACAACTTAATAAAATGCTAAAGTTTCAGATTTATTTCTAGTTTCTTCAAGGTCTTGATTCCAAGTTCCATCCACACACATCTTCATCGCATTGCCCTCCAGCCTCCGCTAGTCCATCTTTCCTTTGCCTTTATCTACAGTATAAGGAAAGAGTATTTGTAAGCTTTATGCTTAGTAAGAAACCATCTACCTCACAAAACATGCATCCGATGCGAATTATGTTTTTAAAACATGCTATTTAAAATACATTATGAATATGCTAAGCATGGCATGGCATACAACACATAGAAGCAAAACTGATCATGACAATAAAGCTAATCATAACTATCACGTTGTATCAACAGAAAGCTAAATTGATACTAAAGCTGAGCTAAGCTAATACTAATCTGATGCTAAAGCTGAACTGAACTCACATGACTAATTTGTGATGGTTGAAAACTATATTCATAAGTAGATTAAAATAATAATCAAGCTGCTGTTTGGGTCCGGCAACTGTACTTGCTATGCGCGCATCCCTAACTAGACCCGGGTTTGCAAGTCCCGAATTTAGTAGGGTTACTAGGTTGTCTGAACCTAGGGACGACTGTGGGAGTCTAACCCAATGGATATCTAATCCAGTACAGTGCCACTGAAAAAGTAAAATACTGAACATAGCTAATTATTGCTTGTCTCGCTCTTTCTAGGTTATCTGAACCTAAAGGCGACTATGGGAGCCCACCCATTGGACATCTAGTCCTATAAGAGCTGTAGCAAGACTAAATAAGCTGTGAAAATGCTTCTATTGCATTTATCTAAGCTAATAAAATGCCTAAGTTGTATTTTAACTGCGCTAACAATTTATTCGAACACTTGGTATGCGCTAGTTCGCATCCTTTATGCTGAAAGTCTACATACTACTAAACTGAAGCTTAAAATTCATACGAAAACTACTTATACTGCAGGTGAGGGGTTTCTTACCTCCTGTTCGAATTTCCTTACAAATCTAATCGCTAGGCTTTCCGGAGGAGAGATCTCTTCGACGATCTACTCGCGTCTATGCGTTCCTCTCGCGGAGGGGAGCGTCCTCGTGTCGGAGTTGTCGCCGGTAAGTACTCCTATGGCCCTAGGGACGGAACCCTAGGTGTGCTTGTGGTTGGCGCCGAGAGAAGAAGGAGAAGAGGGAGGGGGCAGCGTGAGGTTAGGGTGAGGAGGAGAAAAGTTACGTTAAAAATAACTCTTCACTTATTAATTCCCTATTTATATTAAGTGGGTAATTTCGCCCAACTCTAATATAAATTTAATTGCCTCCCTTTTCTTTCAGCACGGCCCTGCTGGGTTCACTTGGTTACTGGAGTTCGCTATAAGTCGTAGGACCCAATAGGTCTCGGGTTCAATTCTCGCGTAGGCTATTTTCGTTCTCTATTTATTTTTGCTACTTCCGCTAATCTAAAAATTTCATAAAAATATCCTAAAATTCCAGAAAAATACTAGGATATTTCTAATAATTATTTTGAGAATTTTCGGGCGTTACAATCCCTCATACCTTATAAAAAGTTCATCCTCGAACTTAGAATAACTCTGGGTACTTCTGTCTCATACTGGCTTCTGTCTCCCAAGTTGCCTCTTCTGTTGTGTGATTTTGCCAAATGACTTTTACTAATGGTACCTCCTTATTCCGTAATTTCTTAACTGCTCGATCTACTATCTGAGTAGGCCGACTGTCATAGCTGAGGTCTTCGCGGACTTGTACCAGCTGGGGCTCAATCACCTGGGTGGCATATGGGATATGCTTCTTCAGCATAGAGACATGAAATACATTATGAATAGCAGACATTTCCTGGGGTAGCTCTAGCTCATATGTCACCTTGCCAACTCTCCTGCTGATAAGGTATGGTCCCACATATCTGGGACTTAGTTTGCCCTTCTCCCCAAAACGCATTACTCCCTTCATGGGAGCTACTCTGAGGAACACTGAATCCCCAACTGAAAACTCTAAGGGTCTGCGCCGTGTATCAGCATAGCTTTTCTAGCGGCTCTGAGCTGTCTCTATCCTCTGGCGGATCTGTTGTATAGTTGCTGTGGTATCTGCTACTAGATCTGTCTGAAGTTCTAGTTCTTTCTGTTCACCACTCTCATACCAACAGATTGGAGATCTATACCTCCGCCCATAGAGAGCCTCGTAAGGTGTCATGCCGATAGTGGCCTGATAGCTGTTGTTGTATGCAAATTCTGCTAAGCTCAGATATTTGCACCAACTTCCCTTGAAATCTAGGGCACATGCTCGGAGCATATCTTCGAGTACCTGATTGACTCGCTCCGTCTGACCATCTGTCTGAGGATGGAAAGTTGTGCTAAATTTTAACTTAGTGCCCAATGCTGACTGTACATACTCCCAGAAGTGTGATGTGAACCTACTGTCTCGGTCTGAAATAATGGTTCATGGGACTCCATGCAGTCTGACGATCTCCTTGAGATACAAATGAGCTAGCTGTTCCATGGAGTAGGATATCCTGATAGCTAAGAAGTGGGCTAATTTAGTCAATCTGTCGACTATTACCCAGATGGTATCAAAATCATTCGTGGTTCTGGGTAATCCCACTATGAAATCCATAGAAATGTCTTCCCACTTCCATTCTGGGATATGAATAGGCTGCAAAACTCCTCCTGGTCTCTGATGTTCTGCCTTAACCCTCTGGCAAGTCAGACAGGTGCTAACGTATCTAGCGATGTCTCTTTTCATCCCAGGCCACAAAAAACGTTTCTTTAGGTCCTGATACATCTTGGTGAAGCCTGGATGCATCGCATAAGGAGTCCTGTGAGCCTCATCTAAAATCTTCCTCTTTAGTTCCTCCTGATCTGGAACACAGAGTCTGTCACCGAAATACACTGCTCCACTGTTAGCCATTCTGAACTCTCCACTTTCTGGTTCTGCTATCCCTTGCTTGATTTTCTGAATTTCAGGATCCTGTTCCTGAGCTGCCTGGATATCACCAAGTAGGGTAGATGCTAAGGTCATAGTAGAGAGCTGTCCCACTATAAGTTCGAGACCGAAATTTGTGATCTCCTTCTGTAGGGGTGGTGACATGACTGCTAGCGATAATAAGGTAGCACTGGACTTTCTGCTAAGTGCATCTGCTACCCTATTGGTTTTCCCTGGGTGGTAGAGGATGTCTATATCGTAGTCTTTGACCAGCTCCAACCATCTGCGCTGCCGCATATTCAGATCCTTCTGAGTGAAGAAGTACTTCAAACTCTGATGATCTGTATACACTCTACACTGAGCTCCATACAAGTAATGTCTCCAAATTTTGAGGGCGAACACCACTGCTGCAAGCTCAAGGTCATGAGTGGGGTAATTCCTCTCATACTCCTTGAGTTATCTGGAGGCGTAGGCAATTACCTTGCCATCTTGCATCAGCACTGCTCCTAGTCCCAACTTAGAGGCATCACTATATATATCAAAGCTATCTGTGTTCTCTGGTAGAGTCAGAATAGGTGCACTGGTCAATCTCCTCTTTAGCTCGCTAAAGTTGTTCTCACAGTCCTCTGTCCACTGAAATTTTCTGTTCTTTCTGGTAAGAGCTGTCAGTGGGGAGGCTATCCTGGAGAAGTCCTCTACGAATTTTTTGTAATAACCTGCTAATCCCAGAAAGCTTCTGATCTCACTGGCGTTCCTGGGTCTTTTCCAGTTACTCACGGCTTCTATCTTACTGGGGTCTACCATGATACCATCCTTTGAGATGATGTGACCCAGGAAGGACATCTGATCCAACCAAAATTCACATTTTGTGAACTTGGCGTACAACTGGTTCTGCTGGAGGGTCTGCAGTACTATTTTCAGGTGATCTGCGTGTTCTTCCTGAGTTCCTGAATAGATAAGGATGTCATCGATGAATACGATAATGAACTTATCTAAGTATTCTCTGAATACTCAGTTCATGAGGTCCATGAAAGTAGCTGGAGCATTTGTCACACCAAAGGGCATGACTATGAACTCGTAATGTCCGTATTTAGTCCTGAATGTTGTCTTGGGTATATCCCCTTCTTTAACTTTCACCTGATGATAACTTGATCTGAGGTCTATCTTAGAGAACACTGCTGCTCCCTTTAGCTGATCAAACAGGTCATCTATGTTAGGATCTCTTCGTACGGCTAGAGAGGGGGGTGTGAATAGCTGACCCCAATTGCTCGCGTTTCTTTCTACAAACTAGGGTTAGCGCAGCGGAAACTAAATGCAGAAAGAAAACAGGAGAAGAAATCAAACCTTAACGCAAGGATGTAACGAGGTTCGGAGATGATACTCCTACTCCTCGGCGTGTCCGTAAGGTGGACGAGCCCTATCAATCCGTCGGTGGATGAGTCCCCGGAGAACCGGCTAATATCAACTCCTTGTGGGTGGAGAAACCTCGCCACAATCACTTGCAACAGCAAGCTAAGAGTACAAGAGAATAGCAAGAACAAAATACAACAGGAATGTAAACACAGTAGCTTGCCTTCTCGTCGACTGGGGTCCCGGATGAAGTAGCAGCTTCACGGACAGATGCAACAAGCAACTCAGCAGCAGCTGATCCAGTTGTGGAATGAAGCTCACGCGAAGCTTCGACAAGGAGGAGCTCAACAAAGCTCAAGCACAACAGCACTTCGCAACAGGAAGGAAGAAGAAGAAGTTATCGTGCAGCAGCAGCCCTCCTTTTATACCGCGAAGAAGACAGCGAAGAAACTAGCCGCTGCGTCGCAGCTAGAACCGATCGGTCTACGGACCGATCAGGCCGATCGGTCCCCGACCGATCGGTTAGTGCACGTAACCTTGCGTACTTCGATGCGTGGACCGATCAGGCTCCGATATCGTCTCTGATCGGTCCCCCGATCGGGACATCTTTGATCGATGCCCGTGGACCGATCACCGCTTCTTTCGCCTCTGTTACTGGCGATCGGTCACCGATCGATCAATAACCGAACAGAGAGTTTCGGTATCTGATCGGTCACCAGACCGATCAGAGCAAACAAGGTATCACTGGATCGGTCTGGTGACCGATCCAGAGCTTGGTTTTTGCCCAAACCAAGTTCCAAGACTTCCAAACCAATATCCGGTCAACCTTGACCTATTGGTACTTCATCCCAAGCATCTGGTCACTCCCTTGACCTGCTAGAACTCCCTGCCAAGTGTCCGGTCAATCCCTTTGACCTACTTGGACTTTCCAACACCAGAAGTCCGATCATCCCTGATCCATCTGGATTTTCCCTTGCCTGGCTTCACTCACCAGGACTTTCACCTGGCTTCACTCACCAGGATTTCCACACTGCCTAACATCCCAGTTAGGACTTTCTCACTGCCTGGCTTCACTCACCAGGACTTTCCACACTGCCTAACATCCCAGTTAGGACTTTCTCATTCACCTAGCTTCACTCACTAGGATTTTCACCTGGCTTCACTCACCAGGATTTTCCCGAATGCCTGGCTTCACTCACCAGGACTTCCACCTTCACCTAGCTTCACTCACTAGGATTTTTCCCCCCGTGCCAAACTCCCTGTTTGGACTTTCCCCGTGCCAAGTCTCCATACTTGGACTTTTCCAGTGCCAAGTCTCCATACTTGGACTTTTCGCGTGCCAAGCTCCCTGCTTGGACTTTTCCGTGCCAAGTCTTCATACTTGGACTTTTCCCGAATCAGGTCAACCAGGTCAACCTTGACCTACGGTTGCACCAATAATCTCCCAAACATCTATTCTTGTCCCACATCAAGAATAGAACTCTCTCACGAGTGTCAAACATCAACATGCAACACAACTAGGTCCGACAATCTTCCCAAGTCAAACATCAAAATACAACTCGAGTCACGTCAACTCGAGTCGGGTCAACCAGGTCAACCTTGACCTAAGGTTGCACCAACAATCTATTCTGGGAAGGGGATACCTGTTCTTGATAGTGACTTGGTTCAGCGCTCGGTAGTCTATACACAGGCGCATGCTCCCGTCCTTCTTGTTCACGAACAACACAGGCGCTCCCCATGGTGAGTGATTAGGGCGTATGAAGCCTTTGTCAAGCAGCTCCTGTAATTGCTCATGAAGTTCCTTCAGTTCTGCTGGAGCCATGCGGTACGGCGCTTTGGAGATAGGATTTGTACCGGGAATGAGTTCTATCTCAAATTCAATCTCCCTGTCTGGTGCTAGGCCTGGTAACTCTTCAGGGAAGACTGCTGGGTAGTCACATACGACTCGGACCTCTGCTAGCTGTCGGTCCTTGTCCTGACTAGTACTGACTACGTGTGTTAAAAATCCCATACATCCTGAATCCATTAATCTCTGTGCTTTCATAGCTGAGAGAAACTTTTTGGCCTTTCTCTTGGGTTCTCCGATGAACTCGAACTGTGCTTCTGCTTCAGGTTGGAATACGACTTCTATTTACGGCACTCGATGGAAGCACCGTATCTGATCAAGAATTCCATTCCGAAGATGACATCGTAGTCAGTCATATTTAGCACTATCAGATCACAAAAGAGTTCTCTGTCTGCTATAATGACTGGCACTGCTCTGAGCCAGTGTGTGGATACCATAATTTCTCCTGAAGGCAATGTCGTCAGAAACTGACTACTGAGTACCTCTGAAGGTATTGCTAACTTCTCGGCAAATACCCTGGATATATAAGAATGGGTTGCCCCAGTATCGAATAAGACAGTTGTACTTTGCTGTAAAATACTAATCTGACCTGTAACAACTGTCGAGGCATTTGCTACATCTTCTCTGGTGAGTGAGTAGATCCTCGCATTTGTCATAGCTGGAGGGGCTTCTAGTCTGCCCTGGCTGATGTGTGGACCATCTAGAGCGGCCTGCATCTGATATAACTGAGCTGGCTGGCCTCCATACTGAATCGGCTGGGGTAGAGGAAGACTAGTCTTGTTCGGGCACTGCTTAGCCATATGCCCTTCCTGTCCACACTCAAAGCATCCTCGTGTGCCCTTACGACAAACTCCAGGGTGAAATTTCCCACAAGTAGCACACTTTGGATAACTGAGCTGTTTGCTAGCTGGCCCTCCTTTTGGGTAACTCCCTGGTTTGCGCTTGTTGCTGGAGTTCCCTTTCGAGTTGGAGCTATGGCCCTGTTATTTCTGAGTGCCTGAGCCTCCTTTCCCTTTGGACTCTGAGAGGACTTGCTTCTGCTGCTTAATATTATTCTGGTAGTGCTCGGTGGTCAGAGCATTGCTGACTAGTTCTTCGGTGGTTTGCGGCCTATGAACGCCGCCAGCCACATTCATTGCTATTTCCGGCTTCAGCATCTTGAGCATCAACCGGACTCTTTCTTTTTCTGTGCTGACTAGTTTGGGGCATAGGCGAGCCAATCTGTTGAATTTCTTCACGGCTTCCTCAACTGATAGGTTGCCCTGACGAAACTCAGTGAACTCGTCGTAGTGGCGGTTTGTGACCCGCATGTGAAAGAACTCCTCGAAGAACTCTTTCTCGAAGTCAGCCCATGTCATCTGGTTTACTGGGCGCTTCGCTCTAATTCTCTCCCACCACATGCGTGCATCTCCTGTCAGACAGAAGGAGGCGCACTTCACCTTCTCATGTTCTGGCTAGTCCAGAAGCTTCATTGTACTCTCCAGTGTTTTGAACCAGGCTTGAGCATCCCATGGTTCACTGGTGCCTGAGAAATTCTCTGGCTTGACTCTCTGCCACTGGATCAAATAGGCTTCTCTTCTTACCTCTGTTGCTGGGGCTACTGGTGCTATAGGCTGGACTGGTGGAACCTCTAAGACTACTGGCGTTGCTAAGTTTGGTTCCGGGGTGACTGTGGGAGTATTCTGCTGATTAGCCTTTAAGATGGCTATTTCCTGCTGTTGTTCAACTAACTGCTGCTGTAACTGAGCCACTAATGATGTCAGGTCTGGGGAGGCACTGAACTGCCTGCCTCGTGCTGGGGCTCAGTGGCTGGTGTCCTTCTAGCTGAGCGTCCTCGTGTCATTTCTAGAGACATAGAGGACATACATAACTGATACAATCATAATTGCATATCTATGGTTATCATGTTAGGTACTATCATAAACAAGCATGCTTCGTTTATCTCTAACATGAAAACAAGAAATATAAACACAGTGAGAGATGTTCTTACTTGGAAGCTGCAGGTTCAATGCTGATGTGTGTGTAGGAAGTATGGAACCTGGCTCTGATACCACTTTGTAACGACCCGCCTTCTACTAACTAAGCTGTAAGGCCGGACCGTCACATTATGTTGTGCTAAGCTATATCCATGACCATCACTAAGTCTAGGTGCGGAAGCTGTACTAATTAAAACTTTGCTAACTATTATCATTTCATGATTCTATATGGGCTAAAGGGTGTAATCTAAACTATTCATATCATATATTACATTCCCCGTGGTCAAGGAACTGAATTAAGAGTTTCTTGCTGATATCAGGCCTCCTAATCGATCCACGGATCGATTGGAATGGCTTGATCGATCCATTGATCGATCCAGGTGGCTACTGTATGCGGAACATAGGTTGGATCGATCCAGTGATCGATTCAGCACGCTACTGTGCTCGGGGCAATATTCTGGATCGATCGGCTGATCGATCCAGACTGGCCAATAGATCCAGTGATCGATCCCAGGGCTTTCTGTTCCCGACGGAAGGCATCCGGATCGATCGGTTGATCGATCCAGGAGCTTACTGTTCGCGGTACGAACTTCTCAATCGATCGGCTGATCGATTGAGAAGCCTCCAATCGATCGACCGATCGATTGGGGTTTCTGATTTCGTACAGAAGTCTGATTTCAGCACTGCTTCGTGCCTCAATCACACATACAAGTTCTAAAATGACTAGGACACAATCTAGCATCACATAACTAATGTTCTAAGCATGGTAAGGTGCATAATTTACTAGTTCATAGCATTTAACATACTGAAGTAAGGAAAGTAACAACTTAATAAAATGCTAAAGTTTCAGATTTATTTCTAGTTTCTCCAAGGTCTTGATTCCAAATTCCATCCACACACATCTTCATCGCATTGCCCTCCAGCCTCCACTAGTCCATCTTTCCTTTGCCTTTATTTGCAGTATAAGGAAAGAGTATCTGTAAGCTTTATGCTTAGTAAGAAACCATCTACCTCACAAAACATGCATTCGATGCGAATTATGTTTTTAAAACATGCTATTTGAAATACATTATGAATATGCTAAGCATGGCATGGCATACAACACATAGAAGCAAAACTGATCATGACAATAAAGCTAATCATAACTATCACGTTGTATCAACAGAAAGCTAAATTGATACTAAAGCTGAGCTAAGCTAATACTAATCTGATGCTAAAGCTGAACTGAACTCACATGACTAATTTGTGATGGTTGAAAACTATATTTATAAGTAGATTAAAATAATAATCAAGCTGCTGTTTGGGTCCGGCAACTGTACTTGCTATGCGCGCATCCCTAACTAGACCCGGGTTTGCAAGTCCCGAATTTAGTAGGGTTATTAGGTTATCTAAACCTAGGGACGACTGTGGGAGTCCAACCCAATGGATATCTAATCCAGTACAGTGCCACTGAAAAAGTAAAATACTGAACATAGCTAATTATTGCTTGTCTCGCTCTTTCTAGGTTATCTGAACCTAAAGCTAAGTTGTCTGAACCTAGAGGCGACTGTGGGAGCCCACCCATTGGACATCTAGTCCTATAAGAGCTGTAGCAAGACTAAATAAGCTGTGAAAATGCTTCTATTGCATTTATCTAAGCTAATAAAATGCCTAAGTTGCATTTTAACTGCGCTAACAATTTATTCGAACACTTGGTATGCGCTAGTTCGCATCCTTTGTGTTGAAAGTCTACATACTACTAAACTGAAGCTTAAAATGCATACGAAAACTACTTATACTGCAGGTGAGGGGTTTCTTACCTCCTGTTCGGATTTCCTTACAAATCTAATCGCTAGGCTTTCCGGAAGAGAGATCTCTTCGACAATCTACTCGCGTCTATGCGTTCCTCTCGCGGAGGGGAGCGTCCTCGTGTCGGAGTTGTCGCCGGTAAGTACTCCTATGGCCCTAGGGGCGGAACCCTAGGTGTGCTTGTGGTTGGCGCCGAGAGAAGAAGGAGAAGAGGGAGGGGGCGGCGTGAGGTTAGGGTGAGGAGGAGAAAAGTTACGTTAAAAATAACTCTTCACTTATTAATTCCCTATTTATATTAAGTGGGTAATTTCGCCCAACTCTAATATAAATTTAATTGCCTCCCTTTTCTTTCAGCACGGCCCTGCTGGGTTCACTTGGTTACTGGAGTTCTCTATAAGTCGTAGGACCCAATAGGTCTTAGGTTCAATTCCCGCGTAGGCTATTTTTGTTCTCTATTTATTTTTGCTACTTCCGCTAATCTAAAAATTTCATAAAAATATCCTAAAATTCCAGAAAAATTCTAGGATATTTCTAATAATTATTTTGAGAATTTTCGGGCGTTACAGACACGGGAGAGAGCCGACGGGCTCGGTGCATCTGAGGAACGAGATACTGCGAAAGTGTACGTGGACGGACGGGAAGGAGGCGCGCGGCGTTTCCGAGGGACGAGAAGCCGAAGTGGAAGGTTGCTTGAGAAGGCCGAAAGTTAGGTTCCGGTGAGCCCTATTCTGGATGACCGAAATCACCCAAGCGAGTGGAGTCGGAGCGGAAAAACCTAAACCGAAGCAAGGGGAGCCGAAGCTGGAGGCCCGATGTTGACTTTCTCTTCGGGGCGCCTGAAACCCAAGTTTTAGCCATTTTGATGTGGTCTTTGACCGTTGCGTCGGGGATAAGTTTTTATCTCACTCCAGGTACCCCGACCAAGGCTATAAATATAGCCTTGGTCCAAGAAGCTAAATAGAACAAACATCTTGAGAAACAACACTTGTACGCTTCTAGTTTTCGTTTAACTTCATCTTTTTGTACGATCATTACTGTAAAGAAGCTTTCTCTGCCTGAAGGAGATATTAGTGCACTCTAGTTTCTTGGATTAACAACCTCCCCGATTGTAACCAAGTAAAAACTTCTGTACCTTTGTCTTTTTGATTCCTTATTCATTTTTATGCAAGTATTTGTTTAAGTTAGTTGTCTGAGAAAGGTATTTTTATTTTTATTTGTGCAGGGGTAATTCACCCCCTCCAGTCGGCCGCCAAGGGTCCTAACAAGTGGTATCAGAGTCATGACGCTTCAGAAGGACTAACCGCCTAGCGAAGCACCGAATAGATGGTCGGATTGAGTATATATCCACCGAAGTTTGAGGGGGAGTTCGCGAGTTGAAAAAAGAGAATGCATGTATTTTTTAAAACCGATTTTGAATTACTTTTAATAATGAAGTTTGGTTTTGTAGCACCCGAAGGTAATGAAGAAAACCAGTGGACGAAGAAGGAGCAGGCCGACTACGTGGCAAATGACAAAGTAGAGTTCCATCTGCTGAGTGTCCTACCGCCACAAGAAGTCAACCGGATCGGCGTCTAAAACTCAGCAAAGAAACTTTAGGAGAAGTTCCTTGAGCTACACAAAGGGGCGCCCGAAGCCAAGCTCGCGAGACGAGACTTACTTTGTAACCAGCTCACCAACCTTCAATTTAAAGAAGACGAATCCATTGCACACCTTCACTCGAGGATTAAGGAGCTCATCACCAAACTTTTGAATCTCGAAGAAAAGGTAAGCAACCGAGATTTCCTAAAGTACGCTCTAAATGTTTTCCCCAGAAATACGAAATGACATCATTAGTAGATGTCTACTATATCTCTAAGGACTTAGAATCTGTTATCTTAGAAGAGTTATTTTCAACGTTTGAAGTCCATGAATCAAGATGTGCAGATTTAAAGAAGGAGCCAAAGCACAATATTGCCCTCAAGGAGAAGATGGATGAACAAGAGTCAGAATCTTCTTTCGACGACGAGGAAACGACGATGATGGTAAATCAATTTAAAAAATTATTTAAATCTAGAAAAACTAACCATCTATAGGGTAGAAAGAGAAGGAAAAATCAGATGCTACCACTGTAATGAAAAAGGGCATGTTAAAGACAACTGCCCTAAATTGAAGAACAAGGACAAAGGCAAGAACAAGAAGCCCGTCCAAACGAACAAACACAAAAACCTGAAGGTGACGTGGGATGAAACGTCGTCCGAATCAGAGATTGAGGGTTTCTCCAGACTCGCGTTAATGGCAAGCCATCAAGACGACGAAAATGAAGCAAGCTCGTCCAAAATGAGCATTGAGAGCATCGATGAAGGGGGAGCGACATCGAAAGAAAACAACACTTTAGGGGAGCTACGGATAATGGGATCGACAAGGTAAGTTAGGTACGATCTCTTCCTCCTGATAAGTCTTTTAAGTTTATAAAATATTTATCAAAGAATTGTTGCAAGCTAGAAAAAGAAATTAAAGAGTTAAAATTAATTCTAGCAAAATCTTATCCATTAGAAGAATTTGATAAAATTAAATTGGAAAATGACAATTTACAAAAAGAAATAAAAAACTTAAAAAATCATGCATGCTTGAATGTTAGAACTCAAAATTTAAATAGACTAAGCTGGCATCTTAGATTTCATAAGGGATAAATTAGAAAATTTTCAAAGAAATATGTTCCTAAAAAATTCTTAATTAATCCAGTTGGCTGGAACCTATATTGGGTTCCAAAGTCTTGTCTAACTTGAATTTTAATTAGACTTAGCACTTTCAGCGAGAAAATTAAACGTTTGAATTTCTTTAAGAGGTTATATCTAGAAAGTGGTTGTTGTTCCAATAACTAAGAAAGTCTAGTGTCTCGCCACAGCCTAGAAGTCAATTAATAAAATAAAATGTTTAATTAACTAACTCATAAAGCATTTAATTGTAACTAATGCTTAAAATAGTTAATCAATTTTTTTTTTAACTTAGATTTTTTTTAAAAAAAAAAACTTAAAGTTTTTTTAATTTTACCAAAATTATTTCTATAAAATTAGTTTTTGTAAACTTAGAAAATTATTGATATTTTTTATGATATCAAAAATAATTTTTTTTACTTAGAAAGTTTTTCTAAAATTATTGCAATTTTTTAAGTGCTATCAAAATTATTTTCCAAAATTTTCAAAAACTTGATAAGTTTTTCAATTTTTTTTAAAAAAAATTACTATTTTTTGAAAAAGTTATCCTTAGATTTTCGTTAGTATCCCATTTTTTTATGTGATCAAAGAGGGAAAATGAAAGATTAAGTCTAGGGGGAGGTAGTTTAACCTTTTTAAATTTTTTCACTTATAATTACAAATTTATTGCTTTTACTTTATGTTAATTTACCCTAACTTAACTTGGATTGCTCACATCAAAAAGAGGGAGATTGTTGGTACCTCAAGGTTATTTAATGTGATAAAAAAAGTTAAGTTAAGTCATGTTATATTTAACCTTGTGTCTAAGTGTACAGGAACTTAGGAGCACAGAACGTCGAGCAAAAGACGCAGCTAGCGAGAAGGATGACACAGGAGAGAGTCGATGGGCTCGGTGCATCTGAAGGAAGAGGTGCTGCGGAAGAGTACGCGGGCGGATGAGAAGGAGGCGCGCGGGGTTTCCGAGGGATGAGAAGCCGGAGCGGAAGGTTGCTCGAGAAGGTCGAAAGTTGGGTTCGGTTGAGCCCTATTCCGGATGGCCGAAATCACCCAAGCGAGCGGAGTCTGAGCGGAAAAACCCGGACCGAAGCAAGCGGAGCCGAAACTAGAGGCCCAGAGAGAAAGTTAACAAAATGTCGACTTTCCCCCTTCAGGGTGCCCGGAATGATTTCGGACATCCGAAGCAGTCCAAGCGCCTGAAACCCAAGTTTTAGTCATTTCAACGTGGTCTTTGACCATTGTATCGTGGATAAGCTTTTATCTCACTCCAAGCGCCTGGAACCCTTCCAAGCGCCCCAACCAAGGCTATAAATACAGTCTTGGACCAGGAAGCTAAACAGAACAAGCATCTTGAGAAACAACACTTATACGCTTCTAGTTTTCGGTTAGCTTCATCTTTTTGTGCTATCATTGCTGTAAAGAGGCTTCTCCGCCTGAATGAGATATTAGTGCGCTCTACTTTCTTAGATTAACAACTTCCCCGGTTGTAACCAAGTAAAAACTTCCGTGCCTCTGTCTTTTTGATTCCTTATTCTTTTTTATGTAAGTGTTTGTTTAAGTTAGTTGTCCGAGAAAGGTATTTTTATTTTTATTTATGCAGGGGTCATTCACTCCTCCCCCCCCCCTCTAGTCAGCCGCCAAGGGTCCTAACATCACCTAGTGTCCACGATGTAGGTCTCGTGCGGTCGACAAGAGAGGGGTGAATTGCACTGCACAAAAAAAATATATACCTTACTCAAACTATTGGGCTTTAAACAATTACATACTTAAAAAAAATAATAGAATTAAGAAGAGTACGAAACAAATAATTTTACTTGGTTTGCAATCAGAAGATTGTTACTCCAAGAAAAGTAAGCTCACTAAAAAGTTCTCTTTCTCGAACAAAACGTCAGAGGCGGAGAAGCCTAATCGATTGGCGAGACATCCCAATCGATTCAGAAAGTCTTAATCGATTACCCAATTGATTCACAAACTCTTTGTTCTCTCATGAACGGTCTTAATCGATTAACCCAATCAATTAAAAAGTCTTAATCAATTGTCTCAATCGATTCCCTCTCCTCTCAATAAAACATTGTCTAATCGATTGACTCAATCGATTAGTAATGGTTGAATCAATTGGTCTAATCGATTCAGCCCCTGTTTGTGCTCTTGCGACAATTGCACCTTAATCGATTTGGCAGCCAGCCTAATTGATTCGAGCAAGCCTTAGTCAATTTCCCTAATCGATTAGGCTTGTCTTAATCAATTGATATAATCGATTACCAATCCTAACTCACTATATTCGAGTCTAGGATTTTCCTTACCCAATATATGGTCAACCGTAACCTGTTAAAACCTTCCTACTAAATGTCCAGTCAACTTTTGACCCACTTGGACTTTGCCAACTTCCCGTTGGACTTTCGATCACCAAGTACGATCCTCCTTGATCCACTTGGATTTTATTCTTGCCAACATGCAATCCTCCTTAACCCACTTGGACTTTCCTTTACCTAATGGCAGTTAGGTCTTTCCTTTGCCAACGTGTGGTCCTCCTTGACCCACTTGAACTTTCCTTTGCCTGACAGAAATTAGCACTTCCCTTTGACAACGTGCAATCCTCCTTGATCCACTTGGACTTTCCTTTACCTAATCATAGTCAAGACTTCCCTTTGTCAATGTGCAGTCCTCCTTGACCCACTTAGACTTTTCCTTATATAACCCTCAAGTTAGGACTTTGTCTTGCCTAACCCTCGAGTTAGGACTTTGTCTTGCCTAACTTCCGAGTTAGGACTTTGTCTTTGCCTAACCTTCAATTAGGATTTTGTCAATCAAGTATCCAATACTCTACAACCTACTTGACTTTCCTCTTATATATCGTCAAGTATCCGATCAACCTTGACCTACTTGACCTCTTTCGGATATTTTCCAAACATATTGTCTAAACATCGAAACTCAAGCTCAAATCCACTCGAGCTTAGTCAAACTAGTTAACTTTGACCCAGGGACGATTGGACCAACAATCTCTCAACAGAGGTTTCATAGTGCATCTATGAGTGTGAGAAGCATATCCTTAGATTAGCTACCTCAAGGAGGCAGATACCAAGTAAAATAAAGGTATTAGCATTGTTTCAAGTTTTATGTTGCAACAAATAATCAATGAAGCAATTGGAGTTATTCCCCCCCCCCCCCCCCCCTTCTAGCTCTCAAGTGTCCTAACAAATTGGTTTTAATTGGTACATTAAACGGAATATGTGCTTGAAGGTTTAGAGATGGAAGAATCCTATTTTAGGGTTTACCAATTAAATTTTTTATTTTAAACATTGGAAAGACATGGAAAAGATCATGTGTTTAAAAAGATAAAGATATCTTTATTGAAATGATACCTTTTGGATAAAATCTAAAAATAAAATAATAAGGGTTGAGGCTTAAAGTGGATAATATTATATCATTATGGAGATATGTAAATTCTTTTGGACAAAACAAATGGTATTAGAGTCATGATAAAGACTGGATGTCATATAAGGTGGCCTTTGACGAAGTTGAGGAGAGGTTCGGAGCAGGTCAAGAGTGATCAAATGCTTGCGGAGAGACCTGAAACAGGTCAAGAGTGACCAGATGCTTGCGGGGAGGCCCATAGCAGGTCAAGAGTGACCCGATATGGATGCTTGCGAGGAGGCTTGGAGCAAATTAAAAGTGACAGAATGCTTACAGGAAATCCCGAAACAATTCAAGAGTGATCGGATGCTTGTCAAAAGACCCATATCAAGTCAAAACGACCAGATACAGATACTTACGGGGAGACCCGGAGTAAGTCAAGAGTGGTTGAATGCTTGCGGGAGAGGTCCGGAGTATATCAAGAGTGACCGAATATTTACGGAAAGACCCAAACTTTAAGAGTAATAGTGGTCATTCATTTGAGAGAATAATTATTAGAAATACAATCATAGTCCCATATTGGAAAGACATGAAAAAAATAATAGATTTAAAAAGATAAAAATATCTCTATTAAAATAAGACTTTTTAGATAATGTCTAAAAATAAAATCATAAAACTAGACTAAAAATTGAGGTAAAGGACTTATGATAAATAATTTTCATAAAAAAATTATTTTAAGAAACTAGACTATATTTAATAGAAGTTGAGTTTGTTAATCTCAAGTAAAACTCTGCCCTTACACCTCTTAAACAAGACAAAGGACTTGCTATAAATGAACTCACCTCTTTTGATACTAACTTGATTTTCATTAAAAAAAAATCCAGTATTTACAATACGAAAGGAACGGCTTATATCAGTATTTGCAATAATGAACAAACTATAGATTGTTACCAACCATATCTAATTATTAAAAGGTTAATTATACGAGTAAAGAATCTTCTCTGCCAGGAATATTCTCTTAATTGCGTGTTATTTATTATAATAACGATCGGAATCAGGTGGGATTATAATATTAAAAAAAATACTGCCTGCATTAAAACTTGATTATATCGTGGAATTGTTTAGAAAAATAAAATAAAAAAAAAATTAAATAAAGTAAAGTAAAAGTGAAGGCAATTGAATGGGCAGGACTCAATTGCACGCTCCTTTCACCCAGCTTCTTCCTCTAAAAGGTACACGTTTGATTTGCACAATCAAGGCATTTAATTCAGTGTGAAGAAATTAAGGATGAAAATTAATACGCGTGTTGCCCAATAAACTATTATTTATAAACACTTATTTGTACACATGTTTGTTCAGGTGACAAGTAATATTTAAAAAATCAATAAAGTTAATTGTGGATAATGGTTCAACGGATCGAATCCAGTAGATATGTTAGGTGTTAACCCTGTTTGACCTATTGTCCTGCTAAACTAAATCAAGTGAAGTGATCGATTTGACTCATGTTCATACTGATTTGATGGTTGCAACAATTAAATCGAACACGATCCATCGTATTTAATTATTTAATTAATTATTTATTTATTTTATAAAAAAATTGGTCTATAAAATGCACCCAAAAATGAGAATAATATTCACTGTGACTGTGAACCCCACCCGAACCTTAGTGCAGGACCAACTAGCAAATCAACTATTCATTGATTTAATTTTTTTTTTTTTAGCATAAAAAAATATTTTGTTGCGAAATTGATGGAATAAAAATCCTTTTTCCCCATTAAGATCGACACTTGTCATCTTTTCCAGCCTCAGAAACATCTAGTTTATCCAAGAGAATATTTAAACAGTACACATTTTATTCCACAAAACAAAACAAAAAAAAACTAATTATGAGAATATATCGAAGTGCCTACATGCATGATGATCCCCCACTTATTGTCGAGATTAAAATAAAATAATTACAGATGTCTTCAATTTTTTTGGATGTCATTTCACATTCATGCACGAATCTTGGAGAAAGAATATTTAATTAAAGGTATAATTAATAAATAATTAACCACACAAACATAAATGCAACGGGGGATAATTAAAGCATTAGCGTATCGTGGCCTTGTCATTCGCCTAATGCGGTCATTCCTTTCACGTTTTTAGGCTACATTCAAAGTCCTTTATAGTTAATCTAGTTAATTAGCGTGTGGTTTACCCAATGAGTCATGGGTGGGTCAACCGACAGACAACCCATTGACTTTTAGCAAAGTTGAGTGATTGTTACTCAAGTCAAACTTGATAGCTAAGTTTAGAGTTATTAATAAACTTGATATCTTATAAATTAATTTTGGAGTTTTATATTATTTAATAACATTTCTTAAAACTAAATAAATAAAATGTTAACTTATTTAATTGAACTAATTAATTAAACAAAGTAAAATACAAATTTTAGCATCGTTATACTTGGTTTGGCTTGACTTGGCTTGGATTATCTCCGTTCTTTTACGATGCTAACGAAATTCTAGAAGTTACGAATCGATTAATATATGATTAAATAGATTTGACATAGATTCCCAATAATTGATCACACATGTAAGTACATTAAGTAAAGCAATTGGCATATCATTCCCTCTGTCTCTTGTTCCTGTCACTTTCTTTTTGGTTTCCTGTTTTTGGCCTACTTATGATTCTTGTAATATAATTTACACATAATTAGGATGCTATCTACCCTATGTGAAGAATTAACTTTGGTTAATTATTACTAGTATGGTTTGGAAATCAAATTGCGGCTCAGTCGATTCGACACGATTTAAATATTGATCACTTCAATTATATAAATATATGCTTAACCAAATGCATACCAATGATCAAAATCTTAGATCCACAAATTAACGAACTAAAAAAGAAATTCAATGGATGCCCAAAAGAAAGAAAGGAAGCAAGAAAGAAAGAAAGAAAGGTAGGTGGGCTAGGTATAGAGTTGCCACCCTCCCACTAAGGTCTCATCCAATTGATTGTTTCGACAACTTGATAATTTTCCTTCATTGATGTGCGAGAGGGAATTTTTCAAGGCAATTATTCGCAAGGAGAATATCGGCAAAATTTTCCCCACTCAAGGCCATGCATTTGGAATTTTTTTTTCGCATGCAAAAAATAACGTACGGGTTTGAAAGAGCATCCCTTTCTTTTTAGGTATATGGCAATTCATGCATCGCTTTTATCTTCATCATTTCATTTGTTTTGTGTATCTCGCGTTGTCACAAATCTCTTGAGCTCAAGTATTTTTCTTTCTCACAAGTTCATTTGCCACAATTTTTTTGTCTCTTTAAATTAAAAGAATAAAAAAAAACTCAACTCAATATGTATAATTAACATATATTTTGATATATTAAGACAATATGGATAGGATTGTAAACCAGTGAAATCAAGTTTAAACTTTGTTTGATAAGATAATTGAACCAAGTTAAACCAAGCTGAGTCTAAAATAAATTAAATCGTTAAAATAATTGTTTAAACTTAGTTTGATTTTTTTTTTACAAGCTTGAATTTTGTTAGTTTAGATGATATCAAGCTCGAGCTTGTTTAATATAATTGTTTAAAAATTTTATAGTTTTAAACTTATTTAATTGATTATTAAGTTTGATGTTATAAATTTATTTATTCATTTAAAAAAATATTTATTTATTATTTGGATGAAAGTTTTATTAATGAATATGATTCACAAACTTTGTTTGTAAATATTGTTCATGAACCGTTCACAATCCTTATTTATAAATATTAACGAGCTGAACAAATATATTTTCAAATTTATTCATTTAGTTTAATGAATTATTTAAATTTATTCATTTAATTGATTTTATATATATTGAATAAATATAAATAAATTTTTATCAGATCGAACGTCAAATTTAGTTAAGCATGGTAAAGGAGTAGTCTTTGAGACCCAAAGAGCTAGGCATCATGTAGTTTGAGAAAAAACTAACATAAAGAAATGGAAAATAGTATTTTTCAAAGATCCAATTGATCGAGAATAAAAAATTGAAGGGACTAAAATGAAATTTAATTTTTAAAGAAAAAGTAGGGGACCCTTTGGGATCTCCATTCTCAAAAGGTTGGAGAGGTGGATGTAAAGTTAGACAAGGTGTGCGTTCTTGTTTTGGACTTTGCTTCATCGCCTTTTTGAGAAGTGAATGAACTCCATCTTGCTTCTTCCTCTCCATAAAGATTATTAAATTCATGTGGCAAATAATAGAATAAAAAACATATTAATTACTATCCAATCCATTAGTGTGTGTATATATATATTAGCTGTTTGTTAGATCAAATAACGGGAATACAGAAACTTTCTTTAAACAAAATGTCAATCAATTGGACTTCATATAACAAAGGAGAAAAAAGGGTTTTTTTTTTGAATAAATACATAAATTCTAATAGAAGAGTTTGCAACCATAATAACTCACAACCAACTTGAGTCATGGTCTCCATTCTACTTTTACACTTGCTCTAGCAATATTATTTTTGGTTTTTTACTATGCAAAACAATTGGATTTCCACCAAAAAATTGCATATGCTTAAATTTATTATGTTCATAACATAATATCTTTCAAATGTAATCTTCAACATAAGAAATAAGAGTGCAAATTGAATTAATCTTGGCATTTATAGCGAAAGCCCCACTATAATTAATACCACATGCTTGGGAACATTATTTAGCAACTTTAAATCAATCTACCCTACTTTAGGTGTATTGTTTGTTGGAATTGTGAATGAAAATAAGAGGGGAATGGAAATAAGTCTATTGTGTATGAGAGCTTAAGTTTCACATTGAAAGTTTGAAGACTAGTTGACTGGTTTTTATTATTTCACATGCATCTATAATGTGAACAAATACATAGGGAGAGTCTTTCTCTCTTATGCATTTGGCAGCCTTAGATTATTAGCTCAGGTCAACTTAACGAAATAAGTTTGATTTGATTTGTAATTTCAATTAGGACTACGTCCTCTCTATCTCCGACAAGATTGTCCAACATGCTTGGCAATGCACACTAGTTTCTCACCATCACAATCTTCATAAGTTTGTCGATTGTAGCAAAAGGTGCACACTAGTGTCTCACCACCACAAGCTTCGTAAGTTCATCGATTGTAGCAAAAGGTGTTGGGTAAGGATAATCCTAAACTTGGATCAAGTAAGTTAGGATTAGTCATTCGATTAGGAAATCGATTGGAATGTAACTAATCGATTAGTGTCATTTCTCGCAAAGGTGTCAGAATCGATTAGGACAATCAATTCTAACCATATTAATCGATTGGGCTGATTGATTAAGAGATGTTTGTCGCGCGAAGCACAGTGAGTTAGGGAATAGATTCAACCCAATCCAATAGATTGACACAATCGGTCCTGCCTTCGGCACAATCGATACAAAGCTCAGGGACACCTTTGCGTGTCTCCGTTACCTTTTAGGAGGCTTACGCCCCATAAAAACTATCTATCTGAGACTGCCCCTTGGCCCGTAGATCCTGACACAAGGTTAAAATTCTAGCTCTTCCAGAGTGGTATCTCACTGATAACTCGACCCCCACCCCCTCGGAAGGAGGGCTTCTTCTCCTTCCACCTAAGCTGTGCAAGAAAGGCCCAAAAGCCTCAGAAAACAGTAAAGCTCCATAGGGTCTTTCTATCCAGGTGTGGGTAGTTCGTATCTTCACAGATATGTCTATTTCACTAAGCCTCTCTCCAAGACAATGCCCAAATCGTTACGCCTTTCATGCGAGCCAGAATTTACTCAACAAGAAATTTTGCTACCTTAGAGCCGTTATAGTTACGACCGTCATTGATCGGAGCTTTAGTTGCAACAGTGCCAATCGATGGGAAGAAGTTGGCGAAGCGCAATAGGGTTTAGAATCGATTGGGCAATCGATTAAGGTTTTTTGTGAAAGAACAAAAGGTTGGGTAATTGATTTAAGCCTTTTGAATCGATTGAGATGACTCACCAATTGATTATAGTTCAAAAAAATAGTCGGTGTCCAAATGTTCGAATGACGTGACAATCGATTAGGAAAAATTTGAATCGATTGGGAGGTAATGAAGAACTCTAGAAAAGGGTTTTGTGGACATTTCGAAGGCATCGGTTCTTGCGATGTTGGGGAAAAGTGTTGTTGCATTTCCAACTGATTAAGAGACATTTACAAGCACCAAGAGATCAAACTAGCAAGGTGTTCACTGTATTATATATTTACTTCCTTGTTTTCATTGTATTCTTGTTGCGAGCTTGTACAAGACTTTTCCACCTTCGAATTGTTTCCAAGAAGGAGTATGTTCATAGTGGAGTTCTGTGCACAGTGTGGATCATTGAATTAGTCACTTCAAGGAGGTGGATGCCAAGTAAACAAAGGTGTTAGCATTGTTTCGAGTTTTCCGCTGCAACAAATCAACATGACGAAGCAGAAGAAGCTATTCACCCTCACCCCTAGCTCTCCGAGTGTCCTAACAAGTCCGACCCTAAGTTATATAAAGGAGCGTAAATCATGGGGGTTAGCTTATACCGTCAAATTGGTTAAGGGGTAGGAGGGGTTTGAATTCCCCCCTTCCATAGTGAACTTAGGAGAGAGAAGAAAACCATCTAATGCCATAGATTGCATATATAGACCCATTGCTAATAAAGTCTTCATTTAAGAAGTTAAAAAACAAAGATACATAATTTAAGTAAGAAAAATACAATAGAGACATATTCCATCGATCGACGATCAGGTTTACCAATAAAATATTGATGATCTTGAGCAAAGCACAATACACACACTAAAACAATTTGGGAGGGACCAGAAAATAGTTATTTCTCATGTTGCAGTGGTGCTTTGAAGTCTAAGTCTAAAAATGACATACGAACAACTTCAATACAACATGTTTGAAGTCTAAGTTTATATAAATTTCATGTTTAAGCTTTTTTTTTTTTATTTCAAAGATATATGTTTCAATAATCCTAAAAATTAAATTATTTTCGTTACTGAACAAAATATTGCTAATTAATTTGACAATTAAATAATTATAAATTTTATGCACAAGATTGAATGGTTCACATATGACAAAATAGTTCGTGCAATATATCTACTGGAAGAGATGATACAGCTTGATTGAGCACTAGTCCTTACTTTATCTCTCCATGGATTAGAGTTGACCCTTGGAAGCTGAAACACGAAGCAATAATTTGGCATGGCAGATAAAAAAAATGCCCATCAATGGAGATTTGGACCATACATGTGCAATCAAGGAACAAAATGCAGCATATATTCTCTCACTTTGAGAATTTCATAAAGTATTAGTAAGCCACATATAAGTGTGATTGCATATTATATTATATTATATTATATCACTTTTATATATATATATATATATATATAGTATTTTGATCCGTTGCATAATACGTGAGGTCAACGTGTGTATGCGCTTCTCATGCGGAGAGGTGCCTCTATGCGCGTGATTTTTAAAGATCAATATTAACATAGTGTTAGCTGATATTGATTTTAAATCAGCGTTGGTTCTAATTCTAATAATTCCAAATCAGTACGGGTGTTGATATTTAAATATCAATATCATGTTGGTATTGGCTGGTATTGATTTCAATCAATACTGATGTTGATCTTTAAAAATCAACATCGCACCAACTTGTATTGGTCTGTAAAAAATTAGCACCAACGTAATGCACTAGTATTGGTTTGAAATCAGCATCAGCCAATACCAGTGTTAGTTTGAAACCAGTATCAACCAGCACCAACGTGATATTGGTGGTGTTGTTCTTTAAATACCAACACCAATACTTAAAAATTAGTATCAATGCTGATGCTGACACCTTGTATGTAAGAAAGAGAAAAATATTACATGCAAATGACAGAGAAAAATAAAAAAAAATTTTTTGACTCCGTTAGATCATCCACGTATGTTCATCCACGATGACCTATACAAGGATATGTAGGGTATATATATATATATATATATATATATATATAACTGTTGTTTTTTAAAAAAATAAAAAAGTAACTCAGTTCATGTGATTTACTAATTTGTGCTAAAATAAAGTGAGATTAAATGTGAAAAAACTTCTCTTCTCTCAATATCTCCTTGTGAATTCTTATATTATTCTCCCTCATCCAGCGTAGCCTTTTTATTTTCCATCTTCCTTTTATTTATTTTGCTTCAATTCCTTTTACCTATACTGTTATGACTTAAAATGTTTTTTCTTAAAAGATTCTATAGTTTTCATTCAAGTATCTAATTATTTCTTAGATCTCTAATACAGTCCAAAGTGTTATGTTCTGCTTAAATTTTTTCAAAAAATAATTAACTTATTAATTTATCCAATATAATCATCAACCTAGAATAATTAAGCCTAATAATAAACTAAATTCAGATGTTAAAAAGAGTGTTTTTTTCACCCTTAATGATGTTGTGTTTGTAAGGCATATTCAAAATTAATGTAGAAAAATATATTTTTTTTAAAAAATATGGATAATAAAATTCCATTTTAAAGTCTCATATCTACAAATAAAAGTTCTTAAATATACTTAAAAATAACAAGATCTCTCACCAAAATGTCCTAACATTTTAGGTTAGGTTGGTTTTAAAAACCCAACAATTAACTGAAAAGGCACATTTATCGGCACTAATAACTCCAGATATCGGAACATCTTTTAAAACTAATTAAAGCCTCAACTAAATCAACTAATTGCGCATCCGTTTAACTCCTTTCATGCGAACATGAAAGTTACAAGAAATGTAGAGCACGTGAAGGATGGTACAGTTAATTAGGCCTAACCGAACTGGAAAATTAATGAAAACGCATTAATTAAACACTTAGGGATGGGCATATCTTCCTTGTCACAAGGAAACTAATTCGTTGTTTCGTCATATCTCATCACGGAGACGTAAAGTGATTCCATAGTTTATTGTACGCACGATTTAAAAAAAAAAATGCAATGGGATGGAGAAGGCCGTCCAAAGACCAAAGTTGGTAGGCACTAATTAACCACATGACAAGAACAAAGTTTGACACGAGTCTAACATATCTCATCGCAAGCTAAAGATAGATATCCATTGAAATTAAATCCACCACATGATAAGTACAGATCAAATGTGCCCCCAAAAGAGAGGTACGTACCTATATTTTCTCGCAATGTTTTTTTGCTTTGCTTAGACTTAATTAGTATGGTAAAGAAAATAAAGGAGTTGATTTTTATTATTATTATTATTATTTTTATCTCATCCAAATAGCAAGAAATAAAAAATTGGATACAAATTACTGCGAGAAAAAAAAAATACTACACATGCACGACGATTTCACGTGAAGATTTTATAGAGAACGGTACAACGTACGATCTTTGGGGTTTTAATTATGACCGCTCGATAAATGGAACAGAAGACTGAGGAAAAACTTTTTGGCATAAGAAAGCAATTAAATCTACGCGTGTACATATGGATCATCTACGCCTTTTCACTTTATTTTCAAATCTATACACATCAATAATTAATTCGAAGCCATGCATACTTTAAGCCTAGCCACCGTGCTCAACCATATCCACCCTCTCCTCCTCCCTCCTGCCTCTATATATACGTATTCCCCTCCTTGGGATCCTCAGAATAACATCCATCACCACCACAAAGAAAGATTTCTGTATCTCCAGAGAAATCTAGAGAACAGAAGAAGTTATACCTCCGTTACAGTCTGTGTACCTCTTATCAAGATTCTTATCGTTCTTAGTCCAGAGAGATGACAATCTCAGCCGAAACCATTCGCACTGTGGTCGGAATCATCGGTCAGTAGTTCATGTCTAATGTGTAGTTTCATCCTTCTATATTTGAGCTGGTTTCTTTGGTTGCAGGGAACGGGACGGCCCTTGTGCTCTTCTTCTCGCCCCTGTAAGCTTCTTAGCAAGTTCAAGTGATCGTTAATCAGTAATAGACAACTAACGAAGTTGGGTTCTGATGGAATTGGTTAGTTAATTAAATACGTGAATGATTTGTGTTTTTTAGGCCTACGTTCCGAAGGATATGGAAGAGCAGGAGCGTGGAGCAGTTTCCGGCGGCACCGTACCTGGCGACGCTGATGAACTGCTTGCTGTGGGTGCTTTACGGGCTGCCGCTGGTGCATCCGCACAGCATGCTCGTCATCACCATCAACGGCTGCGGCCTGGTCATCGAGCTCAGTTACGTCGTCATCTACCTCTGTTTCTCCAACAGGCGCCAGCGCCTCCAGGTCCTCGGGGTGCTATTCCTCGAAATTGCCTTCGTCGCGGTCATCGCCATCCTAGTGCTCACGCTCTTCCACACCCACGGACAGCGCTCGCTCGTCGTCGGCGTGCTCTGCGTTATTTTTGGCACCGTCATGTACGCCGCCCCTTTGTCCGTCATGGTATGTGTGATGCTTCTTTCTGAAAACGAAAAAAAAAAATATTTCAAATTTTTTCTCTCTCTCCTAGAATTGCATCCTCTCAAAGCAGACACAAATATTGGGCACAAAGTGACAATACTTTTCCGTTTCGAGTTACCAAGTGGGTAGTGCAAAAGTAGTTCAAATATTCAAAATGATTGCCCATTTCGGAGGAGCAAGCACGTCGCTTTCAAATCGGGTCCGAACCGAACTGGCAGAACTGATCCAGTTCATACAGCTCGACGGGACCCGGTTCGATATCAACGTCTTTTCCACCGCTGAACGCTAATATGCTCCATTTATTGCAGCAACATACTATGTTTTTAGAATAGGAGTCTTGAACCGGTTAACCTCATCTGCTTCTAGTTGATTAGATAGTAAATTAGAGATTAATTTTTGACAGTCTCTGAAAAAAAAATTATTCTTTAATTATTTGACAGAAATTTTTTTATTCTCTAATTATTTCAGTCAATTATATACTGAATTTGTGATTTACCTTCATAATATAATCTCAAGGGGGTTAAAGGTGAAGGTGAATTAGGAAGGACATCCGATACCAATATTTAAATATTATGATAATATAATTTTCATTTGTTCATATATACTTTTAGCTGGATAAATATTATTGGATGCTTATCTATGCTAACTAAAAAGAGGTGTATTGCGCAGAAAGAGGTGATAAAGACGAAGAGCGTGGAATTCATGCCCTTTTCACTGTCCCTAGCTTCCTTCATTAATGGAGCATGTTGGACAGCCTATGCCCTCATTCGCTTTGACCTCTTCATCACTGTGAGTGTATATTTAATTCCTATATTACTTTCATTACAAATAATGGCATCTAATGCCGAGTTGTTTCATGATTTCAGATTCCGAATGGGTTAGGAGTGGCATTTGCAGTGGCTCAGCTATTACTGCACATTATCTACCACAAATCAACAGTGAGACAAATAGAAGAGAGGAAGAAGCTGGAAAACGGAATTGCCAAGCCAAATGGAAACCATGAAGCTGATCTAGAACTCGGCACCAAAACTAATGGTGTCAAAAATGGCTCCAGTTAATTCCAAGAGGTCGCTCGCAATAAATGCCGTGGGGAAAGATGCAACATGGCCAGACAGTAATAAGAGATGATTACAAGCTGCTTATGATATCCTTAACGAGTTTGAGAACTGTAATAATACTAGTGCTTTCAGATTTTTAGCGGCCTACTTTGTATTCACAACCTTAAAGTTTGAAAGGTTTGTGAGGCAATGAAAGAGCTCACTGCGAGCATCGCATCTAAGTATGGGGATCATTTACCACTACATAAAGCAATAGAAAACACAGAAAACAACAACAGGGGAGTAAGTGCATTAGAGAATGAACATGAGAAAGACCAACAAATATTTAAATGAAAACATATAATGACCAAAAGAGTTATGCCACATGTGGCACACGACTAACAGATATCTGAACAAAATGGGCGTACCATAATTCGTAAGGGAAGATATTGCATCCATCATTAGTACACTATTCCGTTTTGTTGATCCTTTGGATTTAGTAACCATTGTCATGTTATGCTGCTCCACTCAAATACCTACTAACATCAAATCAAAGGCTTATGTTACAATTAAAAAAAAAAACATGTTTTGAAAAATGCATCAACCACATCAGCTTAATTAACATCCTATCTAACAATAAATTTGTATCAGAAAGCAAACAGACTACTGAAAGAGACTCTCCAAGCATAATTATTAGCATTCTGTACCATTTCTACTTACATACTGTGTTACTTGGGAATGCACGAGAAGTATCCACCCAAAGGAGCACTAACCTGCAGACAAAGAATATGATGCCAGGAAAGTGCTCCAACATTCATGGTACTACAGGTCACCTAAACACTAATAGCAGAGATGAACAGAGATGGATTATTGCATGACTTTGATTTTATTTGGGGTCAAGAAATGACATCCTCCGATGGTCGTATAAAGCATTATATTGGGCACTCTAGAGCAGTAACTAATGGTTGCAAGGATTTCTACAAAACGAACTGTTCTCCATATATGAATCCGTAAAGACTCCAACAATTCTAAACCAGATCTTAGCATTGATCTACAACAATTTAAACCAAACCGAAAACGATGAATTACTGTAAATTGAACCTAAATAGGGAGTCATCGCCATTGTTTGTTGTTGCTAGAACAATCTGAAGATCAAGAAGACAAGAACCTTTACAGCAAGTTGATAAGAAGCAAGGCGACAGGAACCGTATTCCTCTTTCGAATGAGATGAAAGAAGTTCCGTTACTCCATAACCCTTCAGGGACCCAGCCCTTTATATATACCTTAGGCTCATTTAATTTATCAGCCTATCGTAAATAATAAAAACCGGATAACAGACTTCGACATACAAAATCCATATACTTTAATTCAATCCACGGTTAAAACATTGATTAGATCACTTTATTAGGTTTAATTATTAATGACAATACCGTCTGCACGAGAAGCATCCACTCAAAAGAGCACTAACCTGTTGACAAAAAAATGATGCCAGGAAAGTGCTCCGACATTCATGAAGTACTACAGGTCACATAAACACTAACAGCAGGGATGAACAGAGATGGATTATTGCATGACTTTGAATTTTGCTGAGTCAAGAAATGATGTTAGGTTGAATTTAATATCGTTAAGGTGAGCTCACATAGGATTTAAGAGATTTACTATACCGAAACTAGTTAAGTGATCTAACTTAAAATTATTAGATTTCGAGTTATTTGATGTAGATTCAATATGTAAAACTTTTTAACTTAATCCGTTATTATCTATGAGTTGATAACAGATTGAATTCCTAAATAAAGGGAAGATCAATCTTGACCTAAATTCTTATTCCCATTGAGCGTGTCATTGTTGGTTCTCATAAAACCTAAGTCACATGGATTTTAAGAACCGTATAAAAATTCACATATAAGAAATACAAGAACATATGAACATGAATCTTCGTTTCATCAATTAAACATGACATAAGAAAAATAAAGACATAAACATAATAGACAAGGAACCTGATTGAAGAGACATATCATTGTTTTTAGCATCATCGGTTTGATTTCTGTGGAAGAAGATACAGCGGAAAGGAAGGTTTTCCAAGGGGCTTAAGAGATGACGACGCCGTAAAACTTCTTGTCAATGGGGAACAAGAAACTATGTCAAGATTTCATCCTAAACCCTTGGGGACCAACCCTATATATAGTAGACATCAATTATCAACCCATAGATAATAATAGATGCGAAACTATAAGTTCATATATATATTGAACATCTATTATCAACATATAAATGACAATACATGTAAAACTAAAGGTTCTACACATACAAGATCTACATCTAACAACCGAACCCAATAAGCCTAAGTTAGATCACTTTAGAGGATTCAGATCGTATTCACATATGCAACTTATAAATAAGCTCACCTAATAAGGATAATTATATCCAACAATCTCCCAATTGAACTATATGTGAATTGTATGTGGAATACAAATAAAATTTTAATTGATATCAAACTTTATGGGTACACGATACCCTTGCAAATAATTTGGTTCATTAATTTCATTAGTATAGGACTAAAGAGGTCATAACTACTGTATATGATTGTAACAAACTCCAACAGTAAAACTCCAACAGTAATCACATTATTAATGCCATTAATGACATAGGTCAAGATGTAGATGTGTAGAGTGAAAATTACATAAAATGTGATCAGTACATGTCAATTTTCAACTGGTCCTAAGATGACCTCAAAAGATGTCAGATCATATTTGCAAAATACTTTATGTTAAACTGCAATAGCAAATCATGATCCAAATTGTATAAATCTAAAAGGAATCTGTATATTATTTACAAACACCAAATAATAAATAACAACAGTAAATAATGATATCATAGTAAGAGTGTCAAACAAACATATAAATTTCCATTAATGTTTTGAACTTTAAGTACGTACAATAATCAAAACAAATGTTTATCTTTATTAATCAACATAGAGCAATAAATACAGACTCCTACTAGATGAGTTCTTCTTCCATAAGAATGACTCCCATATCCACAACATGCGCATGAAACACCTTAGGCACTAAGCCTTTAGTGAGTGGATCGACCAACATGGAATCTATGCTGATGTGCTCTACCATAATCTGACAACTCTGAACTCTTTCTTTAACTGCTAAAAACTCGATGTTGATTTGTTTAGACTTCGACGAACCATGGTTGCTCTTGGCATAAAGTTCTGCGGCTTTATTATCATAGTAAATCCTCAATGACATGCCAATGCCATCAACGATCTGCAATGCTGTGATGAAATTCCGCAGCCAAATCCCGTGATTGGATGTTTCATTGCATGCTATCAACTCTGCCTCCATAGTAAAAGTGATTATTAGCGTATGTTTGACACTCTTCCAAGATATAGCCCCTCCAGCAAGCATGAAGATATAGCCCGAAGTGGACCTCCTGTTATCTAAGCATCCAACAAAATCAGAGTTTGAATATCTAATCACCTCCAAGTGATCTGATTTTCGATATGTGAGTATATATCCTTTAGTTCTTTGCAAATACCACATCACTCTCTTTACCGCTTTCCAGTGTGACGGTCCTAGGTTACTAACATATCTACCTAACATTCCCACTATAAATGTTATATCTAATCGAGTACAAACTTGTGCATACATGAGATTTCCCACTGCTGACGCATATGAGAATTGTTCCATCTCCTTTATTTCAAGTTCAAGCCATGGACAGTGCTGCAAGCTGAACTTGTCACCTCTTGACACAAGTGTCACCAAGTGTATAGTTCTGCATACCATACTTTATAAGCACCTTTTCAATATAGGCCTATTGTGAAAGTCCAAGAATGTCTCTTGAACGATCACAATAGATCTGTATGCCTAAAACAAAGAATACTTCACCAAGATCTTTCATTTCAAAATTACCAGATAGAAATGACTTAGTTTGATGCAGCATACCCTTATTATTGCTCGCAAATAATATATCGTCCACTTACAAAAAAGTATAACAAACTTGCTCCCACTGAACTTGACATATATGCACTGATCAACAAGTTCTCTTTAAATCCAAATGAGGTAACCACTTGATCAAATTTCCATTACCACTGACGTGATGCTTGTTTTAAACCATAAATGAATTTCTTTAATCTACAAACTAGGTGCTTTGAGTCTTTAGACTCAAAGTTCTCTTATTGCACCATATATATGAGGAATGTAGTTTTTACGTCCATATAATGTAGCTCCAAATCATAATGAGGTACAAGTGTCATGATTATCCTAAGGGAGTCTTTCGTTGACACAGTTGAGAAAGTCTTCTTGTAATCAATGTCTTTTTTCTGAGTGAATCCCTTGGCAACAAGACAAGTCTTATACTTTTCGACATTGCCCCTTGAATCCTGCTGGATTTTAAATATCTATTTACAGCCAAACATGTTTTTTTCCTTCAGGCAATTCGACAAGTTCCCAAACATCATTGTCCGCCATAGACTTCAACTCTTCTTGCAGAGCGTTAATCCACCTTTCAGGTTTAGAGTATTGTTTGACTTCTTGGAAAGATATAGAATCACTCTCCAACCCTATGTCAAAATCATACTCTTGGAGATAAACATAATCATGAGAATTTGTGGTTATCCATTCCCTTGTGGATTGTCTTAAAGGCACTTGTGTTTGAGATGATTAAGGTATTTGCTCATCAATATGAGGCAATACTTCAATTTCTGTGGCAGGTTCCTCCAATTGCATTGGAGATATCATGGAAATATCTTAGTTCACTACGCTCACTAGATGTGTGATGCCCATAATGTGCGGTATGATAACCACACTGCTACTAATCGTACTAGTAGTGATCACAGGAGGATCACCAATGCATTACTCAAAAGATACTTCCCTGACCTTATCACTCCCACTGTCCTTAATGAACTTGACATTTCCCGTTTCGAAGAAGTATCTATTAGAGGGATCATAAAATTTATACCCTCTTGACTTCTCAGAGTATCCTATAAAATTACAGCTAACCGTTCTTAAGTCCAGTTTCTTTTCATTAGGCTTGTAAGGTCTAGCTTCAGCTGGACAACCCCAGACGTGTAAGTGTCTAATGCTAGGTTTTTACCCATCCACATCTCAAATGGGATTTTAGTTACTGTCTTACTAGGTACTCTATTGAGTAGGTAAACTGCAGTCTTGAGTGTTTCGCCTTACAAGGACTCTGGTAGAGAAGTGAAAGTCATTATACTTCTTACCATGTTCTTTAAGGTTCGATTGCGACACTCAGCTACACCATTCTGACTAAGTGTACCAGGCATGACATACTAAGGCACAATTCCACACTCAGCAAGGTAATTTACAAAAGGTCCTAGACGTTGTTCACTTGATCCGTCATATCAATCATAATATTCACCTCCACGGTCGGATCGAACAACTTTAATTTTCTTACCTAGTTGAAGTTTAACTTCGGCTTTGAAAATTTTGAACATGTCCAAAGATTGTGATTTCTCATGAATAAGGTACAGATAGCCAAATCTTGAGTAGTCGTCTATGAAGCTAATAAAATATGCGTGTCTATTCCAAGATGCCTTAAGGAATGGTCCACAAATGTCCGTATGTATTAGCTCCAAAACATTACTACAACGGCTAGCCCCCTTGTTCCTTTTGTTAGTGGTCTTTCCCTTAACGCACTCTATGCAAATATCAAAGTCTGACTTGTCAAGAGAATCGAGAATTCTATGTGACATTAACCTTTCTATATGTTTTTGGATATATGTCCTAAATGCCTATGCCACAACATGGAAGAATTCTCGTTGGTCAATTTACGTTTCGTACGTATACTATGCATTATTACCATAGTTGTTAGAGGCGCGAGGCACACCGAGGCACAAAAGGCTCCTAAAGCTTGAGGCGCGAGGCGCGAGGCGCGCCCGAGGCGCGAGGCGCGCCCAAGGCGCGCGCCTCTTGAACATGATGTTGATGACTACTAACTATTGACACACTCATATAATATGTCAAATATGATAACTATTAATATTCAACACACATCAATATCAAATATGACAAGCAAAACAACACCATGATAAAATTAATAAAAGTTTTAAACTTTCAATTTTCAACTTTCTAATTTAAATTAATAAAGTTCATCAAAACAAGCATAATAAGTCAAATTAATCATCAAGATCAGGATCATCCTCATTGTATTCTTCTTCTTCTTCTTTATCTTCATCTTCTTCAAATTTAATTTCTTCTTCTTCTTCTTCATTTCTAAGTCTTAGAGATGAGTGTCTCATAGAGGAAAATGTATTCCCTTCTCGACTTGTTTAGGCCTAGCATGTGAACTAGAGGTCATGAATGCAATATTTTTTCCTCTAGTACAATATTCAGGCTCTTTAGCTCCACTAGCCCTAGCAACGACATCCCATGTCAAGTCATCACCTTCAAAAATCAACTCATCTTCTTCATTATCACTTTCTCCATCTATTCTACCCATCAACCATTCATTACTATCATCGATATCTGTCAAAGAGATGGGGTTACGTGCATCATACCAAAGTTTTAAGGCACGATTGTATTTCACAAATATCAAATCATTTAAGCGCTGCTGAGCTAACCTATTCCTTTTTTTTTGCTATGAATCTATAGAATGTTAAAAATCACAATAAGTATAATAAAATAGCAAAGAATATTTTTTAATTATAAAAGTAACATACAAATAGTATTAAACATTTATATTTATTACATACCTACTCAAATACACTCCAATTGTGCTCACAACCAGAAGCACTACAAGTGAGGCTAAGCACTTTAATAGCAAACTTTTGCAATTCTGGGGTATTTGCTCCATAGCATTCCCACCATTCTGTTGGAGATAATGCTCTTCTATGTCTAATTGCCACATTCCTCCCAAATAGCTCTTCTGTCTTTCGATATATAAAGAGTTGGGTAGTGATTTTATCTTGCTCGGCAGCGCTTGAAACCAATCTCTCCATAGTTTCAAACAAATCATTCACCACTTCTCCACAGATATTTGAATTTGTGTATGAATAAAAATATTCTGGATTCAAGTAATGTCCTGCAGCATGCAAAGGCCGATGAAGTTGACATTCACATCTTGTATCAATGATCTCAAACACTTCTTTGTATTTCTCTTCTTTCTCTTTAAAGGCCTTCATAATTGTTTCTTTTGCCCTATCCATAGCCTCATAAATATAGCCCATTGCAGGTTTTTTTTCGCCATCAACTAGTCTCAGAACACAGACTAAAGGGTCATATATCTTTAAAATATGCACAATACTGCTCCAAAATCTAAGTGTCATGATGATTTTAGCTACCTTCTTCCCCACCGCTTCTTTTGCCCATTTACTCTATGTCCAATCCTTTGAAATGAACATTTTTCTTAAATTTTGCTTTTGTAGGTGCATCCTTTCAAGAGTGAGAAAAGCAGTAGCAAATCTTGTAACACCCGCCCGACAAAGCTCTTTTTGTCTTATGAATTGCCTCAACATATTTACCATATCGGGGCGAACATAAATGTAAGCATTCACACTCGTTATCGTCTTCAATGTTATTTTAAAATCAAGTAATTTCCCAATATCTTCTAAGATCAAGTCGACGCAATGAGCAACACAAGGAGTCCAATACAAGTGTGGCCTTTTTACTTCTAATAATTTTCCTACAAAAGAAGTTAGAAAAGTAGATAAGTTTAACATATATAATAAAAAGCATATTGATAAGAAAGAATTAAATAGATTCTTACCAGTAAGCACATTGTTACTTGCACTATCCGTAACAACTTGAACAACATTTACTTCTACATGCTCCACAAATCGATCAAGCAACTGAAATATTTTCTCTCCAGTTTTTGCATAATCAGAAGCATCAACCGATTCGATGAAAACTGAACCTTTAGGAGAATTCACTAAAAAATTAATCAATGTTCTCTGCCTTTTGTCTGTCCACCCATCTACCATCAAACTACAACCATACTTGGCTCATTCTGTTTCACATGACTTAATGTAATCATTTGTCACACTATCAATAACCTTTTTTTAGAAAAGGAACCCACACCTCATGATAACTAGGTCCTTTTAGACCTATACCATATTGGCCAACCAAGTCCAACATTCTTTTGAAGCTTGAATAGTTAACGACATTAAAAGGAATTGCTACATCATACATCCACTCAGTTATGACCATACAAGCTTTTTCACTCAATTCTTTCTTGTATGTCTCATTTATCGTAGTTTGTCTTTCTTTACCTTTGCTACTTTCAACACTTTTTTGTACATTAGGAGGAAAATACGTATCCATTGGACTTATTTGTTTGGGCCTTTTTTGCATATTCACTGATCTAGAACTTGTACTTATACTTATAGGCGGCACAACTTTAGCTCCAATATCATCCATATTAATATCATCACCAAGAGGGTCTACATCCTCAAAGTCCAATGTCGCAAGTTTAGAAAGATTACTTTTCTCCATTTTTTTCTCTATGAAAATTTTAATTTCTTCATGTACATGAGGCAGACATTTATTGCAAGTCGTAATATTTCGAAACCCTCTAATAAGATATTGTTTTACACGATAGATACCCCCTTTTGTAACTTTTTGACAAAAGTTACAAATTAAATCATTTTTATTATCCGGATTAACACTTTGAAAATAATTTTATCCCAGATCTTTTGATATATAAGTTAGAGTATCACTACTACCTTCCATGATAATTGAACAAGAAAATAACCTAAAAAATAAAATAAAATAAAATCAATACGGTACCACTGTACCAACAATAGAAAAACACTATACAGTCTGTACCAGTAATAGAAAAATAGTAAAAAACAAAAAGCAAAACAAGACAAATAAAAATGAAAAAATAGTAAAAAAAATGAAATATCAGATAGCAGCACCAATACGAACTAGTAAAAATGGAAAAACAGTACCAAAAAATCCAAAACCGGACACCAGTAGGAAGCAAAAACACAACCTGCAAAAATGAAAAAACAGGAAAAATAAAACAAACAAAATTGGATAGCAACACAGCAAGAACACGAACCGGCAACTCAAAGAAAAAAAAGAACAAGCAGAAGAAAATAAGATACAGAACAAAGATAAGAAAAGAAGAATAAAAAGAAACGAAGAAAAACTGAAAAGTGAAAATGAAGAAGAGAAAAAGAAGAAGAAAAGAAATAACAGAAGAAGAAGATGATAACAGACGAAAAAGAAGAAGAGAAGAAGAAGAAGTGGAGAATAGAAAAACAGAAAAAAGAAGAAAAACATACTTGGGCGACAACGCAACTCAGCAATGGCGCGACTCAGTGATGGCGTGACTCAGCAATAGCAGCGGCGGATGGAAATGGGTTCAGGTTTCTTCTTCTTCATTACGTTCTTTTCTTCTTCCCTTTTATCCTTTTCTTTTTCTTCTTGCATTCTCTTCTTCCCTTCCTGTGTTCTTTTCTTCTCCTGTTTCCCGTGCCCTAATTCCAAAAAAAGTTGGTTTGGATTTTTTTTTGTTTGAAATCTAGATTTGTTCATGATCGCGCCTTCATTGAGGTGTAAAGGCGCCCGAGGCACGCAAAGGCGCGCGCCTGACGAACAACGCCCGCCTCGCGTGGGAAGAGGTGTTTTTCCCAGCGCCTTGTGCGCCTGACACCTCAGGCGTGCCTTTAACAATGCAAATTATTACGTTGTCAACCGTAGGAGTAAAGGTGTTCAATTTATAAAACTTATCAATCAAGGAACCATTGCCAACCAACACTGAATTAAAGAAAATACTGAAAATTTCATTTCTAAATGAACAAGAATAACCTGATTTGTCCGAACAAAAATAACCTGATTTGTCCAAACAAGAAATTAAAATTAAATTTCTGTCGAAAAGAAGGTACAATAAATATATTTTCTAAATCGAGAAAGACATTGGTCCCAAAACAAAATCTAAAAACACCAATCGACTCGACTTTAGCCTTCTTTCCATTTCCCGTATAGATGTATCTTTCACCATCAAGCGGAAGATGGCTCCTAAGACAACCTTGCATAGTGACACTTATGTGAATAGTAGCATTGGTATCTATACACCAAGTGTTTGTGGGTACAAATTTATGTGTGAAAAGTACATAATTTAACTGAAAACCAAACACACAGAGGCAGAAAACTAGCTCTGATACTAATTATTGGGTGCTACTCAAAGTTCCGTTCTGTTTCCCCTGTATAAAAATTTGTACAAGTACAAAACTTTTCCTAGCAACCCATGTGTTCTTAAACTTGGATTGGAAACGAAACTTAACATTTTTACTCCAAGTTCAAACCATGTGTTCTTCATAAGTTAAACTTGGATTGGAAACGAAACTTAATATTTTTACTCCAAGTTCAACTCATGTGTTCTTCAGAAGTTAAACCATATTACAGAAGTTGATTAAATATCTATTTCAAGGATTGACTTCCAGGTCGTTGGCGAGGCACTCGGCCTTTTTGGTTATGGGATCATCCACCACTTCCTAGACAAAGTCTTTCAAAGAAATTGAATATTTAAACTCCTCATAGTAAACCCTAGGTTTAACTAAAGAGACCTTAATCGAAGCACAAGATCAAAACACAAAATCACTAACCTCTTGTGTTGGTATTTCAGGATCCATACAAAGAAAAACTAAACTAGTTCGCAGCGAAATAAAGAACTAGTTGTACCTTTCCTTGTATCTAAAGACCTCTTGATCTTCTGTTGTATTCCTCTCCTCTTCTTGGACGTCGTATGAGCGACAATCTACCAAGACGAAGACACCCGACCTTCTCCTTCTTTTCCAAGTTTTCGGCCACCAAAGAATACAAAGTGAAGAGGCCTCCTTCTTCTTCTTCTTCTCCTCCAAGCAACCGGCCACCAAGGTAGAGTCTTCTCCAAAGGGGTGCTGGCCCTAATGAAGAAGAAAGGATGGATGCCGTCAGCCTTTAGGGAAAGAAGACAATAGAAGAAGATAGAAGAAGGGTCGATCACACAAGATAATAAAAGAGGAGTCTTAGGTTGTGTTCGTTTTTGGGCACCTCCCTCCTCTTTTATAATCTTTGCTAGCAGCTAATAAGGAAAGTTTTTAATAAAATTTCCTTTTATTTGCTATTATAGATTGTTATAAAAAAATAAAAGATTTTAACAAAATTAAAATCTCTCTTTTAAACCATTGTAAATAGTTATAAAAGGAAAGATTATAACAAATTTTTGTTTTAAACAAAATCTCCCTTTTATTCTTATAATGGTTGGTTACAAAAGGAAAGATTTTAATAAAATTAAAATCTCTCTTTTAATCCATTGTAGAAAGCTATAAAAGGAAATATTTTAACAAAATTTTATTTTCAACAAAACTTTCTTTTCTCTTCTTGTATGATCGACCCTATGCTTGGGCACCAAGCATGGCTTGGCCGACCCACATCTTGGGCACCAAGAGGGCTTGGCTGACCCCTTGCTTGGGCACCAAGCAAGGATGTAGTCGACCTCTCATTTGGGTAAGAAGGAAAATCAAAACGGGTGAACGCGAGGCTTTATAGAGGCTACAACAGGGACCGAGAGGAGGAATTAGTTTTGACCTCCCGATGAGCTTGAGCTTCCTATGTTTGACCCGAACATCCAATTCAAGTTCATAAATAATAACTCATACCACTAAAGAGTTATTATTGAACTACCGCACCAATCCCATATTACATTATGAGCTCCTTCTAATCATGAGTGCATTAATCTCCCTGTGTTTAAGATATCGAATATCCATTAATTAAATGAGTTACTGACAACTCACTTAATTAATATCTAGCTCCAAGAGTAGTACCACTCAACTTCATTGTCATGTCGGATTAAGTCCACCTCAGGGTTTACATGACAATCCTTATGAGCTCCTCAAGGGGACATCATCAACCTAGATAACTAGGACACAATTTCCTTCTATAATCAACAACACACCATATAAATAATATTATTTCCCAACTTATCGGGCTATTGATTTAACGAATAAATCTCACCCATTGATAAATCAAAGAAATAAATACTAAGTATATGTGCTTGTTATTATATCAGGATTAAGAGCACGCACATCCATAATAACAGAGGTTATGTTCTTTTATGCAGTCAGTATAAAAGGAACAACCTCAAATAGTCATGCTCAATACACACATAGTGTACTAGTGTAATTTTATAGTCAAGGTAAACTAGTACTAAATTACACTACAACTATTCCAATGGTTTGTCTCAATCCATATTGGTTGTGAGCTACTATTTATAATTTATAAGGAACTTATATCATGATCTTCCGTGTGACACCACACACCATGTTATCTACAATATAAATTAAATGAACAACTGTATTTTACTAAATACAAATATTTGACCAATGTGATTCTCATTTCAAAATAAATGTTCATACAAAAAGCTAGACTTTTAGTATACATCATAACAACTATACTGTAAGCCAACTTAAACTTGCAATTAAGAACGAAGAAAATAGCAGTAAAAAAAAAGATTGAGAGTTAATAGAGGGCAAGCCTACCCTAATCTTACAGTCGAACCTCGTTTGATGTCATTGACCAAGAAGTTGATGTAATCACTGGGACCGTCATCTAGGAGGCGGATGTTCTCCGTGATATCAACTTAGGAATTACGAGGGATGCCTCGTGGGACATGTGCTTGAAGATGGTACGGTCCTACTCATCCTATCGCGCAAGCCGATGGAATCAATGTTGTCGGAGGAGAAGCAGGCATTTATGTGCGTCTTACGGTGGATGTGGCAGAGGCGTTTGGTTGCGGTGGATGCACACTGTCTCGTCATTGATGAGGAGCCTCCACTTCTCTTCGTCCTCGTCCTTCCTGCGCTCTTGGTGATTGTAAACACTAACCCTAACACGATGGATCCCCTCAAACCATTTCCTGCTCGAGTGCTTACTTTCAAACTTCAAACAAATAAGCGAGATTGCTCCTAAGGAAGCCCAACCCAAGTGATGACCTAACGGGCTCCCCGTCGGAGATCTTTTTAGAAATTAGCGATTTTTTTTTCTATTTAAATTTATATATGCAAAAGAGAAAAGGATGTTATTTTTTTTCTAAATAAGGACTCCACCTTTACTTTTTAATCAAAAGGTATCCTTACTATCGTTCCCATGTTCCAATATGTACATTTACCCAATACCTTCCGTATTATTTTCATTATTGTTTTTTATTTAAATTCTCAATTCAACATGCACATTATAGTAATTATGATTTCATATTTACTACAACATATACTTAATCAGTTTAAAAATATTAATTGATCCTGTCTGAGAGCTTGCGAGATGAAACACTAGGCGACGATGAGTGGTGACGTATAATAACTCTGGTGTCGATGAACGGGGATAGATCTGAGAAACCCACAATGGACCCTATCGATGCTCGAATACAAAACAATTGATCCGAGAAAGCCAAAGCGGATCTATGAATAATACCTCGCAAAAAGGAACTCCGACGAAGTGGCTCCGGGTGTTGGTTGCTACTCGGAAAACCTATAGGTTCCACTGTACAAAAATTTTGTACAAAGGTCTGAACCTTTTCCTAGCTACCATGTGTTCTTTTAAATTAAATTTTGGATCGCCTGCGGAACTTAACACGTTTGATCCAAAACTTAATCTATTTGTTCTTTTAGGTTTTGACTTGGATCTCCTGCGGAACTTAACACGTTCGACCCAAGTCTCCTTAAGTTATTAATTCCATTAAATATTAATTTCCATAAAAGGTTCCCAGTACTGACGTGGCGAGGCACATGGCCTTCTTGGATATGGGAGCAACCACCACCGACTAGACAAAACCTTTAATAGAAAGCTAATATTTAATTTCCTAAAATAACTTTAGGTTAACCAAAGAGAACAATCAAATCACAAGGAAAAGAAAGAAACAAAGAACACAACTTCGAAGAACATATTCGAAATACTAGAACGTAAGCCTCTTGTATTTGGTATTATTTCCATAAATAACTAGCATGATGCGGAAATAGAAATTACTAGTTATACCTTGTAGAAAAACCTCTTGATCTTCTACCGTATTCCTCTTCTGACCTCGGACGTTGTGTGGGCAACGATCTTCCAAGATGAGAAACCACCAACCACCTTCTTCTCCTCCAAGCAAGGTTCGGCCACAAAAGAAAAGCTTCACCAAGGAGAAAAACCAAAATACTAACCAAGCTCCAAGAGATGCTAGCTTTCTCTCCTTCTTCTTCTTCTTCTCCGAGTAGTATCCGGCCACCACAAGAACTCCAAGGGAGAGGGAGAGGTTCGGCCACCACAAGAGGAAGAGAAGGAGATGATGGCCGGCCACACCAAGGAACAAAAGAGAGAGAGGAATAATAGATGTTGTGTCTTATGAAGGCACCCTCACCCCTTCTTTTATATTCCTTGGCCTAGGTAAATTAGGAAATTTAATTATAATAAATTTTCCTTAATTTCCTTGACATGATTTAATTGAGAAAAATAAAATAATATTTCCCCAATTAAACAATGATGGCCGGCCAAATCAATAGGAAGCAAATTGGACAAGTTTCAATCAACAATTAAAACTTTCCTTATTTGTTTCCGGAAATTTTAAAAAAATTAAAATTTCTCTTTAAAATCTCTTCATGGTTAATAAAAGGAAATATCTATAATTTTAATTTTATTAACATGTGAATAATTTTAAAGAGAAAATAAAACATCTCTCCAATCTACAAATAAGGAAAGAGATCTAATCTCTTTCTTTAATCTTTTGTAAATCTTTTACAAGAGAGATATTTTAATTTTAATTCTCTTTTAAATTAAATCTTCCACATAATAATAAACATTAAAATTAATTTTTCTTTTTAATTAATTATGGCCGGCCCTACTAGCTTGGGTTCAAGCTAAACCCAAGCTTAGGCCGGCCCTAGCTTGGTTCCCAAGCTAGCTTGGCCGGCCCCCTTAGGTGGGTATAGAAGGTGGGTATATGTGGGTATAGTACTCTATAAATAAGAGGCTACGATAGGGACCGAGAGGAGGAATTGGTTTTGGTCTCCCGATAAAATTAAGCATCCCGTGTTGCCGAACACACAACTTAATTTTATCAATGATAATTCATTCCACTAGAGAACTATCATTGAACTACCGCACCAATCCCAAATTACATTTTGGGCTCCTTCTTATTATGAGTGTGTTAGTCTCCTGTTTAAGATATCGAATGTCCACTAATTAAGTGAGTTACTGACAACTCATTTAATTAATATCTAAGTCCAAGAGTAGTACCACTCAACCTTATTGTCATGTCGGACTAAGTCCACCTGCAGGGTTTAACATGACAATCTTTATGAGCTCCTCTTGAGGACATTATCAACCTAGTATCACTAGGACACAGTTTCCTTCTATAATCAACAACACACACTATGAGTGATACCATTTCCCAATTTATCGGGTTTATTGATTCATCGAACTAAATCTCACCCATTGATAAATTAAAGAAATAAATGTCAAACATATGTGCTTGTTATTATATTAGGATTAAGAGCACACACTTCCATAATAACTGAGGTCTTTGTTCTTTTATAAAGTCAGTATAAAAGGAACGACCTCAAATGGTCCTACTCAATACACTCTGAGTGTACTAGTGTAATTATATAGTCAAGATAAACTAATACCTAATTACACTACGACTTTCTAATGGTTTGTTCCTTTCCATTCTGGTCGTGAGCTACTGTTTATAATTTATAAGGTACTGATAACATCATCTTCTGTATGTGACACCACATACTATGTTATCTACAATATAAATTAAATGAACAACTACAAACAAATGTAGATAATTAGACCAAATGTGATTCTTTATTCATAATGAATGTTTACAAAGCTTAGGCTTTCAGTATACACTCCAACACCGGGGATTAGCAAAAACTCTGTGATCCGATGGATGAGCTGATCTCGTCTTCCTGCACATGATGAGACCAACTGACAAAGCGTTAGTGACTTAAGACTGGGGTGGGAATCCCTGGCTAGGCCTTCCGACGCTCAAGTTAGTCTCTGGTGAGATGAAGAAGAAGCAATATGAAAATTAGGGTTTAATCTGGATGCAATGCGTATGTTTGCGTACCTTGCCCATGGAGAGGATTTTCCTTTTTATTCCATCTCATCTAACCTCCACAGTCATGAGGTGGAGCCCGGTTTGTTAAAGTTTGTTAAGAGATGACGTAAGCCAGAACTGCAATAATGGTTTAAGAAATCTTTTTCTTACCCCAGATGTACCTTCTTTTTCGTTTAGCATACATGCGGAGAATTCTAGAAGATATTTACTGCCAAATTGATTAAGCTGTCATATGATTGTATATTGTTATGGTCCACCTGTTACATATACCTGGTTAGTCACATAAGCTTATTTTGCATATATGAGGAATATCTTCTGTTCGTACTAGTCTCGGTCGATGTTCTGTACTAGATCAGTTATTTATGTTCGACTAGAACTTCATTAAAATCATGTAAGGTTGCAGACCTTTATGTTTGATCTACTTCTCATACCCGGTCGGTCTATTGAGTTCGGACGGTCACACTTGGCCGATCGAGATTAACCTGTCGGGCGTATAAAGGCACTATTGCCCTTTAACCCTTCCTTTGGTCGATCGTATACTGTTAAATGTCTCTACGCTCGACTAGTCTATAAGCTCGGCCGGTTTTATCTTATCGACCGAGACTAATCGGTCGAGCGTGTATAGGCCTTCAGGATAGCTTAATGTTAAGTGCTCATACTTTCGGTCGGTCTCTTACACTTGACCGGTCTCTACCTACCGAGCTCATATGCTCGACCGACCTATTGAGTGCAACCAACCCTACATCATTGACCAAGATCAACCATCCAGTCTTATAAAGATATTATTACCCGATAACTCTTCCTTCAATCAGCCATATGCTCAGGATCTCATGAGACTACATACCTTTGTGGCTAGTCTACGGAACCCGGCTAACCTTTGCCCACCGAACTGATAGGCTTGATCGATCTATCGCACTCGCCCAACCTCTGTCTATTGTGCTCGAGGCTAGGAACTTTTACACTCGACTGACTCTTTATGTTTGGTCGGTTATGTATGCCCGGTCGAATATCCGTGCTCGATCAGTCTGTGCTTACCAAACTCATATACTCGAGTGTCCTTGCCACGTTCCGGACCGCCCAAGGTTAAACTTTCTTTACGCTGGATCGATCCTTTATATTCGACCAACCGAACATACTCGGTCGGTTTTTTCGGCCGGTTCTACATGCTCGGTAAGTCCTACATGCTTGGTTGGTCCTACATGCTCGGTCGGTCTATCACTTCCGACTTGTCTCTCTCTGCCATGCGTGTAGCGACCCCCCTTTGTCGGGTCTAACCTTTTCCGAGCGGCCCCTCCTCTCGCCCTTCTCAGCCTTCCTCATCCTCATTATCCTTCTTCCCTTCTCCTGAAAAGGGGTCCCCTTATCATAACTCATATCATTAATATTGTTACAATTAGAGTTTTATAATTATTACAATGTGAATTTAATTTTGTTCACCTACTATTCACATTATAGTAGCTAGGGTTTTATAACTATTATAATGTTGATTCAACTTTATTCACTTAATATTTATATTGTAACAACTACAAAATTATAACTACTATACATATTGTAACACCTATGATTTCATAAATACTATAACATATTCAATCAGTTTATAATTTAAACAAGAAATTTAAATAGAAGATGACAATGGGAATAATAATGAAGGACAAAAGATAAATGATGAATAGCATGCTATTTAATTAAAAAATAAAATGGGGAGTCCTGATGATTAGGGAAAAAATGCCTTTTTTTTATTTTTATCCAAATTTTAATTTTGGAAAATAAAAAAAATGAAAGGTTTCACTAATTTTCTCTATAGAACTTTTATCCTTTCAAAATGTATCAATTATTATAACAATAATTGTTTAGCTCCTTTTTACATACATATATGACAACAAAATTATTCTGATTTGACCGAACTATTTCAGATCATCACAGAATGCTCATAGCTTAAATGTAGCTTTTAGCATCCGCATTCAATTTCATCTGTGGAGAATCCCATCAAAAGCTAATGTTCCTTCAAGATCTCCAATGATTCGAGAAATTCTAACCTCAAGGCCTCTTTGTACCTCTCTGAAGAGAGTCCTGACAATGTCTGCAAACAACTCTATATTGAAACCAACAGACTCATCCAGTCTTGCAGCAGCAGCATTAAGGGTAGCGCCAAGCCTCGACTGCATCTCCATCAACTTCTGGCCTGTCGCCACTATATACCGTTGAAGCTGAAACGTTTCTTCCAGAAAGCGCGCAAGCGTTTCGCTTTGTTCCTTTGTCCTGCCATTCTGCACGTCTCTTCCGCCTCCTGATTTGTAACACTCGTTCTGCAATTGAAAGAAAACATAAGAGAATGGATTACATTAAACACTTTCTCAGTACATGTCTAAGTATTTCAATTAACAGAAACTTACCATTCTGCTGCACAGGTTGTTAGTCTTTTCTTCAAGAGACTGGTATCGCTTGAGTTGCTTGTTCAGTAAAGATTGCACCAGCAATAAGCCCTGGTTCTGCTGCTTGTTCTCATATGTCTCCTTGTCGCTAGACACGTCAGGTGTGCTTGGGTTTTGATCATTATTTGTTATCTGCATCATTGCCGGTGAAGAAGCCAGCTTTTCGAGCACAACCAGCTGCTGGTTTAGCCTTTTGATCTTGTAGGAGACTCCGAGAGCTTGGATATCCATCTTCAAAGAAGTATCCCTTGCAAGGGATGTCTTGATTAACGACAACTTATTTGCAGTTTCAGCTTCTTGCTTGCAGTTAGCGTTGGCTTGAATATTAGCTAGCTCCAAGTTCATCTCTTTCTTTTCAATCTCTTCGCCTGCAGCATTGGAACTGGACACCACAGGCGTGCTCTTCGCTTGGTCTTCAGAAGAACTACTCCCTGAACTTTGTTCTGGGGATGGCATTTCACTGAACCCATCAGTATACTCCCGTGAATTATAATTGGATGGTGATGGTGGCTCAGCTGCATCACTTTTGTTAATCTCTGTGTGTACATTTTCTCTTTCCTCTGTGTCATTGCCAGCATCCAACCCCATTGCCTTGCTGCTCGTCTTGGGGAAATCACCAATCGAATTGGCCATTGAATCATCTGTTTCCTTTTTTTGTTTATTCTTTGTGATCTCTACTTCTGACCAAAGAGCCTGGCAAGCATCAGGTGTGGGGAGATAGTACAGATTGTTTCTTTCTGAGTTCTGAACATGGAGATTAAATTGCTCCTTCAATAATTTGATTTCCTGTTCCTTATCCAACAACCTGGCCTCCATTTTGACATTTTTTCCCTTCAAATGGGATAAGTTGCCATTCAAGTCTTCAATGTGGGATCTCAGCCTCTTTGTTTCAAGTTCCATGCTCAGAAGCTGCCACCGAAAAGCTTCCAACTCCTCATCTTTCTGCCTCAGCTGCTCTGTGAATGCTTCAACCTCTCCACGATGTTTCTGCTCAAGGATGGCTGCATACTTTTCTGTTTCCTTGCGAACCCAATCTTGCAGTTGTTGGTAGTCATCCACAGCCAATGCTAGAAAAGCAAAATGAGAAATTTGGAAGATATGAAAAGACGATATAATTTGCATCGGTGCTGAGAGTGAGAGATATTGAATTTGAGATGGTTAAAATTGCTTGTTAAGTAATCTAAGAATGGCTACATACTATCTGTCTGAAAAGTCTTTCTTAAATGGTTCGATTTGAGCACTAAACGATAAATTTAATGGGAAGAGCATAATTAGTCATACCAGCATCACCATTTTCATCAAATGAGCAGTAATCATGGCACTTTAATGCAGTTGATGTGGAAGATTCTTCTTTCTTATCTTCAGCTTCAAGAAGTAGATTCATGGAGTTATGCCCAAGGGATCCCACTGGCACCAATTCCAGCCTCCGATTCCTCAATGATCCTGTGTCCACAGAATGAATGTCCTTGAACTTCTTGTTCCTGGAGGATTCCCACATGTTCCTCCACCTCTCCATCTCCAATTCAGCTTGTTTCTTTTTCGCCTTTGAAAGCTTAACCTCCTTCAGAAGCGTCTGTCTCTCAGCTGCGTCAAGCTTCAATTTCCTCAGCATCGAAGACAAAATCTTGTCTTTTTGCTCGGAATCCCTCTGTATCCTCAAAATCTGTTCTGAAAGCTTATCGATCATAGCAAAAGCTTCCACCTTCTGTTCAAGAGCCTCCTCGAGCTCTTGCCTTGCCACCTCCGCTTGCCGGAGAGTGCGGTTCATCTCGGCGTCCATTTGATGCTGCTTCGAGACTATCTCCGCGAACGCGGTCTTGTGCTTCCAAAGCTCGGCTGAGTGGTCCTGCGCCGCCCTTTTAGCTCTATCAGTCATTTCATCGAGCAACTCGTCGGCCAAGTGTAGCTTCTCCTCCAACTCCTTCCGCTTCCTCGCCTCCGCTTCCAAGGCTTCATCTTTGAGCATCCTCGCCCGGCTTTCTCCTTCAACCCTCTTCTCCAGAGTCGAAATGGCGTCGTCGTGCTTAGACTTGTCAATCTGGAGTCTGTTGGTCAGGGCCTGGATCTGGAAACGGAGGCTCTTCCTCTCCGCGATCCATCGTTGTTCATGGGCAGCGAAGATAGCTACGACCTTCTCGTTTGCTTTGGCGTCCTCCGTTCTCCGCTGCTTCATCTCTTCCACCTCCAAATGAGCCTTCTTTAGCTTCTTCTCCATGGCCTCCCCCCTCGCTTGGGCTCTCTCCACCAGCAAACCCAGCAGCTGAGCACTCCCCTTAAGCATCATCTCCGCTGACCGAGATCCCCATCCGCCATTGACATCAAGAAGCTCCCTCCTCTTCCTCGATACGAGATCAAGGGCAACAAAAGCGCACGAAACTCCAAAGTAGAAGGGATACGCACCCAAAAGCTGCTCATCGCCTCCCATTTCTAAGAATTTTTTCTCTCACGGACAAATTAACAACTACAATCGAGCATAACCAGCATGTCGATGATGAACAAAAAAAAAAATGGACTTTTGGACAACAAACCTCTTAGAATTCTTCCACGCACTACGATTCAAGGACACCCGACAATCAGAAGCAATCCGAGGCAGTGCACCACTTCATTGTAATCGAAAAGCAGATTTTCTTTATCGGCAACAAACTCTCAGAATTTTGCCTGACAAAGGGAATCGAGAACAACGAGAGCCAGCAGTCAATCAATTAGCTACAACAACTTCACTGTTCCAATAACAAGTTGGTGGTGGCTTTATAATCCCGAAGCGAGGATTTCGGATGCAGAAAGCAAAAGAGATTATGGTGGGCAGCTACATGGGATGAGGATTGCTGGCATGATTGAGAGAAAATGATAAACAATCATGGCAGTGAATTGGCGTACAAGCTTAATTATTCAAAATAAGAATCAAAGAAGAACGAGTGCAAATTTTACGACGTTGCTACGTGCAAAAGAAGTTTAAATTTTGAAAGGTAGTAAAATAAAACTCACCTTTTTTTACAGAAGAATCATTTGTCAGAGGAAAAGGAAGCACTGAAACAGTGGAAAGGATTCCCTGCTTGGCTTTCAGTGAAAAGACCAGGCGGCTCCAACCAAAGACACACAAAAATGTAGTTTTGTTTTATATGAAATTCTAAGTAAATGACCCTGCACAAAATAATAAAAGTTGCATGTGCTTGCAATCTCAAGACCAAAACTGGATATGTTTTCGATTCTAAATTGTCTTAATTAATCTCATTAATCAAAACTAAGATTGAAATCCACCCGGAAAAAAAGGAACCAATGTTCCTGCTTCTTGTCTGCTCCCTCCCCTTAGATATCTACTCTTGAGACCTGTAATTGTCTGTAAAGCAGGGAATTGCCCTAGAAAAGTAGGGCAGCCGAATCCCAATAAGCTCCCCAACTCATATATTCACGCATCTGATTAACCATTCCTTATATCTTATACATCACGAAGGCACATCAAATGCTTGGTGCCAAGTAAAGGAAAAGAAAGGGCACATGGAGGGAGTGAGCCTTTTGGCGCGTTGTCTTTCTGTAGACGACAATCAAGAAGATTAATGGTGACTTCTTATTTTGATTGAAAAAGACCATAATGGGTGCTTAAATTAGTTTGTAAAGGTTGTCATCCAACAATTATGGACCCTTAAAAGTAAATTAATTATAGACCTCAGGTGGCCGGTCGTCTTTATAATAATGTTTAACTCCTCCGGATTTGTCATTTAAAATATGTTTTCTATCAAATAAAAAAATATATTTAAAAATTCAGCTAAAAGTGTTTTCATGTCAATCCAATAGTTATCTATTATTTTAACGATAACGGCGAACACATTTTCATGAATTAGGGTGCATTTTGTCATGAAAAGGAGGGTGTACTTGGATACCCTAGTAATAGGTATCAATTCAAAAAATAATTAATAATAATTAATTCAAGTAAATTTTTGTTTTCTAGGCGCGAATAATAAATGACTGGAGTGTTCGCTTACCTGAAGAGCAAGTTGCTATAGCTTTAAATAATGTCAAGGTAGTTTGAAATTAAACTCAATGATTAACCATGCTTTGTCGTTGACTAACGGCAGAGTAAATGCACGTCAGCAAATCTAGCGGAAACTTGTCGAGGGCCACGATCTTTTGTCCGCCTCAAATAAGCGAATCCAATAGTAATTGTGGGTGCTCTTTTTATGCTATTCCAAAAATCTCCTCAAATATTATTATTATTTTTTAATTTTTACAGTTGCATTAATTATTAGATGTACAAAACTGAACCACGTGAAAAAAAAACATATATCAAGAGGATGCATTTAAACAAATAGTCAAGAAAATTGTGGAAATTAAAAAATTTAAAAACATCCTCAATTATTTTTATTGTCAAAAGAGAGGAGGAAAATACCTGGAGATTGCTTCTGATTTGCTTCATCACATTGCTCCGTGAAGGACAAGGCAGAAAGCCATGAACAGAACATGCACATATATAAGCTACGCCCATATCTAAACATAATAGTTAATTTTACTTTCTCGACGAGGTGGAACATTATTTGCAATATTTAAACGTCCTTTTCCTTGTGAGTTGGGATTAATCTGTTTAGAATTTGTTAATTGAAGAAAATCAAATGGCTTAATTACAAATGGCAGTCGAAGGCCGGTGGCTTGAACCGGAAGCCATGGAATTGACCAGCGTTAATTCCGACAATAAGCATTTAAGTTTTTTGGTTTAATTTATAATCATTTAATTATCCATGAGAGTCGTAATCTGAAGGGCAAAGAAGGTCTACGGATTAATATCACTGCATGTGGATAACAATTAAATGGATAATGCTAAATAGTCAGAATCTGATCATCCAGAATATATACATATATGTATATGTATGAGTATTTTAGTAATATCATATGTAAATATTAATTACATATATGTACATGCATGCATTATAATTGGGAGATAAAAATTTCTAACTGGCCAGATTCTGGTCAACAAGATTTATCCTAATTAATTGTAGCTATGCGATATAATTATACAAAAAATGTGGAACCGCCACATCAATGACCCCCCTAGAGTCGGTCCCAAAAAAGTGATCTAAATTTTATTCCAAAAATGAAAATTTACTGTATTGCATAAGCATTTACACTTATTTCGTGAACAAAAACGAAAAGGGTCGTTTCATCATAAAAATCATCAAATTGTATTTATTTTTAATAAAAAATTATTAAAAAGGATATTCCATTATCAAAAAATTTATCCTCAAAATATTCCTTATTCAACATTATTGCTACAACAATTCAATAGTTGTTACAATATGCATAGTTACCGAATGTTATTTTTTTTATTGCCAAAGTTGTTGCAGTAGTTATCACTAACGGCCACAATATGTAGAGATTACTAAGTAAGGACTATTATAATTATTTAAAAATGATTTTACTTAAGTTAAAATGATTTTGTTGTAATTTAAATAATTTTGACTAAGTTTGTAAGAATATTTGATGTAATAATACTTAGAGTTTAGTATTTAGGATTTAGGGTTTTAAAATTTAAAATTTAGCCACAATAGATGCTATATATATATATATATATATAAGGTAGAAAGCTACTTTATAGTTGCAACATGTAAAATCAATTATTTCAATGTTTAGAGTTTAATATTTAGGTTCAATATTTTAAAATTTAGATTTTAATCATAATGTATAGAAGTTATTCAATAATTAATATAATGCATAGAAGTTAGTAACTACCATAAAATTTAGAAACAACTCGATAGTTGCTATATCATATAAAAGTAATTCGGTAATTGTTATAATAAAAAAATCTATTTCACTAAAATCATAAATTCTAAAATTTATTATATCAAAATAACTTTTACCAATTCAGTTTAAATTATTTTAAATGTATTAAATCAATTGAAAACAGTAAGTATTAGTGTCACATGTTATAACAATTATCTATTACTTGTACGCATTGTATCAGTTACTAGCTCTGAAGGATAAAATGTTCTCTGTATAAAATATTGATGAGCCATCCTTTTAACTTTTTTGAAAAAGGAATGCATTTACTTAATTTGTGACTTATATTATTATTATTATTATTATTATTAGTCAATTTAGGGTATTCAGACAACTCTCTCTTATGGTACTGCATTACACATGGAAGCAAGGGATTTTTTAAGACCACCGACTGGCAAGTTAGTTCATATAAATACGTCATTATCAATAGGCCTCTGATCGATTTCTATCAGATGTGAAATGTTTTTATAATTTATATCTCTTCCAGATAATAATCTCTTTCAGATAATAACCACTAATTGACGTAGTTGGTTAGTGTAAATATGTTATTGTCAATAGGTTTGTCAATTTCTATTGTGTACGGAATATCTTCATGATTTATCTCCTTTCTAGATTGATCTCATTCGGGAGCTGAGAAGAGTGGACCGTCAATGATATGTTGCTAGTGTTGATCGGGAGAAGACTTTGCTAGAGGGAGACGACAATGCTTGACCTTCCTTTTCACAAACAACAATAGGATTTTTCCGATCCTAGCACTCCAAAGCTTGGGGTTGGTCCCAAGAATATAGTAAGAAGCCGACTAAGTAGCATATTAGGGAAATATGAGGGACGGGCGTAAGGCACATACCCTAGCCCAAGGGAGCGCCCTCTCGTTTAGCTTGGAGGTGGATCGATGAGCTCCTCGTAACATTGGTCGCAACGGCCTCCTCCGCTTCTTTCTTTCTTATGATATCATGCATATATAAGATGAATAGTACAAGATAATAAATAAAATAATTATCTACAGTGAGTCTCTCTCCTCTTTTCCATTCTTCTTTTAGCATGCAAGATAGATTATCACCCAGGTACTCACGGTTCGAGCCCTAGATATGGTGAATTTGTAGAAATTTTTTCTCCAAATGGGGCACACAACTAAAGGATGCTAGGCTGCCCGCTACGAGCGTTTCCCGATTTACCATAGTGGCCGGTGGGAAATTTCTATGGGGTCAAGCCAGTCACCCCATGCTCGACGTTACCGAGCCTGGTTAATCATTTTTTTTAGCATGCAAGGCAAGACTCTTTATAATAGGGGTATTGTTGGGGTTCAATCAAAGTTCCACATTGGAAAGATTTGGTAAAGATCATGAGGTTAAAAGGATGCAAGATATCTCCATTGTCATGAGGCTTTTTGGGGAGAGTCTAAGAGCAAAGTCATGAGGGTCTATGCCCAAAGTGGACAATATCATACCATTATAGAGGTATATGAATAGAGCTGTAAATGAACCAAGCGTTTGTGAACAAGTTTGGTAAGAACTAACGTTAAAACTCTTTTCAATATGCTAAATAAACAATAAAATAAATAAATTTAAATTATCAATCTTAATAACCAATCAAACAATTAAAATTTCAAGCAATCAAACAAACTTGAATTAAGAGCTTGATAACATCTAAATGAACCAAGCTCAAGTCAAACTTGAATTGAGAGCTTAATAACATCTAAACGAACCAAACTCAAGCCAAGCTTGAACACTCATTTCAAAAGCTTGGTTCATTTTAAGCTCGGCTCGGCTCGGCTCGGCTGCTTGAACACCCCAAAACTCGGCTCAACTCGGCTTGTTTACAACCCTATATGTGGACATCCTTTGGGCACAATAAATGGTATCAGAGTCATGGTCCAGATTACATACAATGTGGGGTGTCCTTGAACAAAGTCGAGGGTGGGCCCAGAGTAGGTCAGGATGACCAGATGCTTGCGGGGAGGTCTAGAGCAGGTCAGGATGATTGGATGAGGCCCGAAGCAGGTTAAGGTGACCGTGTGCGGATGCTTACAGGGAGGCCCAGAACAGATCAGCGTGACCAGATACTCGCGGGGAGGCCCGGACCATGAGAGTAATTGTGGTCATTCGTTGGATGCTTGCGGGGAAGTCCATAACAGGTCAGTGTGACCAGATGTTTGCGGGGAGGTCCGGACCATGAGAGTAATTGTGGTCCTTCATGAGGGGAGGATTGTTGGGGTTTAATCAAAGTCTCACATTGAAAATATTTGGTAAAGATCATTGGGTTAAATGATGCAAGATATCTTTATTGGTATGAGACCTTTTGGGGAGATCCCAAGAGCAAAGTCATGAGGGCGTAGGCCCAAAGTGGACAATATCATGTCATTGTAGAGATATATGGACATCCTTTGGACACAAAAGACACGTCAAGACAAAATATAGCAGAGGGTAAAGTTATCCATGTCTAAGTGTCAGAGGATCATGTTACCCTTATCTAGGAGTCAGAGGACGATTCTGTCTAGATAGAGATGTTAGATGTGATGTTGCCCTTGTCTATGTGTCAGTAGGTAAGACAAAAGGTCGATGGCCCAGCAGTCTAATGGAATTTTAATGGATTAACTTGGTTATGCTCTGCTCGACTAAGAAGACTGGTTGGTCGGATGTTCTGTTAGGCAGACTGATTGGCTTGACTCTACTATAATAGGTAGACTAGTTGGTTTTGGAAGAATGAACGGGCAGCCGATCAGATCGGCCAATCGGATAGTCCTTGGTGGGTCGGCCGATCAGGTCGGTCAAGAAAACTGATCTGTCAACTCAATCGGAAATAAGATGGTACCTCTCTTGACTTTGACTCCAATCAACATGCTGTTTTGACCTTCTTTTCCCCTGTGACAGCTTCAATACTCGCCGTATCATAGACAATGGAGGGCCATCTTGTGGGGACTGCCGAGGCGACGTTTTCATCATTTAATGCCAAAGAGAATTTTTAAGACGAAAAACTCTAAAGTTTAGATGGGCTTAACATAAGTTTAAACTATTTCCCCAGTTGTTTTTACTAACTGTCTCACTTTTCTGAACTCCTTTAAAACTTTTGCTTGAACCTTATTGTTACCCTACGTGTTATTCCCTTTGTACCTTCCAGTTTATGACATTGGCATTAATTTTCTCTACGTCAATTCTGCAGATTTTTATACATAAAGTGATTGATATTGAGAAGCCAAAAGAAACTAGCATCTTGAAATTGAACTCTGAAATAAGAAAAACCAGACGGAAGCAATTTGTAGACTAACTTTACTAGTCATGAAGTCTCCTGCGTGATATAGATATATATACAGTTAATATCAAGTCTCAACTAATAATGTGCTTCGTTTAAAAAATGAAACAATTAATAAAATTGTAAACTCAACTTTTTCAGAGCAATATGAACGAGAAGGAATTAGCTAGTCTTAATTATATGTCTCTTTGCAGTCGTAAATACTCAAATTGGGTTGTGATGGATCCTACTCTGCTTCAGGAAGCAGGAAGCGACAGAGAGGGCAGGAATGACTCCGCCCCAGCCACTTTTTCAAGCACGTCTCGTGAAACGCATGGCTACAAGGCATTATCAACACACAAACCTCTACCTCGAAATCCTCCAGACAAATCGAGCAGGATCCCTCTTCCATTACGTTCACCGTTTTTAGGCCTTCCACGGCCGCAGCAGACGCCGGTCTGGGCCGTCCACCGGAGTCGGCATCGTCGATGTCGTCGGTTTCGTCGGGGTCGTCGTAGCCGTACAGCAAACTATACTCTTCCCCAGGCAACGCGAGCCGGAGTTGGTCGATGGGCGAAGAGTCATCGGAGACGAGAATGAGGGACGAGACCTCCACTAGGACTGCGTCTGTTCTGGGCAAGTGACCGAAAACCGTTGAGATGTACCTGCAAAAAGCCGGTGCGAAAAGCACGCCGACAGCAAGCGGCAAGTAATCGGCCGTCGCCTGCATAAACGCAGAGTGTGCTTCCACTTCCCACTCAGAATCCTGCATGGAGAGTCGGAAGGGCTCGCCGACGGCGGAGTCGACGTGCTCGGCGGGGTGCTCGGGCGACGGGGAAGTCCGACGAGAGAAGTCGAACATCAATTGCGGTAGTGCCGTCGGCACCGGCGGACTCTGGCATTCCTGCAGTGAAACTCGAGCCCGCGCCGTGACACGAAGTTCCGCAAAGATTGTCGATATTATCCATGGCGAGAAATACATCAGATCATCGTCAACAGGTGTGGTACTGATCCTGGGCGAAGACGCCATTGATGGATTGAACAAGAATTGGTAAGCAGGGGAATACGAATTTGGTAGGATAAAAATTATAAGCGGCGCAAGAGAATTTATTAACGCTAACAACAATAACAGAATACCTAAAAATTAGACTTTAATTATTTAGGATCTTAACCTAAAATTTAGAATCTAAGAATTAGATTTGGTGGGAGTGAAGATGATGATAAAATAATTAAATAAGAAATTAGTAGAATCAAAATAGCCAGCGATATTGCATCGCGCATAGCAACGGAACACCTAAAATTTAGAGTGCGGGTCTTTAATTAATAATCAAATTTCTAAAAAAAATAATTAGGAGAAAAAAAATTGGTAACATATATCTCTATCTTCTACTATATAATTATTTATATTTAAATAAATTTTATCTTATTTTATCATAATTAGTCAAGTCTTTTTTAATCTTTCTCGTTTGATTACATATTTGTCTTAATTTCACAGTACATTTATTGATAAGTAAGTATATGTTTGTACTATTTTAAACATATATATCGAAATTTTTTCTCAATAGATGTAACTTTGACTTTTTCTCTAATATCCTTATTTTTTATTTTGTTCATCCTCATATATTCACATATCCACCTTAACATCCTAATTTCTACAACTCTCATCTTCTGCTCATGTGCACGAGTCATATCCCAACATTTAGCGCAATATAATATAGTAGATCTAATCGTCATTTTATAAAACTTCCCTTTAAGTTTCAAAGGTTCTTTACGATCACATAAAAAGTCTAATGCTCTCCTCCATTTCAACCATTCTGCTTGTATTTTATATAAAATATATCTCTCAATCTCTTCATCATTTTACAAAAATGATTCTAAATACTTAAAACTTTCAGTTCTAGACAACTCGTCATCTCCTATTTTAATAATTCACTAAAAAAATAGAGCTTCAGAGACCTAGTTGCGAACTATGCAATGGAAGTTCTAGTAGGGCTAGCCAGTGAAGACCTAGTTGGAAACTAAGCAATGGAAGTTCTAGCGGGGCTATGCAAGGAAAAAATCTAAGTGGATTAAAAGTTGACCGGACAGTTGGTGATCGAAAGTTCAACCAAAAGTTGGTACGAGATGGAAAGTCCAAGTGTATCAAGGGTTGACCAGAAACTTGGTGAAGAAGCTCTCGTAGGTCAAGGTTGACTAGATGCTAGACAATGAAAAGTCCCAACGAGTCACAGATGACGCTAGGGTTGGGCAAATGAACACTAAACTCGGGTAGAGTTAAGGGTTGGACAAACGATTAGGCCCAAGTAATCGTTTAGGAGTTCTTCGCGAGAGTATAAATGGGTGAGGAATCAATTGAGTAATCGATTGGCTCATGATAATCGATTAGGGCAATCGATTAAGCTGTGTTTCTCTCATGAACAGAAAGCCTGAAATCGATTGGGGAAATCGATTAAGGCTAGGCCAATCAATTGGAAGTAGCCTTCTAGCAAACAGAGGGGTGCTGAATCGATTGGGAATTTGGCCAATCGATTGGTAGAAAGTTGCACGAGAATAAAAAGCATCTGAATCAATTAGGTAATTGATTAAAAGCTACCGAATCGATTGATATAGCTCACTAATTGATTAGATGGATGAAAAAGAGTCGTTCTATAAATTTTGAACGATTAAACTGACGTGATAATCATTGGGGGTAAGCCAATCGATTAAGAGGTGTTAAAGTAACCCTAGAAAAGGGATTTTCATAAAGATTTGAAGAACACTTATTTATGCCAGTTCTTGAGGGTTTGAAAGAGAAATGTTGCTACATTTCCAACCATCAAAAGGCAATCCAAAGTGATTTATTTAGTTTGTGATTTATTATTTCCACTTTGAACGTGACCAAGTGTTCTATTTTCTTAAAGAATATATTGACTAATAGAAGGTCATATGCTATCACAAAATTTAATATAATTTTCTCTTCTTCATTTTTCGTTCCAAATTAATAATCCCAATGTACCTTCTCATATTCTTTATTTTTTCACTCCGACATGCTCATTTATATTGTCTCATATTAAAATCATTTCATTTGATGGAATATTTTATAATATTTTATCTAGATAATCCTAAAATCTTGATTTGATAGCTTTATCTAATCCTACTTGAGATGCATATATACTAATTACGTTCATAGTTTCTTTCACCATTACTATATTGAGAGCTATAATTCTATCATTTTTTCTAACTAACGTTATAACTTCATTATTTAACGAACTATCTACAACAATATCTACTATATTTCTTATTTTACTTGTTGTGTGAACTATAACTTAAAACTCAAGTTTTTTTTATCATCTTTATTTTCTCACTTATCAATTATGTCTCTTATATACATAAAATATTATCCTTATATATACTACCTCTATTGATTTATCAATGAAAGTTCTTATACTTTATGTTTCAAATCTTAAACTATTAATTTTCTATAATATTTGTTCATATCACATCACGATTTACGATGTGAAAATTTTCATTTATTTAATATGACATTAAAATTCTTATAGAACTGTAACGATCCTTATTGATATTTTACAGTCGGATACTACAATACGTTTCTTTCAAGAAACAACCTAATATTAACATAATAATTCAATAAATCTATTCATTAAATATTTATCATAATTTTAATACCAGCCAGAAATCTAACAGAACTCTAACTCTCCTCCCTTATTCAGTTTTGAGTCGGTGACTAATTCGTCCTGAGCAAAGTTGATTCGTTCCAAGTATAATTTATACACATTTAGAAACCGCACCCTGGCATCAGGAGCCTTACACTAAGCCGCACTACACAGTTTGCTCGGGCACCTTCTAACAACAATCAAATTGCTCACGGATACAAGATTTTTTATTTGGATCAACAACACCCAAATCTGCACCTGCCTCCGTCGTTCTCTTCTCGATTATTTTTGTTTGAGCTCAGATTTTAGTAATTCCACTACAGATTCGGATGATGATCGAAGTTTGGATGCAGTACAGAATTCAAAGATATCAAGCACAACCATGGTACAAATTCATAGTTAAGAACTGACACATACATAGATGGCGATCACTAGTTTTTACACTACTCGTTTGGGGCGATTTCGAGTCTTTGGAATCGCCGCAACCCCGTCCTCTTCCTCTACCAATACGCCTCGATCGTCCTCATCTTCGTCTACATCATCCTCATCCATTTCCTCCAAGATCGCTTCGTTCATCGCGAGCTTCAAGAAGGGGGCATTGAGAAAATCAAAATAAATTGTCAAATGTCGAACAGGTGGTGGGCGGAGTCACTCGCCTCGTCCTTACCTCATCGAGGAACTTCTCGTCGAGCCTGTCGGCGATGCGCGCGGCCGCGAAGATGGTGCCGACGAGAAGGGAGAGCGGGAGCAGGAACGCGAGGATGAGGCTGTTGGTGCTCGGAGGGCCAGCCCTAACCATCAACCTCCTCCCCCTGATAATTTGGCCAGTTCTCGAGCTGCAGGAAAGAGGAAGGCTTGAGGACTTGACAGGGAAGGAATAATTTCCACAGCGAGCAGCGGCGGGCGCTGGCGAAGACCATGGATTGGCAGCGCTGAGCATGATGAGGCGTAGAGCAGCCATCGTCGACACCGCTGACTGGTTCAGCGGCCGCTGCCAGGCGCCAGGGCCTCTTAATCACCAACATTGTTGGGCCTAGGCCTCCATTTGGGCTCGTCAATTGTGCGGCCTTAGATACGATTCCAATTTGTGTGGTATGAAGGTACTTTCTATAATGATAAAGTAGATTCATTCACTAATTTTAAAAGATTAATTTTTTTTCTTATTGCGATCCCTCTCTAAATTCATACGAAGGCCGGCCGACGTCCACCCATCACTCGGCGCCTAACAGCTTGACCACTTGCCCACTGTTGGCGATCTTCGGTCATCCGTCCGACTCCAAACTATAACCTAAGGGGACGATGAATTCAGAGAGGGATCATAACCAATTACGACCGAATCATGACCACAATCTGATCGCAATTACAAATAGTCTATCTCTTGATTCACTTTTTTATGGATTATCTTATATTGGATTATCTCATATCCCATATGAAGACTAAGGCTGAATAAATTCTCATGAGTTATCCCTTTCAAAATACGTGAGATCATCTTGGAGAGACCACTAAAGTCACAACTTCACCTGTTACCATCAGATTATATCACAAAGTAACCCCGTAGTATAGCTAAGTTGATACTTGGACATAATCCCTATAAAAATTTAGTAGTGCTTTTAAAAGTATGCATATGTGTAGTAACAGAAAACAGAACCTTTTATATAATCAGAAACCTTCAGGCTACCTCATGGCCTATGTCATTGTATTTATAACAAATGAGAATCTCTGAAGATAAGCTTGAAAGAATTGAAAATTCAATATGACATCGAGATGCACAAGGTTGAACAATATGGCGACTGAAATTGCAAACTAATTACAGAGCACAACACCCAACAATTGCAGTTAAACTCGTTCATTTAAAATACAAACCGCACAAAATCCAACACAAAAAATATGAGACAGAAAAAAAAAAAAGAATGCAGAATTCTATCTCCACCATGACCAAGTCCCACCTGTAGGGCACCATGTCAAATCGCTTGTATAATTTGGCCCAGGAACCACAAACCAAGAACATGTAGAAATAAAAATAATGCCTTGAATCTCAAGAAAACAGGGATGGAAATGAAAGACACAAAGGATAAGATCAGAAGAGCCACCGCAGAAAAAACACTGAAAGAAGCAGAGCCATGTTTTGGATGCAACCTAAAAACTAGCAAAAGCTGACAAAAAATGGCCTCAATATTGACAAGACTGTGTCCTTGTGCTATGGGTTATCCACTGTTATTTCCCCAGGACAAAAGAGGACCAAGCATCCTATGAATTTTGAAATCAACTTTTTGAAAGGAACAATTGATTGCATTAATAATTTAGCCATTGAGCATGGGCTATCACACGCCTACAAGATGGCTGCAGAGATTAATAAATAAACATGGAGAAAGTGAGCACAATAATTGAAACTTGGTAGCTTAGATGACTATTCTCTTCTTTAGCAATTAAATTACTCAGCAAACTTGATGATGCAAAAATGCTAAATCAACTTTGGGCATGAAGTGAAGAGCCATTAATGATTTGGTAATGGTTTCGGTTTGAGCTTTTGAAATATTAAGAGGCTATCAATCTCGAACATTTTTATGATGATTTTCTGTTGAGCATTTCCAAGGAACGGGACTGGGGTCTGGAAGCAATAAATGGTCTTTCTAATGATGGATTTGACAACAGATTGGGAAAGCAAATCACTAAAAACAGGCGAAAGGTTTAGCACATGCAAAGCGACCGCCTAACTTTTTCCCCCTTGTGTTTTTTTTAACAACATGAAGCTGAAGACCACTAGTCGGCAGATTTCTTAGAACACTATTGACAAGATAAATTATAGAACAAAAGATAGAGTGTTCATTAACCTTCTTTTATTTCTGCAGAAAACACCCTTCTTTTTTCCATCTCTATCTTTGGCTTTTCGTTCAACTCCAAACTCCCCAAACACTTTCTCCAAGAAAACTCATGAATCTCCTCATTGAGCTCTTGCTCTCATGGCTGTTGTTCTCATCGTTATCTTGTTCTTCTTCGTCTTCTAATTGTTCTTCTTCGTCTTCTTGTTTTCCCTCTATTTCTTCATCTTCATCTTCTTCATCATCATTATCACCATCACCATGAACACAGCCCTCATCGCCCAATCCATCAGTAATATTATCGCCAGCCAAATGACCTCCATCCGCCCCCGGGAACAGTTTGGCTTCCAATTCCAAGCTCTCCTCCCCATCCGCCGCCACAAAGCCGCAGCCTTTCCGCTCCCTTTGCCTCCGGCGGCGCCCGCGAACGCGCTCCTTGCTCTCCAGGGTCTCCTCGACGGCGTCGATGATTCGATGGATGACATGTCTGTTCGGCGACGCGTCCCACCGCGCCCAAAAGCTCTTGTAGCACCCGAAGCAGTCGCACCCCAGCTCCGGGGGATGCGGCCTACGCCTCCGCTGCTCCCTCCACCTACCGCCGCCAGACAGCAAGTAGGCCAGGACCTCCTGCTCGCCCGGCGTCAGAGTCGCCGCCAGGGCCATCACTGCCGCTGGGAGCGCGGCCAGGTGGTCTTGCTGCGCCGGCGCAGGGTGCACCTTCCGCCCCTTCCCGTTTCCGAGCTTCTTCATCTCCCCGCCGCAGAGTAAAGCAAAAAAGGATCAGTTTTTTGAGGGAAGACAAAAGGTAAAGGCGTCTCCTTGCAAGAGTTGGACGTAGAACTGGATATTTGGTGAGCGAGAAAACTGGAAAAGCAGAGGAGAGAGAGCAGATTTAGCTATTTAGTACCAACAGTATTAAAAATGTTGTACTGTTGGTGGTTTTCTTCTCTGAGATGAGGAGTTAATTGTCGGGAGGAATTAATGTAATGACTGCTACTGTACGCTGCCTGTTTGCATTGTGGTTGGTTAAAGAAACAGATGTTTGCCACTTACGACGCTTCAATTGGGTCTTTACCTAAGGAGGGGTTGGGTTAGATTTAATCTCTTTTTCTATATTGGCAAAATCAGGGCATTGAACTAATTTGCTACACAAGTAGCGGCACACAAGGCTTTCACTGCCAAATGAAACAGCCAAGGAAATTCTCTTCATATTTCTTAAATAATTTAAAATAAAAAACTAAAATTAACCTTGTCATTTTTATTTTAAAAAAATCTTAAAATTCACCCCTCTCTATACTATTTGAAGAAGAGACATCTAATGACATTCAAAATTATCCCTAGGTTAATCATCTTCGATTGGATAATTTTTAATCGGACTTCATTCGATTACATAGCTTAGTCCGACTTGAAGGAGACATGTGATGGTACCCGAGTTATTTCCCGAGCACCCTACCTTAGTACTCGAATATCGGATTTGCCTAAGCATCCGGACTTAATGCTCAAATATCGACTTTCTCCTAAAATCCGCACTTAGTTCTCTCACATATCGACTTTGCTTCAACATACAGATTTAGTGCTTGGATATCGACTTTCTTTGAGCATCTAGACTTAGTATTCAGATATCAGCTCCCCGCTCCCTTGAGTTTCCAGATTTAATACTTAAATATCGATTGTATGAGTATCATGGCTTCTTGCACAGAAATTGACATCCCTAAGTATCAATGTAATTTGGTACTCGACGTAAGTTTCCGTTAGAATTGTCAATTTAAGTTGGATTCGTTAGATTGACCCATCCTGTCAAATAATTTAAATAAATTAGATTAAAATTTTATCAATTTATTTAAAGTGGATTTAGATGGACTGATTTACTTAAGCTCATGACTGCACGGATCAACCTAAGATGAGGTTGAGTTGACTCATGAGTTAAAAGAAAAAAATACTTAAAAATTTAAAATTAAAATAAAAAATTTAATGAGGTCATGTGTTTGGTCTAATCCGTAGCCCGCCTGGACCCCGCAGGTATATAAATTCCCTTTTGATCATTATGGTGTAAGCTACTGAATTTCAATTGATTTTTTTTCCCTTCTTTTGTGTGTTTTCAAACATGTTAGCTTTGTAAATGACATTGCCACAATTAAGGGTGAAACTCACGTTGAGTAAGTCATTACTCAAATCATAAATCACATATCACATAATCAGCATAGTGAACAAGAAAAACAAAAATGCTAATCTTAAAGTACACAATGGGAAAAATATTGGAATAAATTAAAATTTCATATTAGAAAGATATAAAAAAAAATAATGGGTTTTAAAAAAATATAAGATATCCCTATTGAAATGAGGTTTTTTTAATGGAGCCCAAAAATAAAATTATGAGGGTTTAACCTCAAAGTAGACAATATTATATCATTGTAAAGATATGTTAATATCCTTTAGACACAACAAATGGTATCAGAACTGCTTGCGAATGCATATATATCATTTTTAATTTTGTTTTATATATGATATAGATAAAGAATATATCTTTATTATGATTTACATGATTATATGAGTGTTTGGTTGAGCATGAAATAATGTATGTTAATCAAACTGAAGCAATTGCAGCATCTTCATACTGTTGGATCGTGAATTCGATAGAGAGGGGGGATGAATATCGATTAAAATTTTAACGAAAGTACGCAGCGAAAAAATCGAAAACAGAAAAAAATGACACAAGTAGTTTTTACTTGGTTCGGAGCCTGTGTCGACTCATACTCCAAGGTCCGCACTCGTTGAGTGCTTCCGTTAGCCAATCACTAATAATTCGAAATATTGATTACAAAAGAAGTATAGGAATTACTAAGAAAAACAATCGACAATAAGAAAAAGAACAATCAAATTAGCACTTTGTCGGAGAGCCTTCGCAGCGTCGCAGGAGCATAGGAAAGTAGATCGTGAGTTGTTGTGTTGTTCCTTTGTTTCAGCCTTCACCCTCCTTATATAAGAGGTTTGGGGCGCCTGGATCCCTTCGGGCACCCTGAATATGACGAAGCCGAGCCAACCAGGGATCTCCACGTGGCAAAGTGACGTTGGGGATAAAATTCACCTTCGGGCGCCCAAATCCCTTCCGGACGCTCGGACCCTTATTTTCCAGCAGTTTCCTTCCTACAAGAAAACGTTAGTCCGAGGCAAATATATATCCTGCAAAATAGAGTGTTAGCACAGTTTATCATCAAATAAAATATTAATTAGATTCTGTCTCCTCGATACCTAGTCACGATCTCGACTTAGATATCCGAAATAGATCTAAGTCGGATCGACGCCTAATGTTCCCTTCCCGGGAACGCGTCCTTACAGTCACTCCCCTCCAGTGGCTTACCTTCACTTACCTGTCAAACATCTGGTCAACCCTTCGACCCATCTAGGCTTCGTGCCGGCTATTCGGTCAGCCCGTCGACCTAGCTGGACTTCGTGTCAAACGTCTGGTCAACCCATCGACCCGTTTGGACTTCGTGCCAGCTATCCGGTCGACCCGTCGACCTAGCTGGGCTTCGTGCCATACATCAGGTCAACCCGTCGACATGTCTGGGCTTCTCCTGCACACTCGGTCAAACTGTTAGATAATAATGAAACTAACTTAACCTATTTTGTCATTCATCAAAACCTGAGTTAGATCGTTAGTGTTAACCGCACCAACACATACATAATATGAATGTGTGCTTCAGTCCGATTTCATTCGAAAAAGCTTACAAAATCCACGGTTTTCATAATCATTGATGCAGTTGCATCAATCTATTGAGAACAGATTATGAAATAACTCACAAACTATTATGAACGACTGTACAATATGTATTGCAAGGATGCATCAATCTGTTATAAAGAGTCTTGGGTTCCTCTTTATGGACTAAGGGCGGCAACTCATTCAATGAATTACTAAAATAATTTTACTTCAGGGGCACTGCCCCAGCCCCCCGCAAGGGGCACTACCCTGACCCCCCCCCCCCCCCCCCTTCCCTCTCAAGGGGTGTTGCCCCTTGATCTCGCTCGCTAACCAACTAGTTGGATTGTCATAGGTTACACCTTATAAATCACTGTTTGCAATCATAATAAAACTATTGTAAGTACCCCATGGTAGTTTTGATATAGTCAACCTATTGAAGTTAGGTCATGTTTATGTTTGATGTCTTGTGTCTAAGTGTGCAGGAACTTAGGAGCACAAGAAGCCGAGTGAAAGACACGGCTAGCAAGAAGGATGACACTGGAAATGAGTTGAAAGACTCGGTGCATCCGAGGGATGAGGTGTTGTGCAAGAGTACACCGGTGGATGAGAAGGGCATGCATGGCGTTCGAGGGACGAGAAGCCGGAAAGGAAGCCTACTCGAAGAGAAGCTCAGAGTTAGATTTGAGTGAGCTCAATTTCGGATAACCAGAGCATCACCCACGCGAAGAAGAACAGCAAAAAGGCTGACCTACCTCATGGAAGGCACCTTCAATGTCTTGGAAGGTGTCTCGCATGAATAGAATCAAAGGCGTCTTCCAGTCTATTAAAGGCGCCTTCAGATAACCTTTAGCTGAAAATAAAGTTTCATCTTCAGTGATAAAACTTGTTTTGTTAAATGCGTCCTGGACCACCTTGAAGGCTCCTTCAAGCTTCGGATAATATTTTCTAGGAGCTATAAAAAGGCCCCTGGATCTAGATATTAAAAAACAACTTGAACAACACCTATTATCATCTTTTCTAGTCTTTTTCTTGAGTTGTTAACCTCTGTAAGAGGCTACTCCGCCTTCAACGAAGAAGTATTTCTAGTAGAGCTTTTCAACGCTTTGGATTAATAACCACCTAGGTTGTAACCAAGTAAATCAACATTCTTACTTTCTTTCTTTAGTTGCTCATTTTTGTTTATTTTAATTGTGTTATCTAACTACGTAGAAAGAATGAGAAAGGGGTTATTTCTATTTTACAAGCAATTCACTCACCTCTTGTCGGTCGCACAGGTCCTACAATTATGTCATAGATATATTACGAATGATGTATGCCATGGTCCATGGTTATGGCCCCTTATCCAATGTGATTGGATTATGCGTGCGTGCATGTTATAATTCATAATAGGACTTGCATGTCGTGTCTTTTGCCTTCATACTTCTAGTTGTAAAATTAGATTTCCCTCGAATGTAACTCAGGGTTTCTTTTCTTTGTAACGCAACAAGGAAGGAGTTCTAGTCTACTAGACGATGATTGAAAAGAAGGATGCCAACAACACACGACAACCAAGGAAGCACTTAGAGAAGATACAATTCCTTAGGTTGACTTTTTTATCTTCTCATTGACTTGAGAAGATCGCAGTAGACAGGTCATAAACATGTAATGTTTCTTTATTTATTATGCATATATGTTGATATATGTCTTGCTTGTATGTGATGCATGTTTAATTAGTGGTTTTATCTTAATTAGGTCAATTTTATATGCCTACCAAAGTTTGGTACTCACTATTATCTTGATCAACTATAGACATGTTTGTCAAAGTAATGTGACTCAATTGATCTTGGTAGAGTGTGACAGAACAATTATGATGTCCAATTATTGAACTTTGAGTGTGACTTAATTAAGTTACCTCAATTAGATTGAGAACTTAGAGTCATATCTCATACGTTAGGCAAACGAATAAATAGTCTTATTCACCTAACTATCCAAGAGTTGCATGCGATGTAATTAGTAAACATTGTTTACATAAATTACACTAGTTTTGGGTGATTAACCAAAGCTAACTCAAGATGAGCTATAATGTGAATCTTATCTCACTTAAATGTTATTATTATTGGGTCTAGAGCTAGTAGTGTGGATAAACTACGGTTGTCCACATCTATGACTTGCTCCTACCAAGATTTACAGTTTAGTGGAAGAATCATTTAATTAAAGGCCTAATTAAGTGATTTAAATATGATTCTTATTTCTGTATTTTTTATTGTAGATCACTAGGTCAACAAATACGTCTAATACTTTCTCACTGTGATCTATCCTTGATAAAGGCAAGTTCAATGGAGCTAATTTCCTAGACTGGTACAGAAATTTGAGAATTGTTCTCAAACAAGGAAGAAAATCATATGCCCTAGAGTAACCTATTCCTGAACCACCCTCCACTAATACTACTCATTCTAATAAGGATGCTTATAAGAAGCATCAAGATAATACATTGGATGTGTCATGCCTTATGCTTGCCAACATGAACTTTGAGCTTCAGAAGAAACATGAGAACATGGATACTCACGATATGGTTAAACATCTTAGACAACTATATCAGGGCAGGCAAGGCATGAGAGATTTGAGATATCTAAAGCTTTATTTCTGTTGGTGCAACCTTAGGTCAAGGTTGACCTGGTTGACCTGACTCGAGTTGACCTGACTCGAGTTGTGTTTTGATGTTTGACGATGTTTGACGAGAAGAGAGTTGTATTCTTGATGTTTGACAAGGATAGGTGTTTGGGAGATTGTAAGTGCAACCTTAGGTCAAGGTTGACCTGGTTGACCTGATTCGGGAAAAGTCCAAGCAGGTAGCTTGGCACGCGGAAAGTCCAAGTATGGAGACTTGGCACGGGGAAAGTCCAAACAGGGAGTTTGGCACGGGGAAAAGTTCTGGTGAGTGAAGTCAGGCAGTCGGAGAAGTCCTGGTGAGTGAAACCAGGCAGTCGGGAAATCCTGGTGAGTGAAGCCAGGTGAAAATCCTAGTGAGTGAAGCTAGGTGAAGGTGAAAGTCCTGGTGAGTGAAGCCAGACATTCGAGAAAGTCCTGGTGAGTGAAGACAGGCAAGGGAAAGTCCTGGTGAGTGAAACCAGGCAGTTTGGAAGTCCTGGTGAGTGAAACCAGGCAGATTGGAAATCCTGGTGAGTGAAGCCAGGTGAAAACCCTAGTGAGTGAAGCTAGGTGAAAGTCCTGGTGAGTTAAGCCGGGCAAGGGAAAATCCAGATGGATCAAGGGTGATCGGACATCTGGTGTTGGAAAGTCCAAGTAGATCAAGGGAGTGATCGGATACTTGGCACGAAGAGGAAAGTCCAAGTGGGTCAAAGGGATTGATCGGACACTTGGTGGGGAATCTTAGCAGGTCAAGGGAGTGACCGGATGCTAAGAATGATGTACCAATAGGTCAAGGTTGACCGGATATTGGTTTGGAAGGTTTGGGACTTGGTTTGGGCAAAAACCAAGCTCTGGATCGGTCTGCAGACCGATCCAGTGATACGTTTGTGTATCTGATCGGTCTGGTGACCGATCAGATAACAAACAGAAGGCGATCATGGTTCTGTGGGCTTACTGATCGGTCTGGGGACCGATCAGCATGGAGCCTGATCGGTCCCCGGGACCGATCAGGGACGCTACCACCTGAGGTGGGATCGGTCCAGGGACCGATCAGATTCCACACAGAGAGTTGGGCAACTCTCTGTGAAGCCTTCTGATCGGTCTGGGGACCGATCAGCACAGGGCCTGATCGGTCCCCACGACCGATCAGGCAAGCCCCAGACCGATCAGGGTGAAGCCTGATCGGTCTGGATCTAGCCGTTGTGAGTGACAACGGCTAGGTTCTGCGTCTTCTGTCTTCGTTGCAGGTTCTTCGCAGGTATAAATCTAGGTGAAGGGCTGCTGCTGCGTGCTGCTTTTTTTCTTAGAACTTCTGTTCTGGTGCTCTAGAGCTTCTGCTCTTACCTGCTATCAGAGCTTTGCTGAGCTCCTCGCTGCTGAAGCTTCGCGTGAGCTTCTCGACTGGATTCTCGTCAGCTGCTGCTGGTGTGAGGTTGCTGCTTCATCACTCCAGTCAACAAGAAAGGCAAGCAAGTGTTTCATATTGTCTTTTGCTTTCTTGTATCTGTTGTACTCCTTTCTTGTTGTTACAAGTATTGTGGCGAGGTTTCTCCACCCACAAGGAGTAGTTATTAGCCGCTTCTCCGGGGACTCATCCACCGACGGATTGGTAGGCTTCGTCCACCTTACGGACAAGCCGAGGAGTAGGAGTATCATTTCCGAACCTCGTTACATCGACGCGTTGAGGTTTGATCTTCTTGTTTTCGTTTCTTGTGTTTATTTCCGCTGCGCTAACCTAATTCGTAGGAAGAAACGAGAATTTGGGGTCGGCTATTCACACCCCCCCTCTCTAGCCGCGATCATCGATCCTAACAAGTGGTATCAGAGCCAGGTTGCTCTTCGTTGGATCAACACCCAGGGGAGCACAAGCGCTAGAGAATGGATCGGTTCGGAGAAGATGTCACAATTCCACCTTTCTACGATCGCGACGACTTCGCATTTTGGAAGGTAAGAATGAAATATTTTCTTATGACTAATCTTGAAAATTGGAGTTGTGTTCAATTAGGGTTCAAGCCTCCGATGGACAAGAAAGGAGAAACCCTAGAGAAGAAGAAGTGGACCAAGGAACAAGTCCACCAATCCCTAGTCAACGATGAGGTATTGAAAATTTTTGAATTTTCATTACCTAATGATATATTGTGTAAGATAGATGGTTACAACAATGCCAAGGAATTGTGGAACAATTTGGCCAAGCTCCATGAAGAAAGCTCCATTTCAAGTCATGAAGAGGAGTCAAGTGAGCTAAGTAGCTCACACCATGGGGATGTGGATTTAGAAGTTGAGGGCCACTCAACATCTAAAGAAGAAGAGGAGGAGATTTCTTCTTCAAGTTCGGAGCAAGAAGAAGAAGTTTCTACCTCCGGAAGGGATGAAGGAGAGAGCGTTCATCCATCCTCAAACCTAGGTAACTCAAGCCATTTAATTTCTAGCAAATTACACATAATGTGCTTTGAGTGTAGGGAGTATGGGCATTACAAGAGTAAGTGTCCAAGGAGGATTAGGAAGACTCCATCGGCACCAAAAGTCAAGGAAGCCGGAGTCCCGATACGCAAAGGCAAGGAGCACGTGGTGTGCTTTCAATGCAAGCGAAGGGGACATTATCGGAGCCAATGTCCAAGGGGGAGGCAACCTCACAAGGACAAGAGATCGAGCACATGTATAGGGGGAGCTAGGGCAAACCCTAAGGTAATCTCTAAGGCACATTCTTGCAATTCTAGTAGGATGCATGCTAGTAGCCTTATTGCTATTGTCAAGAATGATAAGCATGTTAATTCTAGGAACCAATATATGTGCTTAGGTGCCAAAGATGTTAGTCTAGATAAGGATAACACTAGGAAAGCCAACCCTAGGATTAACTCATCTAAGGTTAAGGGAAACCTAGATAGAAATCCCAAATCATCTAGACATATGCCTAGGAATACCTCAAAGAAAAATTAAAAATTAAAAATTGAGGTATTAGAGAAGGAGAATCAAGTCTTGAGGTCAAGACTTGATACTTTGGAAAAGGCTCTTAAGAACTTGGAGAAGTCATCTATAGGGTTTAAGGGTCAAAAACCAATGTCCAAGGACAAGAAAGGTTTGGGTCACAAACCTAAGTCCCAAGTGGTCAAGCCCACTTATCACAATGTTCCATTCGATTATGGAACAAAATCTAGGGCTAGGAAGACCATCACCAAGGTCACAAGGGGAGTCACCCCTAGAGTTGATCTTGATGAGTCCCAAATGACCAAGGCTTTAAAGCCTAAGAGGGTCATTAGGAGGATTGCTAGGGAAGTCATCCCTAGTGAATATTTAGTGAACCCATAGACCTCCAATAGGTATTGGGTTCCTAGGAGCGTGATTTCATCACACTAGATGAGTTAGGGTGTGTCAACCTTACTTGAATAGGTAGTTAACCTAATCATGGCAAAATGTGGCACTTTAGGATTTTTCAAGGTATAATCAAGCCTTGAAAATGAAATTAAGAATTATTCCTAAGGTGATTAGGATGTGTCAATCTCATTTGAGGAGTTTTCTAGGATCAATCTAATTGGCACATGGTGATCTAAAAATCTTTAGTATATGATTTTAGGTCTATTACACTTAGGAATATAGAACCTATGGAAAAATGATCAAAATTATTAAAAATGGCAACTAAGGCTAGAATTAGGTATTTTCTATACCTTTATGTGCTATTTGTCATATATTGTTTGCCATATGCCATGTCATGACATCATAATTAGTTTATGATCATTTAAAATGTCATGATAATGCTTAGGTTATCTATATGTCATGCTTTATTTAAGTTTCATACTTTATGCCATGACATCATGATATTGGCACATGTTTTCATTTATGATATCTTTTTATGCCATGCCATCATTTCTTGCATTTATAATCAATGAAATTGATCTAAGGATAAACAACACAATTTGATATGGAGATCAAGTTGTTGTTTTAGAAAATGCATGAAAACTTAGCCTAAGATAACCTAAACCCATATCTCACATCAAAATTGACTTGGATGTGTTTTATACACCTTAGATGTGTGTGAGATATTAGGATCATGAGTTAGGATCAAGGTGCATAGTTCTTGTACCTAGATGAGCCTAATTCGAAATTGGGGATCATAGGGAAAGCTTATGTACAAGTCATGTACATATAGCCCTAAGATTGTGGTCCTAAATTAAAAGGTTTAAAATCATTTTGAAATTGGTTTGAAAAACCTTGATGAAGCTTTTCTAGTGATAGCATTCATCATTGAGCAAATTGATACAAAGATGAGTTAACTTTGAACTATTTCAAAGACTTTTGAACTTTGTATCAAGATTTGAAAATGAAAGTTATTTTCATAGAAAACTATTTTTCCTTGATAGTATATGGTATGAGGAATGTATCCTCAAAATTTCACAATTTTTCGAATTTTCTGGAATTTGTTGTGAGTTTCTGAATTTCGGGAGAGAAGAAATCAAAAACCGCCTGATCTGAACTTGGATCGGTCACTGGACCGATCCAGAGGGGTCCTGATCGGTCCGGTGACCGATCAGGCACGCTGAATTTGCTGAATTTCGACTGTGGTATGAAATTTCAGCTGTGGGAGTTGAGTTTCGGGTCTCTAAAGGTTTGAAACTCTCCAAGACATTGTTGGTGCAATGGTCAAGGGGGAGTTGACCTTTAGGGGGAGTCTTAACTAATTGTCAAGGGGGAGTTGACTTTTAGGGGGAGTTTTTACTCCTTAAGATTTTTGAGGATTAGTAATATGGGATTGTCACTAAGTTGAGTGTTGAGTTTAGTATTAAGGGGGAAATTAAGGGTTTCAATGAAAGGTATGGGACTTTCATTAGGAAGAAACTCTTGACCTTGATTCCCTCTTTTTGATGTGTGTCAAAAAGGGGGAGAGATGTCCCAAGGGGGAGAGTGTAGGTTTTGGAAGAATGTTCAAGGAAGAACATTGGAAAACCTAAGTTAGGTTATCGAGTTAACCTAACTTGATTTTGGATTTTGTCAAACATCAAAAAGGGGAAGATTGTTAGTGCAACCTTAGGTCAAGGTTGACCTGGTTGACCTGACTTGAGTTGACCTGACTCGAGTTGTGTTTTAATGTTTGACGATGTTTGACGAGAAGAGAGTTGTATTCTTGATGTCTGACAAGGATAGGTGTTTGGGAGATTGTAGGTGCAACCTTAGGTCAAGGTTGACCTGGTTGACCTGATTCGGGAAAAGTCCAAGCAGGTAGCTTGGCACGCGGAAAGTCCAAGTATGGAGACTTGGCACGGGGAAAGTCCAAACAGGGAGTTTGGCACGGGGAAAAGTCCTGGTGAGTGAAGCCAGGCAGTCGGAGAAGTCCTGGTGAGTGAAGCCAGGCAGTCGGGAAATCCTGGTGAGTGAAGCCAGGTGAAAATCCTAGTGAGTGAAGCTAGGTGAAGGTGAAAGTCCTGGTGAGTGAAGCCAGGCATTCGAGAAAGTCCTGGTGAGTAAAGCCAGGCAAGGGAAAGTCCTGGTGAGTGAAGCCAGGCAGTTTGGAAGTCCTGGTGAGTGAAGCCAGGCAGATTGGAAATCCTGGTGAGTGAAGCCAGGTGAAAACCCTAGTGAGTGAAGCTAGGTGAAAGTCCTGGTGAGTTAAGCCGGGCAAGGGAAAATCCAGATGGATCAAGGGTGATCGGACATCTGGTGTTGGGAAGTCCAAGTAGATCAAGGGAGTGATCGGATACTTGGCACGAAGAGGAAAGTCCAAGTAGGTCAAAGGGATTGATCGGACACTTGGTGGAGAATCTTAGCAGGTCAAGGGAGTGACCGGATGCTAAGAATGATGTACCAATAGGTCAAGGTTGACCGGATATTGGTTTGGAAGGTTTGGGACTTGGTTTGGGCAAAAACCAAGCTCTGGATCGGTCTGCAGACCGATCGAGAGCTTGGTATCCGATCGGTGCGGTGACCGATCGGATAACAAACAAGGCGATCATGGTTACGTGGGCTTCGATCGGTGCGGGACCGATCGGCATGGAGCTGATCGGTCCCGGGACCGATCGGGGCGCTACCACGGTGGGATCGGTCCGGGACCGATCAGATTCCACGAGAGTTGGGCAACTCTGCAAGCCTCGATCGATGCTGGGACCGATCGGCACCTGATCGGTCCCCGACCGTCGAGCAAGCCGCACCGATCGGGTGAAGCCTGATCGGTCTGGATCTAGCCGTTGTGAGTGACAACGGTTAGGTTCTGCATCTTCTGTCTTCGTTGTAGGTTCTTCGCAGGTATAAATCTAGGTGAAGGGCTGCTGCTGCGTGCTACTTTTTTTTCTTAGAACTTCTGTTCTGGTGCTCTAGAGCTTCTGCTCTTACCTACTATCAGAGCTTTGCTGAGCTCCTCGCTGCTGAAGCTTCGCATGAGCTTCTCGACTGGATTCTCGTCAGCTGCTGCTGGTGTGAGGTTGCTGCTTCATCACTCCAGTCAACAAGAAAGGCAAGCAAGTGTTTCATATTGTCTTTTGCTTTCTTGTATCTGTTGTACTCCTTTCTTGTTGTTACAAGTATTGTGGCGAGGTTTCTCCACCCACAAGGAGTAGTTATTAGCCGGTTCTCCGGGGACTCATCCACCGACGGATTGGTAGACTTCGTCCACCTTACGGACACGCCGAGGAGTAGGAGTATCATCTCCGAACCTCGTTACATCGACGCGTTGAGGTTTGATCTTCTTGTTTTCGTTTCTTGTGTTTATTTCCGATGCGCTAACCTAATTCGTAGGAAGAAACGAGAATTTGGGGTCGGCTATTCACACCCCCCTCTCTAGCCGCGATCATCGATCCTAACAATTTCAACGCGAGATGCAAGAAGGAAGTCCCGTAGGAACTCGTGTACTTAAAATGATTAGGTTGTTGAGAACCTTGAAAGATTGGGTTTCCATTGGGCCAAGAATTGGCACTGACCTTGTTCTGCAATCGTTGCCAGAAGACTATAGTCAATTTGTCATGAACTATAACATAAATGAAATTGACAAGCCATCGCATGATATGTTAAGCATGTTAAGAACTGCTGAACTCAGCTGATGATCCTCCAGCTGATGATCCCGCTCTTGATGATCCTACCTTCTGAGACTATTACTTGATGTATTTTGGACAGACACCTATTTGTCTTCTCAGACTGTATTAGTATTTGGTTGACTTCTACTTACTCATGTTTATTGGTTTTTAGTTGTTTACTGAAATAGAAATGTGTTGGGTAGAATAGTTTTTTTTTAATCAGTTTCCTACATTTTTTTTCCTTACCTTTTAAATTCTAGGAAAATATTGGTTTTAAAATACCATTTTCTTAGAATTTTCAAAAGTTGGACTTAGTTTAGGCTCTACCCTAGAAATCATGTTCCCCAAGATTTAAGCCAGAGCATCTCACAAACACCTAGGTATACCTTGCTTGTGTTTGAAATACATAGAACGACGTGAGATGCATAGGGTATAGCTTGAACTCCAGTATGCTTATATTTGTGCATCATTATGAGTCTAGGCGTTAAATACTTTCTTAACAGTAATCAGTTTAAGTCATCCAGCCTTAGTCAAATCTAACTGAACTAAAAGACTTAACTTGACTAACCGAGTGAAAGCTGCTGCCCTCTAGGCTATCAGCAAGTAGCTAAAGGTTAGACAGTTGGTGAAGGAAATGGAGATTTTAAGATTGAGCATGCTTGTACTTTAGGGCTCTGATACCTGATCAAAACAATTTGGATAAGTTAACAACTATTTAACTTGACTCATGCTTGGACTTAAGGACCAACTATATTTGATTAAATAACCTAAATTAAATATTTAGTTACTCCCTCTTCATCCTAAAATTTAATAAATTCTTACTTCTATTTTTTCAAAATTAAGTTTTCAAGCTAAGTACCTTTTTAAACTGAAACTACATTTTCAAAATTTAATGTTTGCAAAAGACTTAGCTAAGTGACTCATATAGCAACTTTCAAACTTTCTCAAACTTAGCCACCTTTATAAATTTTTGCTAAAATACTTTTCTAAGTTACCTCTTAGATTCATTCTATACTTAGCTAAAAGTATTAAAATGCATATTTCTTTACTTGCATAATTTAACTCATTGCTTTCAAAAGATGTCTGCTAAGTAAAAAGAGACTTCAAATTTTTTTTCAAAAATAATTTGGCTCCAAAAATTCTTTAAAATCTAGCTAAGTTTTTCAAAATTTAGTTAAGTATTTTTTCTAAAAACAACTAAGTTTCAAAAGTGGCTAAAGTCATCCTTCGAAGTCATCCATATATTAGCCTTTTAAACTTAGGTGAAAAATATTCCTTTTTAAGTCCTCTTTCTCCCTTAGCTAACAATTTTTTTAGTAAAATTTAATTATAAGCTAAGTGTTACACAAGCATTTTTACCTTCTCTCAAAGCCTAAATCTGTTTTTTCTAAAAACTTAAAACTTGCTTTCAACTGGCTTAATTTTTTATAAATGGCAAAGGGGGAGAGTGTTGGTGCAACCTTAGGTCAAGGTTGACCTGGTTGACCCGACTCGAGTTGACGTGACTCGAGTTGTATTTTGATGTTTGACTTGGGAAGATTGTCGGTGCAACCTTAGGTCAAGGTTGACCTAGTTGTGTTGCATGTTGATGTTTGACACTCGTGAGAGAGTTCTATTCTTGATGTGGGACAAGAATAGATGTTTGGGAGATTATTGGTGCAACCATAGGTCAGGGTTGACCTGGTTGACTTGATTCGGGAAAAGTCCAAGTATGGAGACTTGGCACGGAAAAGTCCAAGCAGGGAGCTTGGCACGCGAAAAGTCCAAGTATGGAGACTTGGCACTGGAAAAGTCCAAGTATGGAGACTTGGCACTGGAAAAGTCCAAGTATGGAGACTTGGCACGGGAAAGTCCCGTGAGTGAAGCCGGGCGGTGGGAAAGTCCTAAGTGGGATGTTAGGCGGTTGGAAAGTCCCGTGAGTGAAGCCGGGCGGTGGGAAAGTCCTAACTGGGATGTTAGGCGGTGTGGAAATCCTGGTGAGTGAAGCCGTGTGAAAGTCCTGGTGAGTAAAGCGGGCGAGGAAAATCCAGATGGATCAAGGGTGATCGGACATCTGGTGTTGAGAAGTCCAAGTGAGTGAAGCTTGGCATATGGAGTCGGAGAGGGCTCGGTAGCTCGTTCTCCGAACTAGGTTAGAGAGGGCACTCTAAACCGAGGAGTTGGATCGGTCTGGTGACCGATCCAGTGATACTGCGTTTGCCCTGATCGGTCTGGTGACCGATCAGAATCAGATCAGTGGCTCACTGATTGTAATCTGATCGGTCTGGAGACCGATCAGGAGGCAACGCAACCTCGCGAGAAGAAAGCCGTGGATCGGTCTGCTGACCGATCCACCCATGGCCTGATCGATCGGCAGACCGATCAGGCATAGATCAGTGGCGTGAGGAGCCGAAGCCTGATCGGTCTATGGACCGATCAGGAGGTTCCCTGATCGGTCCACAGACCGATCAGGGCTTCGATCGCGACACCTGATCGGTCTGGGGACCGATCAGGTGACAAACAGAAGCTTCACGCGCCTAGGCTGATCGGTCTGCAGACCGATCAGGGTTCTAGCCGTTGCGACGCAACGGCTAGTTTCTTCGCAGGTATAAAGGGGTCGAGAGCTGTAGCTGCACTACTTCTTCTTCCTCTTCTCTTCTTCTACAGAGCTGCTGTTCTGGTGCTTGAGCTTTGTTGAGCTCTTCTTCACAAGCTTCGCGTGAGCTTCTCGACTGGGATATCCTGCTGTTGTAGGTGTTCTGAGGAGCTGCTGCTTCAACGAATCCAGTCGGCGAGGAGGCAAGAAAACCTGTGTTTTTACATTTATTGTTCTTGTCTTCTTGTATTTCTTGTTGTATTCCTTTCTTGCTGTTGCAAGAATATTGTGGCGAGGTTTCTCCACCCACAAGGAGTATATTGTATTAGCCGGTTTTCCGGGGACTCATCCACCGACGGATTGATAGGCTTCGTCCACCTTACGGACACGCCGAGGAGTAGGAGTTTCATCTCCGAACCTCGTTACATCGACGAGTTGAGGTTTGGTTTGTTTTGTTTTCGTTTCCTTTTGTTATTTCCGCTGCTAACCTAATTTGTAGAAAGAAACGAGCAAAGATTTGGGGTCGGCTATTCACACCCCCCTCTCTAGCCGTACGAAGAGATCCCAACAAGTGGTATCAGAGCGAAGGTTCGCTCTTCATCGGATCAACACCCGTGGGAGCAAAGCTAGAGAATGGATCTCTATGGAGAAGATGTCACCATTCCACCCTTCTACGAATGCGGCGACTTCGCGTATTGGAAGGTAAGGATGAAGTATTTTCTTATGACTAACATAATGAATTGGTTTTGTGTACAAGAAGGATTTACTCCTCCGGTGGATAAGGAAGGAAAACCACTTGAGAAGAAGGAGTGGACAAGAGAACAAATTCACAAATCCGAAATCAACGAAGAGGTAACGAAAATAATTGAATTTTCATTGCCTACTAACATCTTGTGTAAGATAGGTTACAACAATGCCAAGGAATTATGGGATAACTTGGCCAAGTACCATGAAGAGAGCTCCACTTCAAGCCATGAAGAGGAGCCTAGTGAGCCAAGTAGCTCACATCATGGAGGGAGCAAATTGGAAGTTGAGGGTTACTCAACATCTAAAGAAGAAGAGGAAGTGAGTTCTTCTTCAAGATCGGAGCACGAAGAAGAAGCTTCTACCTCCGGGAGGGATGAAGAAGAGAGCATCCATTCATCCTCAACCCTAGGTAACTCAAACACTTTAAGTTCAAGTAAATTGCATATAATGTGTTTTGAGTGTAGGGAATTTGGGCACTACAAGAGTAAGTGTCCAAAGAGGGTTAGAAAGACTCCACCGGCGCCAAAAGTCAAGGAAGCCGGAGTCCCGACACGCAAGGGCAAGGAGCACGTGGTGTGTTTCCAATGCAAGCGAAGGGGACACTATAGGAGCCAATGTCCGAGGGGGAGGCAATCTCACAAGGACAAGAGACCGAGCACATCAATAGGGGGAGCTAAGGCAAACCCTAAGGTAATCTCTAAGGTTCATTATTGCAATTCTAATAAAACTCATGCTAGTAGTTTTGTTGCAATTGTTAATAATGATAAGCATGTTAACTTTAGGAACCAATACATGTGCTTAGGAGCTAAACATGTTAGCCTAGGTAAGGATAACACTAGAAATACCAACCCTAGGATTAACGCTTCTAAAGTTAAGGAAAACCTAGGTAGAAATCCCAAGAAAACAAGACACATGCCTAGGAATATCTCAAGAGAAAATGACAAATTAAAACTTGAGGTATTAGAGAGGGAAAATCAAGTCTTGAGGTCAAGAATTGATAATTTAGAAAAGGCTCTTAAAAACATGGAGAAGTCATCTCTAGGGTTTAAGAGTCAAAAACTCAAGTCCAAGGACAAGAAAGGTTTGGGTCACAAACCTAAGTCCCAAATGGTCAAGCCCACTTATCATAATGTTCCATTCGATTATGGAACAAAACCTAGGGCTAGGAAGACCATTGCCAAGGTCACAAGGGGAGTCACCCCTAGAGTTGATCTTGATGAGTCCCAAATGGCCAAGGCTTTAAAGCCTAAGAGGGTCATTAGGAGAGTTGCTAGGGAAGTTATCCCTAGTGAATTTTTAGTGAACCCAATGAGCTCAAATAGGTATTGGGTTCCTAGGAGCATCTTCTCTACCCCATAGATGGGTTAGAGAGTGTCAACTCCAATTAGAAGGGTAGTTAACCCAACTTTGAGGAAATTGACACTCAAGGAGCATTTTCAAGGTTTTGAGAACTTTTGAAAATGAAATGGAATTATCATTTACTCCTTGAAGAGTAAATTGTGCCATAATTGGGAAATATCGATTTTAATCTTATTTGGCACAATTTAAGAAAACCTAGAGAAATACCATAATTGGGATTTTGGTTTTCTCTTAGGGATATATGGGCAGTCTAGGGTTAGATTTTAAGTTAGCTAAGGCTAAGGATACTTAGATAGGGAATTTAGGTATTTTATTTGTGCTAACTTGCCATGATTGGTTGTCATATGCCATGCCATGACATCATATTTATTTTATTATCATTTGAAATGTCATGATAATGCTTAGGCTAGTTTTTATGTCATGTTTATTTAAGTTTCAAACTTTATGCCATGACATCATGACATTGGCACATGTTTTCATTTATGATACCATTTTATGCCATGTCATCATCTCTTGCATTAATAATCAATGAAATTGATTTAAGGATAAAACACATTTTGATATTGAGATCAAAGTGTAGTTTAGAAAATGCATGAGAACTTAGCCTAAGTTGACCTTAATCCATGTCTCACATCAAATTGACTTGAATGTGGTTTGATACACCTTAGATGTGTGTGAGATATTAGGATCATGAGTTAGGATCAAGGTGCATAGTCCTTGTACCTAGATGACCCTAATTCAAGAAATTAAGGATCATAGGGAAAGCTTGTGTACAAGTCATGTACATCTAGCCCTAAGATTATGGTCCTAAATTAAAAGGTTTAAAATCATTTTAAAATTGATTTGGAAAACCTTGATGAAGCCATCTTAGTGATTGCATTCATCATTGAACAAAGTGATACAAAGTTTTTGAAACTTTGAGCTATTTCAAAACTTTTCGAACTTTGTATCAAGATTTGAAAATGGAAGTTATTTTCATCTAAAACTATTTTTCCATGATAGTGTATGTTATGAGGAATGTATCCTCAAAGTTTTATAATTTTAGAAATTTTCTGTAATTTTCTAGAGTTTTCTACTAGGACCGATCCAGGAAGTCTGGATCGGTCTGGGGACCGATCCAGGAGAGTGTGGATCGGTCTGGTGACCGATCCAGTGAAGGCTGATCGGTCTGGTGACCGATCAGCGCGTGCCAACTTCTGATTTTCGACTGTTTTGTCTGAAATTTCAGTTGGAAGTTGGTGTTTTGGATTTCTAAAGGTTTGGAACTCTCAAAGACATTGTTGGTGCAATGGTCAAGGGGGAGTTGACCTGTAGGGGGAGTTTTTACCTAATTGTCAAGGGGAGCTGACTTAGGGGAGTTTTACTCCTTAAGACTTTTGAGGATTAGTGATATGGGATTATCACTAAGTTGATTGTTGAGTTTAGTATCAAGGGGGAAATTAAGAGTTTCAATGGAAGGTATGGGACTTTCATTAGGAAGAAAATCTTGACCTTGATACCCTCCTTTTTCTTTTTGATGTGTGTCAAAAAGGGGAGAGTGTTCATTGGAGAATTATTGGAGAACCCAAGTTAGGCTATGGGGTGAACCTAAGCTAGGGGAATGTCATAGGAAGAATTTGAATTCTTTTTGATGTGTGTCAAAAAGGGGGAGAATTATTGGAGAACCCAAGTTAGGTTATCGGGTTAACCTAAGGGGAGAATGTCCAGAGAATGTTCAAGGAAGGAACATTGGACATTGGAAGATGATTGAAAACCTAAGTTAGGTTATCGGGTTAACCTAACTTGATTATGGTTTTGTCAAACATCAAAAAGGGGGAGATTGTTGGTGCAACCTTAGGTCAAGGTTGACCTGGTTGACCCGACTCGAGTTGACGTGACTCGAGTTGTATTTTGATGTTTGACTTGGGAAGATTGTCGGTGCAACCTTAGGTCAAGGTTGACCTAGTTGTGTTGCATGTTGATGTTTGACACTCGTGAGAGAGTTCTATTCTTGATGTGGGACAAGAATAGATGTTTGGGAGATTATTGGTGCAACCATAGGTCAGGGTTGACCTGGTTGACTTGATTCGGGAAAAGTCCAAGTATGGAGACTTGGCACGGAAAAGTCCAAGCAGGGAGCTTGGCACGCGAAAAGTCCAAGTATGGAGACTTGGCACTGGAAAAGTCCAAGTATGGAGACTTGGCACTGGAAAAGTCCAAGTATGGAGACTTGGCACGGGGAAAGTCCTGGTGAGTGAAGCCAGGCAGTGGGAAAGTCCTAACTGGGATGTTAGGCAGTTGGAAAGTCCTGGTGAGTGAAGCCAGGCAGTGGGAAAGTCCTAACTGGGATGTTAGGCAGTGTGGAAATCCTGGTGAGTGAAGCCAGGTGGAAAGTCCTGGTGAGTAAAGCCGGGCAAGGGAAAATCCAGATGGATCAAGGGTGATCGGACATCTGGTGTTGAGAAGTCCAAGTGAGTGAAGCTTGGCATATGGAGTCGGAGAGGGCTCGGTAGCTCGTTCTCCGAACTAGGTTAGAGAGGGCACTCTAAACCTAGGAGTTGGATCGGACTGGTGACCGATCCAGTGATATTGCGTTTGCCCTGATCGGTCTGGTGACCGATCAGAATCAGATCAGTGGCTCACTGATTATAATCTGATCGGTCTGGAGACCGATCAGGAGGCAACGCAACTTGCGAGAAGAAAGCCGTGGATCGGTCTGCTGACCGATCCACCCATGGCCTGATCGATCGGCAGACCGATCAGGCATAGATCAGTGGCGTGAGGAGCCGAAGCCTGATCGGTCTATGGACCGATCAGGAGGTTCCCTGATCGGTCCACAGACCGATCAGGGATTCGATCGCGACACCTGATCGGTCTGGGGACCGATCAGGTGACAAACAGAAGCTTCACGCGCCTAGGCTGATCGGTCTGCAGACCGATCAGGGTTCTAGCCATTGCGACGCAACGGCTAGTTTCTTCGCTGTCTTCTTCGCAGGTATAAAGGGGTCGAGAGTTGTAGCTGCACTACTTCTTCTTCCTCTTCTCTTCTTCTACAGAGCTGCTGTTTCTGGTGCTTGAGCTTTGTTGAGCTCTTTTTCACAAGCTTCGCGTGAGCTTCTCGACTGGGATATCCTGCTGTTGTAGGTGTTCTGAGGAGCTGCTGCTTCAACGAATCTAGTCGGCGAGGAGGCAAGAAAACCTGTGTTTTTACATTTATTGTTCTTGTCTTCTTGTATTTCTTGTTGTATTCCTTTCTTGCTGTTGCAAGAATATTGTGGCGAGGTTTCTCCACCCACAAGGAGTATATTGTATTAGCCGGTTTTCCGGGGACTCATCCACCGACGGATTGATAGGCTTCGTCCACCTTACGGACACGCCGAGGAGTAGGAGTTTCATCTCCGAACCTCGTTACATCGACGAGTTGAGGTTTGGTTTGTTTTGTTTTCGTTTCCTTTTGTTATTTCCGCTGCTAACCTAATTTGTAGAAAGAAACGAGCAAAGATTTGGGGTCGGCTATTCACACCCCCCCTCTCTAGCCGTACGAAGAGATCCCAACAAGTGGTATCAGAGCGAAGGTTCGCTCTTCATCTGATCAACACCCGTGGGAGCAAAGCTAGAGAATGGATCTCTATGGAGAAGATGTCACCATTCCACCCTTCTACGAATGCGGCGACTTCGCGTATTGGAAGGTAAGGATGAAGTATTTTCTTATGACTAACATAATGAATTGGTTTTGTGTACAAGAAGGATTTACTCCTCCGGTGGATAAGGAAGGAAAACCACTTGAGAAGAAGGAGTGGACAAGAGAACAAATTCACAAATCCGAAATCAACGAAGAGGTAACGAAAATAATTGAATTTTCATTGCCTACTAACATCTTGTGTAAGATAGGTTACAACAATGCCAAGGAATTATGGGATAACTTGGCCAAGTACCATGAAGAGAGCTCCACTTCAAGCCATGAAGAGGAGCCTAGTGAGCCAAGTAGCTCACATCATGAAGGGAGCAAATTGGAAGTTGAGGGTTACTCAACATCTAAAGAAGAAGAGGAAGTGAGTTCTTCTTCAAGATCGGAGCACGAAGAAGAAGCTTCTACCTCCGGGAGGGATGAAGAAGAGAGCATCCATTCATCCTCAACCCTAGGTAACTCAAACACTTTAAGTTCAAGTAAATTGCATATAATGTGTTTTGAGTGTAGGGAATTTGGGCACTACAAGAGTAAGTGTCCAAAGAGGGTTAGAAAGACTCCACCGGCGCCAAAAGTCAAGGAAGCCGGAGTCCCGACACGCAAGGGCAAGGAGCACGTGGTGTGTTTCCAATGCAAGCGAAGGGGACACTATAGGAGCCAATGTCCGAGGGGGAGGCAATCTCACAAGGACAAGAGACCGAGCACATCGATAGGGGGAGCTAAGGCAAACCCTAAGGTAATCTCTAAGGTTCATTATTGCAATTCTAATAAAACTCATGCTAGTAGTTTTGTTGCAATTGTTAATAATGATAAGCATGTTAACTTTAGGAACCAATACATGTGCTTAGGAGCTAAACATGTTAGCCTAGGTAAGGATAACACTAGAAATACCAACCCTAGGATTAACGCTTCTAAAGTTAAGGAAAACCTAGGTAGAAATCCCAAGAAAACAAGACACATGCCTAGGAATATCTCAAGAGAAAATGACAAATTAAAACTTGAGGTATTAGAGAGGGAAAATCAAGTCTTGAGGTCAAGAATTGATAATTTAGAAAAGGCTCTTAAAAACATGGAGAAGTCATCTCTAGGGTTTAAGAGTCAAAAACCCAAGTCCAAGGACAAGAAAGGTTTGGGTCACAAACCTAAGTCCCAAATGGTCAAGCCCACTTATCATAATGTTCCATTCGATTATGGAACAAAACCTAGGGCTAGGAAGACCATTGCCAAGGTCACAAGGGGAGTCACCCCTAGAGTTGATCTTGATGAGTCCCAAATGGCCAAGGCTTTAAAGCCTAAGAGGGTCATTAGGAGAGTTGCTAGGGAAGTTATCCCTAGTGAATTTTTAGTGAACCCAATGAGCTCAAATAGGTATTGGGTTCCTAGGAGCATCTTCTCTATCCCATAGATGGGTTAGAGAGTGTCAACTCCAATTAGAAGGGTAGTTAACCCAACTTTGAGGAAATTGACACTCAAGGAGCATTTTCAAGGTTTTGAGAACTTTTGAAAATGAAATGGAATTATCATTTACTCCTTGAAGAGTAAATTGTGCCATAATTGGGAAATATCGATTTTAATCTTATTTGGCACAATTTAAGAAAACCTAGAGAAATACCATAATTGGGATTTTGGTTTTCTCTTAGGGATATATGGGCAGTCTAGGGTTAGATTTTAAGTTAGCTAAGGCTAAGGATACTTAGATAGGGAATTTAGGTATTTTATTTGTGCTAACTTGCCATGATTGGTTGTCATATGCCATGCCATGACATCATATTTATTTTATTATCATTTGAAATGTCATGATAATGCTTAGGCTAGTTTTTATGTCATGTTTATTTAAGTTTCAAACTTTATGCCATGACATCATGACATTGGCACATGTTTTCATTTATGATACCATTTTATGCCATGTCATCATCTCTTGCATTAATAATCAATGAAATTGATTTAAGGATAAAAACACATTTTGATATTGAGATCAAAGTGTAGTTTAGAAAATGCATGAGAACTTAGCCTAAGTTGACCTTAATCCATGTCTCACATCAAATTGACTTGAATGTGGTTTGATACACCTTAGATGTGTGTGAGATATTAGGATCATGAGTTAGGATCAAGGTGCATAGTCCTTGTACCTAGATGACCCTAATTCAAGAAATTAAGGATCATAGGGAAAGCTTGTGTACAAGTCATGTACATCTAGCCCTAAGATTATGGTCCTAAATTAAAAGGTTTAAAATCATTTTAAAATTGATTTGGAAAACCTTGATGAAGCCATCTTAGTGATTGCATTCATCATTGAACAAAGTGATACAAAGTTTTTGAAACTTTGAGCTATTTCAAAACTTTTCGAACTTTGTATCAAGATTTGAAAATGGAAGTTATTTTCATCTAAAACTATTTTTCCATGATAGTGTATGTTATGAGGAATGTATCCTCAAAGTTTCGTAATTTTTAGAATTTTCTGTAATTTTCTGTGAGTTTCTGAACTTCTCCCGGGGAGAAAATCAGAAGTTCTGATTTCAGTAGCTGAATCGGTCCGGGGACCGATCCAAGGAAGATCTGATCGGTCTGCGGACCGATCCAGCGGACCGATCCAGAGTATTGTGGATCGGTCTGCAGACCGATCCAGTGAGTTCCAGTAGCACGAGTGCGATCTGGTGAAGGGCTGATCGGTCTGGGGACCGATCAGGGCGTGCCGAATTTCTGATTTCTCAGCTGTTGTCTGAAATTTCAGTTATGGAAGTGGTGTTTTCGGATTTCTAAAGGTTTGGAACTCTCAAAGACATTGTTGGTGCAATGGTCAAGGGGGAGTTGACTTTTAGGGGGAGTTTTTACTCCTTAAGACTTTTGAGGATTAGTGATATGGGATTATCACTAAGTTGATTGTTGAGTTTAGTATCAAGGAGGAAATTAAGAGTTTCAATGGAAGGTATGGGACTTTCATTAGGAAGAAAATCTTGACCTTGATACCCTCCTTTTCTTTTGATGTGTGTCAAAAGGGAGAGTGTTCATTGGAGAATTATTGGAGAACCCAAGTTAGGTTATCGGGTTAACCTAAGCTAGGGAAGAATGTCTAGGAATGTTCAAGGAAGAACATTGGAATTCTTTTGATGTGTGTCAAAAGGGGAGAATTATTGGAGAACCCAAGTTAGGTTATCGGGTTAACCTAAGGGAGAATGTCCGGAGAATGTTCAAGGAAGGAACATTGGACATTGGAAGATGATTGAAAACCTAAGTTAGGTTATCGGGTTAACCTAACTTGATTATGGTTTTGTCAAACATCAAAGGGGAGATTGTTGGTGCAACCTTAGGTCAAGGTTGACTGGTTGACCCGACCAACTCGAGTTGACGTGACTCGAGTTGTATTTTGATGTTTGACTTGGGAAGATTGTCGGTGCAACCTTAGGTCAAGGTTGACCTAGTTGTGTTGCATGTTGATGTTTGACACTCGTGAGAGAGTTCTATTCTTGATGTGGGACAAGAATAGATGTTTGGGAGATTATTGGTGCAACCATAGGTCGAGGTTGACCTGTTGACTTGATTCGAAAAGTCCAAGTATGGAGACTTGGCACGGAAAAGTCAAGCAAGGGAGCTTGGCACGAAAAGTCCAAGTATGGAGACTTGGCCTGGAAAAGTCCAAGTATGGAGACTTGCCAGGAAAAGTCAAGTATGGAGACTTGGCACGGGAAAGTCCCGTGAGTGAAGCCGGGCAGTGGGAAAGTCCTAACTGGGATGTTAGGCGGTTGGAAAGTCCCTGGTGAGTGAAGAGGCGGTGGGAAAGTCCTAGCTGGGATGTTAGGCGGTGTGGAAATCTGGTGAGTGAAGCGTGGAAAGTCCCGGTGAGTAAAGCAAGCAAGGAAAATCCAGATGGATCAAGGGTGATCGGACATCCGGTGTTGAGAAGTCCAAGTGAGTGAAGCTTGGCATATGGAGTCGGAGAGGGCTCGGTGGCTCGTTCTCCAACTAGGTAGAGAGGGCACTCTAAACCTAGGAGTTGGATCGGATGGTGACCGATCCGGTGATATTCGTTGCCACGATCGGTGCGGTGACCGATCGAGAATCGAATCGATGGCTCGCGGTTGTAATCTGATCGATGTCCGGAGACCGATCGGGAGGCAACGCAACTGCGAGAAAAGCCGTGGATCGGTCTGGCGGCCGATCCACCCACTGATCGATCGGCGGACCGATCGGGCATAGATCGATGGCGTGAGGCGAGCTGATCGGTCTATGGACCGTCAGAGGTTCCTGATCGGTCCACGACCGATCGGGGCTTCGATCGCGACACCTGATCGGTCCGGGACCGTCGGTGACAAACGAAGCTTCAGCGCTTAGGGTGATCGGTGCCCGATCGGGGTTCTAGCGTTCTGACGCGGCTAGTTTCTTCATTGTCTTCTTGGCGGTATAAAGGGTCGAGAGTTGTGCACTACTTCTTCTTCCTCTTCTCTTCTTCTCTGAGCCGCCATTGCGGTGCTTGAGCTTTGTTGAGCTCTTCTTCACAAGCTTCAGCGTGAGCTTCTCATCGGGATATCCTGTTGTAGGTGTTCGAGGAGCCGCTTCAACGAATCCGATGGGCGAGGAGGCAAGAAAACTGTGTTTTACATTTATTGTTCTTGTCTTCTTGTATTTCTTGTTGTATTCCTTTCTTGCTGTTGCAAGAATATTGTGGCGAGGTTTCTCCACCCACAAGGAGTATATTGTATTAGCCGGTTTTCCGGGGACTCATCCACCGACGGATTGATAGGCTTCGTCCACCTTACGGACACGCCGAGGAGTAGGAGTTTCATCTCCGAACCTCGTTACATCGACGAGTTGAGGTTTGGTTTGTTTTATTTTCGTTTCCTTTTGTTATTTCCGCTGCTAACCTAATTTGTAGAAAGAAACGAGCAAAGATTTGGGGTCGGCTATTCACACCCCCCTCTCTAGCCGTACGAAGAGATCCCAACAGAGAGTAGGAAAATTCAAAAGTAAAAGTCTGATTCAAAAATAAAGCCCTGTATTAAGGGGGAGCTTCACAAAGTTTAAGTGTTAGCTTAAGTTATGCTTGTATTTGAATTTATATACTTAAGCTTGCTCACTTAAATATTTTAAATATATTTATGCATTTGTTTTACTTAACTTTGAATTTGAGTTGCCATAATCAAAAAGGGGGAGATTGTTGGTGCGGGAAGCATCCGACGATCGAACCTAAGTTTTGATAATGTCAAAGGATTCAAAGTAAAGATTATGTTGTGATCTAACAAGTTTGTTTAAGTGTTTCAGGAAAAGTCCTAGCTATGGTTAGGCAAGTGAAAACCCTAGGGGGTGGTAACCCTAGGTCATGGGGGGGGGGGGGGGTAACCCTAGGTGGAAAGTCCTGGTGTCGCGAACCAGGTGAAAGACTGGACCAGCCGAGAAGCAGAAGTCCAGCAGAAAGTCCGGAAGCTTCGAACGTTGAGCAAAAGTCCAGTCGATCTGGAGGATCGCACTGGCAACAAGTAAATCTCCTGGGTGGAGTAGGTGAGGGCGCGTTCCCCGTAGAGGGAACAATAGGCGTCGGGTCAACCTAGGGTTTTCTGGTTGGAAATCCGAAGTCATACCCGGACAGTGGATCGATTGGGGGCCCTCAATCGATCAGTGGATCGATTGGGAGCCTAGTTCCGCGAATAGTAAGGTCCTGGATCGATCAGTCGATCGATCCAGTCGCATTCTGTCGCGAACAGAGAGTTGGGGATCGATCATTCGATCGATCGAGGAAATCGCTCCGGCGAACAGAGAGCCCTGGAATCAATCAATGGATCGATTGGTCAGTCTGGATCGATCAGCCGATCGATCCAAAATATTAACCCGAGCACAGTAGCCATCTGAATCGATCCATGGATCGATCCAACAGCTTGCAATCGATTGAGTTGAGTCTGAATCGATTGGGAAGCTGGGTTTCGACCAGGAAACCCTGTAACTCAGCTCCTTGACCATAGGGGATGCAGAATATGCCATGTATACCTTAGATTGCATCCCTTAGCACATGTAGAATAAAGAAATGGTATTAGTATAGCAAAGGTTTAATTTGGTACAGTTTTCCACACCTAGACTTAGTGATGGTTATGGATATAGTGTAGCATAGCATATTGTGACGGTCCGGCCTTACAGCCTAGTTAGTATAAGGCGGGTCGTTACAGAGTGGTATCAGAGCACTAAGTTCCATACTTCTTACACACACATCAGCATTGAACCTGCAGCTTCCAAGTAAGAATACCTCTCACTTTGTTACGTTTATTGCTTTCATGTTTGTAGATAACTAAAGTATGCTTATCTGTGATAGTAACTAACATGATAGTATTAGCTATGTAAGCGTGATGCTTTAGTTATATATGTCTTTTGTTCCTTTAGAAATGGCACGAGGACGCCCAGCTAGAAGGGCACCAGCTACTGAGCCTCAGCATGAGGCAGGCAGTTCAGTGCCTCCCCCAGACCTTACAGCGGTAGTGGCTCAGTTATGGAAGCAGCTAGAAGAACAGCAACAGGAGATAGCCACCTTAAAGACTAATCAGCAGAATACTCCCACTGTCACCCCGAAACCAAACATAGCAATCCCAGTAGTTATTGAGGTTCCACCAGTCCAGCCTACAGTACCAGTAGCCGCAGTAGTAGAGGCAAAGAGAGAAGCCTATCTGATCCAGTGGCAGAGAGTCAAGCCCGAGAACTTCTTAGGCACCAGTGAACCATGGGATGCCCAAGCCTGGTTCAAAACACTGGAGAGTACGATGGAGCTTTTGGACTGGCCAGAGCATGAAAAAGTGAAGTGCGTCTCCTTCTGCTTAACAGGAGATGCACGTATATGATGGGAGAGAATTAGAGCGAAGCGCCCAGTGAACTAGATGACATGGGCTGACTTCGAGAAAGAACTCTTCGAGGTGTTCTTTCACATGCGGGTCACAAACCGCCACTACGACGAGTTCACTGAGTTTCGTCAGGGCAACCTATCAGTTGAGGAAGCCATGAAGAAATTCAATAGACTGGCTCGTCTATGCCCCGAACTAGTCAGCACAGAAAAAGAACGAGTCCGGTTGATGCTCAAGATGCTGAGGCCGGAAATAGCATAGGCCGCAAACCACCGAAGAACTAGTCAGCAGTGCTCTGACCACCGAGCACTACCAGAACAGTATCAGGCAGCAGAAGCAAGTCCTCTCAGAGTCCAAAGGGCAAGGAGGCTCAGGTGTTCAGAAACAACAGGGTCACAGCTCTAACTGGAAAGGGAACTCCAGCAACAAGCGCAAACCAGGGAGTTACCCAAAGGGAGGACCAGCCAGCAAACAGCCTAGTTATCCCAAATGTGCTACTTGCGGGAAATTTCACCCAGGAGTTTGTCGCAAAGGCACACGAGGATGCTTTGAATGTGGACAAGAAGGGCATATGGCTAAGCAATGCCCGAACAAGACAAGTCTTCCTCAACCACAGCCGATACAGTACGAAGGTCAGCCAGCACAGCTACATCAGATGCAGGCCGTTTTGGATGGTCCACACATCAGCCAGGGCAGACTAGAAGCCCCTCCAGCTATGACGAATGCAAGGATCTACTCCTTAACCAGAGAGGACGTAGCGAATGCCTCGACAGTTGTTACAGGTCAGATTAGTATTTTACAGCAAAGTACAACTGTCTTATTCGATACTGGGGCAACCCATTCTTATATATCCAGGGCATTCGCCGAAAGGTTAGCAGTACCCCCAGAGGTATTCAGTGGTCAGTTTTTGACAACACTACCTTCAGGAAAAATTATGGCATCCACGCACTGGCTCAGAGCAGTGCCAGTCATTATAGCAAACATAGAATTCTTTTGTGATCTGATAGTGCTAGATATGACTGATTATGATGTCATCCTTGGAATGGACTTTCTAATCAGATACGGTGCCTCTATCGAGTGTCGTAAACAGAAAGTCATATTCCAACCTGAAGTAGGAGTACAATTTGAGTATAGCGGAGAATCAAAGAGAAAAGCAAAGAAATTTCTCTCAGCTCTAAAGGCACAGAAATTGTTGGATTCAGGATATACGGGATTTTTAGCGCATGTAGTCAATGCCAGTCAGGACAAGGACCAACAGCTAGCAGAGGTCCGAGTCGTATGTGACTACCCAGCAGTCTTCCCTGAAGAGTTACCAGGCCTAGCACCAGACAGGGAGATTGAATTTGAGATAGAGCTCATTCCCGGTACAAATCCTATCTCCAAAACGCCTTACCGCATGGCTCCAGCAGAACTGAAGGAACTTCAGGAGCAATTACAGGAGCTGCTTGACAAAGGTTTCATACGCCCTACTCACTCACCATGGGGAGCGCCTGTATTGTTCGTGAAGAAGAAGGACGGGAGCATGCGCATGTGCATAGACTACCGGGCACTGAACCAAGTCACCATCAAGAACAGGTATCCTCTTCCCAGAATAGATGACCTGTTCGATCAGCTAAAGGGAGCAGCAGTGTTCTCTAAGATAGATCTCAGATCAGGTTATCATCAGGTGAAAGTTAAAGAAGGGGATATACCCAAGACAGCATTCAGGACTAGATACGGACACTACGAGTTCGTAGTCATGCCCTTTGGCGTGACAAATGCTCCAGCTACTTTTATGGACCTCATGAACAGGTTACTCAGGGAATACTTAGATAAGTTCGTTATCATGTTCATCGATGACATTCTTATCTATTCAGGAACTCAGGAAGAACACGCAGAGCACCTGAGAATAGTATTGCAGACCCTTCAGCAGAACCAGCTGTACGCCAAGTTCACGAAATGTGAATTTTGGTTAGATCAGGTGTCCTTCCTAGGTCACATCATCTCAAAGGATGGTATCATGGTAGACCCCAGTAAGATAGAAGTTGTGAGTAATTGGAAAAGACCCAAGAATGCCAGTGAAATCAGAAGATTTTTGGGACTAGCAGGTTATTACAGAAAGTTTGTAGAGGACTTCTCCAGAATAGCCTCCCTACTAACAGCTCTCACTAGGAAGAACAGAAAATTTCAGTGGACAGAGGACTGTGAGAACAGCTTCAGCGAGTTAAAAAGGAGATTGACCAGTGCTCCCATTTTGACTCTACCAGAAAACACAGACAGCTTTGATATTTATAGTGATGCCTCTAAGTTGGGACTAGGAGCAGTATTGATGCAAAATGGCAAGGTGATCGCCTATGCCTCCAGAAAACTCAAGGAATATGAGAAGAATTACCCTACTCACGACCTTGAGCTTGCAGCAGTAGTGTTCGCTCTCAAAATTTGGAGACATTACTTGTATGGAGCTCAGTGCAGAGTGTATACAGATCATCAGAGTCTGAAGTACTTCTTCACTTAGAAGGATCTGAATATGCGATAGCGTAGATGACTTGAGCTGGTCAAAGACTACGATATAGACATCCTCTACCACCCAGGAAAAGCCAATAAGGTAGCGGACGCACTTAGCAGAAAGTCCAGTGCTACCTTACTATCTCTAGCAGCCATGTCACCGCCCCTACAGAAAGAGATCACAGATTTTGGTCTCAAACTTATAGTGGGACAGCTCTCTACCATGACATTAGCATCTACCCTGCTTGGTGACATCCAGACAGCTCAGGAACAGGATCCTGAAATTCAGAAAACCAAGCAAGGGTTAGCGGAATCAGAAAATAGAGAATTCAGAGTGTCCGATAATGGGGTACTATACTTTGGTGACAGACTCTGTGTTCCAGATTAGGAGGAACTAAAGAGGAAGATTTTAGACGAGGCTCACAGGACTCCTTATGCGATGCATCCAGGTTCCACCAAGATGTACCAAGATCTAAAGAAACGTTTTTGGTGGCCCGGGATGAAAAGAGACGTCGCTAGATATGTTAGCACCTGTCTGACCTGTCAGAGGGTCAAGGTGGAACAGCAGAGACCAGGAGGAGTTCTACAGTCTATCCAGATCCCAGAATGGAAGTGGGAAGACATTTCTATGGATTTTATAGTGGGACTACCCAGAACCACAAATGGTTTTGATACCATCTGGGTAATAGTTGACAGGTTAACTAAATCAGCTCACTTCTTAGGTATCAGGATATCCTACTCCATGGAATAGCTAGCTCAGTTGTATCTCAAGGAGATCGTCAGACTACATGGAGTCTCACGGACCATTATTTCAGACAGAGACAGCCGATTCACATCACACTTCTGGGAGTGTGTACAGTCAGCATTGGGCACTAAGTTAAAATTTAGCACAGCATTCCATCCTCAGACAGATGGTCAGATGGAGCGAGTAAATCAGGTACTCGAAGACATGCTCCGCGCATGTGCCCTAGACTTCAAGGGAAGTTGGTGCAAATATCTGAGTTTAGCAGAATTTGCATACAACAATAACTATCAGGCCACTATCAGTATGGCACCTTACGAGGCTCTCTATGGGCGGAGGTGTAGATCTCCAATCTGCTGGTATGAGAGTGGTGAACAGAAAGAACTGGAACTTCAGACAGATCTAGTAGCAGATACCACAGCAGCTATACAGCAGATCCGCCAGAGGATAGAGACAGCTCAGAGCCACCAGAAAAGCTATGCTGATACACGGCGCAGACCATTAGAGTTTTCAGTTGGGGATTCAGTGTTCCTCAGAGTAGCTCCCATGAAGGGAGTAATGCGTTTTGGGAAGAAGGGAAAACTAAGTCCCAGATATGTGGGACCATACCTTATCACTAGAAAAGTTGGCAAGGTAGCATATGAGCTAGAGCTACCATAGGAGATGTCAGCCATCCATAATGTATTTCATGTCTTTATGCTGAAGAAGCATATCCCAGATGCCACCCAGGTGATTGAGCCCCAGACGGTACCAGTCCGCGAAAACCTCAGCTGTGATAGTCGGCCTATTCAGATAATAGACCGAGCAGTTAGGAAATTGCGGAACAAGGAGGTACCATTAATAAAAGTTATTTGGCAAAATCACACCACAGAAGGGGCAACGTGGGAGACAGAAGCTAGTATGAGACAGAAGTACCCAGAATTATTCTAAGTTCGAGGATGAACTTTTTATAAGGTATGGGGGATTGTAATGCCCGGAAATTCTCAAAATTATTTTAGAAATATTCTATGATTTTTCTGGAATTTTAGGATATTTTTATGGAATTTTTAGAGTAACGGAAGTAGCAAAAATAAATAGAATCGTAGAATAACCTATGCGGGGATTGAACCCGAGACCTATTGGGTCCTATGACTTAAGGTGAACTCTAGTAACCAGGAGAACCCAGCAGGGTCATGCTGAAAGGAAAGGGAAACAATTTTATTTAAGTTAAAGTTGGGTGAATTAATTCCTTATTATAAATAGGGAATTAAGTGAGGAGTTTTATTTTTATCGTGACTTACCTCTTCTCCTCACCCTAATCCCGCCGAACCTCCCTTCTCCCTCATCTCTCGGCGCCAACCACAAGGAAGACTAGGGTTCCATTCCAAGGGTTCCAAGAGCACCTTCCGACGATAACTCCGGTACGAGGACGCTCTCCACTACAAGAGGAACACGTAGACGCAAGGAGATCGCTGAAGGGATCTTCTCCACCGGAAATCTAGCGATCAGATCGTAAGGAAATCTAGCGCAGGAAGTAAGAAACCCCTCACCTACAGTATAAGTAGCTTTCGTATGATTTCATGTTTTAGTTTAGTAGTATATGGATTTTTGGGCACATAGGGTGAGCAATAGCGCACACCAAGTGCTCGATAGTAGGTGCAGCTCATTTAAAAATGCAACTTAGGCATTATAATAGCTCAGTAAATGTAATAGAAACATTTTTATAGCATGTCCAGTTTTATTACAGTTTTTATAGGACTACGGTCCAATGGGTGGGCTCCCACAATCGCCTCTAGGTTCAGATAACCTAGCTCTAGGTTCAGATAGGTTCAGATAGGTTCAGATAACCTGGAAATAGCAATATAAGAAGAACTCAGCTATAATTAGTATTTTATTTTAGCAGTGGCACTGTACTGGATTAGATATCCATTAGGTTGGGCTCCCACAGTCGTCCCTAGGTTTAGATAACCTAGTAAACCCTACTAAATTTGGGACTTGCAAACCCGGGTCTAGTTAGGGATGCGCGCATAGCAAGTACAGTTGCCGGTCCCATCAGCAGCATGATTATGTATTTTCATCTATCTATGATAAATAGTTTTCAAAACTCACAAATCAGTGGTGTATACAGTTTAAACTCAGTTCTAGCTTAGTCTTAGTTTTAGCTCAGTTCATGCTTCAGCTTAGTTCATCATTGATACATGTGATAGTTCCATGATCAATTTTTGGTTTCCATGTGTATGATACCATGCCATGCTCTCATCTGTTCAGCGTATCTTTCAAATAGCATGTTTTCAAATCATAAATTGCATCGTATGCATGTTTTGTGAGGTAGATGGTTTCTTACTAAGCTCTCAAGCTTACAGATACTCTTTTCCTTATACTGTAGATAAAGGTAAAGGAAAGATGAACTAGTGGAGGCTGGAGGTCAATGCGATGAAGATGTGTGTGGAAGGAACCTGGAATGAAGATCTTGGAGAAATTAGCAAACTAAGACTTTAGATTTTACATAATGTTATTTCCGCATTTCTAGTTATTTTAATGCCTTGAATCATGAAAGACTTGTTTAGATTGTTAGTGCTTATGCTCATAATCCTAGTTATGTGTTATTAGTATGTTCCCAGCTATTGTAGAAAGCTTGTAGGTGAGTTTGGCACGAAACAGTGCTAAAATCAGACTTCTGATACGAAATCAAAAACCCCAATCGATCAGTGGATCGATTGGGGGCCCTCAATCGATCAGTGGATCGATTGGGAGCCTGGTTCCGCAAACAGTAAGGTCCTGGATCGATCAGCCGATCGATCCAATCGCATTCTGTCGCGAACAGAGAGTTGGGGATCGATCGTTCGATCGATCGAGGAAATCGCTCCCACGAACAGAGAGCCCTGGAATCGATCAATGGATCGATTGGCCAGTCTGGATCGATCAGCTGATCGATCTAGAATATTAACCCGAGCACAGTAGCCATCTGAATCGATCCATGGATCGATCCAACAGCTTGCAATCGATTGAGTTGAGTCTGAATCGATTGGGAAGCTGGGTTTCGACCAGGAAACCCTGTAACTCAGCTCCTTGACCATAGGGGATGCAGGATATGCCATGTATACCTTAGATTGCATCCCTTAGCACATGTAGAATAAAGAAATGGTATTAGTATAGCAAAGGTTTAATTTGGTACAGTTTTCCGCACCTAGACTTAGTGATGGTCATGGATATAGTGTAGCACAGCATATTGTGACGGTCCGGCCTTACAGCCTAGTTAGTAGAAGGCGGGTCGTCACAACCAGGGGATCGGTCGACCGAACCAAGGATCAGCGTCAACTGGATCAGGCTAGATTGATCGGGTCAAAGGAGCTGATCGATCGATCGAACAAGGGGATCGGTCGACCGAACTGAGGATGAGACTTGATCAGATCGAAGCGAAGCGAGCGGATCGGATGGGAGAAGACCGTCTGATCGGTCGACCGAATGCAGGGATCGGTCGACCGATCTGCCTCGAGTCAAGCATGATCCCGAAGCCTGGGGATCTGGATCATCTTCACAGAAGCTATAAAAAGGAGCCTCAGAAGCAGCCGAAAAAACAACTCGAACAGAAGAACTTGTGATCTGGTGTGCTGCTCCGAAGCCTTCGACTACACTCTGCTGCTCCGACAATCGGCAATCATTTTCATCTTTTGTAGTTTGTCGGTATAACTTTTCTTTCAAGCTTAAATCTATACTCACCTGTTTGTAAAGATTTACGAACTTATAGTTGTTGCCCACAGAAAGCGATCAACGATCGCGGGCCTTGGAGTAGGAGTCGTCACAGACTCCGAACCAAGTAAATCTTGGAGTCTTTGGTGTGTTTATTATTTTATTTATTTCCACTGCGTTATTCGTAAGATTTTTGAAACGAAAAGTGAAAGCCACGAGCGCTATTCACCCCCCCTCTAGCGCTTTTGATCCAACAATTGGTATCAGAGTGGGGTCACGTTGATCTGGTGCAACCACCAATCACGTAATTTTTCGTGGTATTTTCAGTTTTACAGAGTCAATTAGAATTAGCTTAATAGCTATATTCTAATTATTTCTTTTCGAATCGGTCTTTGCTCGAGGCTGGTGCAACACCACTCGAGTTCGTTATTTCTTGACCTTATTTCCTGCACTGCTAATCCAAGACATAGTCTTGGGACATTTCTACTATTTTTGTTTTGCATATTTAACAAATGGCCCAACAAGAGGGTTTCAGCACCGTTTGTCACCCACACTTCTCCGGAGAAGACTTCGGGTACTGGAAGGGACGAATGGAAACTTACCTGAAGATCCAGTTTGATACTTGGATGATTATCAAGACTAGAATACAACTACCAACCGATGAAGACGGCAAGCCGACACCCTGCGAAAAATGGGAACCGACTCTAATCAAGAAGGTGGAAGCTGATGCTAGAGCGACCTGCACCCTCCAGTGCGGACTGACCAAGGAGGAGCTCAACAGAGTTGGACCGTTCTCCAACGCAAAAGAGCTTTGGGAGAAGTTGATCGAACTCCACGAGGGCACCTCCGACACCAAGGTCAGTAAAAGAGATCTTCTATTCAATAAACTATATAATCTAAAAATACAGGAAGGAGAGACGACAAGTCAACTCCACGCGCGTATACAATACGTTCTCAACGCCCTCCATGCAATTGGGCAAAAAGTCGAGAACCAAGACATTATATGGCACGCACTAAACTCGTTTCCAAAGAGTACATTGTGGGCATCAATGGTAGATGCTTACAAAAGTTTGAATTGCATGAACAGATTAATACACAGCCAACCGAGAAGGGTGTTGCTTTGGTTGCAGGTACCAGTCGAACACGAGAACCAAAATCACGGCGAAGAACTGAACCGGAATCGGAAGTCAAACCCGACTTAGATAATGAAGATGATGAATTAACAACCGAACTAGTAAATCTTGTAAAGAAACTCTACAAGAAGAAGAAGGGCTTCAACAAGAGAGACCTAAAGAAAGAGTACAATCCAAGGAAGGTCAACCCAGCTCAAGAGTCAAGTTCGAGGTGATCTGCTATGGGTGCAACTAGAAAGGGCACATCAAGGCCAACTGCCCAAACCAAAAGAAAGCAAAGAAGCAAAAGAAAAGGAAGGTGCTGAAAGCAACTTGGGAAGAATCCTCAGAAGAAGACACCGACGATGAACTCAATCAGACGAGTCTACTTGCGCTGATGGCCCGGGACCAGATTGAATTGTCCGAGAGCGAGAACGAGTCAGAAGCCGAGTCCGAACGAAGCCACGGATCTGTATCCGTTTCCGAAGGGCCTGACTGCGCTGTAAGTGTTCCTCGACTTAACAATTTAGTTAATTACTTACTACACAAATTAGCTAAGTCAAACCTAAAGGTCAAGTCACTTCTAAAGGAAGTAGCAGTCCTTAAAGAAGTGACTAACCCCAAGACCTTACCTGGCCCAGTTCAGATTGGAAGTTCAACTCGAGTTAAAAAACTTGAGGAAGAAAACTCCAGTCTGAAAACTCAGGTTAAGGATTTAAAAAATACATTAGAATGGTTCTCTTTTGGCTCCAAGAAGCTTGACCTAATTCTTGGGACAAAAAGAGTCGTTTACAACAAAACTGGGCTAGGTTATAAAACTAAAAGAAAATATAGATCTTACCTATCCTTAGTAAATAGACAAAAATGATAAATCAGTCCAAGCATGGGTACCCAAATCCAACCTGGTTAATCAAGTTGGACTTGGTCAATATTGGGTCCCTAAGGATCAAATACATTACCTCGATAAACCATATCGAGGCTATGATCCAGGGGGAGCTAGAAGAAAAATAATAAAAATAAAACTAAATTAAAAATAAAATAAAATTAAGATTAAAATTAAACTTAAATTAAAATTCAAATTAAATCAAAATCCAAATTAAATTAAATTTAAATTAAGATCAAATTCAAATAAAATCTTAAAAATCCAAGGGAAGGCTCCAGAATAGCTGGCACCTCCAAACATAATCCACCCGACAAGGGTAACAAAAAGTAGACTACCCGGAAGGGTAATTAAGGTTAGATTAAACTAGGCTAGGTTTAACTTGACTCACGATACTGGTGAAGTATTGGATGATAGTACGTTGGGGAAACTTAGTCATCGCATGTCTAGGAAGATATGGCTTCGACCTGGTGCATTTGGCTAAGTGGAACTCACCGAAGCTACCTTTTATGGATCCTAACCAGTTAGACCAAGGTTTTGTACTAAGTTCAATGGGTAGGACTATTTGGAAAACCTCAAAGGCATGATTACTTTAATGATGTCCTTGTGACTCACCATAGCCCAGAAGTTTATCCAAACAACGTCTATTTGTTGAACCCAAAGCTAAACCTAAATCTAACACAAAGTTAATCAAACCCTAAAATTGAACCTAATTCATCTCACAAAAATTATAGGATTACCTGATTAAAAATTTAGATCAGTTGAGATAACTAAGGAATAGAAATTAAAAGAAAATTAAATTTAGATTCAAATTCAAATTAAAATTAGAAATTCTATATTAAAATTCGTAATCAAATTAAATTTCGATTCAAATTCGAAATTCGAATAAAATTTCAAAATTCGTAATTAAAATTAAATTAAGATTCAAATTCGAAATTCGAATTAAAATTCAAATTCTAAATTAAAATTTAATCAACTAAAAATATTTTTTCAAAAATTAATCAACTTAAAATATTTTTTCAAAAATTAATGAACTAAAATCTTTTTTCAAAAATTAATTAACTAAAATATATTTCAAAAATTAATTAACTTAAATTATTTTTCAAAAATTAATAAACTTAAAATATTAAAATATTTTTCAAAAAATAATTAACTTAAAGATTTTTCAAAATTTAATCAACTTAAATATTTTTTAAAATTTAATCAACTTAAAATATTTTTCAAAAATATAATTAACTTAAATATTTTTCATAAATTTAATCAACTTAAATATTTTTTAAAATTTAATCAAATTAAAGTATTTTCCAAAATTTAATTAACTAAAATATTTTTCAAAAATTAATTAACTAAAATATTTTCCAAAAATTAATTAACTAAAATATTTTTCAAAAATTAATTAACTTAAATATTTTCCAAAATTTAATCAACTTAAATATTTTTTAAAATTTAATCAACTTAAAATATTTTTCAAAATTTAATCAACTTAAAATATTTTTCAAAAATTTAATTAACTTAAATATTTTATAAAAATTTAATCAAATTAAAATATTTTTCAAAAATTTAATTAACTTAAAATATTTTTTCAAAAATTAAATTAACATAAATATTTTTCAAAAATTAAATAAACTTAAACATTTTTCAAAAATTAAATTAACTTAAACATTTTTCAAAAATTAAATTAACTTAAAACATTTTTCAAAAATTTAATTAACTTAAAATATTTTTCAAAAATTTAATTAACTTAAAATATTTTTCAAAAATTTAATTAACTTAAAATATTTTTAAAAAAATTAATTAACTTAAATATTTTTCAAAATTTAATCAACTTAAATATTTTTAAAATTTAATCAACTTAAAATATTTTTCAAAAATTAATTAACTTAAAATATTTTTCAAAAATTAATTAGCTTAAATATTTTTCAAAATTTAATCAACTTAAATATTTTTAAAATTTAATCAACTTAAAATATTTTTCAAAAAATTAATTAACTTAAATATTTTTCAAAAATTTAATCAACTTAAAATATTTTTCAAAAATTAAATTAACTTAAAATATTTTTCAAAAATTTAATTAACTTAAAATATTTTTTCAAAAATTAAATTAACTTAAACATTTTTCAAATATTAAATTAACTTAAACATTTTTCAAAAATTAAATTAAATTAAAACATTTTTCAAAAATTTGATTAACTTAAAATTTGTTTCAAAATTTTAATTAACTTAAAATATTTTTCAAAAATTTAACTAACTTAAAACATTTTTCAAAAATTTAATTAACTTAAAACATTTTTCAAAACTTAATTAACTTAAAATATTTTTCAAAAATTAATTAATTTAAAATATTTTTCAAAATTTAATCAACTTAAAATATTTTTCAACATTTAATCAACTTAAAATATTTTTCAAAAATTTAACTAACTTAAATATTTTTCAAAAATTTAATCAACTTAAAATATTTTTAAAATTTAATCAACTTAAAATATTTTTCAAAATTTAATCAACTTAAAATATTTTTCAAAAATTTAATTAACATAAAATATTTTTCAAAATTTTAATTAACTTAAAACATTTTTCAAAAATTTAATTAACTTAAAACATTTTTCAAAAATTTAATTAACTTAAAATATTTTTTCAAAAATTTAATTAACTTACAACATTTTTCAAAAACTTAATTAACTTAAAACATTTTACAAAAATTTAATTAACTTAAAATATTTTTCAAAAATTTAATCAACTTAAAATATTTTTCAAAAATTTAATCAACTTAAAATTTTCAAAAATTAAATCAATTGTTAAATTCAACCATCTCACAATCACTCATAGACATAACTGATTGTTAATATAGAATGTGTAAGATGGAGAATTAGAGAGTTTATTTCAATCAAACTATCTGTTGATCCATCGAAATAAATCTAATTCAAATACCTTATGTGTAGAAATTGAATCAATGGATGTTGGATAGTGGATGCTCCAGACAATGACTGGAGATAGATTGAAGTTCACTAAGCTCAAATACAAGAACCTAGGATCAGTTGCATTCGACAACGACGGTAAACTTAAGGTAATCGGAAAAGGTAATATCGAACTTAATTCCGATTTTATTATTCGAAATGTTTTATTAATTGAAAATTTTAACTTTAATTTACTAAGTATAAATCAATTGTGTGATAGTGGCTACCTAGTTATTTTTAATAAGTCTAGGTGTTTAGTTAAAAATATTGATAACCCCGAAGTCATACTTAAGGGATGTAGGAAGAATAACATCTACACAATTAATCTACCCAAATCATCAATAAAGTGCCTCTTGACACAACAAGAGGAAACCACCCTGTGGCACAGACAACTGGGTCACACTCATGTCAAACTCATTTCAAAAATGAGTCAAAATGGCTTAGTTAGAGGGCTACCCAAAAATAAGAAACTTAGAAAATACAGTTTGCCAAGCTTGCCAACAAGGTAAGCAAACCAAATCAACCCACAAGTCAACCAACCTAGATAGAACTGATTCCTTACTTGAGCTCCTACATTTAGACCTATTTGATTCACATGGAGCCAAATCACTAAGTAAGAACCAATACTGCTTAGTCATAATTGATGATTACTCTAGGTTCACTTGGGTAAAATTTCTAAAGACAAAGGATGAAGCCTTTGAAATTTTTAATAATTTCTGCAAGTTAATAGAAAATGAAAAAGACACCAAAACTAAAAGAATAAGAAGTGATCATGGAGGTGAATTTGAAAATCAAAGGTTTACCCAATTTTATAAGATTAATGGATACAAACATCAATTTTCATGCCCTAGAACTCCTCAACAGAACGATCTAGTGGAACGGAAAAATAGAACCCTACAAGAGGCCGCTAGAACCATGTTAAGCGAGTATAACTTAAGTCATCAATTTTGGGCGGAAGCAATAAACATGGCAAACTACATTCAAAATCGAATTATAATTAACAAACTTCATAATAAAACCCCTTATGAAATATATTATAATAAAATTCCAAACTTAAACTATTTAAAAGTACTTGGATGTAAAGTTCATATTTTAAACACTAAAGATTACTTAGGAAAATTTACACCCAAATCAAAGCAAGGAATCTTTTTAGGATACTCCTCAACTATTAGGGCCTTTAGGGTATATAACCAAAATACTTTAAAAGTTGAAAAAACAACTAATGTAATCTTTGATGAAGACAATAACCTACCTAATATAAATGAAAACCCTGACATCAATCCAAAAATTACAGAAGACGATGAAATTTAACCTAACATTAGTAAACCAGAGGAACTAACTCCTAACACATATATAAGACCAACAAGAATAAGTACTAGTCACCCACCTGACCAAATTTTGGGTGACCCAAACCTAGGAGTTAGAACTAGGTCTTCTTATAGAAACTTGAGCCAGATTGCCCTCATTTCTAAAATTGAGCCTAAGACTATAGAGGAAGCCCTACCTAACCCAGATTAGATCATTGCTATGCAGGAAGAGTTAGCTCAATTTGATATAAACCAAGTCTGGGAACTTGTACCTAAACCCGTAGATAAGTCCATAATTGACATCAAATGGGTATTTAGGAACAAATTGGATGATCAGGGTGAAATAGTTAGAAACAAGGTCAGACTAGTAGTCAAAGGTTTCAGTCAGGTTGAAGGTTTAGATTATGACGAAACCTATGCACCAGTAGCTAGACTCGAATCCATTAGGATGCTGCTGGCTTATGCAGCACATAAAGGATTTAGATTATACCAAATGGATGTCAAGTCATCCTTTTTGAATGGATTTATTAAGGAAGAGGTATATGTAGGTCAACCCCCAGGTTTTGAGGACTTAGATCATCCAAACCATGTATTTAGACTAAAAAATGTCTTATATGGACTAAAACAAGCACCTAAGGCATGGTATGAACGGTTATCTAATTACTTAATATCCAAGGGCTTTAACCAAGGTCAAATAGATCAGACCCTATTTGTCAAAACCATAGAAAAAGATATTTTTATTGCCCAAATCTATGTTGACGACATAATTTTTGGCTTAACCAACACTAAACTTTTAAAAGAATTTGTTAATTTAATGAAAAATGAATTTGAGATGAATTTGGTGGGGGAACTCAATTTTTTATTAGGCTTACAAATTAAACAAACTAAAGATGGAATCTATATTTATCAAACCAAATATGCTAAAGAACTAATTAAAAAATTTGGCATGGAAAACTCAAAAATTATAAACACTCCAATGGCAACAAATAGCAACATTGATTCTGACTCAGAAGGAAGACCAGTAGAGCCAAAGTACTATAGAAGTATAATAGGTAGCCTACTCTACCTAACTGCAAGTCGACCTGATATTTTATTTGTAGTAGGTATGTGCGCAAGATATCAATCCTGTGCAAAAGAGTCACACCTAACATATGTTAAAAGGATACTTAGGTACATTAAGGGCACCCTAAATGTGGGACTTTGGTACCCTAGAACTTGCACCCTTGACCTTTTTGGCTATTCTGATTCAGACTATGCCAAATGCAAATTAGATAGAAAAAGCACAAGTGGTAGATGCCAAATTCTAGGTCAGTGCCTAGTAAGTTGGTCAAGCCGAAAGCAACACTGTGTTGCTCTATCCACTATTGAAGTTGAATACATAGCCCTAGGAGAATGTGCTTCCCAACTTTTATGGATGATGCATACACTAAAAGACTATCAGCTAGAATACAAAAATACAAAAATTTTAATTGATAATGTGAGTTCAATTAATTTAACTAAAAATCCAATTCATCACTCTAGGACCAAACACATAGAGGTAAAACACTATTTTGTAAGGGATCATGTAGCTAAGGGTGAAATTGTACTTAGCTATGTTGAGTCCAAATCAAACCTAGCTGACATTTTCACAAAACCCTTACCTGAACTTGAGTTCAGTGCACTTAGAAGGCAAATAGGAATGTGTTGGGTAGAATAGATATTGATTTTCAAATCTGTTTCCTACCTTCACTTTTAAATGTGTTACTTGTTTTCAAAATAATATTTCTAAATTCTACGCAAAACTTTGGTTTCAAAATCTCAACTTTGGTTTCAAAATCATTTTGCTAGATTTTCAAAATTTGGACTTAGCCTAGGCTTTATCTTAGAAATCATGTTCCCCTAGAATTCAGCCAGATTATCAAACAAACACCTAGGTGTACCTTGATTGTGCCTGAAAAACTTAGAATGGTGTGAGATGCATAGGGTACAGCCTAAACTCAAGAATGCTTATGTCCCTGCATCAATATGAGTCACGGCGTTAAACACCTAACTAACAGTAATCAAGTCAAGTCATCCAGCCCTAGTCAAATCTAACTGGATCTATTGACTTAACTTGACTAACCAAGTGAAAGTTGTTGCCCTCTAGGTAATCAGCAAGTAGCTAAATTGTTAGACAGTTGGCCGCGAACCTAAGTGCTTGACTTTTAAATTTTTGAGTTCACTTAGGCTTGAACATTAGGGCTCTGATACCTTACTTAAAAGAAATAAGCTAATTTACAATCAATCTAACTCAACTCATGCTTGGACATTAAGGCTTTAAGCTCCTCATTTGCCTCCAAAAAGTTTTAAATTAACTATTCGCCTAAAAGAAAAATCCCTTCAAATTTAGTTAAGTTTTTGTAAAATTTAGCCTATTACTTTCAAAAATCTCCTTTAAAAATCATTTTGTTCTTTTTTAGCCTTAGCCATTCTTAAAAGTCAATTTTTTAGCCTTTTAAATTCAGTTGAAAAAAAAATTAATGTTTAGACTTTGGTTTCACTTAGCTAAGACTTTATAATGAATTATAGAAAGCTAAGTGTCCTAAGGAATGGTTGAAACTATAGTTTTTACTATATTACAAAGAGAAATCTTTCTCTAAGCCAAATTAATTGATAAATTTTTAGAAAACCAACTTCAAGCTTAAATTATCTTACTTAGCGAATTTGATTTACAAGAAATGTAACTTAAAGAATCCTTACTTAGTCTTACCTTATTTTTTCAAACGTATCTTCATAAAAAGTTAACATTTTTTTTCAAACGTATTTATTTTTTGATAAATGGCAAAGGAGGAGAGTAGGGAAATTCAAAAGAAAAAATTTTATAAAGAAAGTTTTAAAGAAAGCTTTGATTAAGGGGGAGCCTGACAAAGTTTAAGTTTTAGCTTAACCATGCTGACATTCAAAATTTGTTAAGCTTGCTTACTTAAACTTTATGCATCGATTTTACTTAGCTTTGAATTTCAGTTGTCATAATCAAAAAGGGGGACATTGTTGGTGCGGGCAGCATCCGACGATCGACCGTTGTTTTGATAATGGCAAAAGAATTCAAAGTTAAGTTATTTCGTGATCAAACGTACTTAATTGAGTGTTTCAAGAAAGTCCCAGCTGCGATTAGGCAAGTGGAAAACCCTAAGGGGTGGTAAATCTAGGTCATAGGAGGTGGTAACCCTATGTGGAAAGTCTTGGCGGGTCGAGAGCTTCAGGCAAAAGTCCTAGGAGGGGGGAGGGTAACCCTAAGTGGAAAGTCCTGGTGTCGCGGACCAGGTGAAAGACTGGACTAGTCGGGAAGCGGAAGTCCAGCAGAAAGTCCGGAAGCTTCGAACGCTGAGCAAAAGTCCAGTCGATCTGGAGGATCGCACTAGTAACAGATAAATCTCCTGAGTGGAGTAGGTGAGGACGCGTTCCCCGTAGAGGGAACAATAGGCGTCGGGTCGACCTAGGGTTTTCCGGTTGGAAATCCGAAGTCAGACCCGGACAGTCTGGAGACTGTCAAATTTATTTCTACATATTATCGTTTGTGTTCTAAACTCTGTTTTGCCGGAAACTAATATTTTTATGCAAGGTTAGGACTGATCGGGATCGGTCGACCGAACATTGGGATTGGTCGACCGAACCCCCAAGCTAGCAGATCAGATTTCTGGAGGTTGGACCGGGCTCGACCAGGGGATCGGTTGACCGGACCTGGGGATCGGTCGACCGGACCTGGGGATCGGTCGACCAAACCAAGGATCAGTGTCGACTGGATCAGGCTAGGTTGATCGGGTCAAAGGAGCTGATCGGTCGACCGAACAAGGGGATCGGTCGACCGAACAAGGGGATCGATCGACTGAACCGAGGATGAGACTTGACCAGATCGAAGCGGAGCGAGCGGATCAGATGGGAGAAGACCATCTGATCGGTCGACCGAACGCAGGGATCGGTCGACTGATCCGCCTCGGGTCAAGCCTGATCCCGAAGCTTGAGGATCTGGATCATCTTCATAGAAGCTATAAAAAGGAGCCTCGGAAGCAGCCGAAAAGACAACTCGAACAGAAGAACTTGTGATCTGGTGTGCTGCTCCGAAGCCTTCGACTACACTCTGCTGCTCCGACAATCAGTAATTATTTTCATCTTTTGTAGTTTGTCGGTATAACTTTTCTTTCAAGCTTAAATCTGTACTCACCTGTTTGTAAAGATTTACGAACTTATAGTTTTTGCCCACCGAAAGCGATCAATGATCGCAGGCCTTGGAGTAGGAGTCGTCACAGGCTCCGAACCAAGTAAATCTTGAAGTCTTTGGTGTGTTTGTTATTTTACTTATTTCCGCTGCGTTATTCGTAAGATTTCCGAAATGAAAAGTGAAAGCCACGAGCGCTATTCACCCCCCCCCCCCTCCCCCTCTAGCGCTTTCTATCCAACAAAATCTTATGCATTGAAACCTAAAGGCGGGGTGTCTAAGGAAGGAACCAGCTTCTACGGTGGTGAGACCAGACATTGGAGGGGAATTATAAATTGTATATGGAGGAAGTTAAAAAAAAAAAAAGAGAAAGTCGGAGTTGCATCTATTGAGGAAAAAATCCGAGAGACACATTTAAGATAATACAGGCATGTACTTGTACGACCAATAAATGTTCCAGTTAGGCAATGTAAAACTATGACAAATATGCATATCAAATGAAAGGAAGATAAAAAAAAATACTTGGTTAGCAACAATAAAATAAGATAAAATTTATTTAAGTATATAATGATATAGTAAGAGATAGAGCTCAATGGTGTAAAAGGATCCATATAGTCGACCCCACCTAGTGGGATAAGGCTTTGTTGTTATTGTCGTTGTTGTTGTTGAGACTTCTGCCTCAGATATATATGTTATAAAAGTCAGTATATTTATTTCTTCTTCATAGGTATTAGATATCGACTGTGCATCTCATATTTATATTAATATGCATAGCCTAAGAAAGAATAGATCGTTCAAAAAGGGCGAAGTGGACCTACGAGTAGGCAATGCCACAAGAATTGCTGCTATAGCTGTAGGAACATATTTTTTATCTTTTCCCATTGGTCTTAGTTTGGAATTCGAAGAGTGCTATTATGTATCTGCTTTAACTAAGAATATTATCTTTATTTCTTGTTTGGACAAGAAAGGTTTTTCATTTATAATAAAGGACAAATATTATTTTATTTATTTAAATGACATGGTCTACTATAGTGCACATCTTATGAATAGACTCTATATTCTTGACTTTGAAAACTTAATTTATAATATAAATACAAAACAGTTCAAATCTAATGATTTAAACCAAACATATCTTTGGAATTATCGCTTGAGTCACATAAATGAGAATCACATATGACAACTCTATAAGGATGAACTTTTAGACTCATTTGATTTCGAATCATATAAGGTATGTGAATCCTGTCTACTATGCAAGATGACAAAAACTTCTTTTAATGGACACAGCGAAAGAGCTAATGATTTATTAGGACTCATACATACTAATGTTTACGGTCCTTTTAATATAGCAGCTAAAGGAGGCTATTAATACTTCATTACTTTTACTGATGATTTTAGTAAATATGACTATGTGACGTTAGACAAGATAGTGATTATCTTACTGGCTGACGCGAAATGAAAATTAAGGAGAAGATAAGAAGAGAAACCTTCAAGAAGGAAACTTTTTATTGAAACTTGAGGGGTTAATCCCTTAACATCTAAATATGATTTTTATATAGACCACAACCTAAGAGTCAAAAGAAAAAAAATTATAATAATTACAATTAACAAATCTTAATCTCAATCTTGTAAAGAAAGGAAATAGATTTTTACCCAAAAAGAAAGTAATTAACTTAATGATCTTAACTTAAATGAAAACGCGAATCAAGACAAATCCTCTCTAAAAAATACCAAAAATATGAAAATTACCCTAAATACCAAAAAAATAAAAATTACCCTTTTTTGGTAATAAATATATGACTCTTTTTTTTGTCTTAGAGGATGAGCCAAGTTGTGTGGCCGGCCCAAAACAAATCCAAGCTAGGGTCGGTCACACAACTTGGCTCATCCTATTTGCTTAGCCGGCCCAAGCTTGGGTTCCAAGATTGCTTGGTCGGCCACCTTAGGATGGGTATAAAGGTGGGTATAGGTGGGTATAATACTTTATTAATAAGAGGCTACGATAGGGACCGAGAGGAGGAATTGGTTTTGGTCTCCCGATGAAATTAAGCTTCCCGTGTTCGCCCCAAACACCCAACTTAATTTCATCAATAATAATTCATTCCACTAAAGAATTATTATTGAACTACCGCACCAATCCCAAATTACATTTTGGGCTCCTTCTTATCATGAGTGTGTTAATCTCCCTGTGTTTAAGATGTCGGATGCCCACTAATTAATTGAGTTACTGACAACTCGCTTTAATTAATATCTTAGTCCAAGAGTAGTACCACTCAACATTATTGTCGTGTTGGACTAAGTCCACATACAGAGTTTAACATGACAATCCTTATGAACTCCTCTTAGGGACATTATCAACCTAGATTACTAGGACACAGTTTCCTTCTATAATCAACAACACACACTATAAGTAATATCATTTCCCAACTTATCAGACCTATTGATTTATCGAGTTAAATCTCACCCTTTGATAAGTCAAAGAAATAAATACTAAATATATGTGCTTGTTATTATATTAGGATTAAGAGCACACACTTCGATAATAACTAAGGTCTTGTTCTTTTATTAAGTCAGTATAAAAAAAACTTACCTTAAATGATCCTGCTCAATACATTCAGAGTGTACTAGTATAATTTATCAGTCAAGATAAACTAATACCTAATTACACTACGACTATTCCAATGGTTTGTTACTTTCCATCTCAGTCGTGAGCTACTGTTTATAATTTGTAAGGAATTGATAACATGATCTTCTGTGTGTGACACCACACACCATGTTATCTACAATATAAATTAATCAAACAACTACACTTAACTTATAAATGTAGATATTTAACCAATATGATTTTTATTTCTAAGTAAATGTTTATACAAAAAGCTAGGCTTTTAGTATACATTCCAACAGGAGAATCATCCAAATGATCGGATAAGTCAACTACTGAGTTGACTTTATCTAAGTACTTGGACTAGGTCCAGGCTGGGTGCAGGTGCCCTGGATGTCTCAATTAAGTCAGCAAGATGTTGTAACGAGAATCAACACTAGAGTACACATCAGCTGACTCTAAGCGCTCGGGTCGGGTCCAAGCACTCGAGAAGTGGAGATCAGTTGGAAAGAAGTCATTGGGAAGTGGATCGAGTTGACCAAGTCCAAGCGCCCGGATAGGTTTAGGCGCTCAAGAGGTGCCATGTTAGCAAATGGCTAGTTGCGACCAGTGAGCTATAAATATAGTCCTGGTGCTCGAAGATTGTATACAACACACTCTATAATCGAATTATTTCTATTTTTTAAAATCTACACTTTCAACGATTATAAGCAAAGGAGATCTTTATTGGAGCTTTTCAACTGTCTTAGATTAACAACCACCCCAGTTATAACCAAGTAAACTCCTTGTCTCTTACTTGATTTTATACATTTTTTTAAATTAATGTGTGTTTTGTCTTTGTTAAGTTCAAATATCAAGAAAATTGTTCTAATTTTAATTGCAAGATATTCACCCCCGTCTAGCTTCCCTCGCTAGACCTACAAGTAATATAAGAGCGAAGTTCGTTTTATAAGGACTAACCAACAACTGAAACAATGAGATGACTAGATTAAGCATTCACCCACTAAAGTTCAAGTGAGATTTCACAATTTGGAAATTGATAATAGAGGTATTTTTTTAAAAAAGACTTTGAAATTCTTTTAATCATAAAATATAGTTTTGTAGAACCCAAAAATCAACACTAACAAGAAAAAGAGGAACATCTATGGAGCAAAGAGCTGGTTAATTTTATGGCAAACGACAAAGCAAAATTTCATTTGTTGAGCGTTCTACTGCCGTAAGAAGTCAACCAAATCGGTATCTACAACTTCGCCAAGGAACTCTGAGATAAATCCCTGGATCTTCATGAAGGAATCTCAGGGGCTAAGCTAGCGAGGTAGGACTTGCTCCGGAACCAACTCAACAACCTCTAGATGGAAAAGGAAGAAACAGTAGTTCATCTACACGCAAAGATTAAGGAGCTGATCATCGGACTCACGAACCTCGAAGAATTGGTAATAAATTAGGATTCACTAAGGCATGTGCTAAATGCATCCCCGAGGATACCATAATAGACATTTATCATAAATTCCTACTATATTTCCAAAGAACTCGAGGTAAGTAATTTAGAAAATTTATTCTCTATTTTTGAATTACATGAGTCTCAATTTACATGACAATGAAAATAACCAAATTAGGGTTTAACACTACAAACCAACAAAATTGAGCTGGATTCTGAATCATCGCTCGACGAAGATAAAGCAATTTTTAAGGTAAGGAACTTTTCAAAGTTCTTTAAGTCTAATAATTTTTATAAGAGACAAGCCAACAAGATTCTCTGGGTAAACAAAAAAGTTAGATGCTACAACTGTCAAGAAGAATGGCACCTCAAGTATAGCTACTCAAAATTCAAAAACAAGGCCAAAGATAAAGGGCTAAGATGATCGAAACACAAGAACTTGAAAGCTACATCAAACGAAATGTCATCAAAATCCAAAGTTGAAGCATATGCAAAACTTGCACAAATGGCAAGTCACCAAAAAGAAGATGAAACCTCGTCTGAGATGAGCATCGATGAAGAGGGAGGTTCAAATTATGAGTCCATCACAATAAGTGAGGTATGACTTTTACCTCCTGATAAATTTTATGAAGCAGTGAAAATGTTATCTAGATCCTTATGCAAACTATGAACTAAATATATAAATTTAGGGAAAAAAAGATAACAATGAGTTAAAAATAAACTTAACTAATGCATATCCATTAGAAAATTTTGATAAAATTCAAATGGAAAACTCAAAATTAAAAAAACAAATAGACTTATTGAAAAAGTATTATGCATGCTCCAATTTTTGCCAATTTCAAATTTCAAAAATACTAGAGGGCAAAATTAGTATATCAAAACTCATAAGGTCCAAATAGTAAACATACTTAGAATTTATATTCTAAAAAATTTCTAATAATTACAGTAGATAGAAATTTATTTTGGGATCCTAAATTTGTTCTAAACTGTTAAATTAATTTTTGCATACTTAAATTTAATTTGATTTAATTTTAACCTTATTAACAAATTTAATTATTTAATAAACCTTTAGTTCATATTTTCTATTAATTTTTTTAAAAAAAATAAATATATTATATGCTAACAGATAAATTTTTAAAATTTATTTACTGTTATATAATTTTTTTCATGAACTTTTAACAAAATTTGGATTTTTAAAATTAAAATTATTTCAAAAATTATTCTTTAAAAAAAAATCTATAATAAAATATTATGTTTCCTATTGCTAGCAAATTTTTTAAGATTTTTCGACATTTATATCATTTTTTCTCAAAAAATATAATTTTACAATTTTTTAAAAATTATTTTTCAACAATTTGATTTCACAACTAAAGACCTTATATTTTGGATGGATAGAAAAATCAGAAAGATTTTTAGATAACATTTAATTTTGAAAATAATTATTTCTGTTAAAAATATTTATCTTTTTAAATAAAAATATTTTTTTTAAAAAAATTATCCTCATCCAACTAATGCTTTTTAACCATGAAAAAATTTCAGATGTTTTTAAAATATAAAAATTATTTTTAAATTATTTTATCAAAATAGAAAATTAATTGATAAAAATCATTATCTTTGAAAAACAATTTCGATAAAATGACAAGTTCGTCAATACTCTATTTAAAATCCCTAAAAAAATTTCCCAATTTTTTCTTAAATTTCTTTTATTTTTCCTAATATTTTTTTGATGTGATCAAATGAAGAGAAATTAGGGATTAAGTTAAGAGAGAGGCATCAATTTTTCTTGTATTTATTTAAAATTTACTATATGTATTAAATTGTAAATTTATTTATTTTAGAATAAATCATTTTATTGTTTATTTTTCCTAACTTAACTTGGGTTGATACCATCAAAAAGGGAGAAATGTAAGTATCTCGATTAGATTTTGATATGATCAACCGAGTTAAACTAGACGCTGCAGTTTGATGCATGCTGACAAGCGGTGAATCAGTTTGCCTAGTGCCAAAACTCTGTTGTCTATGGCCATCACGTTGAAATTGTCAATTAAAAATCAAAATTAGAATAAAGTAAATTAAAGCTTGATGCTTAATGAAGAACATGAAAAACTTACAATATGCATAATGAAGATATGAGAGAGAATTTACGACGATAATGTCATCAATTATGACCTATAGGAAAAAAATACAAAACAAACGCAAATAAAATATCTAAATTTAACAAAGAGACAATATCTAGATAACTAATTGAGCTACGAATTTTATAAATTTACATATTAAAATAAAATTTAATCATAAAAAAGCTTACCCTACACTTCAAAAATCAAAGTCCTTAGTATCATTTTCATCCTCATCCTCATCCTCGTCATCGTCATCATTCTCATGAATTTCACTTGCATCCACATTTATCACAACTCTGCTAGAATCTCGTAATGTCAGAATATTATATTCCTTGATCTGAAATGTAGTTGTTGTTGGGACCTTGACGTATGCCAGAGGGGGGCTGAATAGCGTCTCACCCAAAACGTCACTTCCTACAATGGTTAGTACGTATAGCGAAATACAAAAATAAATACTAACAATAGAAAACAAACCTAACACGTTGATTTAACGCGGTTCAGATAAAAAGTCCTACTCCACAGTTGTCCGTAAGGTGGATGATCCCGATCCGTCGGTGGATGACTCCCCGGAGAACTTTCGGCTAGCTCACGTAACTCCTTATGGGTGGAGAAACCTCACCACAACCTCGTACAAGCACACTAGATCACTTGGGCACTTGGAGACTCTAATTAGGGTTAACCACCACTAATTTCATCAACATTGGTCAAGCACCCCGAGCTCTATTAAATAGAGCTCGAGAGGAAAACACCTACTATTTTTCCCGCCACCAGTCAACTGGTGCAACCACCAGTCGACTGGTCCTAAGTAAAATTTGATCGTTACAAGCCAACGGTCGGCTACCAGTCGACTAATAAAAACACCAGTCGACTGCTACAATACTGCTATAGTAACGCTACAGCAAAACTCTAATCCTAGGATTTAACCCCCGATTGCATTCACTCAACACTCATCCTCGTCCGACCAACCTAGACCTAGCCTTCTAGCCTCCTCCATCAGCCTTGCGTCCCTCGGATGCCTCTCCATCCTTCATGTCTTGCCTTCTAGAGTTTCCATTGGCCTTGTAATTACTGTCGGGTCTTCCTTTGCTAAGAGGTCACGCCTTCGGGACTTCATCCATTGTCAAGTCACACTTGGACTTACGTTGCCAAGACTACTTGCTTGGACTTATACCACCAAGACTCATCCTTGGACTTTTCTCCTTTGCCAAGATCACACTTGGACTTTTCTTGTTATACCTGTATCCTGCACACTCATAATGCATATCAAATACAACAATAAACCTAACTTAAACCTTTGCTCAAACATCAAAACCTAGGGTCATTAGATTGCTCCAACAATTGCAACTTTCTCTTGTTGATATACAATATCTTCCCAATGTTCGTTTTACAAACATTCTACCAATCAATTTTATCACATTTCAAACTAGGATATAAAGCATAGAAAACTTGACTCGCTTGTTGTGGCAACACAAATAATTCATATCTCTTATACAGTCTTTTATGATTTATTTCAACCAAATTATATCGTGGATGCACCTTCATCTCTCTGACAAGGTCAAACTAACGACACATAAATAAAATAACTCGCATTTATGGGCCAAGGCATTCTATCTCTATAATTTCATCCAGCTAATCATAAAAATCATTGCTTGCACCTCCATCATTGGATGATTGAACACATACCCCACTATTTATTGTAGTATTCCCATTTCCATATTCTTGAGTATGAAAATTATATTCATTTATGAAATATACTGGTCAAGTGTGTGCCAATGCTTTTAGATCCCATGACAGATAGATTAGAAATTCTTGCTCAACGCGAGCTTGATTAGCATAAACCTAAACTCAAATGAATATGTTATTTATTTAAAAGTTAAGATATGCACAAACCAAATTTAGGTAAAACTACTTACATATGATTTGAACCATGGTGCAAATTCTTCATCGTAGAATCGATCAAACTCTAGTGTCTGCATTTTAGGATATAAGTTTTGTAAAATCCTATTATAAAAAATTGAATTATAATACAAATAATTTACGACATAAGAAATAAAATAGGAAATATATACTAACCCAAAATATGATGATAGTTTTGGATAATTAAGTAAAACATATGTCTGGGTTGTCTGTTATTCTTGATTAGTTAAGTATCTCTACTTATATGTTCCATTTGGTTGACCAAGATAATTAAAAATTGATAATGAGTTCAAATTGGGATCAATAGAGTCTTCATCATTTCTTTCTGATTTTCGTCTTTTAGTCTAAACGTGATGCTCAAAATAATATGATGTAAAAATTATTACTTCCTCCACAATGTATTCATTAACAACAGAAACTTCAACATATGCCTTATTTTTCACTTTTTTTCTTTAGATAATATGAGAATCTAATTATAATATAACAATTTGTATTAGATATTAATATATAAACAATTTGTCAATTTTTATACATTAATGACGAAGTATAGAAGATCTAAATTATACCTTTAAATGAATACAACTATCAAAAATGGACAGATGCTCTAACTTTGGCCTTATATGACAAGTGAACCAAAAGATATTCCATTAAATCAAAAAAATGCTGGTAGAAATATTTTATCTAAATTACATAAAATGATTAGAATGTCTCTCTTTAACTTCTCCATGTGTGAATGTCTTAATCTTTAACTTCTCAGTAATGGTACCTCATACAAAATTTGATAAGAGTTCCTTAAAAGTAATAAAAATTAGTCTTTCCATGAATATATGACAAACATGACTTTTCAAACCAATCAATTTGCATTCCTTTATATCGACTCATTGCCCAAGATTAAAGGTATACCCATCAAGAAATCTCAATGATTTTAATCATTCACAAACAACACATCTCTATTCCTTATTCAATGTATAAATTGCATTTAGCTTTTGTCGCCTACTACTTTCATTCACATCAAGAGTGGGTCGTTTATAAAGGAGTCACATATCTTTTTTTGCATTCATATTATCTTTTATTTTTCTTGTGATATTCATCATTGTATTTATGAGATTATCAAAAATATTATTCTCAATATGCATTACATCGAGATTATGATGAATCAAATTACTATACCAATACGATACATCTCAAAATATACTCTATATAGTCTATTTATGTGTACTTCCATATTCATATGGTATACCATGTGGCTATTTAATAACAAATGAAAAATGAAGCACTCTGCACCAAATATGTTAACCTATCAATCTCAATGGTTGAAGTGTTCTTTTAATTCTATTTTTACTGAATTCATCTTTATTCCTTCTGAAATTATGATTTAGTGGTAAAAATTATCTATGATAATCAAAATAACTCGACTTCTTTCCATGTTTCAATCTGAAGGAAAAATAATAGCAAACACAGCCTAAGAAGCTGCCAAGGCCAGCCCCTGGTGTTGGAATGTATACTATAAGCCTAGCTTTTGTATGAACATCTGTTTTGAAATATTTTGAAATGAGAATCATTTTGATCAAATGTTTACATTTTATATTTATATATATGTCAATGCAGTTGTCCATTTAATTTATATTGTAGATAACATGGTGTGTGGTGCCACACAAAAGATCATGTTATCGGTTCCTTATAAATTATAAATAGTGATTCACAACCAAGATGGATTGGGGCAAACTATTGGAACGGTTGTAGTGTAATTTGGTATTAGTCTGTCTTGACTATAAAATTACACTAGTACACTATGTGTGTATTGAGCAGGATCATTTGAGGTTGTTTAATTTATACTGACTATATAAAAGAACAGAACCTCTGTTATTATGGATGTGTGTCCTCTTAATCCCTATATAATAACAAACACGTATATTTAGTATTTATTTCTTTAACTTATCAATGGCTGAGATTTATTCGTTAAATCAATAAGCCCGATGAGTTGGGAAATAGTACTATTTATATGGTGTATTGTTGATTATAAAAGGAGAAGCGCGCGGTGGTTCCGAGGGACGAAAGCCGGAGCGGAAGATTGCTCGGGGAGCAAGAGACGCAGCTAGCGAGAAGGTCGACGACCGAGGGACGAAGACTGCGGATGAGTACGCTGGCGGACGAGAAGGAAACAGCCCGCTTGAGAAGACCAGAAGTTGGGTTCGGGTGAGCCCTTTTCCGGATGATAGAGATCACCCAAGTAAGCGGATCCGGAGTGGAAGACCCGGACCGAGGCGGGACTAAAACGGAGCGGAGGTCCCGGACGCAAAAGTCAACCAGAGTTGACTTTTTGCTCCGGGGCGCCCGGAACGTGAAGTTTGACCAGAACGTGTCTTTCGCGTTCTGGACGTTGGGGGATAAAGTTTTATCCCCCCAGAAACTCAAGCATTCTTTCTACACTTGTACGCTTTTCTGTTTTAAGCTTCTATTGTGCGCTTCATTGCTGTAAAAGGCTTCTCCGCCTGAAGGAGATACTAGTGCTACGCTTTCTTGGATTAACAACCTTCCCGGTTGTAACCAAGTAAATCTCGGTGTGCCTTTTACTTTTCTGCTTTTATTTATTTCTCTTATTTTACAAGTGTTAGTTTAAGAGTTCGAGAAGGGTGTTTGCATTTTGATTTTTGCAGGGCTATTCAACCCCCCTTCTATCCGGCCCAACGGTCCTACAAGTGGTATCAGAGCCAAGACGCTTCAGGAGGACTAACCGCCAATCGAAGCAAAGATAATGGCCGGACAAAGCATCCACCCGCCGAAATATGGAGGAGATTTAGCTACGTGGAAGAATCTGATGCAGGTATTTTTTACCACGGACTTTGAATTAACTTTAACAATGGAATCCGGTTTTGTAGCTCCAAAAGGTAAGGAAAAATGTCAATGGACAAAAAAGGAGCAGGCTGAATTCGTGGCGAACGGCAAAGCAGAATACCATCTGCTAAGCGTTCTTCCAGCCTGCAACTTGGGGAAGATGAGACAGTCGCGCACTTGCACTCGAGAATCAAAGAGATCATCACCGGACTATCGAATCTCGGAGAAACGGTAAGTAACCGAGATTCGCTAAGGTACGCACTAAATTCATTTCCTAGAAACTCAAAATGGGCATCACTAGTAGATGCCTTTTATATTTCTAAAGATTTAGAAAAGATCTCGTTAGAAGAATTTTTTTCTACTTTTGAAGTGCATGAGTCAAGATGTGCAGGAATGAAGGAGCCCAAGAATAACGTCGCCCTCAAAGCTTTGAGAGATCTTTTCTAAATCTTTAGAAATATAAAAGGCATCTACTAGGTTATTCTTGGGCTCCTTCATTCCTGCACATCTTGACTCATGCACTTCAAAAGTTGAAAAAAATTCTTCTAACGAGATCTTTTCTAAATCTTTAGAAATATAAAAGGCATCTACTAGTGATTCCCATTTTGAATTTCTAGGAAATGAATTTAGTGCGTACCTTAGCGAATCTCGGTTACTTACCGTTTCTCCGAGATTCGATAGTCCGGTGATGATCTCTTTGATTCTCGAGTGCAAGTGCGCGACTGTCTCATCTTCCCCAAGTTGCAGGCTGGTGAGCTTATTCCGAAGCAGATCTCTTCTGGCGAGCTTGGCTTCGGAAGTCCCTTCGTGCAGCTCGAGGAACTTTTCCCAAAGTTCCTTTGCAGAGTGGTATTGTCCGATTCTGTTGACTGAAGAACGCTTAGCAGATGGTATTCTGCTTGCCATTCGCCACGAATTCAACTGCTCCTTTTTGTCCATTGACATTTTTCCTTACCTTCGGAGCTACAAACCGGATTCCATTGTTAAAGTTAATTCAAAGTCCGTGGTAAAAAATACCTGCATCAAATTCTTCCACGTAGCGATATCTCCTCCATATTTCGGCGGGTGGATGCTTGGTCCGGCCATTATCTTTGCTTCGATTGGCGGTTAGTCCTCCTGAAGCGTCTTGAGGGTCGGCTAGAAGGGGGTTGAATAGCCCTGCAAAAATCAAAACGCAAACACCCTTCTCGAACTCTTAAACTAACACTTGTAAAATAAGAGAAATAAATAAAGGCGTAAAAGTAAAAGGCACACCGAGATTTACTTGGTTACAACCGGGAAGGTTGTTAATCCAAGAAAGCGAGCGTACTAGTATCTCCTTCAAGCGGAGAAGCCTTTACAATGAAGCGCATAATAGAAGCTTAAAAGAAAAGCGCACAAGTGTAGAAAGAATGCTTGAGTTCTTGAGCTCTGGACCAAGGCTATATTTATAGTCTTCGTCGCGCGAAGGGTTCCGACCCTGGGATAAAACTTTATCCCCAACGTCTAGAACGCGTTTGACGTGCTCTGGTAAAATTCACTCCGGGCGCCCCGGTTGGAAAAGTCAACTCCGTTGACTTTTGCGCCCGGGACTTCTGTCCGTCCTTTCGCCTCGTCCGAGTCTTCGCTCGCTTGGGTGATCTCTGCCATCCTGAAAGGGCTCACCCGAACCCAACTTCCGGCCTTCTCAAGCGGGCTTCCGCCGCTGCGTGTTTCCTTCTCGTCCGCCAACTCACTCATCCGCATCCCCTGCCGACCTTCTCGCTAGCCTTCTGCTCCCCGAGCAATCTTCTCTAACCACCGCGCTTCCTTCTCGTCACGGCACTCTTCCGCAAAGACTGCCCCTGCCGTCCTTCTCGCTAGCTGCGTCTTCAGCTCGACTACCTGTGTTCCTAAGCTCCTGCACACTTAGACACAAGGTTAGAAACAACGCAGGACCTAACTTAACTTGTTGATCACACAAAAACATCAATTTGACATAATATATTTTGATCAGTGATTTTTTAAATATAAATTAGATTTTTCAGACTTATTTGTGTTCAAAAAATCGCTAATCAAAATATAATAAGTTAAATTAATATTTTAAGGCATAAATATAATCAGGAGAACTAGATGAACACATAGAAATGGATTTTCTGTCCATCTAAGATCTCTAACATTAATTTATAACTCTAATATATTTAACTAAATTATCTTTGTAATTCTAACATATTCAACTTACCTTTGAAAGTCATCTAATTACTTAGCTATAAAAAAAATATTGGGTTAAAATAATGTTTAAGGACATTGATATAATTAGGAGAATTAGATGAACTCATAAAAACTGATTTCATATTATTCCGAGCTCTCTAGGTCCATCAACCGGTTTCAAATATATTTATTTATTTAAAAAAAATCACCCAATCTATGATGAATTTTAGAATTGTTGCCAATTCTGCAACGAATCCAAGTTTCGATGCCAATTCTGCGATGGATTCATGATTCGTCGCAAATTGGGTGATTTTTCCAAACAAAACAAAATAAAATAAAATAAATATGTCTGAAGCCATTTGACAGACATAGAGAACTCATAATGACATGAAATCAATTCCTATTTTTTCGTCTAGTTCTCCCGATTATATTCATTCCTTCAAACATCAATTTGATCTAATATATTTTGATCAGTGATTTTTTGAACACTAACGTATCTTTTTTATATTTAAAAAATTAATAATTAAAATATATTATGTCTAATTGATGTTTGAATGCTTGAATATAATCAAGAGAACTAGATAAACATAGAAATTGATTTTATATCATTTCGAGCTCTCAAGATCCATCAATCGATTTTAGACATATTTATTTTTTATTTTTTGAAAACTCACCCATTCTGCGACGAATCCATTGATTCTTCACTAATTTGGCGACGAATCCAAAATTTGTTACAAAATGGGTGATTTTTCAAGAAAGAAAAATAAATATGTCCGAAGCCGGTTGATAAATCTAAAGAGCTCGGAATAACATGAAATTAGTTTCTATGTGTTCAAGAATGACTGATCAAAATATATTGGATCAAATTGATATTTTAGGGCATGGATATAATCAAAAGAACTAGACAAACACATACGAACTAGTTTTGTATTATTCTAAACTCTTTAGGTCCATTAATCGATTTTGGACTTTTTTTTTTTGAAAAATTCATGAATTCATTGCCAAATTGGTGATGGATCTGTGGATTCATTGTAGAAACCCAAAATTTTAAAAATTTAAATAAATAGCAATAATTCATATAAAATATATAAAAATAAAGATATTTAATATTATCTTAGGATGTTGCGACGAATACAAGTATCTGTCGCAAATATTTGCAACCAGGAGTGGATCCACCCATGGCAGCCTCACCTAATTTTTGCATCTCATTTGATTAATATTTTATCCGGCAAAAAGGTGATTCGCTCGCCCCCAGCGCCCCCCGCCAATCCGTCCCTAGGCCAACACAGAGGAGGTAAATCACGGATGGCTACTAGTCATTAGTGCAAATGGCCAAGACATGGGAGAGGTTATGCTCAGTCACGCTGAGTTTCGACCCCAAGACCTTATGTAACAAACACCCTATGTTTTAACCATCGCACCGCGCCCCGAGAGTACTGATTAATATTTTATCCAGTCCCGGCAAGGGGGCGCAGGGGTGTGCGGAAGCACCCCCTTGCTCCCGGAAATTCCACCAAGGATCTCCTTCCTTCCTCCTTCCGATCGTTCCCTCTCCTCTGATCTCGACACCAGAGCTCCCATCGAACCCTACCTCCGTTGCAAACTTCAATGAGATGGAGGTGGACGACGACAATAGAGATGCGGCGGATGAGGAGGGTAGCGGAGACAGCGGGGGTGAAGAGGAAGTGAATATCAAATGGGAGGTTTGTAAGTGTGGTAAGACGTTCCAAGCCTCCGACTACATTCCGTACCTGGATAATTGGAAGGCCATCAAGAAGCTCAAGTCACAACAACACATAGAGCACCGGGAGCAGCATTGCCCCAAGCCTATCCTTAGGTGTCTTGTGTCGCTACCGTGGAGGTACAAGGTGTCGGTTCCATGGCCCAAGAGCAGAGACATGGTGAGATTGATTCTTGGGTAAGCCGGCTATGGTTTTCATTTTCCCCAATTCTCTCATTGATGGTCGCAATGTATCTGATTACCCCTGATGATTGTCCTAGCTAGTTTCTCGTTGCTTCCGATTCCCGTGTTGACTCGTACTGATCTGTAAAGGAGGAACGTGCTACCACTTTGAGAAGAATATGGTATGATAAGTTAGCATCTGTCGAGTATGATTATCTCACATTGTTTCCTTCGAGATACGTTGAGTGTACGTTAGTAGTTGATTTCTTATTTTCCTTGTTGCTACTCTTCACCAATCGTACATTGAAAATCACCTTGCCCTCTATAAATTTTTCATTCATTTTTTAAAATATTCAGCCTTGAATTTTGAACTTATTGGAAACTTTTTTGAACTTCGTGTAATCGTGTTGACTCAGTATTTTAGAGATCACATCCATGGAACTTTGATAAGTGTGAAAATAGAAGGGAAAATGACGGAAGTATTCTGCTTGCTATCAGATGATATTTTGGTTGCTTTGGAGCTTTGTCTGTCATTCATTTGGTCTTCCTAAATTCTCTATTTTGCAGTCAACAGATTTGGTATGATAATGTTCCTCACACCAAACTCGTTGAATATAAGAAAGACCAAAACTGAGTACGGAGGTGATTACTTGGTTTTCCTTCATAGTGGAACTCAATTTAAAGATGGTGTTTCTAAATACATCAAGTTCATCGAGCAAGTAAGTATTCTCAGCTATTTTGATATTCTGTTGTTGATTTCAATCAAATAAATTGCTGGACATGCCTGTATTAGACGCCAAGATGCTATTCCTTCTATAATTATGGGTTTCTCGTTTGATTATTTTTTTCTCTAGAGTCAGTGGAATTTTGCTTTTAATTGGTTCAATTAGCACTTGTGACCTAAGGCTTACCGTTTGATATTATTGTGTAATGAACATGAATGCATGCCCTGTTCCATTCTGTTTGTGTTACTTTATTTAAAATGTACAATGCTCTTTATTAATTCTAAATTTTTGATAAATTTTCATTGCAAGATTATCCATTGTTGATTGTCCTGGGTGGGAATACATTCTAGTATCTTGTATTTTTTTAATATTATGTCTTCACTCTTCTCCAATGACTCATTTGAGATGAACTCTATTTTCATTAAATAGACTATCAATTTTATCCAATCTTAGGCAGTATTGGATATCAACCTCCAAAGGTAGCAACAAACCTTGTCTTTGGTAGATGAAAAGAAATTTGTTATCCTTGTGTTGGTAACATTAATTTTTTTAATGTCATCATCACTAAATCATCTTAGATATGGGAAACCATTCCTGAAAATGTGCAATGATCTTTTGTAAAACTACATTCAAGTTAAAAAAATTTATATTTTTCTTTGATTTTTAATCATTTTTTAAATAAGTTCTCAAATTGTAATAAGCATATATGCCACTTTGATTTTTCTAAAACTGATTTTTAATGGGATTCTCAATCTGATAATTGATAGATTTGTCTAAACTAGTAAATTTGACCAGAATCTTCTAGCCATCAATGGGGGAGGGCACACAAGGGGTCCTTGATGTTGGTTGTGGTGTTGCAAGCTTTGGTGGATATTTAAGGGATAGGGTCCGATACAATTTGCATTAGAGTGTGGTATTCCAGTCTTTTTATCAGTAATTGGAACTCACAAGCTGTCATTTCCTAACAATGTATTTGATCTGATTCAGTGTTCACTCTGTATAGTCCATTGGGATGCAGATGCTACCTGTTATATTTTAGTCAATTCTTTTATTTTTGTAGAGTAATGTTTATCCTCAATTTTATATCTGAACTATGTTAATGCAGGTGGGAAGCCACGGGAGCTCAATAGGATTCTTAGACCTGGAGGTTTCTTTGTTTGGTTGACAACACATGTTTACCGGTAATGAGAGGGACCAAAGCATCTGGAAGTGTAGTGGCATTTATCAATTTCTTTAAATTTCATGACCTTCTTTGTCATTAGCAAGACTACGTGGCTTTCGGGAGCTACATTATCTTAAATTTTTATCTAGCACCCTTTTAATTTTTTGTGTAGATACTGCGCTACTGACTCTTTCTATTATCTCCCTCCCCACTCCAATTTCCAACCAATTACCACAAAAAAAAACTATCAGAAAAAGTTTGAATTAGAATATTTAGTAAGAAATAGTGAAAAACAAATCTTAATTCATGCAAGTCATACGTGAGCTGCTCTCCTTCGATTTCTTTCATTAATTTTCGTCAGTGATTTTCTAGAATTTGGGTTATGGGATGTATATATGTGAACCCTAGGAAAATTCCTGACTAAACCCGGTCATGACCATCGACTCCGTTCAAGTTTTCGATGATAATTTTAGCAAAACTACCGTGTGACCACTTTATTATGACTCAAATTGATTTTCAATTCAATTCTAGATCTTTGGTTTCCGTTTTTTCAGACGATTGATTGTTAGAAATTTGCATGCTCAATTTAACTATGATTTTAAGAGTTTTGAAGCATGATTCCAGCATGTATTGCTCGATTTGTGAGCGACCGTGAGTGAGAATTTTATTCATTTGATTTAGTTTGATATTCAACTCATTCAAAGTTAATATTGTTTATTGATTGGTTTATTATTATAGATTATGAAATTGTACGACTTTAAGGTAAAATCTGATAACTCTAAAATTATGTCAAATATTTAGTTGTGATTATTTGAGTTGCGATGATATTTGGAGACGATGTTTATGAATTTCCAAATTTAGATTTTTGGCCTAAAATCTTATTGTTGTGACTTTTAAGAAAATAATTCATTGATTGTGATATTTGATAATTATAATTATATCATTTATTTATATACTGAATCTAATATATTTATTTAATTTACAGGTTAATTCTTTAACTCTTCTCATTTCTACAGCAACCATGGACAATATTTTTAATTATGAAACTTATTAAAATAATTCTTCGTAACAAGATAAAAAAGTATTTTTAGTAGATTTTATAGTTATTTATATTGATAACGAGATAACAATTATGAGTTTGATTCTAATATTATTGGTTCTAAGAAAAATCTAGAGCACAATTTCAATGGTATTTTTTTAATGATTTTAAATGTATTAAATGTTAAATACTTTTAATACATATTTTTAGAAAACTAATATTCACGTGAGTTTTTATTTTATTTATTTATTAATTTATGATATTAATTATAATCGACGATAAACTAGAGATACTTTTGAATCTGGCTCTATCCTTATTTGCAACGAATTCAATATTAGTTGTAAAATCTGTAATGAATAACTCTTTCGTCGCAAAATCTGCAATGAATAACTATTTTGTCGTAATAATTGTGATGAATTTTTTATTCGTTGTAGATTTTATAACAAATATTCATTCTCGTCCTTAAATTGTAATAAATTTGATGACAAAAAATATTTTATTGCTGATTTACAATAAAACTTTTTCATTGTGAATTGTGTTACTAAGTAGCCATAATTTACTTTTTTGTCGTAAAATTCATCCTAAATTTAGGATGAAATATTTTTTAGTAAAATTTCATCCCTGAATGATTATTTGTTAGTGACTAAACTATAATTTCACAGCATTGTCATTTCTTGTTTTTCTTTCGCTCGTTGTTATTTTCTAAATTTAAAATTAATTTAGAGGTTGGAGTGGCCACGCCAATAGAGTCGACGACGTTTACTTTTCAGGCCTTCCGATTTTGGACCTAGACATCATTGGACGATGTGGTGTAGAGGAGTCCGAACAAACGAAACGTCCCACCAAGATCATAAAAATAAAATATTTATATAATATTAACTGCTAGGAAATTTTTAATTTCATCACCTTTATTCTAAAAAGAAAATCCTAAAAACTCACATGATATAATAATATATATTTATTAACTTCCATTCCGACGAAAGTAATTGATTGTAATATCTAACTTCATAGTTAATTTTGACTATGGGTTATTTAAACTATGTTTTTAAAAAAATATCCCTATATATAATAAACTAAAGAAATGAAATTCAAAATTTTAATTTCTTATTTGGCAGGATTTCTATCTTGGATATTCCCACTAGAAACTTCAACACGTGATTTTTATGAATTGACCGCATAATTTTATAATAATTGTTATATATATATATAAACTTTAATGAATAGCAATAGCTTGTTCGGGAGGGAAATCTAAAAAAAATTGTTTTCTTATTTATTTAATTGAAATTTTTAATAGATTAGTATACACTCATTTTTTCCATGGATCGATCTGAGGATATACACTGTATAAATAAATTCTAAAAATAGGTTAAGAATTTAATATTTTAATTATTTTAATATAAATTTTTAAAATCTATCAAAACTGTAAACATACTCTTAATAACAATTTATTAAATTAAATAACATTTTTATAATACTACAAATTTAAATAATAAAAGTGTAATGCAATAATACTCTTTGAAAAGTCCCTGAATTGTGACCATGTATGTCATTTGGAATAATCTTCTGTTTGCATTACTAAAGTGTTTAGATCTTCCTCAAATTTAGTCTTGTTTTGCAGGGAATTTTTCAGTTAAAACTGCACACAAACTATTAGACTTCTGGGAAAATCACTGAGCTATGAGATTTTAAAAATATAATCTTCTGAGCAAATGTTTGCGACTGACTTGGGGATATGAATATGATAAGCCGATGACCTGGCAAGACTGACCACATTAATAAAATGTCATGTTCAGGTTAACTTCCTCTCAATTAGGTACTCATGCTGGCCCATATTTGGTGTTTAGTAGCACATCAAGAATCAATTGCAATAGTAATTACTATTTTACATGGCAACAATATTTTTTACGTACGCAAGGCACATTTTTGTTCAAGGAAAAAATAAGCTACAAGAAGACGTAGAAGGTGGTGTTCATGAGACGATCGGCGATGAGGTGGTTCATCTTCTCCGTCGGATGGAAGGCATCCCAGAACACGTACTTGTTAGCGTCTTGGCAAGTGAAGGAATTCAATCCATTGCACATATATCCCATCTCAAAATATCCAGTGGCACAGCACCCTGACTCTGCGTTCTCAAATCCTGTAATTAATAATATTAATCATGTAAATTAAAGAGGGGTAAAATTGTAGATCACGGTGAGTGTTCATGATCAAATCAATTTATATATGCTCATGATCACTCACCATACGATGATGGATCCTTGACGACGTCCATGAACAGTGTGTACAGATCGCTGTACACCAGCTTGATCTCGTGCAATTCTTTGCTAAGCGGCAGCATCATGCTCTGGAGTTTGGAGTTGAAGTCGGCGGCCACCTGGTTGTGCTCGTGGTTGCACGGCTCCGATCCCAGCAGATTCATCGCCCTCTCCAACGGCAAGCACCCCATCGGAGGAACGCCGGCGATGTTCACTTTGCGAGCCCCGAGGTTGTAGATGCTGGTGACGAAGTCGTGCGCGATGCCGACGAGGTAGTCCTCGTACTTGTCGACGGGGAACTCCGATGACCGGCTGGTGGAGGACGAGTAGTAGTTCTCCAGGAAATCGTTGGTTCCCAAGCTGATGATGTAAAGGGACTCACTTAGTGTTTCTTGTGCTTTTGCCTCACCTTGCAAGCTCTTCAGCTTGCTCTGGTACTCTTTGAAGTACTCCAGTTGTTTCCATAGAGGTAGAACAGACTAGCAATCACACACACACACACAAAGGATGTTAAGTGCATGCTCAAATGATTAGAGTAAAGAAAAAGCAGTAACTCACAAGCACATCAGAGGTCGCATTGTCGTAACCCGTAGCCGCAGAGGCAAAGCAGACGCCGGAGGCGAAGTCTTCAATGGTCACAGTTGGATCAAGGTAGGGAGGGATGTACTGTGGGAGGCCAAAGTCTTGCGAGAGGAAGTCGGTGGCGAGGCGGCCGTTGGAGAACCGGCCGGTGGCCACTCCGTCCTTGAAGTCGCGGCCGTAGGGCTTGAAGTTGCTCTTGGCAATGGTGGACAAGTAATCGTTGTTTCCGGCATCGACTGAGGAATCGCCGAAGATGACGAGAGCTGGGATCTTGGCACCAGCTCCGGAGGAATAATGGAGCAGGATTAGTGCCGAGAGAAGACAGTGCAACATGTTCAGAGCCATTTCTGCAGTGTGGAATATTGTCTTCTGAATATAGCGAACATATAAAGAGCTGAAAGGAGAGTAGGAGAGAATCTGCAGAGCAGTTTTTTTCTATCCTAATAGTTAGGCTAACTAACTGTAGTTGGACAACATTCACTAGTTAATTAATCTGAAAGCTTCTGAGATTTCACCAACAGAGAAAGTGGTTGATCGAAAAAGGGACTGAAATCAGAAAATGAGGCTGCGATAATCCTAAAAGGGACTGAAATCAGAAAATGAGGCTGCGAGGTCAATCAATAAATGCATTCATCGGTGTCATCATTAAAGACCTCACTGTCCGTCGTCGTCATCGCATTTAAAGAAACAGATAGTAGGTTGCTCTTGAACGCCGATCCTGTTACAAGTACAACCACCTAACTTTCTTCCCGTAGTGGTCGTCGCGACTGGACAGATCCTTGCGAGGAGGAATGTATCACACAGACTAAATTTAATGGTTGGATTAATAAAAATTTATTTATATTCATTAAAAAATATATATATATATATATATATATATAAAATTAAAAAAAAGATTGAATAATTTGTTAAATTAAATAAATAATTTTGAACATATGTATTCATTTTGTTTGATATTCATAAACAATACTCATAAATATTAATCATATTCATTAATAAAATTTTTTTCAATATACTAAATAAATAATAAAATAAAATAAATAAATAAATTTAAATTATCAAGTTTAATAACCAATCAAACGGTTGACGATAGAATTCATGCACTTTATTAATGATAATATATGATATATAAATATCATTACAAGTGAAAAATAGGAAAATATATAAAATACTATAAAACAAATAAACAGCTAGTGGCAGATTATGGAACCGATGCCGGAGGGTCCCATGAGAGGACTGGTGCGGCAGAGAGCTTAGAGTCGATGTCTATTACTGTGGAATCCAAGGAGGAGGTGATGGAAAATGGAAAAACATGCTCCACAAATTTAACATGACGAGATACAAACACTCTTTTGAGAGTGACATCATAGCACAAGAAGACACTTTGGGTGAGAGAATAACCAAGGAAGACATAAGAAGTTGATTTGGAATCAAGCTTATGATGAGAGTATGGGCACAGCCACGGAAAGTATAGACACCTGAAAACTCGAAGTTTAGAAAAATTGAGAATAGTGGTGAATAATTTTTTCAAAAGAGGACATATGGGAAAAATCGACCTTAGACATGCGGTTAATCAAATGGACTGTCACAGCAAAGGCATAAGGCTAGAAATTGAGTGTAAGATATGCTCTGACAAGTTTCCATAATATGACGATAACGACTTTCAGAGTATCCATTGTGTTCAAGAATGTGTGCAGCAATGGTAAGGTGACTAATACCATAAGTAGTAAGAAAGAAGCGAAGAGCTAAAAATGCACCTCCATTGTCAATAAAGAGTGTTTCGATAGTCATCGAGAACCGATTTTCAACAAGAGTTTTGAATGTAATAAAGGTAGAGTATACATCCGATTTTTGCGTAAGGGATAAATCCATATATACTTTGTAAAATGATCAACAAAGATAACATAATACTTGAGTCTATCAAATGATGATATAGGAGATGTTCAAACATTAGAAAAGATAATATCCAAAGAAGCACGAGACGAAATACTAGATTCATGAAAGGGAAATTTATGACTCTTGTTAATATTGCACGAAGTGTATGAAAAATTAGACAAAGTATCTGCAGAAAACGAAAGATCCAAGGATAACAAAAAACGTTGCAAAACACCTAATGACGGATGACTTAAATGACTTTGCCATAAGGAAATAGATGACGAAACAGACACAGAAAAGACGAAAGGGGATGATAGCGTAGACGTAAATTTTGGCCAAGAATAGACACCCTTTCTATGGACCCCACTAACCAGTGTCACTCCCGTATGACGATCCAACACCTGAAAATAGGAATAAAAAAAAAAGAAATGTAATAGGATTAGTAGCACAGCGACATAAATCAAATTTTTTGATATAGGTGGCACAAATAAAATATTAGAGAAAACTAAAGGGAAAGATGGAGTGGAGAAAAAAAAAGAACTAGTGTGTGTAATGGGTAGTCCAGAACCATCACCAATGACGACGCTATCATTTCCAAAATAAGGCTCATGCAATGAAAGAATAGTGAGATCAGTAGTGACATGATAAGAGGTGCTAGAGTCAACCACTCATTCCCGAGAATTAGACGGAGGTGTAATATGAACAGCAGTGTGTGTAAACGGTGTACTATACATCGGACGCGGAGCACGCCGAGGAGTTGGCGGAAGTAAAGCAAGCATAGAGGTAGTCATATGATCACACTAGCGCGTAAAGTGACCTTAGACACCGAGATCTGACAGCGCCCAAGATAACGATTGGGACTGGACACAGCTGATGTGCAGGAGGGCGCGCAGACAACCCAAGAGTAGATAGGTGTGATTGATGGGACATCGGTGGAACTTGTTGGCGACCACCACGATAGTTTGAATGCCGATTATGAGAATTCCTTGCTAGAGCCACAAGAGTAATCATTGGCATCAAAGATGGAAATGATGTCAAGACTTTTACTAGGCTTCATAGCTGAGGAGCTGCTCGAATATCTCATCAAAGGTAATAGGGGCATCACGAATTTACAGAGCATGTGAGATATTGTAGTAATCTTGGCTAAGACCATTCAGGACACGAATGGAAAGCTCATCAATGTCAACTTTGACATTCATAAGTGCAGGAGCGTCAATATTTCTTTTGATGTCTTGTATATAATCAGTGATAGATTTGTTACCCTATTGAGGGTTGGCAAGATTTTGACGATGAATCATAATCCTGCCCTATGAGGGAGCAGCGTAGGTTCTTGTTGGTCCCTTTGGAGGCCAGCAAGAGGGGAGGGGTGAATTGCCCTACAAAATTAAACTCAAACCTTTCTCGGATTTCAACTATATAACATAAACACTTGTAATAAAAAGGAGAGACTAAGTAAAGAAATCATACACCAGAGATTTACTTGGTTTGCAATCAGAGGATTGCTAATCCAAGGAAAGTAAGCGCACTATGATCTCCTCTAGTCGGAGAAGCCTCTTTACAACGTTGACAGCACAATGAAAAGAACACAACTGAAAGCACAGAAATAATTGATTACAAGTGAGTTGAACTGAATGTGCAGACCAGTACTATATTTATAGTACTGGTCTGGGCGCCTGGAAGGAGTTCCGGGCGCCCTGGAGGGGATAAAATTCTATCCCCAACGATCAGATCGCGTTTGACGCGATCCTGGTCAAAAGTCAGCTCCGGGCGCCCGGACCCTCAATAGTGCCCGGGGCGCCCGGAATGATTCCGAGCGCCCGGACCCCTTAAGTCAACTTTGTTGACTTTTTGTGGTCCAATTCTACTACTCCGGTTTAGCTCGTTTCAGTCCGGGTCTGTTCGCTCCGGCTCCGTTAGCTTGGGTGATCTCGGCCTTCCGGAATAGGGCTCACCCGAACCCATGTTCCGGCCTTCCTTCCCGGTTTCTCGTCCCTCGAGCGCCGCGAACGCTCTTCTCGTCCACCGGTGTACTCTTCCGCGGACACCTCGTCCCTCAGACGCACCGAGCCCGTCGGCTCTCTCCCGTGCCGTCTTTCTCGCTAGCCGTGTCTTCCGCTCGACTTCCTGTGTTCCTAAGCTCCTGCACACTTAGACACAAGGGTTAAACAAACGTAGGACCTAACTTAGCTTGTTTGATCACATCAAAACACCTTGGGGTTCCAACAATCTCCCCCTTTTTGATGTGAGCAACCCAAGTTAAGTTAGGGTAACCATATGCAATAAAAACAATTTATATTAAGATAAGTCCAAATATTTTTCAATTGAAAAATTATATAGTACCTCCCCCTAGACTTAACATACTTCTCCCCCTTTGATCACATAAAAATTGGGGTTATAAAAAAGTCTAAGGTAAATTCAAACAAGAACTTTTAAGTGTAAAATATTTAGTAAAGACACTCTTTAGAATTGTTTCAGATAAGAACAGTCATAAGTGTTAAAAATTTAAGTTTAAAACTTATCTCAGCATTCCCAAAAAAAATTTCTAATAAAACAATTTAAGTCAATTTTAAGAAAAAAATTATAAGGCAATATAAAAAAAATTCTAAGATAACTCAAAAAATTTCTAAGTCAATTTTCATAAAAATTTCTAAGATAATTAATATTAATTTCTAAGGTAATGTTTCAAAAGAGAATATCTAGTTTAAAAAAAATTCTAAGTCAATATACAGAAAAATTTTTAAGTTATTTTTCATAAAAGATTTCTAAGGCAATTTTCAAAGAAAAATGTCTAAGACAATATTCATAGAAAAATTCCTAAGTTAAAAAATATCTAAGTCAATAATTTTCAGAAATTTTCTAAGTCAATTAAAAAAAATTATTTTCCAATTTTTTTTTATTTATAAATTAATTTTAAATATTTTCTAACACAAATTGAATAACTCTTTTAAAGCATTAGGTAAATTAAATTAATGCTTTTTCAGTTAGTCAATTAAATTTTTCATTTCGATACTTGGCTTCCAGGTCGTGGCGAGGCACTAGGCCTTCTTGGTTATTGGAGCAACAACCACTTCCTTAGACAAAGCCTCATAATGAAATTAGTCGTTTAATTTCCTTGTTGAAAATGCTAAGTCTAATTTTAGTTTAAACAGGTTTTTGGAACCCAGTAGAGATTCCTACCTACAGGGTTAACCAAGTATTTCCTAGGTACATAGATTTTTGATATATTTCTAATTTGACTTTGATGAAATCTATAATACCAATTTAAACCTCTATAATTGCTAAAAGTAGAAATATTTGAACTTTTATATTTTTTCAATCTTTCTATTTCTTCTTTTAGTTTTTCATTTTCAATTTTCAATTTATCAAAATCCTCTATAAGACATGATTTTGCTAAAATTCTTTTTGTTTCCAAAATTTCATTTTTTAATTTGATATTTTCATTTTCTAATTTATACATGGATTTCGTCATTGCCTTAATGCCAGAATAAAGTTGATCAGGGGGTAAGAGGCATACCTCACTTACCATATCGGACTTGAAGCCTGAATCTCCCCCTGCTTCACTGCTTTTATCCGAGGTCGCTCCCCCTTCATCGATGCTAGGTTCTGATATACTTTGTCTATCGTAGCTTGCTATTAGTGCTATTCCGGCATATTCTTGAGCTTTTGATTCGGATGAAGAAGTGTCGTCCCAAGTTGCTTTTAGGTTGTGTTTCTTGGGAGACTTCCTTTTGGCCTTCTTGAGTTCTGGGCAATCTTCTCTTAGGTGTCCCTCCTTCTGACACTGGTAGCACCGCACCTTTCTTCCACCTTTTTGATTCCTCTTATTCTGCATTTTAAATTTATTAGATCTAAAAAACTTTTTAAAATTTCTTACCATGTATGCTTCTTGATCGTCTTCGGAGTCTGACTCGAGTTCATCCTTCTGGGTTACGTTCAGCGCCATAGTCTGGGTTGTATCCTTTGTCGTTCCTGCATACCTGGTTTCATGCAATTCAAGAGTAGAAAACAACTCTTCTAAAGTGCTTACCTCCAGGTCTTTTGAGATGTAGTAGGCGTCGACGATTGATGTCCATTCCGGAGTTCTTGGAAACGCGTTGAGCGCGTATCGTATAGTGTCCCGATTTGTTATCGTTTCACCGAGGTTCTCGAGACCAGTAACTAGTTCTTTTACCTTTGCGTGTAAACCAGCTACTTTCTCACCTTTCTCCAGACGGATGTTCATCAGTTTGTTGCGGAGGATGTCCCTTCTAGCGAGCTTTGCTTCGGACGTGCCTTCGTGGAGTTCCAAGAACTTCTCCCAAAGTTCTTTAGCAGATAAATAGTTTCCGATGCGGTTGACCTCTTGAGGCGGTAACACGCTCAGCAGGTGATGTTCCGCACGGCTGTTTGCTACCGACTCATTCTGCTCCTTCTTTGTCCAATGGCTCTCTTCTTTTTCTTTTCCATCTTTATCTATTGGAGCTACAAAATCATATTTCATAATAAATCGAATTTCAAAATCTGTTTTTAGGAATACCTCCATACGACGCTTCCAGTCTGCGAAGTTCTCCTCGAATTTTGGTGGGACGATGCTTGGTCCGGCCATCTTGTTGCTTCGATCGGCGGTTAGTCCTCCTGAAGCGTGCCTTGCTCTGATACCACTTGTTGGTCCCTTTGGAGGCCGGCAAGAGGGGAGGGGTGAATTGCCCTACAAAATTAAACTCAAACCTTTCTCGGATTTCAACTATATAACATAAACACTTGTAATAAAAAGGAGAGACTAAGTAAAGAAATCATACACCAGAGATTTACTTGGTTTGCAATCAGAGGATTGCTAATCCAAGGAAAGTAAGCGCACTATGATCTCCTCTAGGCGGAGAAGCCTCTTTACAACGTTGACAGCACAAATGAAAAGAACACAACTGAAAGCACAGAAATAATTGATTACAAGTGAGTTGAACTGAATGTGCAGACCAGTACTATATTTATAGTACTGGTCCGGGCGCCTGGAAGGAGTTCCAGGCGCCCTGGAGGGGATAAAATTCTATCCCCAACGATCAGATCGCGTTTGACGCGATCCTGGTCAAAAGTCAGCTCCGGGCGCCCGGAGGCGTTCCGGGCGCCCGGACCCTCAATAGTGCCTGGGGCGCCCGGAATGATTCCGGGCGCCCGGACCCCTTAAGTCAACTTTGTTGACTTTTTGTGGTCCGATTCTACTACTCCGGTTTAGCTCGTTTCGGTCCGGGTCTGTTCGCTCCGGCTCCATTAGCTTGGGTGATCTCGGCCTTCCGGAATAGGGCTCACCCGACCCCATGTTCCGGCCTTCTCCTCGAGCAGCCTTCCTTCCCGGTTTCTCGTCCCTCGAGCGTCGCGCACGCTCTTCTCGTCCACCAGTGTACTCTTCCGCGGACACCTCGTCCCTCAGACGCACCGAGCCCGTCGGCTCTCTCCCGTGCCGTCCTTCTCGCTAGCCGCGTCTTCCGCTCGACTTCTTGTGTTCCTAAGCTCCTGCACACTTAGACACAAGGGTTAAACAAACGCAGGACCTAACTTAGCTTGTTTGATCACATCAAAACACCTTGGGGTTCCAACAGTTCTCTCCAGCATCTGTCATGCGTCTCTAGATGAAGTTAATGAAAAAATAAACTGCCCAAGAGTAGGAGACATCGAACCTATAATAGTGTTGAGGAGAAGTTGATCCTAACGAAGTCAGAGAATATGATCAGGATTTACCTGAGGGAGCGTGGCGTCTGTAGGCATTATCTGCGCAGGGGGCAGGGACGTGAGCCATCAACAAAGCCCAATAAGTCATATCCGGATAAGATAGATGTGAACTGCAAGCGTCAGGCAGAGTAATTAGAGGTGGTGAATTTCAACCGTGCCTGAGTATTAACGTTGAAAAGCACCAAGACGGAAGGTGAATCAGGAGTACTTGTGAGAGATAGTCGGTGATCCGGCAGTAAGAATGGGAGTCCCCATTTAGCAGAGTCAACGCCACGTGGAGGTCGAAAGGTAAAAGGCCAACCAGAAGCTTGGCCGAGCGGATAATGATGGTGACGACCAGCTGAAGCTTCCGAGCGGAAGCAATACACCCCGACGGGAAGTCGGGGTTCCGACGCTCATGATGAACAGTATAGTAGTGCCGAGCGGATGGCCCGCTCGGCCGAAGGAATAAAGTATCAACACTGCGAACAGTCCAGAGCACATGACCAGGAATACCCCGAACGGACATATACCTTATTCCGGTCGGACGTGATGGGACTGCCGAGCGGCATGCCGCTCGGTACGGAAACAGAAGGGCTAGAATGACAAGACAGAAGATTATGCTATCTCATCAGAAGATTATGCTGTCCCATCAGAGACGTGCTCGGACTGTAGCAGTAAGGGGTCAGGCAAGCTCCTCTGACAAGCCCATACTGGGTATGGGCTGAGGACACGTGTGTGCCTCGGTGTATGTGCATCAGCCTCCTCAGAGCTCTATATAAGAGCCCGCAGACTTCGCCGGAGGTATGAAAACTCTGATCTTCGGAGCTATTTCATCGTCTTCTTCTTGCCTGACTTGAGCGTCGGAGGGTCGTCGCCGGGGACCCCTCCCCGGCCCGACTTCTGTGCAGGTTCGCCGGAGGTCTGTGCAGCTGGTCGGAGATAGAGGAGAGCGCCACGTGCCCAGCGTCCGTCGATTCAGCGACTCGGACAGGATCAAATTGGCGCCGTCTGTGGGAACGCGCTTGTATCCGAGCGGAATAGATGGACGAGGCTGGATGACCTCACACCGTGATGCTCTCCCAGGAGAGGCCCGACGCTCTAATTGAGGCAAGAGCAGCTAAGCTCGTGGAGCAACAAAAACAGAAGGCTCAAACTGAGCGGATAGCACAACTGAGCGGACCGACCGGAGCAACAGGCGAAATGGGGGCAAAATGGGGGTCCGACCGGAATTCAAGTGGGAGCAACGCCTGCCCCGATATCGGTCCGACGAGGAAGCCTTGATGAGTTTCGACAAGTATATATATTCTTCTCACTCCACGGGTATTCGGGAGTCAAGAAATTGGGTCAGATCCCCTGCTGGTCGGCAGATCAGTTCTTCAATTATTTCTGTTGCTCATAAATTTGTAGTTTCTTGAGTAAACACTCCCGTGCCGCTAGGCCGGGAGTGTATTAGCCGAGCCAAAGGCTCGATGGGATAAATCTCGTGCCGCTCGGCCGGGAGTGTATTAGCCGAGCCAAAGGCTCGATGGGATAAATCCCGTGCCGCTCGGCCGAGAGTAAATAAACCGAGCTCAAGGCTCGATGGGATAAATCCCGTGCCGCTCGGCCGGGAGTAAATAAACCGAGCTCAAGGCTCGATTGGAAGCCCGTGCCGCTCGGCCGGGAGTATGTTAGCCGAGCCCCGAGCTCGATAGGAAAACCCCGTGTCGCTCAACCGAGAGTTTATTAGCCGAGCCAAAGGCTCAATGGGATAAATCCCGTGCTGCTCGGCCGAGAGTAAATAAACCGAGCCCAAGGCTCGATGGGAAGCCCGTGCCGCTCGGCCGGGAGTATGTTAGCCGAGCCCCGAGCTCGATAGGAAAACCCCATGCCGCTCGGCCGGGAGTGTATTAGCCGAGCCAAAGGCTCAATGGGATAAATCCCGTGCCGCTCGGCCGGGAGTAAATAAACCGAGCCAAAGGCTCGATGGGAAGCCCGTGCCGCTCGGCCGGGAGTATGTTAGTCGAGCCCGAGGCTCGATGGGAAGACCCCGTGCCGTTCGGTCGGGGAATATATTACCCGAGCCCCTAGCTCGATGGAAAGACCCCGTGCCGCTCGGCCGGGAGTATATTAACTGAGCCAAAGGCTCGATGGGATAAATCCCGTGCCACTCGGCCGGGAGTATAGAAGCCGAGCCAAAGGCTCGAGGATCGAAGGCCCCGGACCGTTCAGCCGGAGGTATATTGTACGAGCCGCACACTCGAGGATCGAAGGCCCCGTGCCGCTCGGCCGGAGGTAAATTATCCGAGCCAAGCGCTCGACTACGAAGGCCCCGAGCTGCTCAGCCGGAGGTATAGTATCCGAAGGCCCCGTGCCGCTCGGCCGGAGGAAAATTATCCGAGCCAAGCGCTCGACTACGAAGGCCCCGAGCTACTCAGCCGGAGGTATAGTATCCGAAGGCCCCGTGCCGCTCGGCCGGAGGTAAATTATCCGAGCCAAGCGCTCGACGACGAAGGCCCCGAGCTGCTCAGCCGGAGGTATAGTATCTGAAGGCCCCGTGCCGCTCGGCCGGAGGTAAATTATCTGAGCCAAGCGCTCGACGACGAAGGCCCCGAGCTGCTCAGCCGGAGGTATATTGTACGAGCCAAAGGCTCAATTCCGAAGACCCTGTGCCGTTCGGCCAGGTAAACGTTGTCCAAATTAGGCTTAAAAGCCCGACGAGCTCCGTCGTTAAAGATCGAGAGCCGCGCCGACCGGCTATAAATATCCGCGCCGTCGAGCTCAGACGTTAAAAATCGAGAGTCGCGCCGACCGGCTATAAATATCCGCGCCGACGAGCTCCGTCGTTAAAGATCGAGAGCCGCGCCGACCGGCTATAAATATCCGCGCCGACGAGCTCCGTCGTTAAAGATCGAGAGCCGCGCCGACCGGCTATAAATATCCGCGCCGACGAGCTCCGTCGTTAAAGATCGAGAGCCGCGCCGACTGGCTATAAAGATCCGGGGCGACGAGCTCCGTCCTTAAAAATCGAGAGTCGCGCCGACCGGCTCTAAATATCCGCGCCGACGAGCTCCGTCGTTAAAGATCGAGTGCGCCGACCGGCTATAAATATCCACGCCGACGAGCTCCGTCGTTAAAGATCGAGAGCCGCGCCGACTAGCTATATCCGCCGACGAGCTCCGTCGTTAAAGATCGAGAGCCCGGCTATAAATATCCGCGACGAGCTCCGTCGTTAAAGATCGAGAGCCGCGACCGCTATAAATATCCGCCGACGAGCTCCGTCGTTAAAGATCGAGAGCCGACCGGCTATAAATATCCGCGCCGACGAGCTCCGTCGTTAAAGATCGAGAGCCGCGCCGACTGGCTATAAATATCCGCGCCGACGAGCTCCGTCGTTAAAGATCGAGAGCCGCGCCGACCGGCTATAAATATCCGCGCCGACGAGCTCCGTCGTTAAAGATCGAGAGACGAGCCGGCGTCTATAAACGTCCGAGCGGGAGGATAAGGCAACGTATGGCCGTTCGACTCGCTTATCAAAAATACTTCGACAGAAATCCCCGTTCGAGCACAAGAAAGGAGGGACGATGGCATTGACGGAGGCCGTAATTACCGCCTCATCGGCCGAGCGGATAATGATTTCCTGGAAGAGTCGTTCGGCGAAACAATAGTCCAGTCAGTCGGACTAATCGCCTCCTTCGACTAGACTTGAAGGGGAGGCAAGTGATCCGGCAGTAAGAATGGAAGTCCCCATTTAGCAGAGTCAACGCCACGTGGAGGTCGAAAGGTAAAAGGCCAACCAGAAGCTTGGCCGAGCGGATAATGATGGTGACGACCAGCTGAAGCTTCCGAGCGGAAGCAATACACCCCGGCGGGAAGTCGGGTTCAGCGCTCATGATGAACAAGTATAGTAGTGCGGCGGATGGCCGCTCGAAGGAATAAAGTATCAACACTGCGAACAGTCCAGCACTGACCGGGAATACCCCGAGCGGACGTATACCTTAGTCGGTCGGACGTGATGGGGCTAGCGGCATCGCTTCGATGCGGAAGCGAAGGGCTAGAATGACAAGACGAAGATTATGCTATCTCATCGAAGATTATCTGTCCCGTCAGACGTGCTCGGTTGTAGCGATGAAAGGGTCGCAAGCTCCTCTGACAAGCCCATACTGGGTATGGGCTGAGGACACGTGTGTGCCTCGGTGTATGTGCATCAGCCTCCTCAGAGCTCTATATAAGAGCCCGCAGACTTCGCCGGAGGTATGAAAACTCTGATCTTCGGAGCTATTTCATCGTCTTCTTCTTGCCTGACTTGAGCGTCGGAGGGTCGTCGTCGGGGACCCCTCCCCGGCCCGACTTCTTTGCAGGTTCGCCGGAGGTCTGTGCAGCTGGTCGGAAATAGAGGAGAGCGCCACGTGCCCAGCGTCCGTCGATTCAGCGACTCGGACAGGATCAGTCGGTGAGTCATGTCGTCGACGGCAGCCATTGTAGAAAGCGGCTGGTGGATATTATGGAGAAAAGAAAAAAAAATGATTGTTGTTAAGCTTAACGCTCTAATACCATATTGACGATAGAATTCATGAACTTTATTAATGATAATATTTGGTATATAAATATCATTACAAGTGAAAAATAGGAAAACATATAAAATAGAAAAATATATAAAATACTAGAAAATAAATAAGTATTTTCTAATAATACTTATTCTCTAATAATTAGAAAACAAATAAATATTTACTAATAATAATTATTCTCTAATAATTAGGAAACAAATAAATATTTACTAATAATAATTATTCTCTAATACAAACAACTAAAAGTTTCAAACAATCGAACAAGTTTTAATTGAGAGTTCGATAATATCTAAACGAACCAAGCTCAAGCTAAGGTTGAATTGAGAGTTCGATAACATCTAAATGAACCAAGCTCAATTTATATTTCAAACAAATTCAAGCTTATAAAAAATAAATCAAATTAAACTTGAACAATTATTTTAAAAACTTAGTTTATTTTAAAATCAATTCGATTTGATTACTATATAAAATAAACTTAAATACTTCACCACTCAGCTCAACTCCTTTATGTTACACGATTGTGTGATCCACTCTGCAATGGCTTTGAAATAAGCATATACATTTTATTGTCTTGTTCATGCGAACTAATGTAAAGAAAGGTTTGTCGACCATGCTGGATAACTGCAGAACAATAGTTTGTGTTGAGATTCTTTAGATTTTGCAAGCATAGAATCAATCTTTCCAATGTTATATTTTAAAATAATTTTTAATTTATTGGTTTGAATGGATTAAACTCATCGAGAAATGGTCAAGAGGTGAATTTCGGCCGTTCAATGAGCTCCCTCCCTAAACAAGGAACAAAAAACCGCTGGACCGTTCGTCTTCAATAACCCTCCCTTTTAAATATCCTCCACCCCTTCCCTTCGCTCCTCGTCCCTTCCCCGGCTAGCTCTTAATTAAGAATTCCAGTGAGCGAAGTCGACGTCCGTACGTCGGCAATGGCCGCCTCCCTCAGAGTGGTGGTCGTCCTCGCTCTGCTCGTCTGCATGGCCTTCACGGAATCGAGCATCTTGCTTGCGGATGCCCGCCCGTTGCCGACGAGGACGACCCTCGAGGCCGCCGCACAGGAGAGCCAAGGGGTGGCGTCGTCAGCCGTCATCGTGACGGAGGCTGCCACTGATGAAGACGCGGACGAGAGCTTCGAGTTCAACCAAGAACTAGTCGTGTTGGGCCATTAATGATTAATTGCAACATTCGTTCTAATTAAGCCATCTGTTTCATTTGGAATGAGCTCTATCTTAATTTTTGTGTCTGAAGTTTAAGCCATATCGGTTCTTGGTTGTGGCTTCAACTCAGTGAACTTGTGAGAAGCGAAACAAGATCAGGCAAACCGCTTGAGAATTGTAAAAAAAAAAAAACAAAAGATTAATGAATCGAAAGTCGAAGGCACGTCACTGATTCCATTTGCTATCAATTCTACAGAAAACAACAGAGTTCGATGAAGTCAAGTAGTAGTAGTAGAAGAAGAAGAATAAGAACAAGAGCTGGAGCTCAAATTTTCCAACGCCTGCACTACGTCCTTCATTGAAGGCCTCCTCTGCGGCGCCATCGCGCAGCAAGCGAATCCTAGCTTGAAGCAGCCTAACAATGTGTCCTCCTTGCCCTCTACCTCGCCTCGTATGGCGGCATCCGCCATCCTCACCACCCGGTTCCGTTCCTCCACCACGAAGCCTGCGTTCCAGCGGCAGAGCTCCAGGTCCGAGAACACCCGCCCGGCGATCAGCTCCAGAAACACCCTTCCGAATGCGTACACGTCCCACTTCGCGTTGGGTTTCAGGCTCTTTAGCGACTCCGGCGCCTGGTATGGCGGCGGGGCGAATCCCGGAGCCGAGGCGCAGCCGCCCAATGGGCTGGCTCCGGTAGCCGACGATAGATCCGGCAAGCTGATCGAGGAGTGCATGGAGCGTTTGCTCCCGAACTGCCGTGCTGATGGGCCGGCGCCGGCCATCACTCGGTCGAGGCCAAAATCTCCGATCTTGGCCTCCATGTCGCAATCCAGTAGAATGTTGCTTGGTTTGACATTGCCGTGCAAGGTCTTCTTTTCGTGGAGATACGCGAGGCCCCTCGCCACGCCTCTAGCAATCCGGAGGCGCATTTCCCAGCTCAGATGTAAAGGCGACGATCCGAGCTTTTCTGCAAAGAAGAGTTTGTGAAAACATTTTGAGGGCTTGATTTCGGATCTACAAATTCAAGGGGAGGAAAACAGAGAAAGGCGCGTACTGCTAAATGAGATATTGGCGAGGCTGCCATTGGTTGCGTAGTCGTGGATGAGAAGCTTCTCGTCGGAGCCCCAGTAGAATCCCCGGAGGCGGAGGAGATTTGGATGCCGAATTTTGGCGATCCCGCGGACCTGGGCATCGAATTCCTTGAACTTGTTGATGACGCTGCTCTCCCCGATCCGGCGCACAGCCAAGGCGGTGCCGTTGGCGAGTACCGCCTTGTAGACGATGCTCGACGTGCTTGCGCCGAGGATGTAAGCCGAGGCCTTGAGTAGAGTTTCTATTTCAAGGTTCGTCTCGCCGTCGACGATGACAAGAGTAGCCTCTGCATGTTGTTGCTTTAGCTGCGGATGGTTGGATTTGCCGTCTTCCCCCTCCTTCGCACCCTTGGACGATTCTTCATCCTCTTCCGCATCCGTATCCGAAGACTCCGACGTCTCTGACGTCTCCTCAGTGTCGTCTCCGTGGTCACTTTTCTTCCTCAAACAACAAGATAGCGATCTGATCACTCTGGTCTCACTAGTGACTGCCGCTGTTGCTGCGGCCGCTGGAGGCGGAGGGGGGCGTTCTTTCTTTAACCCGTTGCTTCCAATTTCTTTCTGCTGTTGCCGTTCTTCTTGCTGATTTTGCCTCTTCGTCCTCTTCACATGGTATACGTACAAGAACACTCCGAAAAGGATCGCAATGCCGGCCAAGTCACCCACCGTGATCAGGATAACTGCCACCGGTCGAAGCGATCCTCGGCTGGCGTTGTTCTGCTCGGCCGCATCTGGAGTGCTTCCATCCGGATTCTTGGGGAATGCGGCAAATGCCGGCGGAGACTTGGGCGGCTGCAGGACCACGTTGGAGGAATTGGGAGGAGCGGTGGAGAGAGACGAAGGGATGGTGCACGGGTTCCTGAGCGGTCTCCCACAGAGGTTCGGGTTTCCAGCAAAAGCCATCGGCTTCTCGGCGCCAAAAGCACCGCCCTGTGGTATCGCTCCCGTGAGATTGTTGAACGAGAGATCCACCGTAGCATTCGCCGGAATTCTTGCCCCTAGCTCCTGCGGGATGGCGCCAGTAAGTCGGTTGTAAGACAGGTTCAAGTAACGGAGCCTTCCCCCGCCGAGTTCCGTCGGCAGGGAGCCGTAGATGAGGTTTGAGCTGAGATCCAAGTACTGCAACCGTTTGAACCCGCCGACTGGGAGCTCTCCGCAGAGGTAGTTGTTGGAGAGGGAGGCGACGGCGAGGTTCGGAAGCCGCGAGAAGTTCGACGGCAACCTTCCGGTCAGCGCGTTGTCGGAGAGGTTGAGCACCTGGAGGCTGCTGTTGGCGGTGCGCTCGTCGAAGTCCGGGAGCTCGCCGGAGATGACATTGTTGGCCAGCGAAAGCACGCGGAGCTCGGACGCGTTAAAGAGGGTGGACGGGAGGGTACCGTTGAGCATGTTGCCGGAGAGGTCGAGATGGCGGAGGTGCTCGACAAGGCCGAGCTCGGTGGGGACGGGGCCCAAGAGCTGGGAGTTTGGCAGGACCAAGGCGATGACTCTAGAAGCCATGGAAACCTCCACATTGCTGCTGCCGCCGCCACTATTCGCAGGAGGACTCCAATTGAAAGCAGCTGCCTCCAGGAATCCCATGCATACGACTCCATTCCAGGAGCACGGCGTGTGGTCGTAGAAGTTCCAGTCGTTGAGCACGGCCATAGGGTCGCTGAGAACGGAGTACTTGAACTTGAGCAACAGCTCTCCATCTCCGTTGAGGCCCAGCGTGGTGCCGATCTGGAGAAGAAAAGTTAGCAGCAGCAAAGTAACAGATCTACCTCTGGAACTGGAAGCCTCCCATTTGTTCTCGAGCTTCCAACTATTCGAGCTCATGTTGGTGCTTCTCTGGAGCAAATCATGTCTCGCTGACGGAGCGATCAAGAGGCCAAACAACCGACATTTGTGTGCAATTTGTGGCCCCTTACGAGCTGGAGCTAGAAGCCAAGAAGAGATGAAGAGGCAAAATGGAAAGGAAATATGGAGAAAAAATTGCTACTGCCTGTGGGAGCAACGCCTGCAACACTTGTTTGGAGGGGGGAAGGCGCTCTCTTCTTCAATTTGTAGCTCCTTAGAGATCTCGAGGTAGAAGATAGAGAAGTTAAGAAGAAACCAGGAAGGGAATTGGAGGGGTGGGGGTAAGGAGAAGCAATAAACCTGTGGTGCCATGCCACTGGTAGCAATGCATGTGAAGGAAAGCGAGATTGATCCTGGGGAAGAGAGCAAAGCAAATGAAGCTAAAAAAATAGCATCACAGCTCATCGAGAGGACCTCCACTATCTACCGCATCCTCGATAATTAACCTGGAACAACGTAAACAGACAAACAAGGAATCAAGGATGGATTAATCACTTCCCAGAGACAAAGATGCTGGAAAGGCACGAGGGAAAGAAATGGAGCTGGCTTTGCTTAGCTTTGCTTTGTCTTCCTATTCGTTGATCAAACGGTTTAAGGCTTATCTAAAGAAAAAAGATGGTCTAAAATGCATGATAAAGGGACACGAGGAGAATCTTGGCAACAGAAAGAGGGCATGGAGGAAAGGATTCACCTATGAACCAGCGAAGATGGAGACAAGAACAGAGAAAAGCAGAGGGAGGGAGGGAGTTAAGAAATTTTTGTTAGTTTCTTCCTCCTCATCACATGGTGTTTACTATGGTGATGTCAATCTTACGGGAGCCTCCTTATTTCCCGTGGTTGTTTTGTAGGGCGCCCACAGGGGCCGCAGAGGATAATGACAACGGTATGTCTCGATATACAGAGGGTAATTTCTCTGGGAAGGGTAGAAAAATTCTGGAATCGCATATTTGGAGTTTGATGGTGGATTTTTCTGATAATTAACCTTCCTCCGGAGGGTGCGTTAAGAAGACAGCAGTGCATGGGAGGTGCCTGCCTGCATGGGGTCTCTGTTCATATCAGTATACTGATGGATCCAGACCTACACACATCTCCTAGAACACTGCTCTGTATATGTATGTGTCTTGAAGAGTTATGAATGGCGATCTCCCACCAGTCACTTCCTCTAGGCTTCAGCATATCCGACTTCTTCTCGGTATTTTTTACTTTTGAAGTTTCGGTCTGCACCTGCTATGAAATAATTCACATTTAATTGCTTCAAATAGCAGGGTACAGCTTCATGTGGACGACGGATGGCATTTTCTGTCTGGGGAATTCACCCAAACACATTAACTGCGATGGATCATAAGTAAAAGGCGCAATTTCTTTGGAATACAGTGAACATTAATAATAGAATATTTAAATTTTACGATGAACAAACTTGACCTATATTAACAACTAGGTGCAAGATTTATCTAAAGACAGCTGGATGCAAGTTAATTTTTTGTTATAAAAAAATATTAACATTATGTATAAACTAATTTACTGATTAAATAAATTGATTTTTTAAATCAAATTTTTTTTTTGAAATCTATGAAATAAAAGATTGTGACTATTATTAATTTTACGATAATTTATCAAAAGACGTATATAAAATTTTAAATTTACTAAAAGACGCATATTACTTTATTATTTACTAAAAGATGCATCTTTTTACTGTGTTTTTCTTATTCTTCCTTCTTGATTAATTTTCTTTTTATTTTCTCTGTCATTTCTCTCTCTCTTATTCTTCCTTCTTTTAAATTTACTAAAAGACGTATGTTTCTTCTCTTTCCTCTCTTCTTTTTTTCTCTCTTTTGCACATTGATTCTTCTAAAAACATTTTAACACGTCTGAGAAGTCAAAATAAAAATGAATAGCATATTTGAACTCCTTGCAGCTCCAGAAATTCACAGGAACTGAAATGAATACAATCGGAGCTCTCTAGATCCATCAGTAGGTTTTGATCAAAACTTACTGATGGACCTAGAGAGCTCTGATTGCATCAATTTCAGTTCCTGTGGATTTCCAGAGTTACAAGGAGTTCAAATATACTATCTATTATTTATTTCGACTTCTTAGAGTTGTTAAAATGTAATAAAAAGAATCGTCAAAATTCTCCACGTTGAGCTTGATATGGAATTATATCAGAACCATATAGACTTGATATAGAATAATATCAGGCGCAATGTGGAGAATTTTGACGATTCTTCCTTAATGCATTTTAACACCTCTGAGAAGCCGAAATAAATAATGGATAGCATATTTGAACTCCTTACAACCTTAGAAATCTATAAAAACTGAAATGGGTGCAATCGGAGCTCTTTGGGTCCATTAGTGGATTTTGGTCGAAATTCACTTATGGACCTCTAGAGCTCCGATTGCACTCATTTCAGTTCCTGTGGATTTCTGGGGTTGTAAGGAGATTAAATATGTCATCCATTGTTTATTTCGACTTCTCAGAGATATCAAAATATAATAAGGAAGAATCGCCAAAATTCTCCACGTTGGGTCTTATAGGAATCATATCAGGCCCAACGTGGGCCTGATATCATTCCATTTCAAGCCCAGCGTGGAGAATTTTGATGATTCTTCCTTATTACATTTTGATATCTCTGAGAAGTCGAAATAAACAATGGATGACATATTTAAACTCCTTACAACCCCAGAAATCCACAGGAACTGAAATGAGTGCAATCGGAGCTCTCTAGGTCTATCAGCGGGTTTTGACTGAAATCTCCTAATGGACTTAGAGAGCTTTGATTGCACACATTTCAGTTCATGTGGATTTTATGGGGTTGTAAGAAGTTCAAATATGTTATCCATTATTTATTTTGGCTTCTCAGATGTGTCAAAATGTAATAAGGAAGAATCATCAAAATTCTCCGCGTTAGGCTTGATATGGAATTATATCAGGTCTAATGTAGGCCTGATATAGAATGATAGAATGTCGAAACTCACTAATGGACTTAGAGAGTTTTGATTGCACCCATTTCAGTTCCTCTGGATTTCTGAGGTTGTAAGGAGTTTAAATATGTTATCCATTATTTGTTTCGACTTCTCAGAGGTGTTAAAATATTTTTAGAAGAATCAACGTGCAAAAGAGAGGAAAATAGCTGAGAGGAAAGAGAAAAACATTACATGCATAGGAGGAAAGAGAAGAGAGAAAGAAATGACAGAGAAAATAAAAAAGAAAGTAATCAGGAGGGTAGAATGGGAAAAACATGTAAAAAGGTACATCCTTTGATAAATAACAAAGTAACATGCGCCTTTTGGTAAATCTAAAAATCTAGATACGCCTTTTGGTAAATTGTCGTTAGCTTTAAGATAGTCGCTAGGTGTAATATTAATTTACATGTGATGTGACGGAATCTTGCATCCTAGGAAAATAAAAAGAAATTAGGAGGTTAGAATGGGAAAAATATGTAAAAAGGTACATCCTTTGATCAATAATAAAGTAGCATGCGCCTTTTGGTAAATCCAAAAATTTGGATACGTCTTTTGGTAAATTGTCGTTAGCTTTAAGATACTCGCTAGGTGTAATATTAATCTTTTTTTTTTTACATGTGATGTGACGGAATCTTGCATCCTAGGAAAAATGACATCTTCACCTGGTCACCCCAAGAAGACACCGGCGTGGCAACCACAGTGATGGAGCATCACCTCAGCTCTATTCGGCAAAAGAAGTGGCACTTTACACCTCAACAAGATATGGTAATTCACGGTGAAGTCACCAAGCTCCTAGAGGTGAGACATATCTGTTGGTCCCGGTGGAATGACTAGAGAGAGTGAATAGCCTGTAAATTAAATTTACAGCTTCTCTTGCAACTTATTTAGCAAGGACACGCTAATTAATTAAAAACAATAATAATATAAAAGAAAAGAGACAAAGGTTTACTTAGTTACAACCTGGGTAGTTGTTAATCCAAGACTTTGGAAAGCACTATTAAACTCCTCCTTCAACAAAGTCAAAGGCGGAGTAGCCCCTAATAGCAATTGAAAGATCAAAACGAAATGCAGAATTGAATACAAAGTGTGTTACTTTATAACTAGCTCTAGGACATTATTTATAGTCCACTGGTCAAAATGACCATTTTGTTGACGTGACAATTCGGAACACCTCCAATGATTTGAGGTGCCTCCAATGATCCGAACTTTATCTTCATGCAACAACTTCAAGCTGATTTGGCGGCAATGGAGGTGCCTCGGTTCATCGAGGATGCCTCGGTTCAACTGACATGGATTCACACTTCTTTTCTGCGTCGCAATGTCTCTTTACTTCAGAGGTGCCTCAAGTGAATGGAGGCGCCTCAAGTCTCGTTGTTGTCATCCATAGCAATAACTCTAACTCTGGTCATTTGAGGCGCCTCGAGTCATTTGAAGCGCCTCAAATAGTCAACATCAAAAGTTAATCATTCTTTGATCTGCTCACTTGGGTGATGTTCCAATCGGCAGAAGTTGAGATCACCCGAACCCAACTCCAACATTCTCCTCGAGTAGTCTTCTTTCCGACTTCTGGTCCCTCGGATTCACATTGCATATCCTTCTTACTCTACCGATGTATTCTTCCACGGCTCCTCGTCTCTCGCACTACAAAAGAAAGCAGGATTACCGATGGGGTTACCGACGGAATTTTAATTCCGTCGGTAACCTATAATGTTTCCGACGGAATAATTCATTCCGTCGGTAAACCCTATTGGTACCGACGGAAGGAAAAATTTCGTCGAAAAATCAAGGATTTTATCGATGGAATAATTCATTCTGTCGGTAAAATTATAGGTTACCGACAGAATTAAAATTCCGTCGGTAATGCTACCTAAAAAAATCCCTAACCCCTCCCTCGTTCCCTCATGCGCGTGGCCGACTCTTTCGTTCTCCCCGATCCTGATCGTAGGTTAGGGTTTTTTTTCTTTTCCAGCGATCGGTAGTTGTCGCCGGCCTACGCCCACAAGCGGTGGCCGGCGGCGTCCGGCTGTGCCCACCAGCGGGCTTCTGCGCCCGCCAGCGGACGGTGGCGTTCTCCTGCAGCCGCCAGCGGGCTTCTGCACCCACCAGGGTCGGCGGCGGCCGCTTGCCGCCTTCTGTGCCCGCCAGCAGCCGCCAGCTGGCTGCTGGCGGCTGTGTTGGCCGGCAGCTGGCTACTGGCGACTGTGCTGGCCTGCAACTAACTGCTGGTTGTTGTGCCGGCCGCCAGCTGGCCGGTAGGTTGTGCTTGTTGCCGCGAGCAACTTGTCATTTATTTTTGTCATAATTTTAAGCTAAATTATTTTTATTTTGTAAACATGTAACATTTGCTGCTCTTCTCCGGTTAACCTGCACATCTTCAAGTAAAATTTACTAAATTATATTGTATGTCATTTAACATGGTTAAATTTAGAAATATGTTATGTTAGTATGTTAATTTATAACATAATATAGTCCGTTTGTTTGTTTTGTGTTAGTATGTTAATGTATGTTAATTTCTAGTTCTCAATATATTAGTTTTAGGTGAAAATGTCTATGAACAAAATTTGGATGTACAATTGATTAGAAAAAGGATTTATCAGAGATGATTTTATTGCTGAAGTTGAACAGTTTGTGAACTTTGTTAAAAGTCACCCTGAATGTATGAATGGTGCTGAGTTAAGGTGTCCATGCAATCATAAAAAATGTCAAAATAGAGCTTTTCGTGATGAGAATACTGTAAAAATGCATATATGTAGAAATAGTTTTGTGCCAAATTACTACAATTGGTATTGTCATGGAGAGCCTTATTTATATGAATCAATTGGATCTTCTGGTGGTTCGTCATCTAGGACAACTGTTACCGCTCCTAAAGCATCAACTAATATTGATATTGCAATGCAATCAATGGTTCATGATGCGATGAATGTTGCAGTTGATTATTCCAATATAGATGAAACACCAACACCTGAATATCAGCAACTATATGAAATGTTAAAGGCTAGTGAAAGAGAAGTGTGGAAAAACATTCTCTCTGGTCATTCTCAATATAGGCTACTGCAAGGTTATTAAATATGAAAGCAGAACATCAATTTTCAGAAAGATGTTATGATGACATTTGTCAGTTGATGTCAGAATTGCTTGCTGCTGATAACATAATGACGGATAGTTTTTACAGTACAAAAAAATTGATCAAAGGTTTAGGTTTGCCTATGGAGAATATTGATTATTATATAAATAATTGCATGATATTTTGGAATGAAGACAATGATATACGTGAATGCAAAATCTGTACATACCCTCATTATAAGCATGGTACTCGCATACTAGGATAGAAGAAGGAAAAAATTGCTTGGAAAGTGATGTATTATTTTCCGTTAACTGCCAGACTTCAAGGTTTGTATGCATTTGCTGCTACAGTTTGCCATATGACATGGCATCATGAGCATGAGCACGATGGAGGTATAATGTGTCATCTTTCTGATTGACCTGCATGGAAACATCTAGATGCTGTATTTCCTACTTTTGCAATGGAACTACATAATGTGAGATTGGAATTTTTTGCAGATGGATTTCAGCCATTTGGACAATCAGGGCAACAATATTCATCTTGGCCGGTTATATTGACACCGTACAATTTACCGCCATGGATGTGTATGAAAGACGAATTTATGTTCTTTACAGTACTTATTCCTGGTCCAACCAATCCCAAAGAGAAGATAGATATTTTCTTACAACCTCTAATTGCTGAGTTAAATGAATTATAGAATGTAGGGTCGGTGATTTATGATATTGCAAGTAAAACTAATTTTAGATTGCATGCTGCATTATTATGGATGATCAGTGATTTTCCAGCATACTCAATGTTGTCGAGTTGGAGCACAGCTGGTAAATTAGCATGCCCACACTGCATGACTGATTTTGATGCATTTTCATTACCTTATAGTGGGAAGGTGTCTTGGTTTGATAATCACCGTAAATTTTTACCACTTGATCACTCTCTTAGGCGAAATAAGAAAATTTTCCTAAAATATGTTGTAGTCAGAAAGCCCCCTCCACTCCATGCTTCAGGTGAACAAATCATTGAGCAAATTGATAGTTATGGATTTCTACCAGTATCTCAATCTGGTTCTGATGAGATAAATAAATATATTGCTAGGATGTGCAAGTGTGGTTGGAAGAAAAGGAGCATTTTTTTGGAGTTACCATATTGGAAATATCTGCTTATTCGATATAATTTAGATGTTATGCATATTGAGAAAAATTCCTTCGATAATATCTTTAACACTGTGATGAATGTGCCTGGAAGAACTAAAGACACTACAAAATCACGCGAGCAATTAAAAGAACTAGTCAATAGACCAAAGCTAGAGTTGCATCAAGATGAAATAACTAATAGATTTTCAAAGGCTTGTTATACATTGGACAAAGATGGCAAGCAAGCTTTATATAATTGGTTGAAAGAAATCAAATTTTCAGATGGTTATGCCTCAAATATGACTCAATGTGTGGATATGAATAGATTAAAGATGTTTGGAATGAAAAGTCATGACTACATTGAGCCCGTAGGCTCCCTTCCCATGTCATCCTTCTCACTCGCTGCGACTTCGGCTAAATTTTTTGTGTTCATAAGTTCATGTACACTTAGACATAATTAAGGTATCAAACATACAGGACCTAACTTAACTCCGTTGATCAACATCAAAACTAATATAGTGTACTTACAATCCCCCTATTTTTGATGTGCATAAACTCGAGTTAAATTTAGAGTAAACAAACAAAAAATTGTTTATGATAAAAAAAAACAATTTATATAATCATAACAATTATTGTAATTAAGTACAATAGAATAAAAATATTTTTGCAATTAAGCCCTCCCCTTAATTTAACACTACTCTCCCTTTTTTATCACATAAAAATATATGAACAAAAAATAAAAATAATAGAAAATTTTTTTGAAAGAATTTATGGAGGATGTACACAAATGATCCAAGTTTGCATATTCTTACTGTAATTATTTTACAAACAAAAAAAATTTAAGCATTAAATCTCAGATTTTCTAGAAAAATTAAAAATTATTTTTAATTGTTAAAAAATACTGGAAATTTTTAGTAATTTTAAATATAATCAAACTAATTATTTAAAAAATCATGTCGAATAACCTCAGCTGTCGACATCCTCCATGATTTAGTCTTAGTTTTGGAATTAGTATCCTATCTCAGTCTCAATTGTCGACATTCTCCATGACTCGATCTCAGTCTCAGATGTCAACATTCTATCTCGGCCTCAGCTACCGACACCCTCCATGACTCAGTGTCAGCTTTGGATCCCAACATTTTATCTCGACCTCAATTGTTGACAGCCTACATAACTCAGTCTCAGCTTTGGATTCTAACATTTTGTCTCGGCCTCAACTGTCGACACCTTACATGACTCAGTCTCAGCCTCAGATCCCAGCATCATGCCTGGGGCTCAATTGCAGACATCCTCCATCACTCAGTCTCAGTCTCAATCTCGAATCTCATCATCCTATCTCAACCTCAGCTGCTGACATCCTTCATGACTCAGTGTCAGTCTTAGATCCCAACATCTTGTCTCGACCTCAACTGCCAACATCTTCCATGACTCAATCTTAATCTCGGATCTCAGCATTTTGTCTCGGCTTCAGTCTCCAACTTCATTTATACATGAGGCCACCCAACATAGATCTCTTTTCCTTATCCTCATATCAGACTCACACCTTACCTTGGCTTGTAATCGCCTTATCAAAGACTTTCTCCTTGCAAATATCCTAGAACATATGGTACTGGATGAATGAAAAGGCGATTATGATGTTGTCAGATCTGGTCCCTAGATGCTCTTCTACAAACACTTGGTACTTGGTTGATGGTGGGACAATTAACAGTTGTCGGATCTGGTCCGCTCATTGGCACCTATGAGGATGATGAAGGAGCATGCAGTCGCTGCAACATCTAACGTGGAAATGTTCTTTTGACCGTATATATACTCTAATAAAGATAAAGATATATAAAGGAATTACTTCTTTCTCATTCTTTGTCTCCACTCGATTTTATTCTTTTCTACTTCTCCATTCTATATACTATCTTAAATAAATTTTAACTTGAGCGTTGGAATGATTTGTCAGGACTCCCCAATGTTAATTTAATCCTCTATTGAAGTGCATGTCTGATTCATCTTACCTTCCTCATTGGTAACCTATGGAGAACATGAGTATCGGTTTATTCGTTGATTGATGACTTAACCATCCAGAGTATTTACTAGAACAATAATCAAATGCATTTATTTTAATAAAAACAAATAATCTCTAACTATTTTACAAAATATCTTATTAGATCTACTTGATGGCAAAAGGCGAATACGTTCGTCTCTAGCGCCCCCGCCAATCCGTCCCAGGGCCAACACGGAGGAGGTAAATCACGGGCGGCTACTAGCCTTTGGAATAGTGACTACACTACAAGAAAAACCCTCATAGACATCGGTGGAACAACAACAGTTTTAAGCAAAAATCGATGTCTTTGAATATTTTACACCGGTTTTTCCAAAAATCGGTGTCTATGAGCACAGATTTTCGCTCATAGACATCGGTTTTTTAGCCGATGTCTATGAGCGCCTTTTTTTTGTTAATAGACACCGATTTTAACAGCGGTTTTTAAAACCCGGTGTTAATGAAACTAAAAAAATAATTTAATTTTTCCACCAGCCAAAATTTACAACACTTCACAAAGTTCCCTCCAAACCTAAACTAATAGCGTATCGCTTCTCTCAGTCTAAACCTAAACCTAAACCTCCTGACCATCTCTCTCAGCCTCATCTCCCTCTTCCCCTTACTGGATCTCTTCCCCTTCTTGGATCTTGGATCGATGAGGAAGATCAAAACCACCTGCTTCTTCTCCACGCTCGCCGGCACGATCTGGCCGGGCCAGTCCGGCGGCTCTGGCCTCACCGGCACCCACGGGGGCTCCGTTGAAGGCTCTTGCTTGCTCAACAACGGCGGTGAGCTCGTGTTGAGGCAAAAGGAAGCAGAGAACAGGGATGCGTCTCCTCCATTTCCTTATTGCTGCTGAAGCTCGAGAATCGATTCCTCCAACCTCTGAGCAAACTCCTCCACATTATCCTCCTCCGCCTGACCATCATCGACGCCGCCAGAAGGGAAGCACTCGGTCCTGGCGCCGAAGGCGCGGCGGCGTTGTGTCCCTCTGCCTCCCCCAACCTCCATCGACCGAGTCCGCAGTAGCCTGGCTGATTCGCCAGCCCCAAGGAACGTGCAGCCCACGATGCCCTTCCGCTTGCCGGACCCAACGGTGGAGACAACAGCAGCGATGGAGGCGGACCACATCCCAGCGACCTGAACACCCATCTCCTCTCGACGTCTCCTCCGCCTCTGTGCTTTCAATGAAGTCAAACCTTACCTTTTCGTTGTTAGGACCAAAAGTAGCTAGAGGGGGGGTGAATAGCTAGTCGCGTTCGCTCGGTGCGCTTTGTTGCTTGGCGTTGCTTGTTTCTTCTTGGATGTGCAGCGGAAAATACAGAAACAAACACAAAACGCTAACACTAGGATTTTACTTGGTATCCACCTCACAAGAGGTGACTAATCCAAGGATCCACACCAACGCACACACCCTCCACTATGAATAACACTCCTTTATGGTAACTACCAAAGGCGGAGAAGCCCTACAACACTCTCAATACAAGAAGAAGAAAGGGAAATACAAGTTAAGCAAAAGCTTACAAGATGTGCAGTAAAAACCCTAACCCTAACTTCTTCCTCTTGCAATAGATCCGCCTCTTGACTTGGAAAGCCTCCAAGAACCTTCAAGAACTGGCGATCACGTGCTTGTAGAGAGCTGTGGAGGAGCTGGAATGAATCTGAGAAGAGCTTGTGAAAAGATTGCCGAAGACCACGCTCGCCTGCGGCTTTAAACCCGACGCAACGGTCGGATCCCGATCGATTCGAATGTTCCGAATCGATCGGGGAGGCTTTGGATCGATCCACGGATCGATCCAGAGTGCCTCTGTGCTCAGGAAACGCGCCTGGATCGATCCACGGATCGATCCAGCGCTTATCGTGCGAAGCAGCATCGTCCCGATCGATCGGCTGATCGATCGGGACCTCTGGATCGATCCACGGATCGATCCAGAAGCTTTCTGTTCGCTGGGAAGAATCTGGATCGATCCACTGATCGATCCACAGCCTGGATCGATCCACGGATCGATCCAGCACTTGGTTTTTGCCCAAAACCAAGTCCCAAACCTCCCTAACCAACATCCGGTCAACCTTGACCTGTTGGTACATCATGCCTCGCATCTGGTCACTCCCTTGACCTGCTAGGACTCCCTACCAAGTGTCCGGTCAATCCCTTTGACCCACTTGGACTTTTACTCGTCGTGCCAAGTATCCGGTCACTCCATTGACCTACTTGGACTTTTACTCGTCGTGCCAAGTATCCGGTCACTCCATTGACCTACTTGGACTTCCACCAGATGTCTGGTCAACCTTGACCCATCTGGACTTCCTTCCTTGCCAAGTATCCAGTCAATCCTTTGACCTACTTGGACTTCCCAACACCAGATGTCCGATCATCCTTGATCCATCTGGATTTCCTTCCTTGCCTGGCTTCACTCACCAGGACGTTCACCTAGCTTCACTCACTAGGGTTTTCCATCTGCCTAGCTTCACTCACTAGGACTTTCACCTGGCTTCACTCACCAGGGATTTCCATCTGCCTAGCTTCACTCACTAGGACTTTCACCTAGCTTCACTCACCAGGACTTTTACCTAGCTTCACTCACTAGGACTTTCACCTGGCTTCACTCACCAGGATTTCCACCTAGCTTCACTCACTAGGATTTCCTTCTGCCTAGCTTCACTCACTAGGACTTCCTAGTCAAGTATCCGGTCAACCTTGACCTACTTGACTCTTCTTCGATCAATATCTTATTGTCAAACATCTAAACCCAAACCAAGACTCAGCTTGGTTAACCAGGTCAACCTTGACCTGAGGGATTTTGCACCAACAATCTCCCCCTTTTTGATGTTTGACAATACCACAATAACACTTACAATCCCACATGTAAGTTAGGCTAATCCTATAGCCTTCTTCTTCATGCCACTAGGTAATGAACACATAAGTTAAGCTTTTCATTCTCCCCCTAAGAGGGCAAACTCCCTCTAGGTAATGAAAACCTAACTTACTTCCTTTCATTCTCCCCCTATTGGCACACATCAACCCCCTACTAATAAAACACATCAACCCGTCTTTGGACACACATCAACCTATGCTCCAATTTTGGGCACACTTCAACAACTCCATTTGTTGAAGACTCTCCCCCTGAAGAGTTGCTCATCGTGATCACAATTTCACTCATTGTGATCAACTCAATACTGAAGGTCCCATACCCTACATTATTCTTACCCCTACATTCTCCCCCAATGTAGGCAAATGCCCATCCTTGAGCATTATCCAATGAAATCACTGAACAATGAGGATATACACTCCTCATTCAAGTTCAACCCATGCTCAACCTTGAGCATATTTTAAACAGAAGGTAAACCACCTTCCAAGGTTCATGAAAAATAATTTTTCATGTCTTTAAAGAGTACCTCCCCCTAAAGACATGATGGTAACTTCTGTCATTGCACCAACAATGACTTGGAATCCCTAAATCTTTAGGAAACCCAATTGTAGAAGTTTTGAGGTTCAAATATTCAAAATTTGAAACAAACCTCAACCTAAACTTCAACTTAGCCTTCCTTAACCAATCCATCCTTGTTTTCACATGAAAACACCCTCCTTATGTATACAAATGTATATTTAGGGGTTTGGAAAGGTTACATTGACTAAAATAGGTTCAAAGTGCTGAAATCAGGCTTTCCCAGCCAAAATCAGCAACTTGGATCGATTGGAGTTGGGTTCCAATCGATTGAACTGACTGAATCGATCCAGCGATCGATTGAGAACTCGATCGGCCGATCGATCCGGCGAGCTTCTGTCGCGAGATCCACGAATCGATCCACGGATCGATTCAGACTCCCTGGATCGATCCAGCGAGCTTCTGCTCGCGAGAATTGCCGTTTGAATCGATCCATGGATCGATTCAGAACTCAATCGATCCATGGATCGATCGGAGCTCTGATAGTTGCTGAAATTCCATTTCAGTCAACTTCAGAAACCCCTAGAAAATTCTACAAAAATCCAAAAATTATGAAATTTCGTGTAGACATTAGTTAGGGCATATACTATCCAGGAAAAATAGTTTTCTATGAAAATACATCATATTTTCAAAGATTGACACAAACTTGAAAACTTCCAAAAACTTTAGTGTTTTCTTCAAGTTTGTGTCTAACTATTCAATGGTGATTACTATCAAAAGATAGCTTTCACCAAGGTTTTCCAAAATCATTTTGAAAATATTTTCAAAACCAATATCCCACCATATTCCTTGGGCTTAATGCACATGACTTGTACATTAGCTTTCCCAATGATGGGAAAACACATAACTATGTGTTTTGATGAACCTAAAACTCAAAAGAATGCACTAAATCAACATCTTGAGTTTTGTTCATCATCCTAACATCTCACTTGTATCTAATGTGCACTAAAACACATACAAGTCATCTTATAGGTCTTGTGAGATGTAGATTTTGGTTTTGCCCTAATCTAGGGATCATGCATATCTATCTAGGCATTTTAGATATATATTAGACATCCACCAAGGATGTCACTTGTTAATAAGTGTTGTTAAATGCCATTTGTCCTTAATTACAAGGAATTAAACTTAATGCATGATAATGTTATGGCATACATCAAAATAAAATAACTTTCAAAAGAAAGATATCCTATAGCTACATGATGTATGTATGGCATGACATGGTATTTTTGTATTTTTCATGATAAGTCATGAATGCAAAAATAGACATGATGTCATGACATATGATGGGCAAACAATCATGGCAAGATTTAGCATAAATAAAATATACCTAGATTAACTATCTAAGTATCCTTAAAACCTTAGCTAAACGTACAACTTAAACCTAGATTTGCCCTAAAGTGCTTTAAGAAAATGCCAAAGCTTAAATTGGCATTTCTAATTCCCTTGATTAATTTATGCCAGTCGAAAGTAAGCATATCCTCAAATGTTGGCATATTTCATTTTTCCACAAGAGTAGCACTTTTAAATTAAGGCCCGGATTGCCTTAAATTTACTAAGAACATACCAAAATCCCAACTTGGTAGTTCTTATGAATTTCCCAATATGTGCCATTTAAGATTAAAATCAATTTTTCCACCATTAGGCACATTTTACTCTTTCAAGGAGTAAATAATAATTCCATTTCATTTTCAAAGGTTAACAAAAACCTTGAAAATGCTCCTTGAGTGTCAATTTCCTCAAAGTTGGGTTAACTACCCTTCTAATCGGAGTTGACACTCTCTAACCCATCTATGGGGTAGAGAAGATGCTCCTAGGAACCCAACACCTATTGATGCTCCTTGGATGCTCTAGGTATTCACTAGGGATAACTTCCCTAGATACTTTCCTAGTGACCTTGTTTGGCTTCTTGGAGGCCTTGGTCACACTTTCTAGGTCAACTCTAGGGATAGCCTCCCTTGTGACCTTGTTTGTGACTTTCTTAGACTTCTTAGAAGCCTTAGTCACATTTATTGCAAAAATACTCTTAGGGATGACTTCCCTAGTATTTTTGGCTTGACCACTAGACCTAGGGTTTGTTCCATAACTATATGGAACTCTATGGTAAGAGGGCACATCCTTCTTAGCCTTTGGTTTGTATCCCAAACCTCTATGGCCATTGGATGGCTTTTGTACCCCTAAACCTAGGTTATGCTCATTTTGCCCTAATAGGATATTTTCCATCCTTTTTAGGGTCTTTTCCATTTTATCAAGTCTTGACCTCAAGACTTGATTTTCCATCACTAAGTCCTTAGTTTTTGTTTTTCCATTTAGTTCATGAGCATTTTTGTTTCTAGGCTTGTAGCTACAATCCTTAGAGTTCTTGCCTAGACTTTTACCTACATTCCTAGCCCTAAGAGTGGTAGTTTTAGCATGAAGAGCTACATGTTTTTCCTTAATGCTATCATGCTTCCTATGTTCATGGTAAATAGCATTGAAATGATATAAATTTGACCTAGCATGCTTTTTACCATAATGTAAAGGAGTAGGCTCAATAAAAGATACCTTCTTCTTTACCTTGGAGGCTCCCCCTTGACTGGTGCCTCCTTGAGCCTTGATCATCTTCTTCCCCTTGGGACATTGACTACGGTAATGTCCCTTTTGTTGGCACAAAAAGCACACAATGTGCTCCTTGCTCTTCTTTGTTCCGGGGATGGTCTCCTTGGGCTTCACCTTGCCCTTTTGTGCCACTTGGCCCTTCTTCTTGGCCAATTTAGGACACTTGCTCTTGTAGTGCCCACTTTCCCTACACTCAAAACATATTATATGATTTTTATTATTAATTGAAATATTTATACCTTTGCTTGTAGGGGTGGCACTTGTTTTGGATGTAGAAGCTTCTCCATTTGATTTTTCTTGACTTGTGGAGGTAGAAGCTTCTTCCTCCTCTTCTTCTCTTGACCCGGATGTAGAAGCTTCTCCTTCTTCTTGATCCGGTGTCACCAAGAATTGCTCCCCCTCAATCCTAGAGGTGGAGGCTTCATCATCTTGAATATGAAACAAGGAGTATGCTCCTCCTTGTTCCCTTCATTGCATTCCCTTGAGGATGAAGCTTCTTGGATTTCCTCTTCTTGAGGTTGAGCATCTCTCAACCTCGGAGTCCTCCTCTTGGTCTTGCTCCAAAGAGTCACCCTCTTTAGATACTTCTTGATTCGGTACAGTGGAGGGGATCTCTTCATGAAGCTTGGCCAATTTGCTCCATAAATCCTTTGCATCTTCAAATTCTCCAATTTTGCAAAGGATGGTGCTTGGCAATAGATTGACCAAAAGCTTGGTCACTTTGTTATTGGCCTCGCACCTTTGGACTAGCTCCGGGCTCCATTTGCTTTTCTTTAGAACTTTGCCCTTGGAATTTGTTGGAGCTTCGAAGCCTTCCATTAGAGCAAACCATTGCTCTATCTCCATCATAAGAAAATTTTCGATTCTTGATTTCCAAGAATCGAAACTCGTAGAAGTGTATGGTGGAGCCACCCTTGTGTCAAATCCAAGCCCATCTTGGAATTGCATCTTGAAGTTGAGCTTGATAAAGTCTTGAACTTGAAAATTTTGCTCCAACTTCTTCACCCTCTAGCTTTTCTTATTTATGCTTGACCCTTCCGGCGATGATTCCGGTGAAGAGCGGTCTTGCTCTGATACCACTTGTTAGGACCAAAAGTAGCTAGAGGGGGGGTGAATAGCTCGTCGCGTTCGCTCGGTGCGCTTTGTTGCTTGGCGTTGCTTGTTTCTTCTTGGATGTGCAGCGGAAAATACAGAAACAAACACAAAACGCTAACACTAGGATTTTACTTGGTATCCACCTCACAAGAGGTGACTAATCCAAGGATCCACACCAACGCACACACCCTCCACTATGAATAACACTCCTTTATGGTAACTACCAAAGGCGGAGAAGCCCTACAACACTCTCAATACAAGAAGAAGAAAGGGAAATACAAGTTAAGCAAAAGCTTACAAGATGTGCAGTAAAAACCCTAACCCTAACTTCTTCCTCTTGCAATAGATCCGCCTCTTGACTTGGAAAGCCTCCAAGAACCTTCAAGAACTGGCGATCACGTGCTTGTAGAGAGCTGTGGAGGAGCTGGAATGAATCTGAGAAGAGCTTGTGAAAAGATTGCCGAAGACCACGCTCGCCTGCGGCTTTAAACCCGACGCAACGGTCGGATCCCGATCGATTCGAATGTTCCGAATCGATCGGGGAGGCTTTGGATCGATCCACGGATCGATCCAGAGCGCCTCTGTGCTCAGGAAACGCGCCTGGATCGATCCACGGATCGATCCAGCGCTTATCGTGCGAAGCAGCATCGTCCCGATCGATCGGCTGATCGATCGGGACCTCTGGATCGATCCACGGATCGATCCAGAAGCTTTCTGAGAAGAATCTGGATCGATCCACTGATCGATCCACAGCCTGGATCGATCCACGGATCGATCCAGCACTTGGTTTTTGCCCAAAACCAAGTCCCAAACCTCCCTAACCAACATCCGGTCAACCTTGACCTGTTGGTACATCATGCCTCGCATCTGGTCACTCCCTTGACCTGCTAGGACTCCCTACCAAGTGTCCGGTTAATCCCTTTGACCCACTTGGACTTTTACTCGTCGTGCCAAGTATCCGGTCACTCCATTGACCTACTTGGACTTTTACTCGTCGTGCCAAGTATCCGGTCACTCCATTGACCTACTTGGACTTCCACCAGATGTCTGGTCAACCTTGACCCATCTGGACTTCCTTCCTTGCCAAGTATCCAGTCAATCCTTTGACCTACTTGGACTTCCCAACACCAGATGTCCGATCATCCTTGATCCATCTGGATTTCCTTCCTTGCCTGGCTTCACTCACCAGGACGTTCACCTAGCTTCACTCACTAGGGTTTTCCATCTGCCTAGCTTCACTCACTAGGACTTTCACCTGGCTTCACTCACCAGGACTTTCACCTAGCTTCACTCACTAGGATTTCCTTCTGCCTAGCTTCACTCACTAGGACTTCCTTCTGCCTAGCTTCACTCACTAGGACTTTCACCTGGCTTCACTCACCAGGATTTCCACCTAGCTTCACTCACTAGGATTTCCTTCTGCCTAGCTTCACTCACTAGGACTTCCTAGTCAAGTATCCGGTCAACCTTGACCTACTTGACTCTTCTTCGATCAATATCTTATTGTCAAACATCTAAACCCAAACCAAGACTCAGCTTGGTTAACCAGGTCAACCTTGACCTGAGGGATTTTGCACCAACATTCGTGACTAAAAATGTAGGCCTCCTCTCACCCTACCCGCCCATAGAAAGTGTTCATCAAGAACAATACTAAAATCGGACACTATCGCACGGTCTGGCACCAAGGAGATCTGGTGAACAATTTGGGCACTATCGCACGGTCTGGCACCAAGGAAAAATCTGTAGCGAGGCAAGAGCAGCAGCCCCGTGCGCTTCCTTCACCGAAAGGAGTGAGCTTTGGTTGTGGATGCCTTCCTATCTCTATCCTCAACCCTACTTGTGAAAAAGATCATCTTTGGCTGATCTCGCGCCTGGTGAGTTGTATTGGCAGTTCCTGGATAATTAATGGGTAACTGCTGGGTCAAAGGGAAGACATCCGTCTACGGAGTGTCATCCAGTTCGAAGTCAGGTGGGTCTCCTCTTTTTTAACTCCAGTGATTTGGTTGTCTCTGAGAGTTGATTTTTTGTTTCTTATACTTATTTTTTAGTAGCTAAAGCTGTGATATTTTGCTAAAGAGCAAAGTAGATATGTGCTAAGTTTGATAAAGAAACTTCCTATTTGTTCTCTGGGGTTTTGCAAGTAAGGAATAGACACATGGTTTTCCTTGTATTCTTTAAAGTTGCTTGTGAATTTTTGACCTGAAACCATTATAGACTTTGTATCTTTTGGGGGAAACAGATTTAACAATGTTTTCTTTTGATAATCGTGTTTATGCCTTAGTACAAATAGTCAGGTTTTAGCTTGTGCTGTACTGATGCATGTTAGATACACCAAAGGAAGCATGGGTTGTAAAAGCTTGTTTTGTCCATCAACAGAATGCCCAAGACTCCAGACACATGTTGTGAGACAAGAGGAGAAGGAAGGTAGCAAACTGCCTTCAAACCCTGAGGAAGTTGAGGATTTGCGATGGGATACAGCAGTAAATCCCCTCATAACCTTCACTTTCAGTGAGCTGAAGCTAATCACAGGGAATTTTAGGCAGGATCATGTTTTGGGTGTTGGAGGATTTGGTAGAGTTTACAAAGGTTTGATCAGCAAAGATCTCAGGGATGGGCTGCAACCCCTTCAAGTAGCAGTGAAAGTCCATGATGGTGATAACAGTCATCAAGGTCATAGGGAATGGCTGGTATCCATCTCCAATAACTCAATTGTTGGTTCTGTCTCACTACTGTATTTTTGCTATAACAATATGGTGTTTACAGGCTGAAGTTATATTCCTCGGGCAAATTTTCCAGCTAGGTTTTTTTTTCCTTATGTGGACTTTCTGCATGTGGCCTTTTTTCCCTTCTATTTTAGATGATGAGTATTAGAATGATAAATTCATCTAGAAATGGGACATGCTTCAAGCATAATTAATCTATTCTAGGAAACACTGTTGAATTAGTCAATACCATGCCACATTTGTGTACATGATCATATGGCCGTGTTTGCAAAATTTGTCCAGATTGTCAGGTTCAACCGGTAAAAATTGAAACCCAAAGCCATACTGGTCCAAAGATTATTGATTAAATTACATTATTGATTAAACTGGATAAGAGAATTACATTATTGATTAAATTTGAAATATCTTTTATGGTTACTTCTCGCCAAATATCTTTTATAGTATAGCCTTGGGAGTGTTTGGCGAGCTAACTTACAGTCACTGCATGAAGGAGTGCTGCAACGATGAGAGATGATGATCCAAAGAAAAGCAAGGTTTTTTTTTGCAAGATGAAAAAATAATATATTTCTCTTCTTTAGTTCTGTTTTCTTCATCTCTAAGATGGTTGATTTGGGCATGCTTTGTTCCCTCAGTTTCTTGGGAGCAGCTGTCTTGATCCTAGACCTTTGTTAAAAAATGGTTCAACATCAAGAGCAAGGGTCAGGATAACCATGTCGATGAGATTGCTAGCAAAGGTGTGCCTGATCTCTTCTTCTTATTCAATTCCAGTTTATTTTAATTTTAATACAGTTAGAATATTTTTTCTAGATTGATTGTTTTTGTTGGTCGTCGTATTCTATTGTTGTTATGTGTTTGGTGCTTTATGATTTGTTTGTTTATGACTGTGAACTTGTTTTAATTGATTAAGGGTACAATTGTTATATATACGTATTGAGAAAATTAGATATTCATTAAACTATTCCATCCTATAAATACTCCCTCGGAGCCTCGTCCTCTACCGCATCCGTGTCTAAAGATCGCGACGATCTCTCTCTTTCCGATCCCGATCACTACGCCCTCATCGCTTCCAATTCCTTCGTTAAGGTAAAAGCATCGCACTCTCGGTTCCGGTTCCTGCTTTAATCTCTTTTAGTCTTGATTTTGATCATTTACTTGCATTGAAATCATTAAACTATTCGTGAATTATCGATCTGCTGTAGTAATGCTGGTGAACTTGATGAAGGACTTGTTTTTATGAGGTCTTGTTAAGTGATGAAACCTTTTACATTGCTTTAAATGCAAGCAGTTGGTTGATTATCCAATTAGTGCCCTGTAATTTGTATACGGTTCATTAGTACCACAATGATTATGCGAGCATAAAAATGAAAAAATAACATATTTTCCAACTTGTCCAGTAATTTTTCATTCTTTAATTTGTTAGATACAAGTTAAATTGTTAATTAACTTCCATAATAGGGGAACAAATGGCCATCTTTTGGATTTGCAACTCTGTTTGACGTCAGCTATCATATTACTAAACTTCCATTCTGATAATGCCAAGGCGCAAAACTTCCAGATTGCTAGTTTTTTGTTTTCTCTCTATATATTTTTTTCATGGATCATGAGTTACCTTGGACTTTTGTTATCAATAAACTCTTGCAATCTCCTCAAATACTCCTTATTATGTTGTTATGTATGTAGAAATATGAGCGGACAACAGGAGAACGTTGCAGCTCCAAAGTTGAATGAAAGGATATTGCCGTCATTGTCCAAGAGATCAGTGGCTGCCCATCCTTGGCATGATCTTGAAACAGGTAACCGAAAACGAAAGAAATAGTTCCACTAATATTCACACATCTATTAATTTGATTTGTCTCAGTATCTATTTCTGAACATGAATTTGTCTCCAGGTAAAGAGGCCCCTTTGTGTTCAATGTGGTAAGTGTACTTTTTTCCTTTTAACTGATAAAATGTATAAAATAAAGTATCAGAAGTGATATTGTTTTTTACAAATGCAAACTAATTTTGAGTAAATCATCTTTTTACTCGTTTATCAAATTAGATTGCCTCCCAAAAGGATGCAAGGGTTAGATTTGAACCTGTGATTCATCGATCTATCACTATATGATGTGGTTGAGATAATTGATGAATGTTTATCTTTTTAAGCATTCCAATTAGTCATCTTGTTACCTGGTGCTCTTATTGCATTTTCAACTATGATCTTTGGTCCTGGTTTACTAATATATTATTTATGTATTTTTACAGTTTACAAATCTCAAGTACTCCAGAGTTGAAATTGATGAAGTGCGGTTCGAGTGGGCTGAATGCATGCTAGATTACATTTGAAGTGCGGTTCTACCTTGATGTGTTAAAAGAATGTTCTACCTTGATTTTGATATCTATTAGCTAGCTTTTGATGTAAAAAGAATGTTTGGGTATTTTATGGATACGGTTGTAAGAAGATTATTTATATAATTTATGAATATTTGTGTATTTTATGGATATTGTTGAATGAAGAATATTTGTATAATTTATGAATATTTGTGTTTTTTTTTTTTATTATTGTCGATTTTTCATTGTTTCGGAAATCAAATTTGTGCTGTTAAAAAATATACATATTACATCGGTTTTCCACCGCTGCAAAACCGGTGTTATTAACTAATATTACATCAGTCATTTACCGCTGTCAAAACTGGTATTATTAACATACAATATTACATCGGTTTTACACCGTTGATGAAACGGTGTCGTTAAGTGATACTATACCGGTTAATAATCGATTCGAAGACCGGTGTCGTTAAGTGATACTACACCGGTTTTAACCCGATGTCTAAAATGGCAGACGTTTAACATCGGCTTCATAGACATCGGTCGAAAATGAAATAGACACCGGTGGAAAACTCTAGCGCCCCCGCTAACCCGTCCCAGGGCCAACACGGAGGAAGTAAATAACGGACGGCTACTAGCCTTTGGAATAGTGACTAGCACATAAGGAAGATATTTACCTCGATTTTGTCAAGATTTAAATCTCAGACCTCGTGATGATTATTTTTCATTTCATGCGTTAGTCATTATATTCATCCGAGATAACATCTTATTAGATCTATTTGATCGTTTGTTTCTTCATTATTTTACCCGAATTTACCGTGAAATAGAGGTACTGCTGTACGACCTACTCATGATGTGCCCTGGCGTACAGTGTACAATACTGTGTCCTCTCGTGGCATGTGCATCGACAATCCATTCAATGGCGGGAATGGTAAATATTAAATTCTTGCACCTCTTTATTCATACATGTTGATGGATGTTGGTGTCGTGTAGTTGCAGTGAACTTGATGCTGCCATATCTCTGCCACCAATTCAATTTGTTCAGGGCCAAGAAATTGTATGCCCTCTCAGAAGTTTTATCTTTTTTTTAATGGTCTAAGATCATCAAAATCTCTATTAAATTTTAAACCGTAAGTAAGTCGTGTTTTCTCTGATTATAATAGATCAAAATGTGACCTGAGAATTATCACATTATTATTTTTTAAGTCAGTTAACGGTATCAGTGGTAAAGTAAAAATGACAACAAGTTATATTGTAGTAAAAAAATAATTATATTTATATTTTTATAGTTCATTCTCAAATTATAAAATTAATTTATAATTAAGCGTCAAATAATTAAATAGTGACAGATTTTTTTTTTCCTAAAAATACAGGTTCGTTAAAAAATAATCCTAACTCCATTATAATAAATCTGTATATCAATCTCCATTCTAGGGCGATCAAAACAGTTGAAGTGACCTGTTTTGTCTTGTCGTATTTATTAAAGTCAATATGGTAAAGTAAAAGGGAGCCAAAACTACTTATTTTTTACATCTCATTAAAAAAATATATCAAAAGTATGAGCATCAAGATCTAATTTAAAATAATAATAATAAAGGTACGCAGGTGTTGAAATTTCTATTAATGAGAGTTTCATTCTACACAATTTTACAATAAGATTACTTTCGATATGTGAACTGACACGGTAATAACTTTATCATTGTGCCTAGATTATTCCCTAAAAAAGAAAGAATATTTTAGATCTCTCCTTCATTTGTAATCATTTGGTAGGAGATGAACAATCACATGTTTAGCAATCCAACCCCTCCTTTTAATGCATTGATAGGTTGATGCTAATGAGTGGAGACCAGGCATGCTCTAGTTAGTATCTTCCAAAGTAAATTGCGAAATAAAAATTTGCCACCGGCTAATCAATATATTCTGTTAGTGGGCATAGAAAATATATATTTAGAGAGATTTATGCTAGAAAAAGATATATCTATCATTTTTTATTTATTTATTCTCAATTCACGTTTTTATTTGTAGGATCCATTCACCCATAGAATAGGCATATGCTATGATGAATTCAATCATCATCATTGTTTAAATTGCTGTGCCAAACCCTAACCAATTCGGCTATAAATAGAAAATAATACTAGAGATTTGGAGGGCTGTCTCCTTCATTCACTCATGTCCTTTTGCTACCTAGATATGAATAGTTTTGTTGATAATAATGATTAAGCAAATTCCATAAGCGGACTTTAATGGCAATGATTGGTAGTTGAAGAAATTCCATAACTGTCTGGCGGTATGAGGCCATACTTCCAACAATACTATCCTTCGATGGAACATGATTTTCTTGGTGCTTCAAGCAGCTGCAAGACCTTGAAGCCCAACTTTGAAGCTCAATTTTAAGTTATTTAACTGTCCTAATTAGTTTAACCCAATATGTAAAGCTTCCCCCTAATGCATTTAACTTCGGGTGAAGTATTGTTGGCCTTATTGTTTTTTTTAAAACAAAAAAGCAACATAAATATAAAAATAATTAGTACTACAATCATGTGACTACTGATCTAAAAGTTAGTCGATGTAAAGTGCTGGTTGTGTATATTCTTTCATTAGTTCAATCTAGTTAAAAACAAGGATCTTTCCAAGAGAATACGACAGCTACCCTTTACACCTTGCTTCCCACCTTTTTAATTTTATTTTTTTTATTTTTGTTTTCCTTTTTATCTCATAATCCGTAATCCAATTATATTGTTCTTGCGAAGGGAAAAGAAGGCTCGCCTTTAGCCCGTGAAAATAGATCGATTTGGGCAATTTCATAAATTAATACGACAAAAAAACAACAAAAATTGTTGCTATGCCTGCAAAATCTACACTCACAATTTACAAAACAATAATCCACAAAAGAAATTATAAAAAACTGCAATTGAGAAATTCCACCCGTTTCTCAAGGTGATGACGATGAGTTTACAAACTACAATATTTTTAAGAAACAAGGAAATTCCACACGTTTTCTCAGCCCTGAGTTGGAATTGATTTTTACAGATCTGACAAACAAAAACTAATTAATTTTAAACATTGATTAATCAACCATGAAGTTAAATCTTCTCCAATTCAACGGCTGGGCCTTCACGGGAATCAACACTGTGAAGATCACCCTGAGTCTTAGGGGTGTTTGGTTGATGGATTTAAAAATGAGAGAATGAAATGATAGTAAAAGATAATGTTTGAATTGTGGGTTTGGAAATCACATTTTGGGAATAATTACCAGATTTATGGGAATTAACCAAACTCATATAACTTGATAGGTTTCATTTCCATTCCTATTCCCATTCCACCCTACTATCAAACTCACATCTATAATCATTCTCATCATTTAACCAAACATGTAGTTCATTTCGATTACCCTTAATTGAATGGATTTACTGACCTCCTATCTCTCATCCAATAGGTCGATCTGGATTGCTAGTTTGGTTCTGCAGCTTTCAGATGGTGAAGATACCACCCATGGCATCAAGTGCCTAGATGTGATGCTCCAATAGATGTGATTATCACAATAAGGTTAGTAACTTGATCATTGATACGCATCTACACTATTATTCTTCCTTTTGGAACAAGAAAGTAAAGTCTATCATCTGAGCAACCTCTCCAAGATGGTCACACACTTTCTGGAATGGGATAAATCACAATGAACGTTTACTATAATCCAGTGGTCATTTATATGGGAAAGATCAACCATCCAGTGAGATATTTTGTATCTGTTGAAAATTGACCTCAAAACCTATTAAAGTAACTACTATACCAACTGCATCAACCCATGAAGGCACAATATTATCCTCCCTGCTACGATTAATGGCCGATGGCTAATTTCCAAACCATGCGACAGGGAAAAATAAAAGCTATGTCACAAGGCACAAGCTTTCAACCAATAAAGAAACAAACATACAATCATTTCATGCTTTAAACAGTCTGGTAGACCATTTCATATTTGTCTGGAACTGGAAGTCCTCATCTTTCTCACCTTATTTAATCTCCAGTCGATTGACTTGCCAGCCTACCATTGGAACTGATGTGATCCTCGTATTAGTTTTTTTAGCTAAAGGAACATGGCAGGAAAAATAGGTATCTCAAACAGCAGTGGACCTGATAAACAACTAGAGAAATACCTACAGATGGGGCTTTCTGCTTGCAATCTCAATGAGTTGCCTGCTATAAAATTCCATGCTTAGTCCCCGACAGACTAAGGGCTTTTTCAGTGTACCTGTTCTTTGGGAATGCTTCCACAGCCCGTGACCAAGTCTCAAGTTTTAGAGTCTAATTATGTATTGATTTGGCATTAAGCAGGTGGATCAAAAAAGGTTTTATCTTTAGTGACTTTTTCATAGACACCTACGTTAGTGTTTTTAGGACACTCAGATCCAACCAGACGCTTATTTACAAAAAGTAATCAAGCTGATCTATGCTGAAAACAATGAGAATAGAATGAACTGGAAGAAGTTACTGAAGGCCTGGAACGCATTCCTCCTAACTTCAACGTAGTTTGGTTCAAGTAACATCTTCCAATACAAAATAGTACAGAGAAGATTCCTACTTTCCTAGATAATCCTAGAAAATCTAAGATATATAAATATATATAGACACAAATGATTTGGTGTTAAGCATCTGTTGCAATTTTGATATAGTTGATAACAAAAATGTGTGATACACTGGAGTTTCTTTTGTCTAATCATACAAAGAGTTTAGTTGCCAACAAAAACACTGAGAATATTTGAGAAATTGCATCACCAAATCTGAAAAGTTGAACAAAGTGCATAACTTTCTATACTTTGTGCGCTAAATGTTTATGAAATTGATTTGCCATGACCAAACAACATAAAAACCTTGAGTGCCTTAAGAACATTTCGCTATCATGCAAATAATGGTTCAAGCTAGCCACCAGGCAGCAAAAGAACAACGTGGTCTTGACTAGGACTAATGGGAGTCAATAGTCTAGTACATTCGTGAAGATAATACAAAGCAACAACCAAGTCTTATCCCATTAGATGGGGTTGACTATATGAATCCTTCTACATCATTGTGTTCTATCCCCTGTAATATTATCATCTATATTTAAATAAATTTTATCATATTCTATTAGTACTAATCAAGTTTTTTTTTTATCTTCCTCTCCCTCATTTGATGTACATATTTGTTATAGTTTCGTATCGCCTAATTAGGACATTTATTGGTCGTTCAAGTATATGTACGTATCATCTTAAATGTGTCTCTCAAAGTTATTCCTCAATAGATGCAACTCCGACTTTCTCTCTAATGTTTTCATTCCTTATTCTATCCATTCTCGTATGTCTACACATCTACTTTAACATCATCATCTCTGCAACTTTTATCTTCTGCTCATGTACCCGAGTCATGGTCCAACATTCAACACCATATAACATTACTATTTTGTAGAACTTCCCTTTAAATTTTAGAGGTACTTTAGGATCACAAAAAACATCCAACGCTAACCTTCATTTCAACCATCCTGCTTGTATTTTATATAAGACATCTTTTTCAATTCCTCCATCATTTTATAAAAATAATCCTAAATACTTAAAACTCTCACTATCATATAACTCGTCATCTGTTATCTTAACAATTGTCTCATTACGTCTAATATTGCTAAACTTATATTTCATATATTATGACTTTACTAAATCTAAAATCTTTCACTTTTAGTATTTTCCATCAAGATTCTAATTTAGCATTTACTCCTTCACGTGTCTTATCTATCAAAACAATATCATTTGCAAACAACAATACAAAATATACCATAACAAAAATTAAACAAGGGTCACAGTTTTGCTATTCTAAGAGCTTGGGATAAACTGTATCATCAAAGTAAATAATGGAACTTTATTGATACTGCAATCCAGAGACCTCTCTTGACTGAAGAAACAACAAAGACAGGGCTTGGGCCTAACATGTGCTAATTCATGGAACCTTCTAGTATTTTCTATCTGTTCTAAGCTCAGTCCTCGCTACGCTGTATTCACTCTAGGGCCACCATTTTATTACACCTGTTAACTAGAATTTTATCCAGACATTAATTCCAACAGCGTGTTTGATTTTTCAGCTGGTAGGGGCTCATCAAGATGTGTTTGTTACCGCCTATCGAAAGCAGAGAATTGCATCCATAAAATGCAGCTAGTATAAACTAGCTAGGAAGGAGCATAATATCCTCATCTCTAGAACTATTGTTGGATGCCGGCGGTTTATAACTTCGTAAACAATTTAATGAACAAGGAAAAAGATAGCAGTAAAGGAAGGAGGAAGAAAAGAAGATATGGCATTGCTCTTTTCATATTTGAATCTTAGATCCAGGGAGTGATCTTATGAATTTAAGCAAATGAGATTTATCAAATTTGCCAAACAATACAACTTCATTTATAGCTTACTGAAAAGACCAAGCAGAGTGGTTAATGACAATGACCACTCTTTTGACGTTCTGTATTTTCTAAAGTTCAACACAATTTAGGATCCACTATCCTTTGCAATAGGCAAAATGCAAGTGAACGTAAGAGCAACGAGTGTGATACATTCCCTACTTATTTTGAGAGTACATTATTTTGACATAAGTAGAGTTCATGAAGATACCCACATAAGCAAAAGCATGCATGCTTCCACAACAATTTTCAAGCTTCACCATCAGATTCAACTCACAAATAATGTGCATCCCCCAGTTTCATTGTGCTCAGCCCACAAATCACTCGATCACAATTTTTGGTGTGCATCCACAACAAAGTATATCTAAGTTCATCTAATAATCAAATTATAAAAGAAAATATGAGTTTATTAGCTTTAGTAATAGACACTCAGAAAGCATCTCTTTCTACTACATCTCAGGTCTTAAATTGCCTGACAGGTTTTCAAATGGTAGATAATTGCATGCAACTATGCATCACTATTTCTGATGGTAGGTATTCTACCTGATGGTTAAACGCACATACAAGTATGAGGAATTTGTCAGCTGGATGATCTTGTCTATCCTTGGCATATAAATTCTATCACATCCAGAAAGAAGTGCAGTGGTTTGTCAGTGACTCTGTATTCCAGTTCCAAGCTATCTCTATGTCTACGATTAAATATATATTTTCAAGCTAAAACAACCAAGTCCTCGGAAATGTATGATTCCAGATTAGTATCAGATGATAAAATATACCGATATAAAATGACAAGCACCAGTAAATGTTATACTCATATGGATATGGGTTTATTAGTATTAGATATAACACTTAAATAATAATAATAAAATAATAAGTGCTAATTAAGGGATTACCTTATAGAATTTTCTTGAAATTTTAAGAAATTTTTCAAGATTTAAACGGAATTTGTATGACATGCTTAAGAGGATGAATCTATTAGGTTTAAAGAAAACTTGTTTGGAATATCAATTAAGTTGAGAGTTAATGGATTTCATTAATCTAAGTTTATGATTAATAAAGACTAAGTATAAATAAGGAAACCTAAGTTTTGCGCTCATTTTCTCGATTCCACCGCCGCCCTCTCCACTCGCGTCGCCACCACCCGCCGGTACAACCCGGCCAACTCTCGCCTCCACGATCATCTCCAGCCAAACCAAGCTCTACTTCCTTATCCACTGGCGCCCTCTTCCCTTTCACATGATCGCCGCAAGCACCAGCCACATCATCCTCTACTAGCGTCATCGTGGCCAGAAGGGTTGAGACGACACCAGAGAACCGGGGTTGTTGCTCCCTCATGCTTGCGGTCCCCGTGTAGAAACGACTACTACCACAAGTGAGGTCATCGCCATCATTTCTTCCTCCCAGAGACAACGCCACCATCCTCGCTACGTTGCTCCAATCGTCGTGCGCCGCCACCCCCGTCGCGAACAGTGACCCTTCGCATTGTGCATTGTCGCCATCACGACCAACATCTACGACCACCTCCCATAGCCACCCATTGTCCTGTCGTCGTGAGCCATTACTGAAGAGAAGAACTTGGGTAACATAAATAGTGATTTTGTTAGTTGTTAGATTATGATTAGATATAATTAGAGGATTTATGGATTGATTAATTGGGTGACGTTTAGGGTTAATGTTGGGTTAAACTTAAACTAATCAATAAGATAGATTAATTAGGGTTGATAATAGGGTTAATCCTAATTTGATCAATGGATTAGACTAAATGGAGTTAACCAATAATTAGGGTTAACTAATGATCATTTCAATTAAGGTTTCCCTAATTGGATTTGGGATTTAGGTTAACTAATTGATGCATGATGGAATTGGCTAAATTAAACATATTGTTGCAGGACTTTGATTCGGGATGAGCATCTCACCTTGAGAATTATTTGGCACTAGCTATATTTAAGACGAGTAGTTCCTGATTGTCCTCTTTAGATCTTTGATCTTAGTGCATGATTATATCTTTTTATATATTGTTTAGATAGCATTTACTTGCTTACCCTTACTCCACTCTAGTTATTTCTTGAGTTGATACTTAGTTGTTGGTACTTAGTTTGATCTATTTGATATTCATGCAGTCTCATTGCTATCCATGCTATTTATGCTTGTGCCTTTATGTAGCGATACCGTAGTGTAGGATATCGAGTATCCTACTAGACCTTTGCTTGCTATATAGGCTCATGCCTATACGTTAGTAAGATTATACCGTAGCATAGAATATCAAGTATCCTACTAGACCTTTCTTGCTATATAGGCTCATGCTTATACGTTAGTAAGATTATACCGTAGCATAGAATATCGAATATCGTACTAGATCTTTGATTACTATATAGGCTTATGCCTATACGTTGGTATCCTACTAGATCTTTGCTTACTATATAGGCTTATGCCTATACGTTAGTATCCTACTAGACCTTTTCTTATTATGTATGTTCATGCCTGTATAATAGTAAGATCATACCGTAGTGTAGGATATTGAGTATTCAACTAGATCCTTGTTTGTTATTTAGATTCATGTTTATACCTTGGTGAGATCATACCGTAGTGTAGGATATTAAATATCCTACTAGACCTTTGTTTGTTATTTAGGCTCATGTCTATATACTAATGAGGTTAGATCGTAGTATAGCTTGTAGAGTTTTACTCTTAAATATGGTTATTACTGCATTACCGAGATTGGTGGATATGTATGCGCATACCATATGTTAGTGATAACATACCGAGGTGTAGTTATAGGATATTATTATTGGATGTGATTATTTATTTTCTGCTTATCATTACATGGTGTATATTCTATTGATCATTGTCTCTCATTCGTGGTGGAGAAAGTCGTCAGCAATCACGATACATATGACTGCCCACGAGACATATGTGGTAGCGAGTTCACATGCAGTCCGTAACCAGATAGCTACGTATATATCCTATATGCCCATGAGACATCCGTGATAGCGAGTTCGCGTGCAAACAAGACTTGCTATATGTTGGCTATGTAATTGTTTGTGTAGGATTTGGATGTACGACATGTAATCCTGATTTATTGGTTATACTTTTGGTTAGCAAATGATTACACTGTACTCTTACTTTTGTAGTAAGTATTATTATATGAGACTGTTTCCTTTGATCTCCTTATATATAGTATCATACATCCGCTGAGTTGTTATACTTACTATCCCTTGCTTTTCCTTTGACTTTTAGGCTAGTAGATAGAGGATGTGTTGTGTCGCTCAGAGATCCTGGTTGCTGATCCCACTCGAGTTGGATTCTTCTTTTGGAATTGATTTATTTTCTATTCCGTTGTCATTGTTTATTGTTTTTTCCCTTATCGAATTGTTGAGGTTTTGTTATAATATTATAACGGTTTGCTTGTGTAGTTTAGTATGATCACATGAACATGCATACATATACACATCAGTTTTTATGAGTTTAGTGATTTTATATCACATTGGGGCTTGTGTTGACTTGAATTGGTTTGATATCAATTATTTTCGATATTGTCACTAGGGGGTACCCTCCGATTTGGTGGACAAGTATACCTTGGGGTGTGAAAATTTTATTGGTATCAGAGCAAGGTTCGAGTTCGAATGCTCGGTTTTGTATTTTTTTTTTTTTTTTTTTTTTTGGGACTTCCATCTCGTTTCGATTTACGATTTTCCAAGTTTGGGATGCAAGGCAAGCCGAAGGACATCTCTGAGCTATAGGAAAGTAAGGTATACCTCTGGTGATTATCTTACCTTTGTGTTTACTCCTTGGGATAGGTTATTGTTAGACAAGTTGAATGTCAAAGAAATTGAGATATGTTGGTTAGACACTCTTGCATTTAGTTGGATTGTGTAACTATTTCTATACATGTCTATTAGGTACTCACTGATTTGGTTTAGCATAATGACACTTAGTGAATTAACCTTATTTGCAGTCGTGATCGAGGTCAACCATGAATGCAACCCGTTAACATTAAGGACCTGACCTGATGCAGAGGATATAGATTCTTTTGTGATATCAATTGAGACCGAGTTGAAAAGTAGGGGTCAGATTCGTCAACAACCTATTGAAGATCAAGGAGCACAGTCTCAAGAAATACTAGCAGCATTACCGCCCTTGCCACTACCAATTGGTTAATGGACAAGGAACGTATACTCATACTATCATAGTTAGTAGAGGAGTGATGCATCGTATTTCATAGAAGATTATATGCTAATTGTTGCAAGTAATCATTAGTGCTTATGTCTTGTTACAAGGCATTAACAGCATTAAGAAAAGAGCTTTCTCAGGATAAGATGAATTCAAAGATGCTTCACAGGAAGGCGTGAGCTAGGGGATACATACATCTAGTTGTTGGTACCTAGACAGCCCCTAATCTAATTATTTTTTTTGTTTGTCTTGGAGTAGGCTTCACACAGTTTCATTTGAGAAAACTTGCCCATTAAGGAAGTTTTAGGCTACACCCTAGAAGTAAATGGTTTATATGCTATAAAGACTGAGTTCATGCACCACTTTCCGGTTGCTATGTGAATATAAAAAGTCTATGGTTGTTAGATGAGTATATTCTCTTTTCATGGTAGAGCTTGTCGCTATAGTTCCGCTTCTTTAATAATAATTCCGTCGAAGGAATAGGATATTCAATAAAAAAAATATATTCAAATTTGTATGCTTATCCGACCAAGAAACTCAATTCCCTACTTCAGATTTAGGAGAGGCTACAGCACAGGCAGCTGAATAAGTTAAATTTGTGCCCGTAGCAATTAAAGCAAAATCAATTTGCATTAGCCGGAGTGCATCTCCTAGGTACTTTTCTTAATAGAACCTTTAATGGGATCCCCAAATAGAATAGAATGCTTTCGAGTACTGATTGAGATGACGAGCATATTCATGGAGTTCATTCAAATTAATGTATAGGAGAACCAGTACCCTACCTCTTCTCATTGACCATTGGAAAGCAAGTCAGTTGATTGGCAAGAGTTGAGATTTATGCCTATGGATTAAGATTAAGAGCTAATGGCAGAAGAAACATAAAGAGCTGAAAGTGAATTTAAATGAAGAGCTTAGAGTTAACACTAATACACCTAGTGAAGCTGCAACATATGTTCTTTCGTAGGCATTCCTTTATCCCCCTGAGTCCTATTAGGCTTAGTGAAGGCTTATGTGATGACATATTGAAATTAACACAATTCCAGTACGGTTGGATCTTGTCTTGGTTCCCAATCTGAAAAGAAAGATGAGAGCAGCCAAGGATTCGTACAAGACTTAAGACTCTTAAACCGAATAAACAACTTATGGTGCCATTATCTGTTCTAGAGAAAGATGAGAAGTGAATTGAATAGCCTATCTACTTGATTCTGAAAGGAATGATGTAAGTGGTCAGTTCTATTCTTTCTGAATTGTACTTGGAAGGACTAATTATAAAATGAGTGGAACACATTGTCGGCATTGATTTTGAAAGACAGTTGGTAGTGATATCAATTGAAGTTTCCTTCCACCAATTAAAAAACATATATAAATTTCGATTAAATTAATCTTTTATATACACCACTAGAGATGCTCATGGGTATTAATAATCTTACCTTAATTTGATAGTCTATTGATGTCAACTGCTAAACTAATATGTGGTGCAGAAAATACTAAAAGGTGTAACTTTGTCAAACAAGTATGCTACTTCTCGCACAGTAGACTAACCTAGTCCTTATTTGGCGTAGATTCTATGTATTGACTTCTAGCATAGCCGAGCAAACCACTTTACTACTAATTTAGAATCCGCTGAGTTACAAGGATTTGATTCAAATTAATGGTGGTATAATCAAATCAATCCTGTTCAAATTATTCAATTGTTTTAACAGGACAGTTCAGATTGGTAGTTCACATCCAATTTTGAGCTTGATCTCCTAGGACTCATTATCTGGCTTAGGGATCATTTTCTCCATTAGAACAGATCAGATGCTAGTCATATATCACAGAGTCAAGTATGGGGGTGGTATGGGGATTCAAATCCATCAGCTTCCGTTTATTTATGTTTAAATTTGTTGATTAGTCAGGCAATTGGCTGGTATTTGTTTTTTTGATCTAATGTTTCTTGAATTGTGATAGTTGGGATAAAAGCTTGGAGTAGGGTTGGTTTTTTTGATAGAGGCCTGAAATGGCAGGGTTGGTTTTGTGATTCATCAAATAAACCTAATTCGAAGATGTGGTGAGGTGATGATGTACTACAGCTTATAAGAGATAGTGGCGTTGATTTTATTGTTGATAGCAATTTTGTTTGTGGTTTTGTATCTATTCTACCTTATATTGATTCATTGAACTCCATGCTAATTCTAAGTCATTGAGTTCTTGTGAAATGTTGACTGATTTGCTAGATACCATCTAACTACTTAAGCTAGGGTTTGCTGAAAAAATATAGGTTTCCATCGAAAAGTGAAGGTCGCGCAGTGGAAGCGTAGTGGGCCCATAACCCACAAAGAATATCAGAGACTAACAGGATTATTTTAGAAGATTCAGATACCGGAATGGGAATGAGAGCATATTACGATGAGCTTTGTTGTAAGATTACCCAAAACACAAAAGGGGCATTGATCGATTAACCAAGTTCATATAGACTGACTCTTTGGATCACTAGGCGGAGTATCCAACGAGTCATATGTACAGAACTTCATTTTGCGCAGAATTTCAGTGAAACACACAGACAGAGCACGTCATTCGGACACTAGAAGACTTGCTTACGGCATGTGGGATGGACTTGAACGGCAGTTGGAAAGATCATCTATGTCTAGTGGATTCGCCTATTGAGACGGATCACAATATCAGCGGAGCGGAAGCATGATAGATTCATAACACACAGAACACTGATTATCTACTTTAGAAGTAGAACATGTGGCGTATAAGGGATTCCAACTCGTTATAGACTCTTCGAGATATTAGAATGGACTAGTATATGGCTATATTGCTTAGTTGTTACCCTCAGATAAAGATCCCTTAGTTTTAGTAGTAAATTTAGGGACTAAATTTTTATTAGTGAGGGAGAATGCACTTAAATCATAATAATAATAAAAATAATAAGTGTTAATTAAGGGATTACCTTATAGAATTTTCTTGGAATTTTTAGAAAGTTTTCGAGATTTAAACGGAGTTTGTATGACATATTTAAAAGGATGAATCTATTAGGCTTAGAGAAAATCTATTTGGAATATCAATTAAATTGGGAGTTGATAGATTTCATTAACCTAGGTTTATGATTAATAAAGACTAAGTATAAATAAGGAAACCAAAGTTTTGCCCTCATTTTCTCCTGATTCATGCCCTCACCGCCCTCTCCACTCGCATCGCCACCTCTGGATCGTCGTCGCAGCCGCAACTGCCACCTTGCATCCCGCTAATGGCTCTCTCCTCCCTGATCATCTCTAGCCAACCCTACTTCCCATCCTTTCGCATGATCGCCGCAAGCAGCAACCACATCACCCTCTACTGGTGTCACCATAGCCAGAAGAGCTGAGACAACACCAGAGAACCGGGGCTACTGCTCCCTCATGCTTGTGGTCCCCGTGCAACAATGGCTGCCACAAGTGAGGTCATTGCCACCATTTCTTCCTCACAGAGACGACGCCACCACCCTCGCTTCGCGCGCCACCACCCCCCGTCGCGAGCACTAACCCTTGGCATTGTGCATTGTCGCTATCACAACCAGCATCTACGACCACCTCCCACAATCACCCACTGTCGTGTCACCGTAGGCCATTACCGAAGAGAACTTGGGTAACATGAATAGTGATTTTGTTAGTTGTTAGATTATTATTAGATATAATTAAAGTATTTATGGATTGATTAATTGGGTGAGGTTTAGGGTTAATGCTGGGTTAAACCTAAACTAATCAATAAGATGGATTAATTAGAAATGATAATAGGGTTAATCCTAATTTGATAAGTAGATTAGACTAAATGGAGTTAACCAATAATTAGGGTTAACTAATAATCATTTCGATTAGGGTTTCCCTAATTGGATTTAGGATTTAGGTTAACTAATTGATGCATGATGGAACTGGCTAAATTAAACATATTGTTACAGGACTCTGATTCGAGATAAGCGTCTCGACGTAAGAATTATTTGGCACTAGATATATTTGAGGTGGGTAGTTCCTGTTTGTCCTCTTTAGATCTTTGATCTTAGTGCATAATTATATCTACTTATATATTGATTAGGTAGCATTTACTTGCTTACCCTTATTCCACTCTAGTTATTTCTTGAGTTGATACTTAGTCGTTTGTACTTAGTTTGATCTATTTGATATTCATGCAGTCTCGTTACTATCCATGCAATTTATACTTGCGTCTTTATGTAGCAATACTGTAGTGTAGGATATCGAGTATCCTACTAGACCTTTGCTTGTTATATACGCTTATGCATATACGTTAGTAAGATTATACTGTAGTGTCGGATATCGAGTATCCTACTAGACTTTTGCTTGTTATGTAAGTTCATGCCTATATAATAGTAAGATCATACCGTAGTATAGAATATTGAGTATCATATCAGACCCTTGTTTGTTATTTAGGGTCATGCCTATACCTTGGTAAAACCATACTGTCATGTAGGATATCGAGTATCCTACTAGACCTTTGTTTGTTATTTAAGCTCATGACTATATGCTAATGAGCTTAGACCGTAATATAGCTTGTAGAGCTTTACTCTTAAATATGGTTATTACTGCATTACCAAAATTGGTGGATATTTATGCTCATACTATATGTTAGTTATAACATACTGAGTTGTAGTTATAGGATATTATTATTGTAGTTATAGCTTGTAGTTATATTTTGTCGATCATGGTCTCCCATTCGTGACGGAGAGAGTCGTCGGCGATCGTGATACATATGATTGCCCACAAGACATCTGTGGTAGCGAGTTCGCATGCAGTTCGTAACTAGATAGCTACGTATATATCCTATATGCCCATAAGACGTCTGTGGTAGCGAGTTTGGGTGCAGACAGGAGTTGTTATATGCTGGCTATGCAATTGTTTGTTCAGAATTTAGATGTACAGTACGTACTCCCGATTTATTTGTTATACTTTTAGTTAGCAGATGCTTATATAGTGCTCTTATTTTGTAGTAAGTATTATTATCTGAGTTTGCTTCCTTTGATCTCCTTATATATAGTATCATGCACCCATTTAGTTGTTGTATTCACTATCCCTTGCTTTTCTTTTGATTTTCAGGTTAACGGATAGAAGATGTGTTGTGTCGCTCAGAGGTCCTGACTACCGGTCCCACTCGCATGGCCGACTTTAAGCATAGGTCATTAAGGTCTATGCCTAGGGCCCCAATTTTTATTGGGGCCTATTATTTTTAATGTATTAAATATATTTTTATATGCTTTTTAAAGATAATGGAAAAAATATGGCCCACATGATAAAAAATTACACATTCTCTAAAAATTTTAAAAAATTGGGATCATTATTTTTAATATATTAAATATATTTTTATATTTTTTTTAAGAGAACGGAAAAGAATAGGACCCACGTGATTAAATATTTACATGATCTCAATCTATCAAAACTTCGGATTTCACAAAGAGCTCATTAGGGTTCCAATAGATAGAGTCATGAAGGCACTCCTTTTTTTACAAATTAAAATTATTTTTAATTATGGAAGTTATTTTATAAAATTTAATCTATTTGTCTTCAATATCTCTCAATCATAGCCTACTCTGGTTACATTTATCATTCATTAGTGATGCTTTCTCCTTTGATCAATAAGAACATGAATTAGAAATTTTTTATCTTATCCATACAATACAAAATAAAAAATGCTAATTTTTTTAAAGTTCCCCCTCTTCCCCCTTTCCAACTCCCCCTCTCTGTGCTTCTCTTACTCATTGAGATTGGAGAAGAGAAACCACACCTAACACTAACACGTTGATGCGGTCAGTGTTACGATGCTTGTTGCTTGATTAAATTCAAATGTTCATACATTCATCCATATTGTGTCTCATCAAAATGGAATATTTTATTATTTTTTAGCAATAACGAGTTAGATACCTCTACCATTTCGCTTCCTTGATAGACATTAAATTTAACTTTTATTTAAATATATTTACGGTCATAAATTATTCGATTCCCATTTGTCTCCATTCTACCATTTACAATTGTTCTGATTTAAATAATGAAAAATACGGTTTATTTTTTCTTTTGCTTTGTGCCCAAAAAGGCTTCCAGTTAGTTCTTGATAAATGATAATGGCTGGTTTGGTCTCATTATGATCTTTATTTTCTAAGGATTGTATTCAGTTTTATCATTTTGTACATTATTTTGTATTTATTTGTTTTTTGTGCTTCGCCGATGATGATGAGTTGAGCATGGGAGCATGATTTTTTATATTGTTATCCTATTTTATTGTTCTTATTTCCTCAATTTTGTTCTTTCTTGTAAGGGTTGTTCTCTCCATCTTTCATTTAAATACACTTATTTTTAGCTAAAGTGAATTGTAAACTTATTATCTTCATAAAATGTATTATTATATCTAATAATAATACTATATTTAATATAATAAAGCTTATATTTCTCTGAATTATGTTATTAAAACTTGAATATAAAAATTTAATTAATAATTTTACATCTAAAAAGTGAAAAAAAAAAAAAATTGTATAAAAATAATTTTTAAAATTAATATTTAATTTGTTAAAAAAATTAAACCACCATTTTCGATCTAAATCTAAATGAAAAAAAAGTGAGAATTTTTTTTTTAAAACAATGTCAAAGGTCTAAATTTTTTTTCCCGCCTAAGGCCTCAAATAGGCTTGAGCCGGCCCTACCCACTCGAGTTGAATTCTTCTTTTGGAGTTGATTGATTTTCTATTATGCTGTCGTGGTTTATTGTTTTCTTTCCCTCGTTGAATTGTTGAGGTTTTGTTATAATATTATAATTGTTAGCTTGTGTAGTTTAGTATGATCACATGAACATGCATACAAATACGCATCAGTTTTTATGAGTTTAGTGATTTTATATCGCATTGGGGTTTGTTGGCTTGAATTGGTTTGGTATCAATTATTTCCTCTATCCGATTTGGCGGACAAGTATACCCTTGGGGCATGACAATTAGCTTTAGTAATAGACACTCAGGAAGCATCTCTTTCTATTACATCTCAGGTCTTAAATTGCCTGACAAGTTTTCAAATGGTAGATAATTGCATGCAACTATGCATCACTATTTCTGATGCTAGGTATTCTACCTAATGGTTAAACGCACATACAAGTATGAGGAATTTGATAGCTGGATGATCTTGCCCATCCTTGGCATATAAATTCTATCACATCCAGAAAGAAGTGCAGTGGTTTGTCTGTGTATTCCAGTTCCAAGTTATCTCTATGTCTACGATTAAATATATATTTTCAAACTAAAACAACCAAGTAATCGGATCTGTATGATTCCAGATTAGTATCAGATGAAAAAATACAATGCCGATATAAATGACAAGCACCAGTAAATGTTATACTCATATGGATATGGAGCAATTATACACAAGAATACTTCAATTGCAAACGGGGAAAAGAGTAATACTTCATTCCAAACAGAACTAGTTTGATGTTATCTGCAGATAAGCAAAAGGAACATACAAAGACATCAAGGGAAGTTGTAAGAGAACGCCAGCACCTAACTATGCAGCAGAAAAAAGAACCATTTGCTACATTATTTCACCAATCACTTACTCAGTAAGGTGGATAGTGTGAACCAGGGTAAGGCCCTGCAAAAGAATTTCAATCATCAATTATTGCTAATGTGTTCCAATAAGTGTTGGCATTAGAGCAAATGCTGCTGCTGTTTCTAATCTTACCAGGTGGATAGTAAGGTTGTGCTGGTGGAGGTGGATATTGCGGCGGATAGGACTCTGGTGGATAAGGAGCAGGAGGATATGTTTGTGTTGGATAGCCTTGTGGTGGAGGTGGATAAGGAGAACTTGGATATGGAGATGGAACTGGAGGAGGATACATTGAATATGCGCTAGCTCCAGGATAAGCTGTAGGTGCATATGGAGCATAAGGAGGGGGATATGCTGGAGGTGGAGCTCCTGGCACGTAAGGTGGGCCAGATGGAGGAGTCGCGGCAGGCTTTTGCTGCTTACATAATATGACCACATGCAATTTGTTGAAGATTTCTAATTGAATTTACAAATTTCAAAGTATATATATAAAATATTGTTAAATGAACTTACAGATGCTTTTTGAAAGTGCATGATCACCTTTACATCTCCGGCATACCTGCAAAACAAATGTTGGTAAGCTCCAACTTGAATGTAGGAAGAATAATTTGGTTATAGTAGTGGAATGGCATCAAATACAAATCTTACTTTGAATGTCTAGTCTGTAGAGGCCAAGAATTGTCATCATAACCCTGGGATAGGACCTTTTGCAATTGAATCCTAAGCAGAAAAGAAATTAGCATCAATGCTGCAGTATATAAATTCAATATCCAAATTATCAATAATTCAGTTCCATAAATAAAAGTAAAATTTATGAACAGAATAAAGAAGACTGGTTCTCATCATTCTAGCAGTCAAACCCTAGTCTGATTAATTAAAAGCAAAGAAAACTGGGAATGATTTAGTCAAACCTGCCGCTGCCGATGAAATCGTCGCTTCTCAAGGTATTGCTATTCCAGACTGTCACGTTCATCTCCCGGAGGCCCTCGACGAGAGGAATCTGGAATTTCTCCTGGAAGGTGGGATTCTTGCTGCCATCTGGGATCCCAAATCAAAGATTTTTCAGCACAGACCCTTGATTCGACCAACCAGTAAGAGATCGAACTTGAACCACCTAAAAGAAATTTCTTCCCGAAATCGATAGCAAGGAGGTATAAAAATAAAACACCAACCTGTGCAGGTGCGTGTGCGGAATTTGGAATTAGCATACTCAATGCAGACGTACGGATCCTGGCGCGAGAACAGCTCGGTGTCCCTTAGCTTGCTGCATCCAACCACTGCCCGTCCAAAGCAACAAGAATAGCAAAGAGCAAAGAGCAAAGTGAAGGAGAGAAAAATCAAACTTCACAAAGGGAGGAAATTGGTTTTGAGAAATTACCCGTGACATCGAGGATCTGGTTTTGGATTCCAGAAACCAGCGCCATGGTGATCGAAGAGAAATAGGGCGCACTGTGTAAACGAACACACAGAAAACAAAAAGGCAAATCGATAACAACGAGGCAGCTATCAGCCATCAAGAACGAAAAGGATGGGCCCATCCGGAAAAGAGCGACTTGACATTTTTCTGCGGTCAATGTCAAACCGAGTGGTGGGTGGTGGACGGAGCTACAAAGTCAACGGGAATTACTTGACAACTTGGGCATCAAAACTAAAACAAAGAAATAAAATGGTAGCAAATTATGTTACTCGTTGTTATTTAATTTAATTCCATTACATTTCAATTGTCATTCTAATACAACAAAAGGATAATATTAAGTGGTTAAAATTTAACCAGCTAGAATAACTTATTTTATAATTTTTCAATTGTCATTTTTAAGAGATCATTAATCGGCTTAAATTGAATACAACTAAAAAAAAATGACCATGATATTCTTATTTGATTTTTCTCTTCCGCAATAATACATATTCTTACTAATTTTGATAACTTGATTCAACTTCGAATAGGAATTGGCTACAATGTTTCAATGATATTGTTTTGAACAGATCTGTATACAATGTTTCAATATCCAAACGTTATCGAATTCACACTTGCACCATGAATAGAAACGAAATCTAACACGTCAAACTGCGAAGTTTCAACTGGTCACAAGGCCGCCGCGCAGCCTACCTCGTCGCGCCATCGTAGGAAAATTACTGCGGCGCCATAGTGCGCCAGCGCGCCGGCGATGACGAACACGTGGAATATCTGGTGGCTGTGGCCGGCGAGATCGAACCTCCCGGGCTTCCACCGTTCCGGCACCCTCGCCACGTAGAAGGCGGTGCCCGTCAGGTACGCCGTCGCCATGGTCGCCTCGTAGGCCAGCGTCACGTTGCGCCGCGGTTCGCCCCAGTTGACGACGGCCGCGTGCAGGGCGGGTATGATCCCGGAGAGGCCCATCCCGGCGAAGAGCGTGGCGCGGTAGGCGCGGAATTCCCCGGCGGAGAACTGCGGGGAGAGGAGGGTGAAGACGGTGACGAAGCCCATGGCGGAGATGGAAACGAGGTAGATGAGCTGCCAGTGAGGATCACACTGGAAGATGTAGTAGATTGGGGGAAAGAAGGAGGTGACGATCATGATGGCGATTCCGGCGTAGTCCACGCGGAGGAGGAAGAGGTTGAGGCGGCGCGAGTGGCAGCAGAACAGGTGGCACGCGCTGCTTGAGAGAAGGCAGAACATGGCGCCGCCGAGGAAGACGAAAAAGGGCCACCGGACGGCCACCGGCGCCGATTTCTCGGAAGCGGAAACGATAACTGGCGGCTTGATGTACGAAGCTGCTTCCTGCTCGCAAAAAAAGTTCACGATTTCTATCACAATTCTTTTTAAATTTGTGAAAGATTCAGGTTTATCTTTTACGCAGATGAATTGATATAAGAAAATAAATTGAGAGAATTACTCCAAAGAAATTGCCAAGATTGCTGGAGACATTCTCGACTGTACTTACTGGGATTGTCCTGCAACCACCAAATTTCACAGAATAAAATTAACTCTAAACTAATCAGTGAATCAGATAAAACAGGTGGATAATTACAAACACCCATTTCCACTTAAGCAATCATATTAAGAGTTCAAGAGGACATCGAGATCTCTCACCAAGTGATATGGCCAACAAACTGCGCCACCTCTGGCACATGATGACTGACATGGAGCAAAGTTAATCCCAAGAACACAATGAATCCCAACACATGCCTGAAACCACAAAGTTCTACTAAGCGTCAAAACACGAGGCATTTGTTGTGCGAAAGAAAGAGGCAGAGATCAAAGGGAAGCGAGCAAATACGTCCAGATGTTGAGGGTTTCATTGTGCCACGAGAAGAAACTGAACAGAGCATTCTTTAGAGGCCACTCCGCTCTGTAGTAGTTTTTTATGAACTCGTTCTCCTTCATATAACCTGGAAGCTCATCGTAGCTCACTAGCTTCCATTGCTTCTTTGCCTTCCCCTCGTTTTCTGGCTTTTCCTTCTCCTCCATTGTTAAACCTTGTTCCTCTTCTGCCTTCATCACTGTATTCTGTTTATTCTTATGGTGATTGCTTTCCATCTCATTGTGAGAGGAAAGGGAATGGAAACGAGCTTTATTGGGGAAAGGATAAGAGGCTTGGACTGTTGTGGCTGCTATTGTTGGTAGGAAGAATTATTCGATCATTGAAAGCTTGGCTGAGCTGCCAACTATCTCATCTACCTCATTTATTGTTCACTTACTTACTGATGTTACCTTGGTCTTTGAGTAGCATTCATATGCTTTCCCGAAACGCCTAACAACCTATTTATATTTAGTCCTTTATCTGGTTGGGGCAGTTGGAATACAAAGGCAACAACCAATTAAAGCAGACAGCCAACCTTACGCACTTGTGCTAATATCTAATCATCTGATTCATATTAACCACCTCAAGACAATTGAATTTGCAAGTTGTCACGTGCAAATATGCATGGTTCGACATTTTGACATCGAATATAAGCAACATCTACTCTTTTTTGTCCCTTAAGAAAGACAATTTACACGCATAAAAAGGAAAAGAACAAAAATTGTATAGGAGATTTCTGAAATTTGAACATGCAAGATCTATCTAATTTTGCCTTCATCCTAAAGAGGAGCCAAGCATCTCTGGCATCTTAAAGTTCTAATAAGCAGAAAATTTAAAGGATATGTAACCATTTTCAGAGCTATTCAGGAAAGGAGGATTCAAAGATGGCAGCCAAATAACACTGAAAGAACCCACTCACCTGACGGAATGCAAGAAACAATTAATCCTTAGTAAATCTAAGGATGTTTTGTTTAATCTAAAACTTCATTGGGAGTCCTAAAATATGCAAGCACCTTAGATACTGCCACAAGTAGAATGATTAAGCTTGTACCAAATGTCTATTGGTAGTACAAAGGGCATTGAACCTGTTTACCTAACCCCGGTGCATCCCCTCCCAGCCATTAACTAACCTCTCCTTAACGCCAACAGCCAAATTGAAACAAGCTAGAAAGCCAAGATGCCAGAGAGAGATGCAGTGTGGCACCTCACTTCCTCTTCTTGGAGGGCGGTTGCTGGAGCTCCTCATCTTCTTCCTCATCTTCGTCATCTTCATCTCCATCATCGTCCTCTTCATCATCGTCGTCATCATCATCCTCATCATCTTCATCTTCACTTCCTCCTTCACCATTGGCCTGAGGGTCATCATATGCATCATTATCATTATCTTCGCCAGAAACATCATCTTCGCCCCCATCATCTTCTTGTTCATCTCCACCCTCATCCTCATTATCGTCCTCCTCGTCATCTGACTCGCCATCATCCTTGTTCTCAGGGACTGCTTTGTGTTTGCCCCTTCGAATCATTCTTAAGAGGAAGAGAACAGTAAGCGCCAATATAACTAAATATACAAAAGGTTTAGAGAACCTACCCATAAATTGCTTCTGACTCTTCCCTTGGAGGGGCAGTTTCACCTGACAATAATCCCACCTGAAGTAGATTCACAACTTTTAGCAGTAAGGAAGAAAAAGTACACGTTATCAAGGAAGCAATGGCAACCAATGATCTCAGATTTACCATGAATCAGGCATCTTCCTATATGGTCAAATAAAGGAGCTTGTACAAACAGAAACAATAGTTTCTCAATAATTACAACCGGAGCTAATTCCTACAGTTCGCAGGTAAAAACCTAAAGTGCATATATTAACATAGTCTGCTCCAGGGATAACTGGATAAATAAGTCACGGTACATGAAGTCACAAGAATTTCATTAGAGGGTAACAAAAGGTTAAAAAGAGATATAGAGAAAGACTAGACTAAAAAACGAAGGTGCAAACAATAAAGTTCACAGCATTCTCCATCATTATTCACATGCTCTGAAAAACATGTTTTACTAATTATTATGAATGGGTAAGAATGGTCATTCAGTGCATAGACTTGTAAAACATGGCAATCACAAAAGAAGAGAAAGTTTTCTAGCTTTCATTTTTCAAGGAAAAAAATGAGGATATGGAAAATGAAAAGTAAAGTAAAAAAAGAGGCAGTTGCTGCAATTTTTTCTCTATAAAATAAAAATTATATCATAAACAAAGGTGATCCACCTTTCTGATAGAAAAAAAATATTGACTTTCTGTTTGGGTTGCACTTATTTTCCTGAAAAATACTTATCAAACATATTTGGAATTTTTTATGAACAATTTTCCCTTGAAAAGGAAAATGAAAACGAGTATGTTTCCCCATAAGTAACAGAGCCTAAACCACCCAAGCCAAAACATAGTTTAGAATCAAGAAAATGTTTCTGAGAAGAGGAAACAGCCTAACTTGAGAGGATTCATTAATTACATGCTACGCTTAATCCTACTAGGAGGCCTTGGAACACTTTTCTTTTTCGAAAACACTTCCACTGATAAATAAGAATTAACTGCAAGCATCTAAAACTCTTCTCATTGACAATTAACACTTTCTGCATCATACGGACAGCTATCTGTGACAAGTTGAATGTATACATCAATTAGAGAACAATGCGAACAAATCAGATTATAGTTACAGAAACGAAGATGCATAGTAGGTTGTTCCCCATCACGCAGAGACTCGACAGCTATAGGTAAAAAAAAAAAAAGTAGATAATGGAAACAAAACACCAAAGCCCCATCCTCAAATATGAGTCCACCTCCAAAAGCTAAGCCGTCATAGGAAAGATAAAATAAAGGCCTAATTCACCTTCCTTAGTATTCACAGTAACGAAGATGTAGTATAGGAGGGTTGTTCCGCGTCATGCAAAGACTCGACAGCTAAAGGTAAAAAAAAAAAGTAGATAATGGAAACAAAACACCAAAGTCCCGATCCACAAATATGAGTCCACCTACAGAAGCTAAGCCGTCGTAGTAGAGACAAAATAAAAGCCTAATTCACCGTAGTATTCAAAAAGTTCAACGTTGCAACGAAATATTCAAAATCATAACAGCACCTAGGCCTATTCTAAGTTTGGAGGCATCCAGTAGACATCATAAAAAGAAGGGAAGGCCATACAAAAGCTTCTAAAAAAAATATCAATCTACTTAGAGACTGTCAAAGTTACATTCCTTGATCTTCCCCAAACTAAGCAACACTGAACTCCAAAGAAACGCATAATCTTCTGAGCAACATAATGAAAATAGGATGTATAACGACATGACAAATACGCAGAAAGCTATACCTCACTACTGATATAGCTCAGCATGGAGAAAGAAAACCAACTTAATCAATCTTCAAATTCGCAACTTAATCAAACTTAAAAAGAGAGAGAGACAAAAAAGGAAAAAAGAAAAACAAAATTAAGGGAGAGGAAGAAACCATACAGGCAGGAGAAGCGAAAGGAGAAACCTTTCTGCCACCATTACAGATTCTGCCACTAGAAATTCCACCGTAGAGTAGAGGGCAGCAACTCCATCACTTCTGCTTTGCCCTAAAGCCTCCATTTCTGCAAACCAATCACTACGATCTGAAAGAGCAGCCACAAAAGCTGGAAAATAAACAGCCTACCACCCCGAGTAGGGGCAAATACCAACTCAACCAGGAAACGAAGAATGAAGAGGAGAAGATCCTACCTGGGAGAAGAAAGACGGAAGCAAAGGAGAGCACTTCCAACCGGATGCCAACACGGCGAGATCTCTCGTTTGCTCTCTCCCCGGTGGGGAGGGGTTCGATTAGGGTTTGGGCGGAACAGAGTTTGCATCCGGATCCTCTCCAAAACTATCGTATGGATCAGAGCGAGACTTGGAGTTACGCGACGATAAATCTGATATCGTACAGTTGTTCGGAGACACTGTAAGAATGCAAAAGTTTACAAAACTTGAACAGGATCCCATAAACTTTTGATTGTTGGGCCGTGGAACGCCACTTGTTCTAATTCGAAAGTCAAACCCAATCCAAAACTAACACGACCGCTTGACAATCTATGATTGTTTTGGGAAAAAAATTTCCCAAAAATAAGAAAAATGATATGCTAAATAAAGAATCTCAATCAAATATTAATGGATAAATACATAGAATAATAAAATTTATAAAAGTGAAATGAGATCTATTTTTAAATATTTCATTAAGATTTTTCCTTAGTATATTTCAAAAAATAATCAAAATGACGTGTTTTTATTGAATGAGTGCATTTTTAAAAAATAATAAAATAATGCTCCAATGTATTTTTATTCTAAAAATGTTTTAATTTCAGTAATTGTGCCAGTTAAAGCGGTAGCTAGTAAATATAAAATAAAATAATTTTAATTTGATTAAAATTATTATATATAAGAATTATTTTATTAAAATGTTTTTATTAGGTTAAAAATGTTCAAAACTTATTAAGTTTTTAAGACTCCATATACTTTCTATTTATAGTAAAATATTCTTTTGAATAAGGAGTCATGTACGTGTACTCTGGTTCATCATAAAACATGTTGAATGGCTTTGCTGTGCTAGGCCTAATTTGAATCTTAAAACTAAAATTAATGGCTAAGTTAGAAAGTAAAATTATCAAGAAATGTTTGGTAGTGAATGAGCAATTCAATATAAAAAACTTCACAATGAACTTGTAGGTGCATGAAATATTATACTCGTGTTCACAATTTCAAGTGTCATTGAGAAGTTTCTGCACAGATAAGACGAACTCTTAAGCAAGGGCTTTATATTTTAAATAAATTGATTCCATTGAAAAAACTAAATTTGGTATAATATACTGAAAAAATAAAAGAGTGTCACTTGTTTTTTTTCCAAATTATCAAATAGACATCCCACTTTAATTTTTAATTAAAAGATTGTCGCATGTTGAGTAGAGTTCACTACACAATTTCTATTATTATATTTTCTTCTATATTTCTGGTCTAAATCTTGAATTTGAGATTTTTTTTAAGAATAAAATCATTCGTAGCCTATTCGAAAATATTTTAAATGATATTTTTAGTTGAAATTAGATTATTATTGTGGTAAAAAAAGGTGAATACGTTAGCTCCCAGTGTCTCCGTCAATCCGTCTCATGGCCAATACGGAGGAAGTAAATCACGGGCGGCTACTAGTCTTTGGAATAGTAACTAGCACATAAGGGGGATATTTATCTCGGCTTTGTCGAGATTCGAACCACAGTCCTCATTGTGGCAACACCTCATGCGCTAGCCACTAGACCCATCCGAGGGGACGAAATTAGATTATTATGGAGTTTATGTTGGTGCGGGAAACATCCGACGATCGAACATGTATTTTGATTATGTCAAAGGGTTCAAAGTTAAGCTGTGTTGTTATCTAATGTGTGTGAATGAGTTTACAGGAAAGTTCTAACTGCGGTTAGGCAGATGGAAAATCCTAGGGAGTGGTAACCCTAGGTCCTAGGGGATGGTAACCCTAGGTGGTGGAAAATCTTAAGGGGTGGTAACCTTAAGTCCTAGGGGGTGGTAACCCTAGGTGGTGGAAAACCCTAAGGGGCAGTAACCTTAGGTCCTAGAAGGTGGTAACCCTAGGTGGTGGAAAATCCTAAGGGGAGGTAACCTTAGGTCTCGGGGGTGGTAACCCTAGGTGGCGGAAAACCCCAGGGGGTAGTAACCCTAGGCATAAAATACAGTTGGTCTGGAGGACCGGACTGGCATCAGGCATGCTCTCTTGAGTGGAGTAGGTGAGGGCGTGTTGGTTGCTACTCAGAAAACCTAGAGGTTCCACTGTACAAAAATTTTGTACAAAGGTCTGAACCTTTTCCTAGCTACCATGTGTTCTTTTAAATTAAATTTTGGATCGCCTGCGGAACTTAACACGTTTGATCTAAAACTTAATCTATATGTTCTTTTAGGTTTAGACTTGGATCTCCTGCGGAACTTAACACGTTTGATCCAAATCACCTAAGTTATTAATTCCATTAAATATTAATTTCCATAATTGGCTCCCAGTACTGACGTGGCGAGGCACAAGGCCTTCTTGGATATGGGAGCAATCACCACCGACTAGACAAAACCTTTTATGGAAAGCTAATATTTAATTTCCTAAAATAACTTTAGGTTAACCGAAAGGAACAATCAAATCACAAGGAAAAAAATAAACATAAGAACACTACATCGAAAATAAATTCGAAACACTAGAATCGTAAGTCTCTTGTATTTGGTATTGATACGGTAAAGAGAAGAGGGCATTTTGGACATTTTGCATTAAATAGGTTTTGACTTTAAAGGTGGCACGGTTCACCAGGTGTAAGGGGGAGTTTTCTCGTGGTTGAGGGGAGCGCCGCCAGGGAGGGGAGTTCTCTCCCGCCCATGCCCTTCGCCGGAGCCGAGTAAGCCACAACATCGCAGAGAGGAGAGGCTTCTGCCTCGTCCTCGCGTCTCTCGCCAGCATGAAGGAAGAGAGGTCTTCTTCCTCCCCATCTTGCACTGTTTGTCGGGGCCATCGTCGGTCGCCGCCGCTTAGCTTCCTCTCCTCCTCCTCGCGACGTAGGCACCGCGCCGCCGCTATCATTTCCTTCCGGATGCCGCCGCCGTTGTTGCCACCAGTCGGAGCTCCCCACATGCAGCCTTTCCCTGCCACCGCCCACATCACGGGTGTCGCCACTCCTAGCCTTCATCCCTTCCGCCGCCGAGGTATTACGGGTGCCGGCGCCACTACTGCCGGCGAGGGGCTCCGGACGCTGCCTACTTTGCTGCTGGCAGCAACATTTTCGCTGCTCCACCTCCTCGCAACGCCACTCATAGCCACATCGTCCAGCCGCCGAGTCCGGCGGCCACCGCCGTCGTGTGTAGCGACCACCGCAGCCTCTCCCGCTATCCAGCGCCACCTCCTCTTCCGGCGGCGTCTCCGGCAGCAGGTACTGTTTCTTCCAGCAGCGCCACAGCGCCTCCGACGGCCAGCACCTCCGGCGTCTAGCGCCGTCACCTCCGGTAGCCACTGCCGCAGCCACCGACACCTCCGGGCAGCCGTCATCACCATCCGAGCAGCCGTCATCTGACGGGCTCAGGTTTATATATTCCGGCCTTCGCGCCAAGATTATGTTCGGCTTGTGAGCCGATGTGGATTCGGCCATCGTGCCGTTGTGTTTCATTCTTAGCACCATTATTATGCTTGCGAGTCATTTGTATTATCCGGCCTACGGGCCGTGTGCCGGCCTACGAGCCGCTATCATATCCGGCCTACGAGCCGTCTCTTGGGACCCTTGCTGCATTAGATCCTATGTCACCATACGATGACTCGATCAGCACCACGACCAGCTCACCGATCCATCCGAGGGCGCCCCCCTGGGCCAGGGTATGTCATTGCACTCGTTTCATGCTTATTTTGTTATCATGTTATTATGCGGCTGCTTATGCATTTGTGGGATCCGCCTCGAGCACCGAGGTACCAGAGACCGGGGCAACCCGGTCACTGGCTGCAGGTACAGTTGCCCGGAGGACTTCAGACGACTTGGTCAACGCAGCGGACAGATCATCAACCGGGTCATGGGGATGCGGTCAACCTTCCAGACACGTCATCCCGGCAGGTTCGTCTTCTCAGCTTCCCGACAGGATCAGGTATTATTTCCAAAAATAACTAGTATGATGCGGAAAGGAAAAATTACTAGTTATGCCTTTTAGAAAGACCTCTTGATCTTCTACCGTATTCCTCTTCTAACTTCGGACGTTATGTGGGCAACGATCTTCCGAGATGAGAAACCACCAAAGCACTTTCTTCTCCTCCTAGCTAGGTTCGGCCAAAATAAGAGCTTTACCAAGGATGAAGAAAACCACCAACCAAGCTCCAAGGAATGCAAGCTTCCTCTCCTTCTTCTTCTTCTTCTCCAAGTAGTATCCGGCCACCACAAGAGCTCCAAGCAAGAGAGAGGTTTCGGCCACCACAAAGAGGAAGAGAGGGAGAGGATGGCCGGCCACACCAAGGAATAAGAGAGGGAGAAAAATAATAGAGGTTGTGTCTCTTGAAGGCACCCCAACCCCCTCTTTTATATTCCTTAGCCTTGGTAAATTAGGAAATTTAATTACAATAAAATTTCCTTAATTTTCCTTAACATGAATTAATTGAGAAAAATAAAATAAAATTTCCCAATTAAACTTATAATGCCCGACCACATCATAGAGAGACAAATTAGACAAGTTTCAATCAATAAATTAAAACTTCCTTATTTGTCTTTAGAAATTTAAAAAAATAATATTTCTCTTCAAAATCCCTTCATGATTAAAAAGAAATTTCTATAATTTTATTTTTCAACATGTGAATAATTTTACAAAGAGAAAATAAAATATCTTTCCAATCTACAAATAAGGAAAGAGATCTAATCTCTTTTTTTAATCTTTTGTAGATCCTTTTAAGAGAGATATTTAATTTTAATTCTCTCCAATAAATTATATCTTCCACATAAGAAAAATTAAAATTAAAATTCTTTTTAATTTTATTAAGGCCGGCCCCCTTTAGCTTGGGTTCAAGCTTAGGGTCGGCCACCCATAAACCATGCTTAGGCCGGCCCTAGCTTGATTCCCAAGCTAGCTTGGGCGGCCCCCTTTAGGTGGGTATAGAAGGTGGGTATAGGTGGATATAGTACTCTATAAATAAGAGGCTACGATAGGGACCGAGAGAAGGAATTGGTTTTGGTCTCCCGATAAAATTAAGCATCCCGTATTCGCCCCGAACACACAACTTAATTTTATCAGTAATAATTCATTCCACTAGAGAACTATTATTGAACTACCGCACCAATCCCAAATTACATTTTTGGGTTCCTTCTTATTATGAGTGTGTTAGTCTCCCTGTGTTTAAGATGTCAAATGTCCACTAATTAAGTGAGTTACTGACAACTCATTTAATTAATATCTTAATTCAAGAATAGTACCACTCAACCTTATCGTCATGTCGGACTAAGTCCACCTGCAGGGTTTAATATGACAATCTTTATGAGCTCATCTTGAGGACATTATCAACCTAGATTACTAGGACACAGTTTCCTTCTATAATCAACAACACACACTATACGTGATATCATTTCCCAACTTATCGGGCTTATTGATTCATCGAACTAAATCTCACCCATTGATAAATTAAATAAATAAATATCAAATATATATGCTTGTTATTATATTAGGATTAAGAGCATACACTTCCATAATAACTGAGGTATTTGTTTCTTTATAAAGTCAGTATAAAAGAAACGACCTCTAATGGTCCTACTCAATACACTCTAAGTGTACTAGTGTAATTATATAGTCAAGATAAACTAATTCCTAATTACACTATGACCTTCCAATGGTTTATTCCTTTCTATTTTTGTTGTGAGCTACTGTTTATAATTTATAAGGTATTGATAACATCATCTTCTGTATGTGGCACCACATACTATGTTATCTACAATATAAATTAATTGAACAACTACAACTAAATGTAGACAATTTGACCAAATGTGATTCTTTATTCAAAATAAATGTTTACAAAAGCTTAGGCTTTCAGTATACACTCCAACAGGGCGCGCTCCCCGCGGTGGGAACAGTAAGTGTCGGTTCGACCTAGAGTTTCCGGTCGGAAATCCGAAGTCAGAATCGGACAATTCGAATGCTGTCAAAATATTTCTGTTATTATGTTTATTATGTGATAACTTTGTTTTGCAGGATATGTCGGTATTTTGTGGACTAACATGTTTTACAGGGACTAAAAACACAAAGTGTGCCTTGGATGAACAGTACCTGAGGTGCCTTCATGGAGCTTGGAGGTGCCTCGAGTGCAAAGGAGGAGAAGTGCGCGCAGCAAGGCTGGAGGCGCCCTCATGGAGGCTTGAGGTGCCTCGTGTTGGAATGTATACTAAAAGTCTAGCTTTTGTATAAACATTTATTTATAAATAAGAATCACATTGGTCAAATGTCTACATTTATGGTAAGTGTAGTTGTTCGTTTAATTTATATTGTAGATAACATGGTGCGAGGAAACACACATAAGTTCATGTTATCAATTCCTTATAAATTATAAACAGTTGCTTACAACCAAGATGAAATGGGACAAACCATTGGAGTGGTTGTAGTGTAATTAGGTATTAGTTTATCTTGACTAATAAATTTCTCTAGTACACTATGTCGGTAAGCAACCCAACAGTAGTGTAATTAGGTATTAGTTTATCTTGACTAATAAATTTCTCTAGTACACTATGAGTATATTGAGCAGGACCATTTAAGGTAGTTTCTATTTATACTGACTATATAAAAAACAAAACCTCTGTTATTATGGAAGTGTGTACTCTTAATCATAATATAATAATATGCACGCATATTTAATATTTATTTATTTAATTTATCAAAGGGTGTGATTTAGCTCGTTAAATCAATAGATCCGATAAGTTGAAAAATGATATTATTTATATGATGTGTTGTTAATTATAGAATGAAATTGTGTCCTAATAATCTAGGTTGATGATGTCCCTTTGATGAGCTCATAAGGATTGTCATGTAAACCTTACAGGTGGATTTAGTCCAACATGACGATAAGGTTGAGTGGTACTACTCTTGGAGCTAGATATTAATTAAGTGAGTTGTCAGTAACTCATTTAATTAGTGGGCATTCAATTTCTTAAACACAGGGAGACTATCACACTCATAATAAGAAGGAGCTCATATTGTAATATGAGATTGGTGCGGTAGTGCAATAATAACTCTTTAGTGGTATGAGTTATTATTGATGAACTTGAGTTGAGTGTTCGAGGCGAACACGGGAAGCTCAAGTTCATCGGGAGACCAAAATCAATTCCTCCTCTAGGTCCCTATTGTAGCCTCTTATATAAAGTCTTATACAAAGCCTAGCTTCTTAAGATCCAAGTTAGGGTCGGCCAAAACTTGCTTTGAGACCAAGCAAGGGGTCGCCCAAGCTAAACTTGGAGCCCAAGCTAGGGCCGGCCAAGCCTTGCTTGGTACCCAAGCAAGGGGTCGGCCACACAAACAAGAAGAAGAAAGTTTTATTTTTTGTAAAATCTTTCCTTTTATAGAGATCCATAAAAAGAATTTAAAAGGATGATTTTAATATAAAACTTCCCTTTTTTAGATTAGTCATAAAAGGAAATTTTATTTTGTTAAAAACTTTCCTTTGATTTTAAAAGAGAGTTTTAGATTTTAAAATCTTTCCTTTTATAACTTTCTACAAAAGAATAAAAGATAAAGTTGAAATCTTTCCTTATTTGTAATGTGAAAGAAAGATTTTAATTTTTGTTATAAAACTTTCCTTTTTTGAAACCATGTTTTATTTTAAATCTTATCTTTTATAGATATACATAAAAGGATTTAAAAGAGATATTTTAATTTATAAAACATTCCTTTTATAACTATCCACAAAAGGAATTTTAAAAGAGAATTTTAATTTTTGTTTAAAATATTTCCTTACTTAGAGAACAAGCTTGTGGTCGACCATACTATGATAAGAAAGGAAGTTTTATTTTTTTTTACAAAACTTTCTTTTTTGCCAATACCAAGGAATATAAAAAAGAATGAGGGGGTGCCTCACCCAATAACACTTCTTCTATTTCTCTCTATTCTTCCTTGATGGCCGACCCTTGCTCTTTCTCTCTTCTCCTTTGTTTTCCCTCTTGGTGGCCAGCGACATCTTGGTGTGGAGATCTCTTGGTGGGCGATTGCTTGAAGGAGAAGAAGAAGAGAAGGAAAACTCTCTTGTTTAGTATCTCTTAGAGGAAAGTTTGTGGTCGGATCTTGGAAGCTTTGGAAGAAGCTTGGGTAAACAACCTCTTGGAAGATCGTCGCCCACACGACGTTCAAGAGAAGGAGAGAAATACAATAGAAGATCAAGAGGTCTATAAGCTACGAAAGGTATAACTAATTATTAGTTTCCGAATCATGACTAGTTCATCCTTTTGTATATATCTTGTAAAACCAAACACAAGAGGTTATCGGTTTTAAGTTATCGTTTTTGTTATCAATTTTATTTTTCGATTTCATGTTTCGATAATGTGTTTCTATTGAGGTCTCTATAGTTAAACCTAGTTTACTGTAAGAAGTTAAATATCCAATTTTTCTGTGAGGTTTTGTCTAGGAAGTGGTGGATGATCCTATACTTAAGAAGACCTAGTGTCACGCCATGTTTAACCTGGAAGCCGATTTTAAAATAGATATTTGATAACTTATGTAATATAGTTTAACTTAGGAAGAATGTTAAGTTTCGTTCCCAATACAAAATTAATATTAAATTAATCGAATTAACCGAATGTTCACCCTTAACAGCATTTCTCATAGATTTTTATTATTTTTTTCTTATTTGTTTTAAAAATAATTTTTTTTAATACTATGGAAATATGCCTTATATATATTTTTACTATAAAATAACTGGAAGCGGACGCTTAAACCCTAAAACCGACTAGTCGAAGGGAGGGGAGGCGAAGGCCGCTGTAAAACAACTAGGAAGCGGACGCATAAACCTTAAACCCTAGCAACCTAAGTCAAGAGTGATGACCTCTTAAAGTTTAGGATTTAATATTTACATCGTAGTATTTATGAAATCGTAGTTGCTATAATTGTATAGCAACTACGTTTGTAACAGTTGTAATTTCATAGTTGTTATAACGTGAATGTTAAATTTTAAATTTTAAAAAGTCTCTTAATCTTTGATTTGGGTTGAATCACATGATATACAATATTTTAAATCAATATTCATTTAGAAATCTATGTCTAATTATTTGATAGAATTCATAATGATCGATTTCAAATTTTAAAAATTTCATTTAAAGGTTTTTAATAAATTTAGACCAAATTTTAATCTTTATTTTCTTCATATTATAATAACTTTGAGATCGTAGCTCTTACACTACATCCTAAATTCATAATTTAAGTAAAAAAAATAAGAAAGATAATAATGAGAATAATATAATGAAAAAGATAATTAGATTGAATAAGATGGACGTAATTTTAATAAAACATTCAAACAGAATGTCACTTAATTTTTTATTTTATATTATTTTTCTCTATACTCTTTATCTCTCAACCATTCTTTCTGGGTTCTCCTGGCTACTCCTGTAGCAGCTCACTATGAACTCAAATGAAAGATTGACCCTTCCACCTCGTCATAATAGTTAGGGATGAGCATTCGATTAATTCGATCCATAAATTAATCGAATTAACCGAAAATCAATTTAGTGTTGGCTAACCGAATCAAATTAAAATTTTACTAAAATTGAATTAACCGAATGAGTTATTTCAATTAACACCGAATTAACTAAATTTGTTTAAAATAATAATAAAAAAAATTTATACAAAATTAATATTAAATTAATCGAATTAACTGAATGTTCACCCTTAACAGCATTTCTCATAGATTTTTATTGTTTTTTTTCTTATTTGTTTTAAAAATATATTTTTTTAATACTATGGAAATATGCCATATATATATTTTTACTATAAAACAACGGGAAGCGGACGCCTAAACCCTAAAACCGACCAGTCGTAGGGAGGGGAGGCGAAGGCCGCTGTAAAACAACTGGGAAGCGGACGCATAAACCTTAAACCCTAGCAACCTAAGTCAAGAGTGATGACCTCTTAAAGTTTAGGATTTAATATTTACATCGTAATATTTATGAAATCGTAGTTGCTATAATTGTATAGCAACTACGTTTGTAACAGTTATAATTTCATAGTTGTTATAACGTGAATGTTAAATTTTAAATTTTGAAAAGTCTCTTAATCTTTGATTTGGGTTGAACCACATGATATACAATATTTTAAATCAATATTCATTTAGAAATCTATGTCTAATTATTTGATAGAATTCATAATGATCGATTTCAAATTTTAAAAATTTCATTTAAAAGTTTTTCATAAATTTAGACCAAATTTTAATCTTTATTTTCTTCATATTATAATAACTTTGAGATCTAGCTCTTACACTACATCCTAAATTCATAATTTAAGTAAAAAAACAAGAAAGATAATAATGAGAATAATATAATAAAAAAGATAATTAGATTGAATAAGATGGACGTCATTTTAATAAAACATTTAAACAGAATGTCACTTAATTTTTCTATTTTATATTATTTTTCTCTATACTCTTTATCTCTCAATCATTCTTTCTGGGTTCTCCTGGCTACTCCTGTAGCAGCTCACTATGAACTCAAATGAAAGATTGACCCTTCCACCTTGTCATAATAGTTAGGGATGAGCATTCGATCCATAAATTAATCGAATTAACCGAAAATCGATTTAGTATTGGCTAACCGAATCAAATTAAAATTTTACTAAAATTGAATTAACCGGATGAGTTATTTCAATTAACACCGAATTAACTAAATTTGTTTAAAATAATAATAATAAAAAATTATACAAAATTAATATTAAATTAATCGAATGTTCACCCTTAACAGCATTTCTCATAGATTTTTATTGTTTTTTTCTTATTTATTTTAAAAATATTTTTTTTAATACTATGGAAATATGCCCTATATATATTTTTACTATAAAACAACCGGAAGCGGACGCCTAAACCCTAAAACCGACCAGTCGAAGGAAGGGGAGGCGAAGCGGACGCATAAACCGCATAAACCCTAGCAGGCGAGTGGCGGGGGAGGCGAAGGTGGACGACCGCATCTGCACCCTGCGAAGCACGTTTTAAAACAACTGGGAAGACAGAAGGGGAATCATTACTTCTCTTATTCTTATTTCCCGAGAGGATGAGGAAGAAGGTGGACGACCGTATACGCACGCTAATCGAGAATGGGGTCAAACTCAGGCATCGTTCCATGTTGATAATTGTGGGAGACAAGTCCCGTGATCAGGCAAATTTCATCTTACTCTCGCAGTCTTGCTCAATTAATCTTCTATTGTTTTATTAATGATAGTATCGACATCGCTTTACACTGCGGAATCCGATCCACACAGCAAACCCTTACTTTTTAGGACTCACATTGTTTTTGTTAGCGTTGATTTAATGAACGGTTGATGATAGCTGCCTTGTACCTTGTATATTTGTAATTATGCTCAGAGACATCTCATAGTTGATTATATCTAGCAAGCATACTGGATTTTTTTGGGTTGGAAAACAAAGCGAAACAGTCATTAAATGACAGTGTATAGTTTTCTTCTTAAACACAAACACACATAATGCATGTATATTTAAAAAAAACTTATTTCTTTGTGCTTATTTTTGCATTACCTCTTTATGACTAATCTTCAATATATCCAGATTGTGAACCTGCATTATATGCTAAGCAAGGCAGTTGTGAAGTCACGCCCGACAGTGCTTTGGTGTTACAAAGATAAGCTTGAGCTAAGCAGGTGCCAACTTTTATTTAGTTCATACGCATCATACTTTTGCTTCTGCTTGTTCATGTAATGAGTCTTTATATATATATATTTATGCATCATGTGCCAATACAACTAAGAACTGCTGGAAAGTGAATTCTATTATCACAAAACTTTGTTAAATGCATGTTTAGACGAAGATTTTCCCCTGCACCTCCTAGTTTTAGATTTTTGTTGTCTTCACTATGTTCTGTTGTTTTATGATTCTCGTTTCTTGTTTAAACTTTAAAATTAAACATTACAATCTTAGAGTCTTTTAATTATAATTTGATCATTTTGCAAAAAAAAAGAGGGAAATTCGAGATCAATGATTTTGGAGTTTAGATTATATAGTAGTTTGCTTAGTTAAATCTCATAGTAGGTATCATAATTTTTACAGGGAAATTTGCTATTCAGAGTCAAACTTTTTCTCTTTCATTTATGTTATAATAAAAAATCTTTCATATCCTTTTCTCTTCAACTATTTGGCATTTTAGTCCCTTCTGAATATCATATTGTGTTATATAGTCATAAGAAAAAGCGCTCAAAGCAGATAAAGAAGCTGCTGCAAAGGGGATTGCTTGATCCTGAGAAAGTGGATCCTTTTTCTCTTTTTGTTGAAAGTGGAAATTTAACATATTGCTTGTATAGAGATTCAGAAAGAATTCTTGGAAATACATTTGGGATGTGCATTTTACAGGTTTGTTGCTGTAAATCATTAGTACTTAGTTGGTGCTATAACCAGCAAGCTCTTTTTGTCCTTCCCTTTTAGCTATTTCTTCTACACAATGACCGACCATTATTTTCAGGACTTTGAGGCATTGACGCCCAATCTTCTAGCAAGGACTATTGAGACAGTTGAGGGCGGTGGGCTTGTAATTTTGTTGCTCCGTTCTCTTTCTTCTCTTACTAGCCTCTACACCATCGTCATGGTAATCTGCTGCCTTCTAATTAGATCAAGGCCTTTTTTTCTTCTTTGGCACTCCAATCAGGATGTCTGCTATATGCATGATCACAATTTTTCTTTCCTTTTATACTTTGGCATGATACAACATTAGTAAGTATTGATAGTGAGCTCTTGGCTCCATGGAACTCTGCACTTATATTAACTTAATTTACTGCTTTATAGTGATGAGTTTTGTTATATTAATTGCATTCTGTGTTTACATCCATTGTGATTTCTCTACTGTTATTATTGCAAGTTCATGGCTCTATGGAGCTTTGCAGTCATTTAACTTAATTTACTGTTCTGTGGGGATTAGTTTTTGACATATTAATAATGTGTTATGCATTTTTTCTGAATTCTCCTCTCGGTTTCAGGATGTGCATGAAAGATTCCGAACAGAGTCTCATTCTCATGCTGTTGCTCGATTTAATGAACGATTCCTTTTATCTGTTGCCTCGTGTAAGGCGTGTGTTGTAATGGATGACGAGCTTAACATTTTGCCAATATCCTCTCATACGAGATCAGTTCAACCTGTATCAATAATGGAGGTAGTATTTCATTAATCTTTGCTCATCACTTTCTCCATGCTTGTTTAATGATTTTTACTAGTTTCTATTTCCATTTGCTAAGAGGTAATATTTTGCATGGTATTATTTGTGCCAGTCGATAAGCATTTTTAAATTTTTACTTTTTGTTGCATCTCCTTATTATGACATATTTTCCTTATTGCTGAAGGATGCTGAAGGCTTATCAGAAAGGGAGCGAGAATTAAAGAACCTCAAAGATCAATTTCATGATGATTTTCCTGTGGGCCCACTTATTGGGAAGTGTTGCACAATGGACCAGGTTATTTTGGATCTGCTTAGATAAATTCCTAAACACTATCTTGTACTTGATATCAAGTGGAGAAAGCATCTGCGACAGTTTGACGTAAATTCTAACATTAATTATACAGGGTAAAGCTGTTGTCACATTTCTTGATGCAATTCTGGACAAAACATTACGCAGTACCGTTGCCTTGATTGCTGCCCGTGGACGTGGAAAATCTGCTGCTCTGGGACTTGCTATTGCTGGAGCTGTTGCTGCAGGGTTACCTACTTGTGATTCATTATGCTCCATCTATTGCTCGTATACTGTTCTTTATTAACTTATACATGTTCCCTTCATCAGATACTCAAATATATTTGTCACTGCACCTAGCCCAGAGAATCTTAAGACATTATTTGACTTTGTTTGCAAGGGGATCAATGCATTAGAATACAAGGTTGTTCTCTTCTCATACTTTGCTATTCAATTTTTATCTTTCATTACCGTTGTCTTTTCTTTTTTATTTTCTCCCTTCAAATAAGGATGAAACTTTGTCAAATTTCTAAAGTAGATATTATGGAACATTAGTAGCCCTTCATGCACTGGTAACATACTGGCGTGAAACTTTGTCAAATTTGATACACTATCAGGAAACTTAGTGAATTCAAATTATTTTTTTAATGAAATGTTAAAATTATGGTTATTATGAGGCATGACTAATATATCATATAAGTGATGAAATGTCTTGCCGTCCATTTCATTTCTTTCCTGCATTTTTTTTGTTATGAATCATGATCAATGTGCTCCATTGATAATAGAATATTACAGTATTTTTTATTGTAGATGTAAAAATTGTTCCAAGTAAGATAGAAATTTTTTATCTATGTTGATTTTTTTAATCTAATCTGGTAATTCATGATTAAAACATATGAATCCCAATTTGACAACCTTGGTAATAGGTCATTCTAATCGTTCGAGCATTCAATGAGATTTAATTAATTAATTTGAAATTTTTAGTCTTCCCTGACAAAATTGTCTCTTGTTTTTTATTGACACTATATTTGAGATGAGTACTTATGAAATATGTTCTGACTAGGACTTGTTTTACCATTAACATCAATGCCTTAGGAACACCTACACTATACTGTGACGAAGAGCGACGAACCAGATTTGAAGAAATCAACAGTTAAGATAGATATCTACAAGCAACATCGCCAAACAATTCAGGTGAGATATTGTTGCTTACTATGAGTCTGTTTTATTTCCACATCACTTTACTTTTGTGATACTAGTTGTTTTAAAAACCATGTTCCAGATAAGCTGTCTTCCTATTTCTTTTTTACCTTTATCTAAAATTTTTGCCTAATACAAAGTGCACTGTAGACCAGATTATATGTAGTATTTTTATGTAAACTCCCTTATGTTATTAACTCAAACGTTATTAACTCTTTTGTTTGAGTTATTTCTTTACTGCCCAAAGTACAAAGTTTGATCCACAGAGCATGCCTAATTTTGTTTAGCTATATTGCTCTATCTTTCACACAACTTCTACTTAATATATTTATCACTTTTGTGATATTTTTAAGTGAATTGCTCTGCCTGTATTCTAAGAGAGTTGGTTTTTCCTTACAGTACCTTAGACCACAGGACCATGGGAAACTTTCTCAAGTTGAGCTCCTAGTTGTTGATGAAGCTGCTGCTATTCCACTACCAGTTGTGAAGTCCTTGCTTGGGCCTTATCTTGTCTTTCTATCATCAACTGTCAATGGGTATGATTCATCTTTTTATGTATATTTATTCCTTCCCTGTCTGTGTAGATATAAGCATGGTATTCTAAGTTTTTCCAGCCACTGAGGCTTTAATTTCAGTTTCCATGCCTGTTGTCCACCATCAAGTAGTATCAATTAATACATTTATAAATGTTTACAAGATCTTGACCCAACAATTTTCTGTTTTATCTATATTTGTTGTTTAAGCTATGAAGGCACTGGTCGTTCTTTATCATTGAAGCTACTCCAGCAATTGGAATCACAGAGCCAAATGAGTGCACAAAATGGTGACGAATCTCATACTGGTAAATGCATTGTTTTCTACTTTTGTCTGAATCTTATAAACTTTGGATTGTTTTTCTTTATTAGATCAAACTACTGCAACAAGAATCATGGGATATTCTTTTTATAAAATCTGAATGAACTGTGTTTTTCTTTTCAGATTTAGTTTTGAGAAATAAATAATGGAATATTATTTTTTGTTTAAATGGTGAAAATATATACCATTCTTGGAACATGGGGGTATTGCATGTTGTCTTCAATGCTGATTTAACTACTTTAGCCTTTTTCTTTATGATGCAAGCCACATTTAATTGTTTAAACAAGTAATGCATAAAAAGTTAACACATGAATTTATTTTATCCAATTTGTTAATTTATTTGATATATTAAGTACCAATAAGGGATAGATCTGCTGAAGTATTTCATTGAATGTTGCTGAAATGGTTATGCAGAGACCTTGTGCTGCATTTTTTCAAAGGCATTTTCCTTATAATATTCATGGAATTGTTTTCTTCATTAATACTATACCAGATCCCTTTATGGTAGAATCAGGATGCAAATTTTTTTATATATTTTCATAAATATGGCTCATTCTTGACATTTTAATTGATGGATACCTCTTTTGCATATGATTTGGACATGCATTCCTCATTGATGCATCTCTTCTATCTATTTTAGAAGGGCAGCTTGTGTGCGAAGCTTTTGCCAATGCAGGGTCTCATTGAAGGGTCGAACCACATTGGGTCTATTGTATTATGTGTGATTAGCATACTACCAAATTTAAGTTGCCATGTATTTAGAAGTATTGTACATCGTTTAATCTATTTCTCCATGAATATTGATTTGCCATCTCCAAATACAGGTAGGCTTTTCAAGAAGATTGAATTGCACGAGTCTATCAGATATGCTACTGGGGATCCAATTGAATCTTGGCTTAATGAATTACTTTGCTTGGATGTTGCAAATTACATTCCAAATATCACTAGGTTAGTATTCTTGATGAAAAGTAAAGAATTGTTTTTCAGGTCATTCTCTAAATGATCTTTTATTGTCTAGACTTCCACATCCAAGTGAATGTGACCTTTACTATGTCAACCGAGATACACTTTTCTCATATCACAAGGAGAGTGAGATATTTTTACAGGTACCTTTATTGGTTAAATTTGTGCTTGCATTCCATTATATGCTTAAATTTTACTAATTTTTTCATTTACTTTACAGCGCATGATGGCCCTTTATGTTGCTTCTCACTACAAAAATTCACCTAATGACTTACAATTGATGGCTGACGCGCCATCCCATCACTTGTTTGTGTTGCTTGGTATTTTATTTCTTAGCTATGCTATAATTCTTTATAGCAGCCTAGCATTTTATCTGTTTGCTGAATCTCTCTATAAATATCGCAGGTCCAGTTGATGAATCAAAAAATACTCTTCCAGATATTTTGTGTGTTGTTCAGGTTTTTTTCCTTTCTCCATGCATGATTGAATTTTTTTCTAGTTAAAAGGGGGAAACAAATTGAACTCCTGGATTTGACTGTAATCTTGACCATACTTATTAAGTTAGGTATACCAATGAGATGTTCTATTTGTTCGGGCATTGAACTCATCTATTGTGAGGCAACCTTGCCAACAATTTTTGGGCAATTCTAATATATCCTTGTGGGTTGAAGTGGAAAAATTCTCAAGACCAAGGTTTAAAATTTCGACCTGTGCCGAGGTTTCGTTCTCAGACCGGAACAATACGGTTTCGGTATCGTATCATGCCGTGCCGATACAGTTTCGGTATTTTTTATTTATCTATAGTAATTATAAGATAAATATGTTTATTGTGTATATAAAAATAAGTTTTATATTGATTTATTATAAGTTCTCATTTAATATTGTAAGAAAAAATAATTAAAAATAGTTTTATTTAAATAGAATTGATATATCAATAATTCAAATTAAAATGGAAGTATCTATAATAATAATAATAATAATTATTATTATTATATAAATTAACTATTTATTCATTTAATTAATTATTAATTAAATAATATATATTTTAAATAGTAAAAAATATCAAATAAAAAAATAAAAAAATATCAGAATATAAATATAATTTATTAGATTTTTTTAAAAAAGTTTTTAAATTTTTTTTAGAATTTGTTAAAAAATTTAAATGAAATTTAAAATAATAAAAAATATATTAGAATATAAATAAGAATTATTATATATTTTTTAAAATTTTTAAATGAATTTTAAACATTATTTTTTCAGAATATTAATTAATAAAATTTATTTAATTTATTTTAATTTTAAATATATTTTATTCGGATAATTTAATTAGGGTTTATAAAAGCCTCTTCGAAATATTACACATCCTCAAATTGTTTAAATTAATTAAATAAAATAAATAATTATTAAAAAAGAAAAAAAAACCTGCGTATGCGAGATTGCCCGCGATCATCGCAGGTGATCCCGCAGGGGGTGTTCGGCGGCGCTGGAATTTACCTTGTCGGACGCTTTTGGCGCCGTTGAAGGCGTCGCGCACGACGCCTTTGGTGCGGAAGGCGTTGCGGGATGCCGCCGGAGCTGTCCCGCGTCTCCTCCGACGCCGATGGAGGCGTCCCGCGTCTCCTCCGGCACCGACGGAGGCGTCCCGCGTCTACTCCGGCGCCACCGAGACGGGGACGCCTCCCGTGTTGGTTTCGGCCGCTCGGCGGAACGGTAAAAATCGTTTGTGTCATCCTGCACAGAACGACATTTCATACCTGCTCAAGACTCTTGCTGGGATTTTTAAAGCACGAGCACTATTTTTGTTGCTTTTCTTTTTATTTATTTATTTTTTCCGTAGAGTTCATGATGTACAGATATCAAACTTTCACGCTCTTTTATGTTTGTCAAAGTAGTCTATATATGGTTCAAAGGTTTACCAATTTCTGTGTATGTGTCTAGCTATTAAACATCAAGTAGAATTGAAGTTAAGGTTGATAATTTAAAGAAGTTTGAATAAGCTAAGCTCTATTAAGTTTGTGTAGTATGCATTTCCCCTAGTTGGTTTAAGTGATAATGAGAGAACTGCAATTCCCCTCCAACTGTTAAAATTTGGTTCACATTCATGACTGAAAAAATATGTTGACAAGTATATTCTATTTTTTTTCATTTTAATATATTTGCCATGTTTATGCCAATTTTCAGGTTTGCCTTGAAGGACAAATATCACGCAAGTCGGCAATTAAAAGTCTAAGTGAAGGTCGCCAACCTTTCGGTGATCAGATACCTTGGAAATTTTGTGAACAATTTCAAGACAATGTCTTTCCAACACTATCTGGAGTTAGAATTGTGAGGATTGCAGTTCATCCAAGTGCCTTGAGGGTAAAATTTAGGTCACTTTTTTGCTTTATCATTTCAAGCACATTCCTGTGTTTTAAAATATTATTATGCTGTTTCTTATAGCTCGGATATGGCTCTACTGCAGTGGAACTATTGTCAAGGTATGTGTCTTGTTCTTTGATGCACTATCATGATTAACACAATTCTCTGCTTTTTTGATTGGATGTTCTTGTTAAAACCATTCTACTTTTGTGATTAGCTTCACTTTTCCCACATACCATATCATCACACATTTTAATCAACTTGTCTAAATAAGAAGCCTTTTAAGGGATTGGTAAATGAACCGCAGGTATGACCATGCCAACAGGCTATAGATAGTAGAGATTGAGCCTATTTCTCTGATATGGTCAGATACAGTTGTCTCATGTTCATTGTCCGTTCCTTGAGTAAAAGTTCACTTTTCTGCTTAACCAACTTACAGCTCTATGAGACAAAACTAGAATTTTTAAGTAGATAAGTGTATCGAGGTTTTAAATAATGTTCTGGGCTAGTCTGCACAGTTAATTATTCTGTTCCACCCATTGACACTGACCAACACACGATAAGATCTTATGTACCTGGTACACAAGTAGACTAGTGGAACAGACGTGAGAGTTGATTGGTAAGCTGCAAGCGTCTTCGCAAGGAACATAAGGCGATTCACGATCTCCTGAAACCCTAGTGTGCGTCTTCCATGATTGGATTTGTGCTTTCCAACATCTTCCATTAGGAATGAAAAGTGAATTGCAAGCTCCTGTGTTTTCTGCAAGTGGATTGCATCATTTGCAAGGAGTGAAAAGTGAATTCATGAGCTCTCAGAAATGTAGATCCTCTTCTGTGGAGACTTAAAGGCAATTTGTGTGTTTCGGATTCATCTACACATGACTTCCATGCAGATTCAAGGCATGTTGTCATTTGTGAGAAGATCTCCAGCGCCGATGATGCCTTGCAAGGTCTCTAGTGCAATTGACACCTCACGTCTCACGAGAAGGTCTCCGACTCTGGCAATGGCTCACAAGAAGATCACTAGCGCAGGTGACACCTCATGAGGTCTCCTATGTTGGTAATGCCTTGTGAGAATGCCTCCAATGTCAATGCATCCTCCAAGTAATCTTCCTCCTATTCTGCTACAAGTCTTCTTCCTCCTCTTCTTTCCCTTTCTCTTGCTTGTCGGAATGACCAGCACCATTTATCTGCACAGTCAAAACTGTTTTGTTCAGGCTGGAAACCAAAACCTTGGATTGGAATCAGATTTTAAGCTTTGAATTGTATTATTGGATTCAATGAATGAAAATTATTAGATTGCATGTATTGCAATAACTTGGTAACAAAAGTCTCAGGCAAAATAAGTTAGACTTGTATGAAATAGTAAAATAATATATATATGCATGTGTGTTAAATCATGTAGAAATATTATAAAATTGAAATTTAGACCATGATCTTGTTTGTTTCACTGGATCAGTTTTTCCCCTTGAAATTATCCATTTTTCTCTGAATGCATTCTCATTTTATTGACTCGAGGATACATTCCAGATATACCTGATGCATATGAAAACATTCTTTTCTTTCTAATTTGAATTTTCTACATGCAAGTTCTTTGCCCTATAATGCTATATTTACAAGTTACTAAGTATTTCTAGGTGTTCAGTATGTTTTATGGAATAAATGATAAAGGCAATTCTATTTTATCCAGATAGTACTAGATTTTTTCTGTTGTTGTCTGCATTTTATTATTTTTTAATTTGATAATAGTAGAGATATTTTAGTTTCGAATTATTTTGTATGCTCAGATATTATGAAGGACAATTGACACATTTTGCTGAGGAAGATGTTGAACCGGCTGAGGAGTCTGAAGTGAAAGTCACTGAAGTTGCAGAGAAGGTTGTATTTTATACTAATTGCTTCATTTAATTTTCTAATGCAGAATCTTCCTACCTTTTAGTCATAACTCTATGCAATACCTTCCTTTAGTTCTGACTGCTGATGAATTAGCTATGCATGGAAATTAAAGTACTTAAAATTTTGGTTTTTATTGGACTAGCAATCATATAATTGTTTTTTCTATCCTGTCATTTTGTTGTTCTGCTTATTGACAGGTTTCTAGACTCTTCATTGAATTTGCTGTTTCTTCAGGTGTCCTTGCTAGAAGAAAAAATTGTGCCCAGAACTAATCTTCCACCTCTTCTGGTTCATCTTCGTGAGCGACATCCAGAAAAACTTCACTTCATGGGTGTGTCTTTTGGACTTACACTCGACCTTTTCCGCTTTTGGAGAAAGCACAATTTTTTCCCATTCTACATTGGCCACATTCCAGTTATGATCTTACATCTTTCATTTTCCACATTTTTGTTCGTCCAAATGCTATTTCTCTATTGATTTGTTTACTTTTTCCCCTGTAAAATTAGAGTCCTGTCACTGGTGAGCACACATGCATGTTAGTGAAGCCATTTAACAATGATGATATTGAAGTCAATGAGTCAAATGAGCATGGTTTTTTTGAACCTTTCTATCAGGGTGAGATGCTAAAAAGTTGTACGCTAACATAATCTATTAGGTCTTGTTCAAACATTAAATATTTTCATTATGCTACATTGCGACTAGATTTCAGGCAGCGGTTTTTACGACTTTTGAGTACCACATTTCAAAAACTTGATTATAAACTCTCAATGAGGTGAGTTAATATGTTTACATTTTTTCCAATTACAGCTGGACCTTTGACCATTTCTTATTATGATTGCCCTTTGTTGTTGTTGTCTAGCATTTTGGCATCAAAGATACATTTTGCAGAGCATGAACATGACTTGCCTATCTCTAATGGTTGCATTAACGGATTGGAGGAATTATTGTCCCCTCATGATATGAAACGACTTGAAGCATACACAAATAATTGTGTTGACTATCATATGGTAAGAGTTTTTTGGACAATAAACAATATACAAAGTCATATTACTAAATTTTGTCCCGGCATTATCTCTTAATCCAATGATTATCTTCAATAAGCCATAATTCCACAACCTTCTGAGGTGCTGTGAAATTTTTTTTTATTTGTGAGCTCTAATTAGTATAAAATCATTGTCTGATAAACTGTCTCTAGTTTTCTTCTCACTTTTATCATATCTGAATTCATTGGTGTTGTTTTCTTGGGACAGGAGAAAATAAATTCTCCCTTAATTGTTACAGTTGAATATTTATTGTCCTTCTCTTGTGCTAACATTCATCACAATATCCTTATCTTGTACCTTAAAGTCTTTCAGTTTAATTATCTTGCCCAATTTTTGGTTATGTTACACGTTTTTGTAATCTTGGACAGAGAATGTGTTCCTTTTCTAATTGGATTGTATGCATCTAGTTTGTAGTTCTTGGTATACATGATTTAGAGTCAGCCTAAAAATTTGGCCCTGCTTAGCCTTTGGACAATAACTGGAGATTTTTGCCAATTGTCTAAAAATTCTCTAAAGAATGTTTAGTTGCTGTTCTGTTCTTTCTTTGTTTTATTCTCATATATTGCATGATTGATAAGAACAATACATCTGCTGAATCTCTAAAATGGTTGATGCCACTTTGCATAGATTTTAGATCTATTGCCTATCCTTGCGCGTAAGTATTTCCAAGACAAGATTCCTGTCACGTTGTCTCCTGTCCAAGCTTCTGTGTTATTCTGCTTGGGATTGCAGAACAAAGATGTTGGAGATATCAAGGTCAGCTCTTCAAAATGATTGGCATGCAGATAAAAATTTCTGGCATATAAGCTATCATTTATTTCTCTTTTGTCCTTCTTCACCTTTCTAACAGGAAGAAATGAAGCTAGAAAGAGAGCAAATACTATCTTTGTTCATTAAAGTGATGAAGAAGTTTTACAATTATCTTTATAAGACAGCAACCAAGGAAACTGATGAGACTCTTCCGCGCCTCAAGGTAATAAATAATCTTCATTTCACAGCCTTTTTCTAAAATTATCTGTGAAAACCTTGAAAGGAATTAGAATGAAAATGAATTATTTTTTTACTAAAAATTTCATCAGAGACCAATTATCAATTAGTTTCAGTTCTAAAATGAACAATGAAGAAATTTGAAAAAACGAAATCAACTTTTACTAATGCTGAAGACTATGGAAATATATAAACCAACCATAAATGAAAAAAAAAATCTTGCCCTGATCATTAAATTTCAATCCATGAAAATTTTGTTTTTACTCGATTCTTACTTAACAAGGTCAAATTTAAATTTAAATTTAATCAAATTAAATTTATTTAAATATAGATGATGATATAATTGAAAATAGAACTCAATGACGTAAAGGGATTCATATAGCAAACTCGTCTGGTGGTTAAAGCTCAAGTAGGGGCAACATGATCATTTTACACAAATTTGATTGTTGGGTTAGAGTTGCTGTAGAAATTTGCATTTCAAAGGGATGCTGCATCTAATTGTGAGTTCTTATCATTTTTGAGTTATCGCCTAGTGTTATCTTACGGAGAATACTGATGTTCATCATCAGTTCATATGCAATTCACAAAAAATGCTATACGGGAAGTAGAAATGAAAAACCAGTTCAGGAAATGCAAATACTGCTGCAGCTGTGCTATACTTGGACCAATCTGCTTTGGTTTTACCATAGTGGTAGTCCTGTTCTGTTGTTTTATGCTATACTGTCTTTCTTATATAATAATGCTTTGTGGAGAAATTAAAACCCTTGGATGTTGATTAAGATTGCTGCACTCTTAACATTCGCATGTTTCAATCCATACCCCAGATTGACATGGCTCCTCACAGCAAGTCTGTGGATGAAGAACTCAATGAGGCAGCCAAGGAGGTTAGGGTGAGTATGCTCTCGCAACAAGATGACTCTTATCTTGACATCTTTGCTTAAAAAAATATCGGACATTTCAGGAAAAAATGAAGGCTGAAAGTGATGTAGTTTTGGATCCAGAATACTTGCAGCAATATGCTATTGCAGACGAAGAAGGGGAATTTGATAAGGCTCTTGAAAATGGAACTAAGGTTTCATCTAGCGGCATCCTTAGTGTTAAATCTAATAGGAAGTGGAACGCCCACAGCGATCATACATCTGATAAGAGGGATAAGGGCAAGAGGAAAGGGAAACATGGTGACAAATCAAGATCGAATAAAAAGAAGAGAATATAGATTTTCTTAGTAACCTCTTATCCAAATTATTGTACCCATGTTCCTAGATTTCGATTAGTTTAAAATTTTGCTCCAGTTCTGTGTTGTATCTTTATATTTAATGAAATTACAGCTTTTTATTTATTTTTTTATGTTTTCCCCTACATTGTCCTCGTATACTTTTCACAAGCGTGTGTTAGTCTTGTATTTGGTTTGTAATTTAGGAAAACATCTCTTACTTAGTAGATCAATTTCATTAGTAAGACGATCCAAAATGGTGACTCATCATTTACGTTGTCAGAGTATAATTATTTCATTCGGTGCTTATTAAATGGGCGTAAACCATCATCGAGGTATGATTATAAAAATCCGTCAACAGACAACTTGTAAGCATGTGAAAATAAAATCAATAAAAAAAATCAATTAGTTGATGGGGAATAAGAATAATATGACCTTCTATTAATAATGGTTTATAGATGCCGCCTACGTATTATATCGAATCATGGTTGTTACTTATTCTATTAAATCATGATAGTTGATGAGCTGTCTATGAAGAATCGTCAAAGTAATTGCCGTGCAATTCTCCATAAACAAAAATATATATATATATATATATGATCCGGCGGTAAGAATGGGGGACCCACTTTCTGAAGGGTCTCAGCTTGAGGACAGATGGAGGGCTGACTAAGCGATTAATGGCCGCGCCGAGCAGTTGAGTAGGTCCGAGCGGAGCCAAAGATAACCCAGCCATGGGCTTGAGTTTCCGACGCCAAGGCGGGAAGACTGAATGGCCGAGCGGGTGTCCGCCCGGCTGGGACCGAAGGGCCGAGCGGGTGGTCCGCTCGGCCAGGATAAGGGCGAGGATACAAAGATTAGCCGAGCGGCCTATTCATTTGGCTCAGGATATGGGATGTCAGCAAAGACATGTCTGATGATTACGCCGTACACAAGAGTGCACGAGAGAGGATCTCGCCGTCACATCATGGAGAGGTTGATACAGTAGCGGTATGGCCTTATGGATGCCCTTCTGACAAACTCATACCTGAGCATGGTCGAAAGCAGGTGATTGCTTTGATTGGCGCGCCCAGGCTCCTTCGAGAGGTCTATATAAGGCCTCCATTTCTTCATCGGAGGTACGCGGGTCTTAATCTCTGAAGCCACCTCTTTGTTATTCCTCGCCTGACTTGAGCGTCGGAGGGCCGTCGCCGGGACACCCCTCCCGGCTCGGTTTGTTGCAGGTTCGCCGGAGCACTAGGGGTCCAGCAAGGAGCGCCACGTCCCCAGCGTCCGTTGACTTCTGATTCGGACAGGATCAATTTGGCGCCGTCTGTGGGAACGCACCTGCATCCGAACGGAAACGATGGACGAGGCTGGACGACAACACACGGTGGCGCTTTCAACAGAAGAACTCGACGCTTTGGTCGAGATGAGGGCCGCCAAGATTGTGGAGCAAAAACAGAAAGCAACAGCCGAGCGGCCAGAGCAACAAGCAACATCTGCGTCGGGTGACCGAGCGGAAGCACCTCCAGCCACTGTCGCATTCCATCGAGCCTTATTTCGCACCCCTGAAGCCCCACCAGCTCGAAGAGATAGAGGATCTTCTTCAGACGAGATGCCTAGGCGAGATGACAAAAAGGGGAAAGCCCCCCGAGCGGACTCATCTCCCGAGCAGATCAATCGCCAATTCTCGGAGGCTATTCTACGAGATCCTCTGCCCAAGCACTACGTGCCTCCGACGATCGGCGAGTACAATGGAACAACAGACCCGGATGATCATCTGGGTAAGTTTGATAACACGGCTACACTCCACCAATACACAGATGGAGTAAAATGCCGAGTTTTTCTTACCACTCTCTCGGGATCGGCTCAACGGTGGTTTCGGAGGCTGCCGGACGGATCCATCACAAGCTTCAAGGACTTCCGAACGACCTTCCTCCAACACTTCGCCAGCAGTCGGCGTTATCAAAAGACAAGTGTCAGCTTGTTCGCCATCAAGCAAGAGCCAAGAGAATCGCTTCGAACTTACATCCAGCGGTTCAACAAGGTGGCAATGGATATTCCAACGGCCACATCGGAGACCATGATGAATGCCTTCACGCAAGGCCTAGTGGATGGGGACTTCTTCCGGTCGCTCATCCGAAAGCCACCCCGAGATTATGATCACATGCTACATCGGGCCAACGAATACATAAACGTGGAAGAAGCGCAAGCCGCCATGAAAAAGGAAACTCCAACTGAGAGGGCGCCTATTCAGGCCGAACGGAGACAGCATGCCGCTCATCAACCGCCTAGAGGACCAAGGGCCGAAGCAATCCGCTCCCCTCGGGTGAGGTCCCAAGTGCAAGAAGTAGCTGCCGCTCGGAACAAGCCAAAGAAGAGATGGACCCCTATGTTCTGCTCCTTCCACCGGACGGATACGCACAACACGAGGGATTGTCGAAGTCTTCCCTTTGTGGCTAATCCCGTTCCCAGGAATGACGTACGACGGTCTCCTTCCATCGACCGGAGACAAAGGACCCATGAAACTGACCGGACCCGCACCGAGAGGCGACATCAACAGACGCCCGATCGGCACAGATCTCCGAGACAGGAGAATCGTCGAGCGTCCAGAGAACGGTCCCGACCGTTCACTCGGGAAGAGGAAAATATGAGCAATACTTCCCGGGGCGAGATCAACGTCATTGCTGGTGGGCCGACCAGAGGAGACTCCAACCGAGCCAGAAAGGCGGGCGTCCGGCAGCTCCAGATCCACGCAGTTGGTTGTAGCCAAGAGCGGCCAAGTGGACCGGAAGTCATTTTCGGGCCCGGGGACTTAGAAGGAGTTGAAGTGCCCCACGACGACGCTCTGCTAATTAAAGCGGTAATAGCAAATTACACTATTCACCGCATATTTGTTGACACAGGGAGCTCGGTCAACATCATATTCAAGAAGGCGTTCGATCAGCTGCAAATTGATCGAGCCGAGTTGCTGCCCATGACGACCCCGCTCTACGGGTTTACGGGCAACGAAATTCAGCCGGTCGGACAGATCCGGCTGGCTACTTCGCTGGGAGAGGAGCCGCTCAGGAGGACCAGGACAATAAACTTCGTGGTGGTCGACTCTCCCTCATCCTACAACGTCATTTTGGGACGACCGGCGCTCAGCGAATTCCGGGCGGTCGTCTCAACCTTCCACCAGAAGATAAAGTTCCCCGTCGAAGACAAGGTGGGAGAAGTACGGGGAGATCAGCTAGTGGCTCGGCGATGCTACATCGAGATGATCCGAGCAGAATCCAACTCCGCTCGGAAGGCGCCTCGAATCGAGGTAAATGTTAGGGTGTATACTAAATGCCTAGCTTTTGGTATAAACATTTATTTAGTAATAAGAATCACATTGGTCAAATGTCTACATTTATGATAAATGTAGTTGTTCAATTAATTTATATTGTAGATAACATGGTGTGTGGTGTCACACACAGAGGATCATGTTATCAGTACCTTATAAATTATAAACAGTAGCTCACGACCAAAATGGAAAGGAACAAACCATTAGAAGGTCGTAGTGTAATTAGGTATCAGTTTATTTTGACTGTATAATTACACTAGTACACTTAGAGTGTATTGAGTAGGACCATTTGAGGTCGTTTCTTTTATACTGATTTTATAAAGAAACAAAGACCTCGGTTATTATGGAAGTGTGTGCTCTTAATCCTAATATAATAACAAGCACATATATTTGATATTTATTTCTTTAATTTATCAATGGGTGAGATTTAGTTCGATGAATCAATAAGCCCGATAAGTTGGGAAATGGTATCACTTATAGTGTGTGTTGTTGATTATAGAAGGAAAGCGTGTCCTAGAGATACTAGGTTGATAATGTCCTCAAGAGGAGCTCATAAGGATTGTCATGTTAAACCCTGCGGTGGATCTAGTCCGACATGATGATAAGGTTGAGTGGTACTACTCTTGGACTAAGATATTAATTAAACGAGTTGTCGGTAACTCACTTAATTAGTGGACATTCGATATCTTAAACACGGAGACTAACACACTCATGATAAGAAGGAGCCCAAAATGTAATTTGGGATTGGTGCGTAGTTCAATAATAGTTCTCTAGTGGAATGAATTATTATTGATAAAATTAAGTTGTGTGTTGGGGCGATCACGGGATGCTTAATTTTATCGGGAGACCAAAACCAATTCCTCCTCTCGGTCCCTATCGTAGCCTCTTGTATATAGAGATTTATACCCACCACATACCCACCTTCTTACCCAACCAATAGGGGTCGGCCAAGCTAAGCTTGAAGCTCGAGCTTAGGGCCAAGCCTAAAGGTTGGCCTTAAGGTGGCCAACAGCTTGGAGCCCAAGCTTAGGTGGCCGCCACATCATATTAAAAGGATTTTTATTAAAATTATTTCTTATGTGGATATCATAGTTTTAAAGAGAGTTTAAAATTAAATCTTTCCTTTTAAAGCTTTCTAAAAGATTAAGAAAAGATTTGAAATCTTTCCTTATTTGTAGATTGAAAGGAGATTTTATTTTAAGAAAAACTTTCCTTTTTAACCATGATAATAATTTAAAAGAGAAGTTTAAAAATTAAATATTCTCTTTTATTAGTTTCTACAAAAGATTAAGAAAAGATTTGATATCTTTCCTTATTTGTAGATTAAGAGAGATTTTAATTTTTAGAGATAACTTTCTTTTATCCACATGTTTAAAAGAAAGATTTTAATTTATTTCCTTTTTATTAACCACCATGAAGTGAAAAATTATTTGAGAAATTTTTATAAATTTCCGAAAGCAAATAAGGAAGTTTTAATTCTTGTGTGAATTAAAATTTCCTTGATTAAAGGGATTAAGGTGGCCGGCCATTACAAATAGAAAAGAAAATTTATTTTTAATTAAATAAAATTTCCTTTTTAATGGCAAAAGAATTAAGGAAGTTTTTAATTAAATTTCCTTATTTGCCAAGACCAAGGATTATAAAAGAGGGGGTAGAGGTGCCTTCATGGGTGATCAACTCTATTTTATTCTTCCTCTCTTTTCCTCCTTGGTGGCCGGCCCTAGATTCTTTCTCTTCTCTTCTTCTTGTGGCCGGTGGCAATCCCTCTTGGAGCTCTTGATGGTGGCCGGTTCTAGCTAGAAGAAGAAAGAGAGAAAGGAGGTTTTGTTTCTTGCATCCCTTGGAGCTTGGTGGTGGTGGCCGGACCTCTACTTCTCTTGGAGAATTTTGGTGGCCGAAACCTAGAAGGAAGAAGAAGGTGCTTGGTGGTTCTCATCTCGGAAGATCGTTGCCCACACAACGTCCGAGGTTAGAAGAGGAATACGGTAGAAGATCAAGAGGTCTTTCTAGAAGGTATAACTAGTATTTTTTCTTTCCGCATCATACTAGTTATTTTTGGAAATAATACCAAATACAAGAGGCTTACGTTCTAGTATTTCGAATATGTTTTTCGAAGTTGTGTTCTTTTGTTTTCTTTCTTTTCCTTGTGATTTGATTGTTCTCTTTGGTTAACCTAAAGTTATTTTAGGAAATTAAATATTAGCTTTCTATTAAAGGTTTTGTCTAGTCGGTGGTGGTTGCTCCCATATCCAAGAAGGCCATGTGCCTCGCCACGTCAGTACTGGGAACCTTTTATGGAAATTAATATTTAATGGAATTAATAACTTAAGGAGACTTGGGTCGAACGTGTTAAGTTCCGCAGGAGATCCAAGTCAAAACCTAAAAGAACAAATAGATTAAGTTTTGGATCAAACGTGTTAAGTTCCGCAGGCGATCCAAAATTTAATTTAAAAGAACACATGGTAGCTAGGAAAAGGTTCAGACCTTTGTACAAAATTTTTGTACAGTGGAACCTATAGGTTTTCCGAGTAGCAACCAACAGTAAATGCCATCATTGAAAAGCCACCCTCTCTAATTTATGAAGAAAAAGAGGAAGTGCAGATTCACCCGACCCGACCGGAGGCTACAACTTTTATTGCCTCTGATCTGGAGGAGAAGCAGAAGGAGGAGCTGATCCAATGCCTCCGACGAAATCATGATGTATTCGTCTGGTCGACACATGAGTTGCCCGGAATATCGCCGAGCATAGCGCAGCATGAGTTGCATGTCCGACCGGACGCTCGTCCGACAAAGCAGAGAAAAAGAGATTTCAGTGCCGAGCAGAACTCCATCATCCGGGCGGAGGTCGAGAAGCTTCTGGAGGCCGGCCATATACGCGAGGTGCAGTTCCCGAGCTGGCTGGCTAACGTAGTATTAGTCTCCAAGCCGGGCGGCAAGTGGAGAGTCTGCATCGACTTTCGGGACTTAAACAAAGCATGCCCCAAAGATTTTTATCCCCTGCCCCGGATAGATCAGCTGGTAGACTCTACGGCCGGCAGCGAATTAATTTGTATGCTCGACGCCTACCAAGGATATCATCAAGTGCCGCTCGCCCGGGAAGATCAAGAAAAAGTAAGCTCCGTAACGGCCAACGACACATATTGCTATAATGTGATGCCGTTCGGATTGAAGAACGCCGGGGCCACCATCAGCGCTTGATGAACAAAGTGTTCAGGGAGCAGATCGGGCGGAATCTGGAAGTCTATGTGGACGACATTCTTATCAAATCTGTCCGAGCGGCCGATCTCTTCAAGGACATGGAAGAAACCTTCCGAACGCTACGCAAATATGGAGTCAAGCTAAATCTTCAGAAGTGCCTGTTCGGAGCAAAAGGAGGGCGGTTCTTGGGGTACATAGTGACCGAGCGGGGAATCGAAGCAAATCCCAGCAAGGTGAAAGCTCTACAAGACATGTCGCCTCCAAGAAATACGAGGGAAGTGCAGCGGTTGACCGGTCGGATAACCGCATTGTCCAGATTCATCTCCAAAACTGCCGACCGGAGCCTCCCTTTCTTCAAAATTTTGCGCAAGGCCACTAAATTTCACTGGGACGAGGAATGCGACCGAGCATTCGAAGAATTGAAGACATATCTTAATTCCCTGCCTGTACTAGCCAAGCCGATCGGGAAAGAGTCACTTTATATCTATCTGTCCTCAACCGAGCATGCTGTAGGCTCGGCACTTGTAAGGTCCGGCGGCGAGGAGCAGCCGGTGTATTTTCTGAGCCACATTTTAAAAGATGCTGAATCTCGTTACACCGGGCTCGAGAAGTTGGCCTTTGCTTTGGTTCTAGCCGCTCGGCGCCTTCGACCATATTTCTTGGCTCACACCATCATTGTCCGGACGAACAATCCACTAGGAAGAGTACTGTTGAATCCAGAAGCGTCCGGACGACTCATCAAGTGGACGGCAGAACTCAGTGAATTTGACATCCAATATCAGCCCCGCTCGGCGATCAAAGCGCAATCCTTGGCTGATTTTGTGACCGAAGTGCAAAGGCCAGAGCCGGAAGCTACGTGGAGAATATATGTGGATGGGTCTTCCACTCGGCTCGGAAGTGGGATGGGGATATTGCTGCTCTCACCTCAAGAAGAAAAGATGCACCTATCCGTCCGGCTAGATTACAAAGCTACCAACAATGAAGCAGAGTATGAGGCCCTCATAGCCGGGTTGCAGGCAGCACGGCATGTGGGAGCCGGTCGGGTGACACTTTATTCGGATTCACAGTTGGCCGCTCAGCAGCTTTCTGGCACCTTTGAAATCAACAGCGTTCGGCTTAAACTCTACGCTGAGGCCTTTGAAAAACTCAAACCTACTTTCCGAGAGGTGCTTATTCAGAGGATTCCCCGAACGGAGAACCAGGCGGCCGATGAGTTAGCCAAACCCGCAAGCTCAATAACGCCGGTCGCCATTCAGCAACCAATTGAAAAAGTACTGCTGGTGGCGCACGTCGACCGGATGCAAGGCCTCACGCTTCCAAGCGACTGGAGGACACCCATCATAGAGTTCCTCCGCTCGGGAGCCACACCGGCCGATCGGGATGAAGCCCAGTTGCTCAGAAGGAGGGCCGGTCGGTTCACACTCATTGGCGATCAGCTCTACAAGAAGGCTTTCTCTCGCCCGCTGTTGAAATGCATGAGCTCGGAAGACTCGGCTTACATCCTCCAAGAAGTACATCAAGGATCGTGCGGAGGACATCCGGGCGGACGATCACTAGCTAAGAAGATCCTGCTAGCTGGATACTTTTGGCCGACCTTACAAATAGACGCCGCTCGGACAGTAGCTACGTGCCTTTCGTGCCAGAAGTATCACAACTTCTCCCACCGACCGGCAGAGGAGATGAAGGCATCAACCGTCTCGTGTCCGTTCGATCAATGGGGAATGGATATTGTGGGTCCATTTCCGATGGCGACCGGGCAGAGGAAATTTTTGCTGGTGGCGGTCGATTATTTTTCCAAGTGGGTGGAGGCCGAGCCACTAGCCAAGATCACCGAACAGATGGTCAAAAAATTCATCTGGCAACACATCATCTGTAGATTCGGTATCCCTCGCCGATTGGTTTCCGACAATGGGCGGCAATTCACAGGGAAGTTGCTTGAAGATTGGTGCAAGAGCTATGGGATTGAGCAACACTTCACGTCCGTGGCTTATCCCCAGAGCAACGGTCAAGCCGAAGCGACCAATCGGGAAATCCTTCGCATTCTACGCACTCGGCTCGACCATCTCGGAGGAAGCTGGCCAGATGAGGTGCCGGGCGTCTTGTGGGCCATCCGAACGGCTCCAAAGGAAGGAACGGGCGTCACGCCTTTCCATTTGGTGTACGGCGGCGAGGCAGTCATTCCAGTGGAAGTCGGCGTTGAGTCCGTCCGGATCCAGAGCTATGATGATTACAACGCCGAACGGAGGAACATGGAGCTGGATTTGGTCGAAGAGGAGCGAGCCAAGGCGTCCGTTCGGCTGATGGCATACCGTCAGCGGATGAAGCAAAACTACAACCGGCGCGTCATTCCCAGATCATTCCAGGTCGGCGACCTGGTCTGGAAGAAAGTCAAGCCGGTCGGCGAAGTCGGCAAGCTTGAAGCTCCGTGGGCGGGTCCCTTCAAAATCATCGAGAAGCTCAGCTCGGGTGCGTATTATTTGGAGGATGAGGAAGGTCGGCAGCTAGATAGGCCGTGGAGCGCGAACCACCTCCAGCCTTACCGAGCAGGGTGAAAGGTGTGCCTATGTAAATCATCCTGTGTACTTTTTTCGACTGAATACTTGAAATGCAGAAATGAAAAATCAAGAGAACAAATAAGGCATCACCAACAGAGGAACGAAGGCCCCGCGCCGTTCGGCCGGAGGTAAATTTGTCGAGCCAAGAGCTCGAGGAACGAAGGCCCGCGCCGTTCGGCCGGAGGTAAATTTGTCGAGCCAAGCGCTCGAAGAACGAAGGCCCCGCGCCGTTCGGCCGGAGGTAAATTTGTCGAGCCAAGCGCTCGAGGAACGAAGGCCCGAGCCGTTCGGCCGGAGGTAAATTTGTCGAGCCAAGCGCTCGAGGAACGAAGGCCCGAGCCATTCGGCCGGAGGTAAATTTGTCGAGCCAAGCGCTCGAGGAACGAAGGCCCTGCGCCGTTCGGCCGGAGGTAAATTTGTCGAGCCAAGCGCTCGAGGAATGAAGGCCTGCGCCGTTCGGCCGGAGGTAAATTTGTCGAGCCAAGCGCTCGAAGAACGAAGGCCCCGCGCCGTTCGGCCGGAGGTAAATTTGTCGAGCCAAGCGCTCGAGGAACGAAGGCCCCGCGCCGTTCGGCCGGAGGTAAATTTGTCGAGCCAAGCGCTCGAGGAACGAAGGCCCCGCGCCGTTCGGCCGGAGGTAAATTTGTCGAGCCAAGCGCTCGAGGAACGAAGGCCCCGCGCCGTTCGGCCGGAGGTAAATTTGTCGAGCCAAGCGCTCGAGGAACGAAGGCCCGAGCCGTTCGGCCGGAGGTAAATTTGTCGAACGAAGGCCCCGCGCCGCCCGGCCGGAGGTAAATGGGTCGAACCAAGCGCTCGAGGAACGAAGGCCCCGCGCCGTTCGGCCGGAGGTAAATTTGTCGAGCCAAGCGCTCGAGGAACGAAGGCCCCGCGCCGTTCGGCCGGAGGTAAATGGGTCGAGCCAAGCGCTCGAGGAACGAAGGCCCCGCGCCGTTCGGCCGGAGGTAAATGGGTCGAGCCAAGCGCTCGAGGAACGAAGGCCCCGCGCCGCCCGGCCGGAGGTAAATTTGTCGAGCCAAGCGCTCGAGGAACGAAGGCCCCGCGCCACCCGGCCGGAGGTAAATGGGTCGAGCCAAGCGCTCAAGGAACGAAGGCCCCGCGCCGTTCGGCCGGAGGTAAATTTGTCGAGCCAAGCGCTCGAGGAACGAAGGCCCCGCGCCGCCCGGCCGCAAGCGCTCGAGGAACGAAGGCCCCGCGCCGCCCGGCCGGAGGTAAATGGGTCGAGCCAAGCGCTCGAGGAACGAAGGCCCCGCGCCGTTCGGCCGGAGGTAAATTTGTCGAGCCAAGCGCTCGAGGAACGAAGGCCCCGCACCGTTCGGCCGGAGGTAAATTTGTCGAGCCAAGCGCTCGAGGAACGAAGGCCCCGCGCTGTTCGGCCGGAGGTAAATGGGTCGAGCCAAGCGCTCGAAGAACGAAGGCCCCGTACCATTCGGACGGAGGTATATTATCCTAGCCAAAATGCTCGACGAAGTAGACCCTGAGCCATTCGGCCAAGAGTACGTTGTCCAAGCTGGGTGAAAGGAACCAAAAGTGATAAAAAGGAGGGCAAAAAGCTTCGCCGAACGGAAGCGTCAAAAATTAGCCTGAAAGGCCGTCTAGCCCAGACGTTAAACCGTAGAGCCGCGCCGACGAGCTCCGTCGTTAAAGATCGAGAGCCGCGCCGATCGGCTATAAATATCCGCGCCGACGAGCTCCGTCGTTAAAGATCGAGAGCCGCGCCGATCGGCTATAAATATCCGCGCCGACGAGCTCCGTCGTTAAAGATCGAGAGCCGCGCCGATCGGCTATAAATATCCGCGCCGACGAGCTCCGTCGTTAAAGATCGAGAGCCGCGCCGATCGGCTATAAATATCCGCGCCGACGAGCTCCGTCGTTAAAGATCGAGAGCCGCGCCGATCGGCTATAAATATCCGCGCCGACGAGCTCCGTCGTTAAAGATCGAGAGCCGCGCCGATCGGCTATAAATATCCGCGCCGATCGGCTATAAATACCCGCGCCGACGAGCTCCGTCGTTAAAGATCGAGAGCTGCGCCGATCGGCTATAAATATCCGCGCCGACGAGCTCCGTCGTTAAAGATCGAGAGCCGCGCCGATCTGCTACCGACCGGCTATAAATATCCGCGCCGACGAGCTCCGTTGTTAAAGATCGAGAGCCGCGCCGATCGGCTATAAATATCCGCGCCGACGAGCTCCGTCGTTAAAGATCGAGAGCCGCGCCGATCGGCTATAAATATCCGCGCCGACGAGCTCCGTCGTTAAAGATCGAGAGCCGCGCCGATCGGCTATAAATATCCGCGCCGACGAGCTCCATCGTTAAAGATCGAGAGCCGCGCCGATCGGCTATAAACATTCGCGCCGACGAGCCCCGTCGTTAAAGATCGAGGGCCGCGCCGATCGGCTATAAACATCCGCGCCGACGGAACTAAGGACGCCAAATAACGAGCGTTCGCAAGTACTAAATTGATTAAGTCCGATCGGCCATCGGTTTGCCAATACTTCGCATTCACTGAATACAAATAGTGCAACCAATCGCTAAACGATTTCGAGGAAAACAAGCCAATTGATTAACCTGATCGGTCGTCCAGTGGGAAACACGTGGAGCTTAACTGATTCTACGAATAAGCACCAAACAGACTAAAAAAAAAAAAGGGGGCAATGAAGGGCAAACAAAAATACAGGCAAAGGAACACAATTTGGCCGATCGGCACATGCAAAAATTTACATCAGCAGAGCGGATGAAATACAAGAAGTACTTGGAAGAACTCGCCTCACTCCGGGTCCTCAAAATTAAAAAAGGCGTCCGGGATATCATCTATCATGGCCGCCAGGTCGGAGGCAGGAAGGTGCATGCCCGCAGGAAGGTGGCCACCCTTCTTCAAGTACTCCATGGTGACCTTGACCGCCTCGGCGAATGTTGAGGAGACGTTGCCACCGAATTTTGTGCCGAACCGCTCCGAGCGGAGGTATTCTTGGCGCGCTGCTGCTAGGCGACTTGTCTCTCCCTCCTTATATTTTCTGAGCGCCGCCCGGGAGGCAATAAGTGAATCGTGGAGAACTTTCTGGTCAACCTCCGCTTTAGTACGTTCAGCCGAGCGCCCCTCCTGTTCAGCAGTTAGTTGGGCTTCCAGTTTCTTAGATTGCTGATCTAGGTCTCGGACTTCAACTTTCATCTTATCCAGATCAGCAATCGCCTGCCTCTTCCGGCTACTGGCGCGCTTCACGTCTCCGTCGCGCTTCTTCACTAAGTCTTCGAGTCGAGCCACCTCTGTAGCCAGGTCGGCGACCTTCTTCTGTTCGGCCTCGAGGACTTGTCTCTCCTGTTCGGCTGATGGACCCCCCGAGACTTGGAGTTTTTCCATGAGATCCTCCAGCTCGGCTTGCCGATGGCTAGTGACGATTTGCTCGGCCCAATGCTGTAAGGAAAATAATAAAATCAGGAACCGAACAGTAGCAGGGCACAAGAAGAAAAATGAACTTACCTGAGTGACCTGCTGCATGTTGTTATCGCCTAGCTGCTTAGGCGTCATGAGGGCCACCCGAATCTGGGCGTCCTCGAAAAGCTTGGCGAGCGGACTCGTCAAGGTTATTTCATGAACGGGGCTTGATGGCCGATCGGCTGACAATAAATATTCCTCCGAGGGGAATCGAAGGGTAGTCTTAATGGTAGGGTGGCCGGCCGGCACTTCCTCAGAAGCAGTCGCCTGGCCCGAGGACTCCCCTATGGTTGAAGTTTCGGCCAACCGTCGTAAGCGACGACGAGTCCGTGGAGGAGAGCCAGAGGGCTGTGCGGTGGGCGAGGCCACTGGGGTCCCGATCTGCGATGGCGTGCGATCTGGCGAAGCGACCCCGATCGGCGCCTGTGGCTCGCCCTCTTGGGTCGGCGGAAGGCTGGGGTCTCTTCGACGTTTCCGCCGAACTTCCAGTGGTGAATCCCCGGCCCGGGGGACTCCCAGCTCGGCTGGAGCGGAGGAAACAGGATCCGCCTCAACCTCCGTTGAAGCGGACGGGGCAACCTCTGTTTCAGGGGTGGACTGCGCCCCCCCCTCTCCTGCATCTGCCGGGCGGCTGGGGATAAGACCCCGCTCGGCGAGTTCTTTTTTGGTAGCCGCCTCAATTTCCACGGCCTTCAGTTTCAGGTGATCGGTAGCCTTGGAGCGCCACATGACTTCAGCTGCAGTGGAAAAAATTAAAATCAGTTAGATAAAAAAGGCGAAGGGAGTAAAGAGTCCTTACTCATGCGGTAGGGGAGATTGGCCCGAACGGGAGATAATCCAAAAATGTACAACACCTCCTTGAGAAGCAACTGGTCGATTTTGTACCGCTGACCAGACAACCAGTTTGCCGCATGAAGGTAGGCTGGATTGCTTCTGAATTTGCCGAGCTCCGGCTGGGTCGGCACAGCGGTCTAATGCTGGCCGCTCAGGAAGTCGTATATAGAAGAAGAACTCCTTCCAGTGCTTGTTGGAGGTCGGCATATTATCAAAAAATTTGAAGCCTATTCTACTTTGGAAAATAAAAGTGCCCAACTCGGATTGTTTGGGGTAGAAGAAATAATGGAATATTTGGGGGTCGAGTGGGATACTGTGCAGCCTAAAGAGGACGACCACCCCGCTCAGCAGCCTAAAGGAATTCGGCACAAGTTGGCCGAGCGGGATGCGAAAATAATTACAAACCTCCAAAATAAAGGGATGGGTAGGAAATCTAAGGCCGCCCTGGAATTGGTCTAGAAAAAAACAAACGGTGCCGACCGGAGGGTTATGGGGCCGGTCGGTCGGGTCGGCTATAACTATTTCATGGTCATCAGGGATCCCGTACGTCCGAACAAGGCGCCGAGCGCCCTCCTCATCAAATCGACTCTCCATGGTCAGATACCAAGGGCCATGAACATCAACAGTGGGTACGGAAGTGCTTGCCATGACTAAAATATCAAGAAAAAGAAAGAAGGAAGCCGAAAGAAACTCGGAAACGGAGGACAGAAAGGTTCGCAAGCAAGGGAACGAAAGAAGTCCCACGCGAAAGGAAAAGGCCGGACGAAAGGAGGGGAGAAGCTTACTGAGGGAGGATGAGCGGAGAAGATCACCAGAAAGCCGAAAAACACCAAGAGGCAAGAACTAGGACAGCCGGAACGAAACAGCCGCGGGCACCTTCGACGGAAGACGCGGAATGAAACAGAGAATGCAGCGTAAAGGCGAAGACGAAGGCTTTATGCGAACGAGGCTGGTCAGCCTCGTCCGTCGGATGCAGGTCACGAGAGGCGAGGTCATCATCTAACCGTCCATTTCAAAGTAATCGGCGTCCCATCGTACGGATCATCACCGCCACGCAAGAAGAGCCACGTGGTGCTCTGTCACCAGGCGCAATTAATGCGCCCATACCTCGCATGCTTCGACTTAATGAAGAGGATTTGCTTGATTTTCGAGAAGATTTAGACAAGCAAACATCCACGTTGAGCGACAAGACAACCAAAACGAAGAGCCGAGCGGCTGAATTTGGCATAAAGGTCGAACGGCTCAAGGGATATTATAAGCGACGGTAAGGCGACGACCGCCCGCTCGGACACATAGTCCAGTCAGTCGGACTCACTGCCTCCTTTTACTAGACTTGAAGGGAAGGCAAGTGATCCGGTGAAAAGGGGGGACCCTCAGAGGGTCAGGTCAACGGATGGAGGGCTGACTAAGCGGTTAATGGTCGCAAAGCAGCTGAGTGTCCGAGCGGAGCCAAAGATAACCTAGCCATGGGCTTGGGTTTCCGCAAGAAGATCGAATGGCCGAGCGGGTGTCCGGGCCGAGCGGGTGGTCCGCTCGGCCAGGATAAGGGCGAGGATACAAAGATTAGCCGAGTGGCCTATTCGTTTGGCTCAGGATATGGGATGTCAGCAAAGGCATGTCTGATGATTACGCCGTACACAAGAGTGCACGAGGGAGGATCTCGCCGTCACATCATGGAGAGGTTGATACAGTAGCGGTATGGCCTTATGGATGCCCTTCTGACAAACCCATACCTGAGCATGGTCGAAAGCAGGTGATTGTTTTGATTGGTGCGCCCAGGCTCCTTCGAGAGGTCTATATAAGGCCTCCATTTCTTCATCGGAGGTACGCGGGTCTTAATCTCTGAAGCCACCTCTTTATTATTCCTCGCCTGACTTGAGTGTCGGAGGGCCGTCGCCGGGACACCCCTCCCGGCTCGGTTTGTTGCAGGTTCACCGGAGCACTCGGGGGTCTAGCAGGAAGCGCCACGTCCCCAGCGTCCGTTGACTTCTGATTCGGACAGGATCAATACCGTTTCCTCAATCAAAGAAGATTAAAATTTTAAAGTAAAATAATCTTTCCGAGTTCCGACACTGGACATGGAAGTAGGTTTTAAATTATAATTATCGAAAGTAATTTCCCTTGTAAATTTTGTAAAACAGATCCTTCAATTTTTTTTGTTCTTTTATGTCATCTGAGTGAAACTAGCGATGGAGATTATTCAAAGTGACAATTGAATCCACGCCTTAACTTTTCTTTGAAAATACGGAACCAACGACCCTTCTACAATGCTACAATCATTTGCATTCAATTCAACAATTTTCAGATCTTAAAAGCGATCGTTTTGGTTTCGCAATCATGAACAAGGACCATAATTGACACCGTCGCAGGCAAATATCGAAGAACCTACGAAACCCAGGGCGGAGAAGTCAAATCGACACCTTCGCTATTGGACAAGGAATCAAGTTAAATCTTGAGTCTTTTTCAGCGCGTGTCCGTTCCATCGCCGAGAAATCAATCCGTCCGAATCACAAAAACATAATAAGCGACCAAGAGGAAAGGATAAATAAACACCATATGAATCAATAACAAATCCAAGTATCAATATCTACATACTCTGATACTGAAATCCACATATAAAAGACACGAACGGCGATCGCCGTCACATTATTTGATCTAAGAAGACAAAAGAAACCTGACGCGACTAAAATCCGATCCTAGCGAAGCATCCAAGAGAGCACGAGCCGGATCCATCACTGGCGGAGGAATCCGAGGAGGAGGACGACGAAGGAGGTTAAGAAGGCGACGGCGAGAGGCGGGGAGACGACGTAGGCCGCAGAGGTGGGTGCGGGGGCGGGAGCATCGGCTGCGACGGCTCCGCCGGCTAGGAAGGCGGCGGAGATAACCGCGGCGAGGAAGATCGCGAGGGTCTTGGCTCCGAGGGCGTCCATTACGGCAAAGGCGAGGTCTCGATCGAGAGTCTAGGAAGACAGAAAAGCGAAAGCAAGCAGACGGCGGCGGGTGGTAGGGGAAGAGGAAAAGGTGATACTTATAGCCCGAAGGGATAGCTTAGCGGATCGGACAATGATGTACGATCCGAACCATTAGTTGCCAGTCGACGCGTGCCAGCTGGTCCACCGCGTTGAGATGGCAGGTCGGTTTATTATTTCCTAAAACAATTTATTTGTTTATTTATTTACTTATTAATCCTTGAATGACACGCTGTAAATCGGTCTCGACATATTTTATTGCATTATTTACAGCATTTTGACACGTATCGAGTTACTTCATGTATAAGCAACATAAAGGCGGCTTATTAACACACTAAAAACAAAAAAAATCATTTTCAAACAACTAAAAAATAATCGAAACTATATATACATATATATATAGTTGCATAAATTGTTTGATATCGACAAAAATAATTTTAAATAAATTAATAATTAAAATTAATTCGCTATAACAAATTATTATTCGAAACGAATTAATAATTTAATGTGATGCTGTTATTATTATTAATAATATTTTTAATAGTATTTAATAAAATTATTATTATTATTAATAGAATTCATTTTAACGATACTTTTTCTTTGTAATTTTTAAAATAATTTAAATTTTTAAATATAAAAATTTAGCCTAACTAGCTCGAGCTATATTAGATTTGGTATGACAAAGTTGGATTGTGGGCTAAGGCTTGACTGCAACTTAACTATTTGGGCCCTGTTTAAAATAAGCTCGGATCGCATCCAACACAGACGCCGTCATCCATCATCCTCACTATGATAATTGTAAAATTTAAAACGTTTTGGGACAGAATTGAAACAGAAACTACTATTCTAGATTTATAATTATTTAAAATTTTTCATCATTAAATTAATTACAATAAACTAGTTTTTTTCTTGTCATTTGCGTTAAATTTTTTTACTATAATTGCACTGTAGATCTCCTGAAATTTCACAGTGAAATTTCTCTATGATTAGGCTCATGAGTAAAATGCTACACATAGTTTTGCAAAAGTAATTTAATTTATCAAATTTCAGGATGACTGCGTATCAACATGGAGTTGTTAATAGAGGATAGATAGTTAAACTAATAATTAATAAATAATGACAAAGACTAAATGTTTGCTTGCAAAATACATTACAACAAAAAAGATACAAAAACCAAACAACAATTAAAGTTCTCATTAATACTTCCTATCCAGGTAGTAAGGCCAATTTGCACATCAAAATTGTTGTTTCTTTCAATCACATCAAAAGTTATCTCGCACCATCTCCAACAAATTAAAGGTTGCTAGAGAATCCAGAGCCCATTAAATTATTCCACTAAATTTAAGATGATGACTTGAGAAAGGTAGATTGGATTAAAGGTGTGTCCTTTATGATATGTCCACCATGTGCTTCCAACATTTTGGTGGCCTTCTCAAGGGCACGCTTGGCTGTAACTAAAGGGGACATGACATTCCTCTCTGCCACTTACTCTGACCCAAAGAGAATATAATGTCTCTGGCTAGCTCCAAAGTCTACCAAAATTAATGTAATTAGTCATAATATTCTCTTAAGTACCTCCTTGGGCTCTTAATCTAATTAGGTGTACGTCGTGCGTGATTCTCTCATGCCTCAAAAGGATGGATTAATTAAAGGTGATGCCATGCTCCCTAAAGGAAGCAGAAAGGAGGCACTCATGACTCTATCATATAATCCTGGTTTAGGGTTTGCATTGGATGAAGGGCCACTCAAAGCTGGTAATTAAAGTGACTTTCTTTCCTCAATCTTTTCGGTCGTTCAGAATCCAAAGTGTGTGTTTAATTACTAAGTGAGAAAATGAAGGAATGTGAGCCCTAAACCCTAAGCTAATGATGAAGGCATAATGATATTCAGGGTTTTGGGTGGAGCAGGGTGAAGCGGCTTTGCATGGGAAAAGGTTGGAGGTTCAGAGGCAGTGGAAAAGGTGGTGCGTGATCATGGTACTGGGGATGGAACCTGGAGTAATAATCTAGGGTTTCTAAGGTCTGAACATGAGCCTTGAGGAACTTGAGATAGTTGGCAGCCTCATCGAGCATTGACGCAGTGTCCAATTTGGCTCCCCCCGGGACCAGCCTCTGCAGGGCCCTCAACCTCTCGCTCACCCTCTCCCTCCTTTGCCTCGCGGCCACTGTCTGCGGGTCGCTTGATATCCTCACATTCTTCCTCCTCGGCAGCTTCATCTCCGCCGCCGCGGCTGCCGCCAGGCAAATCGGCCTCAGCGCGGCCGCCCGGTAGATCATCTCCTTCACTTGCATGATCACCTCCTCGTCGGGCTCGAATTCCGCGCTCTGAGAGAAGTCTATGGTCGTCGAACTGGCATTCTCCCAGCTGCACTTCCCGGCCCTCCGTCTCTTGGCGAAACTAATGATGTGCATGGGGGGCTTGGTTTCTTGATCCAACTTTCTCTTGTCGCCGCAGCCGGCGGCGGCGTAGTATGACGATGATCTCGAACAAGAAGCCGCATCTTCCGCCGGGCTCAACTTGGATGAGCCCTCAGAGGAAATGTTGCCGCTTTTGCAGCTCGAAAATATCACCGAAATATCGTCGTCGGAGATTTGTTTCCGGCCGCCCACTTCCGACCTCAAGAGAACAGAATCAGGACCCAACACGGCCGTCGCTCCTTCATGGCACTGCGGCAAATTATCGACAGATGACTCACCGTTGATTGCTCTGCCGACATCGGAGCTTGTTCTTGATGAAGCAAGAAGAATCTGCTGGAGCTCGTTGATCTCGAACTTGTCTTGGTTGCAGAATTCATCACTCCACCGGTCAGCGTAGGCTGGATTCATCTCCCAACCAAAACAATCCATAGAATATATGATTGTGTATTAATCATTCACAGCCTAGCTAGATGGTATAGAAAAAAAAAACATATATCATAATTTAGCTCGTTAATGCATTGATTAATTAAGATTTAAATACAGAATAAATATGTTAAATGTGCATACCTTCTGCGGATCCAACTCTGATTACTGTTGCAGGATCAATGATCTGGAGTCTTTCTGGGACTTCATATCCGTCACTCTCGACGCTGGTAGAAGAAGGGATTTTGAGGAAAGAGTTCAAAGAAGAAGAATGTATAGTTTGGATGGATGTTCTTGGTAATGGAGTTGAGGAAGGCATTTTGTTCTCTCTCTAGTATCTGTCTATATACTGCTTGATTAATTTATTTGATGAAACAGTTCACTGGAGTATTTAAAGGATTTGCTTTTGTTTCAAATAATAAGTGATAGGAAGATTTGACATTGGCAAATATATTTTGATTAAATTTAAAGCGGAGACCTAGGTTAATAATTGATATACCTACACCGACACAGCATACACTTCTATGATCATTGTGCCTCTGTGTACCTATTTTTATCTACTTAGCAATCAGATCTCATCCAATCTATCATTAATATGGCTGTTTTACAGGAATAAAAATCTTCCCACCTCCTAATTAATTTTATGGTTAGCTATAAGCTAATCTCACAATTTATCTTTATTCATATAATTTGGGGAAGGAAGATAATCACATTTTACTACCATTAATATGACTACATTAATGTAATAATGTTGATATGGTGCATGATAGTGGGGTCGGACAGTGGACGTGGTCGGAAGTCAAGCCCTCGGGGTGATCAGAAGTCAAGCTCACGTGGTGGTCAGAAGTCAGGCCTACGTGGTGGTCAAGAGTCTGGCCTACATGAAGGTCAAGAATCCGGTCTACGTGGAGTTTAAAGGGTCAGGTTACAAGATGGTCCTGGTCAGACACAAGTGGCAGTCCGAGGTTAGACCTACACGTCGAGTAGGAACTCAGAAGCAAGGATACAACTCAGGACTTATAGCCTTGTTGCACAGAACACAGGGACCAAAACGTACAGGTCGGGATGTGCCAACCAAGGATACAGGTCAGGATTTATAGCCTTATGGCACAGGATACCTGGATCAAAGCGTGCAGGTCGGGATGTGCAAGCTAAGGATACAGGTCAGGACTTCTGGCACAGAACACAGGGACCAAAACGTGCAGGTTGGGAGGTGTCAACCAAGGATACAGGTTAGGATTTATAGCCTTGTGGCACAGGATACCTGGATCAAAGCGTATAGATCGAGATGTGCCAACCAAGGATACAGACCAGGATTTATAGCCTTGTGGGACAGAATACCTGGATCAAAGCGTGCAGATCGGGATGTGCCAGCTAAGGATACAGGTCAGGATTTCTGGCATAGGATACATGAATTAAGGCGTACAGGTCGAGACAGATAGAATCGAACGGAGGCGTACAAGTCGGAACGGATGGAATCGGGCTAAGGCGTACAGGTCGAGACAAACGGAATCGGACTAAGGCATACAGGTCGAGACAGACGGAATCAGACGGAGGCGTATATGTCGGGACGCAAGATAAGTGGAACCAAACCAAGGCATACACCTTACGATACAAGGTAAGGCAGGTCAGGAGTTCACAAGACAGGACACGCAGGACATGGCTGGGTGTACAGATCTGGATTTGTGAAGCGACAAGCGCAGGTTAGGAAATATAGGTCTACACCCCACAGATCGGGGACGGCAAGCATAGGGACCCAGTCCAGGATTAACAGATCGGGGCAAGCATACACTACACGACAAGCAAGTCAGGGAATCGTAACAACCTGTCAAGGAATAATCACTGTCTGTCAGAGAATATGCTAACGGTCTGATGCTCACCACCCGCTGATTCCTTCCTAGACCTATAGGGGGACACCACGTGTCATTCACCGCTAGACAAAGTCTGACATCCGACATTCTCTGACACCCGTCAGACTCTAGAAGCACCCATTGCAGTATAAAAAGGAAAGTTTTGTCCCTTACGCAGGTACGCTCACTCGTCATTTTATTCTCGTCATTTACTTTTCGTCCTTTTCACTGTGCTTCTGGGGAAAAAGTACCTGACTTGAGCGTCGGAGGGCCTGACCCGGAGACTTTTTCCCTGGTTCTTGGTCTATAACGCAGAGGCGGCTTGTCTGAGTGTGCACAGGGCCCTCACGTCATTGTCTGCATCATCACCCCCGTCATCCGTGCGTGTAAGACTTTCCAACAGGTGCCAGATCGACCCCGCTTCACAACGACTTTCCGTCAACACCAATGACAGTGCGACCCGCCTCTATCCGACTCAGCTTCCGGACGAGATAAAATGTTAAAAAGATTTTGTAAACAAATAGACATATATTAAACAGTGTAAGAATAGAAATTGAGTAATTATCCAGTCCAATCTTTATTATTATTATTATTATTATTATTATTATTATTATTAATAAGTTTTAAGAAGTAAATAAATTATCACGTATGTGGTACAGATACTCGATGGACTAATAATGTTAATACCAATCCTGGGATTTTAGATCCTTAAAAGTGTATACTTGATTGGTCGAGGGTCTGTTCTTGGAATGACATTTTTAAATAATTTTTTGATAAATTTAATTTCAGAATTTATCATCCAAACTTAGATATGAATTTCCATACTTAGCTAATAAAGGACTAATTAGAATTCGAATCTCATTTTTCTTTAAAACAAAAGATTATTACTAAGGAATTTTTAAAACTTGTGGGTCATTACGAATTGCAACTCAATTGTAGAGGTGGATCCAACTCGGATGGAAAACATAATAATTTTGTCGGCTCTTCCATTAGAATGGCTTCTTCATTTTGCTTTTTCCTTGACTTACAAATAGTGAAATATATATAAATATAAATATGTATATGTAAATTAGTTGTATAATATTGCTCTTTTTCACGCGCACGGCACGTGGGTTTGAACCCTCTTGGACCACATGCTTCTCTTCAATTGGATGCATGATATGGGTGGCTCAAGGCGATGGACATGGTTACACGTGGGCATGAAATGATATTGAAAATTGGAAACAAAAATATTCTCAAATAAATTGTATTTTTGCACTTGTATAATTTAATAGGTTAGTACTTGAGTATGTTGTGTGGAATCTTTCACTTAAATTTATTCATTTTAATCGATAATATCGAGATAGTAAAGTAGATAAACTAAAATTAGAAATGATAATTTTATAATTCTTTGAAAAGTGATTTGAAAGAGAAAGTGGATTATGCAACATCCATTTACTTACAGTCAGAAATGTTGGATAAATGTGGAGATCAGGAGATGAAAACGCACATGATTAACAATAAGAAGGATAAATTACATAGACGTCAAATTATCAGTTTGATTTAATTTGCCACACACTTTTTAATCTTAATCTTGTTGTAGCTCTAAACTTTCATTTTCAATGGTGATCAACAATAACAACAAATAATATGATTCATTCGAGAAATAATCACACAAACCATGCAGCCCAACCAATCAACCATTTCCTCTTACATTTTTTAAATATATTTAAAAATTGCTTGGACCTCTCGAGACGTTAAGAGAACTAAGACAATGCAATAAGATTATACAAGAAGATTTAGGATTGAAGGCATTATTGTTTGTTCCATCGAGCTCCATAATTCAACCAAATGAAGCATGTATTATTAGATCTGCCAATTGTGTTGGTTCCTAGGTTAGACTCAATACTTATACTTTCTTCAAGCAAGCAACAACACTCGCCATCTTGATGCCAATGTTTCATTGCTTTACTCTTCCAATGGGTAAAACCAAGTACCAAAACACTAGAACAGCAAAATCTGAGTTGTCTCAATCTTCCATCATGTTTCTTCAGGACCACTTCTTGAGTTGAGCCACATCACTATCGATGATTGATTGTCATCCTCATCTTTGCATGTGAATACATCAATCATCGATATCTAATGCTCTTTAATTGATCATCTTAGCCATTGCTTCTTCACGATCTTTATTATCCCAAATACAAATAGGACTACGTTTCTTTCACAGCCATCTAATATATATTACAAAATCCATTTTTTTTTGGATACGAAGTATCATAACAAATTGGTTAGACGTTCTTTTCATAGAAAACTACTCTTTAACTTGAAATAGTTGAGACAACGAAAGGAAAGCGAAGGCTATCCACATCCGAATCAAGAGATATCCATGGAATTTAGAAACTCAACCAAGTTTACCTCGACATATTTGTGAGTTGCAGTCATTTCTTTCATCTTCATCTTCATCTGGACGGGCTTGATAAAGCAAAATAGTACTAAACAATATAAACGGAAACTAATTCATGACAAGCAAGAAGAGCGGTAATTCATCACATCATCTCCAACCCAAAAATTGGATGAACAAGTGTGGGCCCTCGTATCATCCGTGCTTCAGGCTTTGACCATGAGTGATGTCCTTTCTGTTACAAAATCCAGCAGGATAGATTACTTATGAGAGAACAATAGAGATGGTCCTGAGAGAGAATTTGCAGGAGCTGACAGAGGCCTCACGCCTACCATTTCGGGCTTACATCCCAAATAATAAAGAACGGGATTTGAGATAGTGCCAGTAAGTGAATGGGCAGAGGTCCCTACAACACATCAATGCCCTGTGATAGTAGAAAACTCAAAATACTGACACGCCTTGTTATAATTTCAACACTGGTAGTCTTACTCTGCTGTTCATATTTCTGGTTCTTCTAATAAAGTAACCATCGAAAATCCATATGATATTTGCTGAAATAGTTTTTGGAGTTTTGTTGCGTACCTTGCATGACAAGTTGATAGCCCGCAAGAGTAGCAGCGACCCAACGACTCCAGGCTCCAGCAAAAATTTTAGTGCTGGCCAGCATGTCAAATTATATTCTAATGTTGAAAAAGCATAATAAGTTGGAAAGGAATTCAACTTATATGTGGTCTATTATAAAGATTGATCAACACTTCACTCCACTGTTCTTTAAGGACACTAGTGATTAATACATAAAATATTATCATTATAAGATCTAGAATTCGAATTTTGATAAAGTTAAACTAAATACTTTACTTATGTGCTAGTTATTATTTCAAAAATTAATAATCGTTCGTATTTTATTTTTTCTGTATTGATTTTAAGATGAATTGATAGAAACGTTGAGAAAGAACGTATTTACTTTTTGGCATCATAAAAACGATCAACACTTACTGTCCAATGGAAACAGACTTTGATGTTGACAGGGAGGTACACTCATTCAGCTCTCCACTTTCTTATCAAATCCAAGCTTGATCCGAATTGGCGTGCAAATAAACTGTGAGTGCAGACAAGACATTTATACCCAATTGCTGGAAAAACAACCACAAACAAATTATTATACTGGACCACGTATCTCACAATCCTGCTAAAGATTACAATAATTCTGCGATGTGGCAATTTGATTTTGTATAAAATGAGTTAATGTTGGAAAATTTGGACCACGTAGCTAAAGAAAGCATACGTAATTTTGCTGATGCAGCTTGCATTTGATGGATGAAAAATCTAGCAAGTGAGAAATGAAGGCGTTGCAATAAGGCACAAGGATCTAATAAGAGTAAATTGAGTTGCCTACTGACAATTTAATGGAAAAGATATAATTTAATTGCGTTGGATGAAAAATAATTGCAACTGCCTAAGCATAATGAAAACAAATAAAATAGAGTCTCAAAGACGATGACAACAATTATGTTGGCAGTTCAAAATGAGGGCACAAGCTTGCTTGGATTGAGATTTGCTCGGCATTTCCAAGAGTAGCAATGTTTCATGCATTTAACTACTTTGATATTACTCTTAGAGCCAATAGACACGAGTGGATACATTCAGTGTGATAGATATATAGAGAGAGAAATTTGTTATCCTGCCCATCTACTCAATACTCACTCCTGGATATACACTCCATTCACAATTATATCTTTTCCTGAAAAACCCCCCATAATTGTTTGTGAAGAGAGTTTCAACTAATCACGCAAATGCACTGGTTCAAAAAATGGAATATATTTTTCCAATAACATTCTAGTCAAAATATGCCTTTAACACTTTTTTTCAACTCATTTTTTCAGATAAATCTTCATCTTGGGACCTTAACAAATATACATTTAACACTGGAAGCATAATACAGACAGCCAGCAAGATAATGATTTTTAGAAATTTTCACAAATTGTCGAATTGGAAAATATAGAAAGCACTAATGCTAGAAGTTCTCGTCAAACTAAAATTGGCCGAGCATGCAAGCTTCCACCGAGACACTTGGCCTGTTCCATTGAAGATGATTGATCCAATCAAAGAAACATTTGCAGTGCACATTGCAACAAGCTCTCAGGTATATAATTGCCAAGATGAATTCAAAGTGCAAATACCATCAAAATTCAGAATGATGATATTCATGAATAGTTATCCAAGCCCCGACAATAAAACGTGCACAGATGGCTACCAAATTGTGATAAAACATCCACCAGAGCTCCATACCCACCAACAGCTATAACCTGAAGATCAAGCCAGTAACACTTTTCATAATCCAGCAGAAACAATAAAAAAATAAGCAGTTTGTCTTGATGGGAAATTGAAAGAGATGAAAGACACTAGCAGAAAATTACCCAGGGGATTGTTTTTTTCTTGTTAGTCAACAAAGAAAATCAAATAATTTGCAACTTTAAGGAACTCTAGCAATATTCTCAATCAATCATCACCTCTGTTTTATTCAACTTTTTTGCTATAACTTTTATAGATTTCTGGAACATTACAGTTAGAATCTAATTGCTTACAACAAAGGCAAAGTCAAGATAAAGGTGCATCGAAGATCTAATGCCGTAAATGTAGTTCAAATATTTGGCCAAGCAAATCATATAGAAAAGATTTTTGAAAACACATCTCACTGAATTTGATTAAATTCAGACTTTCATGAAGAGATATTCTACTTTCATGTAACCTATTGTTTTAATGTTATACAGCTCTTTTATCCCTCAATATATTCTTTAGTGTTCACCTAGCAATGATACTAGAAAAAAGGACAGGTGACTAACATACCATGCAGAAGTGAAACACACATTTTCCTTTCCAAAGAATAATTTTTAAAAAATTGATGTGAGATTCCGGCATGTTAATTAGGATTCAAAATAATAACCGATTGATAAGCAAGGCAACTTAAGAAAGCAACATTAACCATTTTATACAAGTTCCTGAAATAGATTCTTTGGCCATTATAACAAGTATATAATCTTTTAGTAGAAAAATGAAACTTAAAAGAAGTGAGCAAAATCATACTCCAGAAGGATGCAGTGAAACAGAAAATGCAGATTGAGGAGCACATTTTAATTGTGAAAGAGTAGCCCCATTAATACTGAAACGAGTAAGCACAGGTTCTGATCCAACTGCAACAATCTACATAGTGACAGGAAATGGAGAAATCAATATGAATACAACAACAACAAACTTATCCCACTAGGTTGGGTCCGCTATGAATACAAACAAAAACTGATTAAAATAATTGTACAAAATAATAATAAGTTGGAAAACTGTACAAGTTGACATCTGCACTACACAAAATCCATGTTAATTATTTGAGGTTGGCTACAAGGGTCTAAGGGTCATTGTATAATGAACACCTATTTCTCATTTAAGCTAGTTATCACTAATTCCACAATTCCAATCCAAAAAAGGATTAAAACAGATGTCTAGCTCAATCACGAGAAGAATGAAGCTTCCTAAAACCAATTTGACTTCATTTTAATGAAACTTGGAATTTGAACCTTACAAAGAATTTGGATTTTCAAATAATTTTACGATCTTATTGTTTTATTCAAAGAAAACAAAGGAAATCATGAATTTGTTTGCGTGGACTTGTAGTGGAAATCATATTAGGCTTTTGTTGTCCTCTCATGTTAGTCATTCTTCCTACAAACTGGAAAGATAAAAACTTAAGTGTATCTAGAGCAGGTCAGAAAATCAACACTTCTATGAATAGCATCCAAAAAGTCCACATCAGCAAATACAGAATATCACTGAAACAAACTAATGCAGTACTCATGCACTAAATTCCTTCTCCAAATTTGACCTACTCCTTTCCTGTAGACCCTAGACATCTCTCCAGACTGCAAAGTTCACATAATTTTTACTTTTTAGTCAAAAAAAGCACATCAAAATATGCAATTGCATTATGTTGCAGATTTGCAGACTCCCATCTAAACCATTTCTTTAAGCATATCTCAGCCAAGTAAAGCTGAATTTTAAAGTACTATTAGACTCCGCTATCTTTGCAATTATCCCTCCGGAGTCCGGACTCATGCTAGATGACCTGACATTAACACCAAGTTGACTGATGTCATCACTTCTAATGATCACGTATAAAAAAAAACTCAAAAAATCATATTGGTCACCTAAATTCATATCTGTGCTTCTGGTATCCAAGTCTGAGCAATATGATATTAGACCATGAATGCCACTTTACCAAAACATGTGATAGGATAAGAGAGCAAGATTGTAGCAAGCATCCTTGATATCACCATCATTATACTAACTACAATTAGCAAGTTCGTGTCTGCAACATTCTTTCGTATCAATTATTAAGTATGAAAGTCGATCAAACCTTGCAAATGTATTAGAGCATATTTTAGTAATGAGAAAAAGCAGATAAAATTGAGCTGATGTCGATTTTCAAAGTGACCGAAATGTAATTAGTCATTGATTTTGTGATGCTAGATATCAGATTCTCTAGGCCAGGCTGAATACAACTATATTTATCCTATTTATAGACTAACAAGAAAAATCTCTTGGTGATAACTAGAAAACTGCTTATAATAACTTAAAAGTGATAGAATCGTGGAAGATCCTAAAAGTGAGAACTAGTAAAGTGCTACATCAATCTTTTTTTTTTTCAGGATTAAGGTCGTATCACCTATCTTACCAATAGCACAGCAGGTAAAAAATCCTACATATTCAACAGATTCTAATGGACAAGTAGTCAAATACTGTATATGTGATATGACCAAACCAGTACAAGCAAAAAAGGGACAGTTTATATTTAAAATGAATTAGCTTAAAAATTACAAATGCCGACGACATGAAGTGTTGTGCCATGTCCACAGTGGTTCAGCACACACAACTGTAGCATATTGCTTAGTGGTTGTAATTCAGCAGCCCAAAACAAGCATGGTGTACCTAGAATCGAAAACTTTGATTTGACAGAAAAGAGAATATGTCTATACAGCTAACAGTTAATAAGAAATTTGCATATCTCAAGGGACTCCAAGAGACAAATAGAACTAACAGGAGTTAAAGTTCCTTGACATAGATTTGAAAAGGTTCATGTAGTCAACCACATATTTAGACAGGGCCCAGTGTGCATCTTGATAAGAACTTACCTGATTATCATCAAACAGCAAATCTTGCACTGGAGCATAATGGCCTATGTTAAAGATACATTCATAGGATAGCAAACTCCAAACTGATAATCCAGCACCAGTTCCACAAGCCTGAAAGGGAACATTACTTATCCAAAACCTTTCATTTGTCATACAAAAAGAAGGGCATGACATCAGAAGTAAAACATATTTACTACTTTAATGTAAATAATATCCATATGCAACCTATATATATTTAATTTATCCAGAGCATTTTGCTTAGTTTAGATGAAACAAGAATATATTTGGATCAGACCAAAGTTTAGATATGCTATGGGACATATCTAGTTCAAAAATTCAACTAATCCACTTATCCTTACTTTTTTTTAATTAGATTATATTTAGATATGGTGTGCACATACACATATACACATTAGCATGCATAAAGTGTATAAAAGCATGTGAAACCCACCAACACACTGATATGTATATCCAATTGGGATGGAGCAACAACAGGGATATAGATTATATGATGGGTGGAGTTTGCATATTCATAACATTTGTAGAACCATGGGGGAAAAAACAGGGTATAGCACAACTGCACAAATATTGAAGAAACAACTAAAATGAGCAGAGCAAATATATATGGTAAATTCAATAAGCGTCAAGTATCTTATTGTCTGCTCATAAGGAATGAGGTTAATTTTTGCAACGTTGTATTAGTAAAACTTTTAGGGTGCGTTTGGTTCAAGTTATCATGTATAACCTTAGTTATGTGATTACCAAGTAATCACATAACCAAGGTTATGGGGAATAAAACATAACCAAATATTGTTTGGTTCAACCTAAGTAATGCAACAAAAATTTGTTTGTTTGAAGGTTTTAATGAATAACTTAGTTTAATATTTTACTATATTACCCTTAGTTACAAAACCAACCATATATATTATTATTATTATTTTTTAAACCCTACATTTTTTTTTCTTTTTCACATTTTTCTTTATTTTTAAAGTTTTTTTTAATTTGTTTACGTTTATTTTTTTACATTTTTTAAATTTTTTCTATTTTTATTTTTTTTATTTTTAATTAAATTTTTTTATTTTTTTATTATTTTTACGGTTTTTAAATTTTTCACGTTTTTTCTATTTTTTATGTTTTCCCATTTTTTATTATTTTTAAAAATTTTATGCTTTTTCTATTTTTTTTTATGTTTTTTTACATTTTTTATTTTTTAAAAGTTTTTTATATTTTATATATTTTTTTCTTTACATTTTTCTTTTTTATCACATTTTTCTCTTATTCGAGGGTATTTTGGGTAAAAAAATTTCGTTAACCCCGGAATCAAGAAAAATCTCAGTTTTTCGAAATTTTCCGATTCCGGGTTGCATGCCCCTTTTGTTGACGTGTCGGACATAGAACGTTACTCGGGAATCATCGATTACCTAAACCAAACAGGATTTTCGTTGATAACCTTGGATGGATAACAAGGTTATCAAGGATAACCCCCAACCAAACGCACCCTTAGGTGTGTTTGATTCAAAGTTATCATGCATAACCTTAGTTAGTTATGGAAAATAAAACATAACCTAATGTCGTTTGGTTTATTCTTAGATAATGTAATAAAAACTTGTTTGTTTAAAGATTTTAGCGTATAACTTAGTTTAATATTTTATTTTAAAAAATAGTAATAATATAATTCATATTATAAGGAAATAAATTTATGTGAATATATAGAATTTATTTGATTTTTCAGGAATTTTTAAATATTTTAATGGGATAAATCAATTATGGTTTAGAAAAGTCCTTTTGGCTATCCTATTTAGACTGGGAGTGGATTGGAACTTAACCTAAGTTTGGAAAATTAAAACCTAAGTTTTAATTAAAATTATTCTTCCCCGTCATCGTTCTCTTCCCGTTCCTTGCAAGTGGCTACAACGCTGCCGTTGCATGTCCACCAGCATCACCTTTGTCACAAGAGATGTCAGCACCCCATCCTTCTCCTTCCCAAGCCACACGAGACGTCGGTGCCCGTACTAGAGTTCCTCACGAGGTGCTTGCAGCACTATCGCTGAAGCAGCGACTGAGTGCACGTCCGTCGACGTCGCCTCCGTCCACGCAAGACATCGACGCCCCATCCTTCTTTTTAAGCCATGCGAGACGCCCAAGCCCGTACTAACCAATTCGGGAAGACGAAGCTCCACTCACATGTGTCCTTCATTGGCCACCCCAAACCGCCGCGGAGCTCTGCCACCACTCGCTAATCACGCTCGACAACAACTCATGACTGGATTCTCGTTAACCGTGGGATCAAGAAAAACCTTAGACTTCGAAGATAATCAGGTTCTGAGATACATAACCCTTTTGCTGACGTCGTGACTTGACAGGCATGTATGATAACTTGAGAATCGATCTGTACCTAAATCAAATGAGGTTAAATAATATAACCTAAGATGGATAGCTAAGGTTATCACCAATTACCTTGAACCAAATGCACCCTTAAGGTTGCATTTGATACACATGAATGGAATGGAAATGAAATGAAACTAAAAAATGAAATAAAATGAAATGAAAAGAGCAGTGATCCATTTCATTTATTTATTTGGTTGCAATAATAAAATTGATATAACTATGCTTTAATCTATGTAACTTTTTTTAGATCTCTATTTTTTTCAACCAACTTAACTTATATGCTCCACTTATCTATTTGAGTGTTTAATCTTCTTTGTTCATTTGACATACCTGATTGATTGATCCACAAAATATTCTTGACATGGCTGGTACACTCAAACACGTCCAATCCACTCAATTCCAACCTGATATGATTGGCATATCTTATTCGACCAACTTAACCAACTTGACTCACTTGATCTTTTCACACAATTTGATTGGCTCCAACTCTAAATAATATTATATTTCTTAAATAACTTTTACTCTGAATCAAAACAAGAAATAAAATAAAAGAACTATTGAACTTTAATTAATAATAGATCTTACTTATCATCTAAAAAATAGTTTAATTTTGCTACCCAATGAAGAAGTATCATATATTTTAATAAAATCTATACAAGAAGAAACTAGAGGTAGAATAACATTATTTCAAAAAAGCAAAAAAAAAAAATTACGTAAGCAAATGCATTGAAGATAGAAATTGTACCAGCCAACTTTCACTTGAATCAATGGCAACGCAACTGACCCAAGAAGACAGCTTAGACTTAAGGTTCCTCCCAGATTGTATAACTTGAGTGCATAATCCACTTCTACAATCTAAAATACAAATAATTCAAGAGCTGCATAAATCAGAAAATCTCACATGTTCATGAGCATGAAAAACATAAAATTGAATGTAAAAATTATAAATTAAGCTATTATCTGATATCGCCAAAAGGCTGATAGCCACTACGGAACCAATGAATCAACCTTTACCTTCTTTATTTGCCTCATTCTACCTTAGTTTTTCACCATCACTTCTAAGCTAAACCACAGATGAGAGGACTTCAGGTTTTTGAAATTCTAAATTCTAATCTTTATGTAAATACTAAATGGTTCTAGGAATTAAAAAACACTCATCAGATTTCCAGTCAATCTGTACCCCCTTGCAAGGAACACAAAAAAAAGTTGTTTCGAAGAGCATTAAGCGATTCATGTGATCTTTGGAGTCTCAAAGACAGAAACATTTGATTGAGTATCTCCAAAAGATTATTTTACATAAGCCAGAGCATTCAGTAAACAATACAGATATATTAGTTTCACTCTCTCAACCTTCACTTGTCTTAACAAATTCTACAACTCAAATTCAGACTAACAAGACATATTTGTTGGGAGAAGTCATGCAATGGAAACTCACTAGAGTCCAAGAATACCATCTACAGATTGAATAATACGCATGGACTAGTCAATTTAGTTTTACCAACATTCAGACATTTTATTGTTCAATACTGTCGTGTTCCAAGTATAAATTTTAAAAGCTAGTGCACATATATTTCCAGATTGTAGGTCATTCGACAGCACTATACTATTAAGTTTCTAACTCACCCCATATTCGTGTTGTTCCATCTTCTGAACCTGTGATGATCTTAAAAGGGATAACCACAAAAATGAGTTAGTAAACAGAAGGCGTAAGATGTAAAAACTGCCAATTTGAAATGCCAAAGTGGTGAGAATTTAGTGTCGAGAGAATAGTAGCTGAAAAGGTTAGGCACTAGATGACATAGTAAAATACTAGTTGTAAAACCTGAGGATGAACAAAATGAAAGGGGCGCGCACATAGTTTTAAAAGCAGTCTATGGTATCGCTTATGTAACTAAGGCTTCGCCTTGTTACATTTATCTTTGATCAACTACTGTGCTCATTAACTTTTGGAAATTTTAAACAAGCATTTGTTCCGTCTTTTGGTAAGGCATAAAGCTTCGGTTATAATTGTATTATGTTATGAATTAAGATGTAGACGTCGAGCCTAAAATGAATCAAGCATTTGAAATGATTGTTCAAGCTTGACTTGATTTATTTTTTATAAGCTTGAGCTAATCTTTTATTTGTTTAATTGGTTATTGAACTTGATAATTTAAACTTGTTTATTCATTTTAAATTTCTTTTTTTGTTTATTTAGTATGTTGATAAGAGTTTTATTAATGAATATGGTTCACAAGCGTTATTCATGAACATTATACACAAATATTAACGAGCCGAATACATGTGTTCAAGTTTGTTTGTTTAGTTTAACAAGTTGTTCAAATGTATTTATTTAATTGATCTTATGTGCATTGAATAAACATAAACAAGCTTTTACCAAGCCAAATATCAAGTTTGTTCACGAACATTCAATTCATTTACAACCCTATGTGCTTAAGTCATAGTATAATATTCAGTTTCATATAACATAGCAGATATAATCGTCATTTTGTAGAACTTCCCTTTAGGTTTTAGAAATACTTTACGATCACATAAAACACTCAACGCTCTCCTCCATTTCAACCATCCTGTTTATATTCTAGATAAAACATCTCTCTCAATCCCTGCATCATTTTGTAAAAAAAACTTAAATACTTAAAGCTCTCGGTTCTAGACAACTTAACATCTCCTATCTTAACAATTATCTCATTATGTCTAATATTGCTAAACTTAAATTCCATATATTTTGTCTTTATTCTACGAAGCCTAAACTCTTTCACTTCTAGTATTTACCACCAAAATTCGAGTTTAACATTTACTTTTTTACGTGTTTCATCTACAAACAACATACACAATGGTACCGTGTCTTGGATGTGTCTAGTGAGTTTGTCAATGATTAGTGTAAAATTATACGGACTTAGAGTCAATTCTTGATGTAACCCTATCTTTATGGGAAACACTTCAATTAATCAGCCTAAAATCTTCACTCTTGTTGTTACGTCTTCATACATATCCTTAATTAGTTCTATATATATTACGCTAATACCTCTCTTTTTCTAGAATTCTCCATATAATTTCTCTGAACACTCTATCATAAACTTTTTCTAAGTCAACGAAAATCACATGTAGATCTTGCTTTTGTTCCCAATACTTTTCAATTAGTTGTCTGAGAATATGCATAACTTCTATTGTTGATCTTCGAAGCATAAATCCAAATTGAATTTTAATTACCATAGTCTCCTTCCTTAACTTTTTTCTAGAATTCTAGAAATTTTGCAAATACTAAATTTTAATTTTAAAATCTTGAAAAATATAAATATTTTTAGAAACTAATAATTACTTAAAAATTCTAGAATGGAGTTATATAGTACCAATAATGCTTAAATTATAAATTTATTGATTGATTTCAATTTCAAGTCTTATTTGATTGAATTATATATTCCATTAAAACTCCGCCATGATGACCGATCATGGCCGGTCCCAAACCCGGATAAAGGAGGAGGGTTGCGTTAGGTTGTCACCCAGTGTCAAACTATGGCAAATATTCAATGAATGAATTCATTAAACTATTGTGCTAATGCTAGGTTGTTCCCCGGAAGAAACGCGTTGCAGGGTCCGACTGTAACGTCTCGGCAAGGACCGCTACATCTCCATAACTCGGGTGTAGTGATAAATATGCAAGAGTTCGCGTTACAAGGTCCGACTGTAACGTCTCAGCAAGGACCGCTACATCTCCATGAGAACTTGAGTGTAGTGTTAAATAGGCAAAAGTTCTCACGTCATAGGTTAAATAAGAACAAATATGATAGGAAAACTAATAATCTAAGATTTGGAACATGGAATATAGGAACTCTCACTGGTAAATCAATGAAGGTAGTAGATATGATGATTAGGAGAAAAATTAGTATTTTGTGTGTACAAGAGACAAAATGGATAGGCGAGAAGGCAAAAATGATAGAGAACTCTGGTTTTAAGTTATGGTACACTGGAAAGAGTAAAATAAGAAATGGAGTGGGTATCATTGTAGATAATTTGTTAAAGGATGAAGTTATAGGAGTAGTTAGAAAAGGGGATAGAATTATAACACTTAAGATAATAGTGACGAAAGAAACTATGAACATAATTAGCGTATATGCACCACAAGTAGGATTAGATGAAGCAACCAAATCAAGGTTTTGGGAGGACTTAGATGAAATATTACAAAATATTCCACCAAGTGAAATGATTTTAATAGGAGGTGATCTAAATGGGCATGTCGGAGTGAAAAATGAGGAATATGAGAGAGTACGGAGTTATGGGTTTGGCACGAGGAATGAGGAAGGGAAAACTATATTAGATTTTGGGATAGCATATGACCTTATATTAGCTAATACGTTTTTTAAGAAAAGAGAAGAACACTTAGTCACATTCAAAAGTGGGAATAATAAATCGCAAATTGACTTTCTTATGGTTAGGAAGAAGGATAGAAAGATTTGTAAAGATTGCAAAGTCATCCCTGGAGAAACCTTAACTACCCAACATAAGGTAGTAGTGTTGGATATACGCCTCAAACGTAGTATCAATAGAAGAAAAATACACATGACTCGTAGAATTAAGTGGTAGAATTTAAAGGATGGAAAACAAGACATAGAAGGTATAAGTACAAGCATTAGGTAAAAATACAGTTACTTTAATATGACATAGGATAAGATGATATCAAAGTTGAAAATAATAGCCAAGAGTATACTCGGTGAGTCAAAGCGGCATACACTACCAAGTAAAGAATCTTGGTGGTGGAATGAGAAAGTACAAGAGAAAGTGAAGGAAAAACGAATAGCTTATAAGGAATTATATATTTGTAAGAACGAGGAAAACTAAAAAAATATACAATAGCCAAGAAAGAAGCTAAAAAAGTAGTGAGTGAAGTAAAAAATGAAACTTTTGAATGGTTATATCGAAAATTAGATACAAAAGAAGGGGAAAGAGACATTTATAGAATAGCTAAAGTGAGAGAAAGGAAAACAAGAGATCTTAGCCAAATAAAATGTATTAAAGATGAATGTAATAGAGTATTAGTAAATGATGGAGAAATAAAAGAGCGGTGGAAGAGGTATTTTCATCAATTTTTTAATGAAGGTTTAGGTGACCAACTTAACTTAGGTAATTTAATTAGGTCAAATGAGCATAGAAATTTTAATTTTTATCGTAGAATTCAAACATCAGAAGTAAAACAAACTTTAAATGAGATGCACAATAAAAAAGCCGTTGGACCAGATGATATTCCGATAGAGGTATGGAAGTGCTTAGGGAAACAAGGTATTGAATGACTTATAAAATTATTTAACATGATATTGAAAACGAAAAGAATGTCTGATCAATGGAGGATAAGTACTCTAGTTCCCTTATATAAGAACAAGGGAGACATACAAAATTGTGCAACCTATAGGGGTATTAAACTAATGAGTCATACTATGAAACTTTGGGAAAAAGTAATAGAGAAAAGATTAAGGAAGGAGACCGTAGACGAAAATCAATTTGGTTCATGCCGGAAGGTCGACAATAGGAACTATATATCTTTTCAGGCAACTAACTGAAAATTTTCAGGAATAAAAGTAAAATCTAGATATGATATTCGTTGACCAAGAAAAAGCTGATAGAGTGCCAAGAGAAATTATATGGAGAATTCTAAAAAGAGAGGTGTTAGTGTAACATATATTGAACTAATTAAGAATATATATAAGGGTGTAACGACAAGAGTGAAAAATTTAAACAGATTAACCGAAGCATTTCTTATAAAAATAGAGTTAAATCAAGGATCAACTCTAAGTCCATATCTTTTTACACTAATCAGGAATAAACTCACACTTCCAATACATGGTACCATGGTGCATGTTGTTTACAAATAATATTATTTTGTTGATGAGACACATGAAGGAGTAAATTCTAAACTCAAATCTTGGTAGGAAATACTGAAAGTAAAAGGTTTTAAGCTTAGTAGACTAAAGACAGAATATATAGAATTGAAGTTTAGCAATATTAGAAGTAATGAAACAATTGTTAAGATAGGAGAGGACGAGTTGCCCGGAACCGAGAGATTTAAATATTTAGGATCATTTTTACAAAATGATGGAGAGATGGGTGAAATGGAGGGGAGCGTCGGGTGTTTTATGTGACCGTAAAGTACCTCTTAAACTTAAAGGTAAGTTCTATAAAACCGCTGTTAGACCTACTATTTATATGGAGCTGAATGTTGGGCTATGACTCGAGCACATGAGCATAAGATGAGAGTTGCAAAGATGAGGATGTTAAGGTGGATGTGTGGGCATACGAAAATAGACAAAATAAGGAATAAGAGCATTAGAGAGAAAATCAGAGTTGCATCTATTGAGGATAAACTCCCAGAGACACGTTTAAGATGGTACGGACATGTACTTAGACGACCAATAAATGCTCCAGTTAGGCGATGTGAAACTATGATAAACATGCATATCAAACAAGGAAGAGGAAGACCAAAAAAGACTTGGTTAGCAACAATAAAACAAGATAAAATTTATTTAAATATAGATGATGATATAATAGGAGATAGAGCTCAATGGCGTAAAAAGATTCATACAGCCGACCCCACCTAGTGGGAAAAGGCTTGGTTGTTGTTGTTGTATATATTCCATTAAAGCACCAATAATTCTGAACAAGGATTTATTGGATTAATCTAAAAATACCAATAATTGAAATCTAATAATATGTAAATATAATTCAAGCTTTGTAAGAGAACTAAATAAAAATAATAATTTAAATAAATAAATAATTTCTAAGATAAAATTATACAAGCAGTTTACATTGATAATAATAAATATGGGGAAATATATATGAAGACAGACTCATAATAAAAACAAATGAAAAATTAAAATTTGTATCACTTATTTTCTAAAATTAAAGGCAAAAAAAATGGCCAATAGAGTTTAACTATAAATTTTAGTCAAAGATCTAAAAGTAATATCAGATGACTATATTGTAATAAAATGAAAGTGATAGACTGTTGGTGCAATTGTGTCGGGGTCAAAGTTGACCAATTTGGCTCAAGTTTAAGTTTTGATGTTAGACAATATATGAACATTACAAGTGTAATTGTCCATTAGAAAGAATGTTGGTACAAGTCTCCTCTGGTCAAAGGTTGACCAGTTTGAAATGAGAGAGTAGTCAAGTAGGTCAAGGTTGACCGAATACTTGACGGGAAAAGTCCTAACTGGAGGTTAGGCAAGGGCAAGACCAATGGGATGGTTGACAAAAGAAGAAAAACTAAGTGAGTCAATATTAACCGGACACTTGGTGTGCCTCAGTAAGTGAAGCCGAGCAGTGAGGAAGTCTAATTGAAAAGTTCTAGTGAGTGAAGGTAGATGATGAAAAGTCCTAATGAGTGAAGCCAGACAATTAAAAAGTCCCGGTGAGTGAAGTCGGGAAGTGAGAAAGTACTGATGAGTAAAGTCAGACAGTTGGAAAGTCCTAATGAGTGAAGCTAGATAGGGAAATCCTAGTGAGTGAAGATAGGTAGTGAAAAGTCCTAGTGAGTGAAGTCAGACAATTGAAAAGTCAGGTGAGTGAAATCAAGCACACCTGATGTTTGGAAATCCAAGTGGGTCATAGAGGACCGAACACTTTGCACGAGCGGAAAAGTCCAAGTGGGTCAAAGATTGACCAGACATTTGATGGAGAAGTCCCATCAGATCAAGTGTGACTGAATGCTAGGCAATGAGGAGCCCCCAATAGGTCACAATTGACCGGATGTTAGGAAAATGGAACCCTAGGCTTAAGTTAAGCAAGTTAGGGTATTAAAATCGCTTAGGCTAAACGATTCCCACTGAGCTTAAGCGATTTAGCAAGGCTTAATCACTTAAGAGAGTCGTTGACGTGAGGGAACAGAAAGCTGCTAAATCGCTTAGGATAAGCGATTCAGCCTTTTAAGGTCCATTTTAAAGAAACAGAAAGGTCCGGAAGCGAGTTGTGGTAAGAGATTAAGCAAGGCAGCTTTTGCTTACGATCTTTCTCGTGATTGAATAGAAAGGAGCGGAATCGATTCTGCCCCTCTTAAGCGATTAGGGTAATCGCTTAGGTTTAAAAATATAGTCGTTCTAAGCAGGTTGCAGAGGTAGTAATCGCTTAAGGAGAATCTTAAGCGATTCAAGGCAGTCGAAGAGCCCTAGAAAAGGGTTAACGCATGCACTGTTTCTTATGTCTCTCGCTCATAGTTTCTCAATGGCACGGCCAATTCTTGGAGATTTAGAGTGAAGTGTTGCTGCATTTCCAAGTTGATCAAAAGGTGTTTCCAAGCAAGAAGAAAGCAAGCTAGGGTTTCATTGTTGTAATCTTGTAAGATTTCATTTGTATTAGCTTCTCATCTTCTTCTTCTTGTATTTCTTCGTGTGTGAGTTTGTACAAGGCTTCTCCACTTCCAGATTATTTCCGAGAAGGTGCTCTTTCATAGTGTATGTGTGAGAGAGGGCCGGATCTTTGGATTAGTCTCCTCAAGGAAGTGGATACCAAGTAAACACAATGAGTTAGCATTGCTTCCAAGTTTCCACTGCAGAAGCAAGAAATCGAAATGAGCTATTCAACCCCCCCCCCCCCCCCCAACCCCGGTCCTAACACTGTGAAATACAAAAAAAAGTTGTTTTAGAAACCTTCAAATTCATTTTTTTTGTGTGAACCATGCAACAGAATTTGATACAGAAGTGTAAAATTATTAGAGAAACGTCACAGTATGCAAAGTGCATATCTGTGCTAGTTAAATATTATTTAATATTAGTCTTATTATTGCAACAATAGGCCACAATTTCCAACTATTTGAGGTTGGATACATTGATCCTATTAGGCCATTGAATTCTATATATAGAGTAGTTTATTTTCCATCATTCTGCATTTCAACCATGTCTTTTTGTTAACTTAAAGACAGGAAAACATTCCTCACCGTGCTAACTAGCTCTCTAATGATAAAACAAGACGGGGGTTTAGACAGCAGATAAAAAGAATGGCATTTACTTACCTGATGACTAGATTTACGAGCAGTAATGCAATGCAAATAATCTGCATGACCCTTGAATACCATTTTCTGTTTCCCTGTTTCCTAAATGCAATAAAGCTCCACATGATTAAAGGCTATAGCTGGAAAATAAATATCAACTCCACGTATCAAATAAGCATATAAACATACAAAAATGAAATCCCCTTTGAGGGTGGATTAGTTACATACAATGTCCCATGAGTATGCACGAGCATCACCAGCAGCTGAATAAACTGAGCCTTCCTATTTCAAAAACTGAATTTGGTTAGTCACCAAAGATGTTCATCACCAGCATTCCATAGTGCAAATCAACTTATAATGTATTCAACAACTAAAGGAAGTGTGGGTAGGACCTATGGCCTCATCATTGGATGGATAGGAGTAGAACTGATCATTAAAGAGATGGGCTGTCAAGCATCAATTTAATTTTGTTGCCATTCGGGTCAAAAAGTAATGCCTAAGCCCAGTATTAAGAGGTATAAATGTCCCAAACCCATGCATTAAGTTAAAATTTCTTGAAGAATGCAGAGCAAAACTATTGTCAAATAAAAAAAATTATAAAAGATACATAGTATAACTTAGCATGAAACCAAACACTAATTATAATGAACTATGAAGCTAATGTTTACTTATAAGCTAAGCTTGAGTCAAATTATACACGTCATGAAACTAACATTTTTCACAATGTTATAGAACACCTTATCTTTGATGGGTATGGTACTATGGTATACCGAAATTGGTGAGTAGGGTCTTCCAATGCTAAGTCAAATTATACATATTGTAAATCTAGCATTTTCACAAAACTATAGAACACCTTATCTTTGATGGGAATGGTATAATGAAATTGGTGAGTATTGGGGACTTCCAATGATGAATCAAATTATACATGTTATACAATCAACATTTTTCGCAATAGTATATAACACCTTATCTTTGATGGGAATGTATAACGAAATTGGTGAGTATTGGGGGACTTCCAATGGAAAATCAAATTACATGTGTTATAAAACCAACAAATTTCACAACACTATAGAACTCCTTATCCTTGATGGGAATGGTATAATGAAATTGGTGAATATTGGGGAACTTCCAACTGTGAGATAATTGAAAATTTTTGAATTGTCACAAGAGTGCTCAGAATCAGATAAGAATGTGAGGGAAGTGTAAGAAATATACACTACAAAACCACTCAAAGGCTTTAGAAAGCAAATCCAGTAGCATTCTTATCTACTACCACTATCAATAATCCAGAACATACTTAAAATGCAAGCAAAGCAAACAACAGAAAGGGAAATGAACAATAACCTGTTCATTGATTGTGATCGCATTAGTCTCAGGTATTGGCGATAGAGCCCCCCAAGGACCCCTGAAATTAGGAAAGATAAGGTAATTTGACATTATATCAAAAGAAACATAAAGAGAGATACAAATATTGAAAAGTTGAAGAAGAAAGCTCTTCAGTTTGAAATTCTTATGTGCACCAAAACCACACAAGGTAAAACAGCATGCTAGACAAAGCAGATTCATGGTAAAATAGAAGTGTCTGCCTAAAGAGAGTAGCATTACTTAAAAAAAAACCTCCTTTGATGCCTTATTAGAATTTATAAAATGAATGTAGCATACATTTTTTTATGACCAAAGATGGCTTAATCATTACAACCAAAACTAAAAAAGTTCAGACTGAAATATATGAAACTAGTATATATAAATATGCATGAATTTGTTAGCACAACTGCACAAATGAGATATCATGCTTCAGATATCTCATTCATATATACTGAAATCAAATAAGGACACCAAACTTATTTCAAAACTAGTAATATTGTAGAAATCCTACTCATGTTGTGGGTTTGCCAAGTCAAGTATTGGCTTCAACAAATTACCTGTAAGGATAAAAAATGAAATGGAGTAAATGAAAGCACATATTTCATGAGTGCATTGTACAGATTTTAACCAATGAATTCAGAAACTGGCCTTCTCATACATTCATACCCTGGGTCTTTTTATCCACAACAATATGTGAACTCAGTATTTCCTTCCAATTCCAACCCCTTAGTCGGCCATCGTCACCACAACTGCATAACATAGACAACTATATTTAACATAGAAAGACTGTCACTGATGGAGCAAATAACTAGCACGCATGTCCATCATCTGAGAATCATAACTAATACCGATGTTAAAGAGCTAAGCAAAGAAGACATAATCACAATCAATAGACCTAAAAAGCAAGCAGTTCTCTCCATGAGTATAGAACTTCAAATCATAGGTGGGGCCTTTGTGTGCTTGAATGATACTAAGTGGGTCTGCTGACAATGGATCAGCCACAGTCCTGATTTGAAAAAGCAGATGGGCAGATGGCTATTGAGCAAAAAAAAATAAGGCACTTTCATAAATCACAAAGATAATTAATGAGAAAAAAAAAGTGCATACCTCAGATTTGTCGCCATATCTAACTGCTGGTACTGAAAATATAAGAAGGGACCAGAAAAAAAATATCAGAAAAATATCTTGGAGGAATGGCATTAAATAAGCCTAGCCCTAGCACATCAAGACAATATCATGCATGTTTTCCTGGAAAGCCTAACCACATAAATTAGTAGCAAAATGAGGTAATCTAGAAATTTCAAATAGTGCATCACTACAACTTTGGGTCTGCTCAATTTTCAGATTTACAGAACTACTATACTTTACAATTAAACAAATGGCCTATGATCTAGAAAAAGAATAGTTACGAATCCTGGAGATGATGAAATACCCCAATCACAGTCACCAAATTATATACAAACAATAAAGCTCAACCAGCATCCTTGAAAATAAATTATCATCGAGCAATGCATTGAAATTATTCTTGCCAAATCCAATTTAAAACTCCTAAACTCCTCTTGGATATGTTTCCTCTCTCCAATCAATGTATTGCATTGAATAAATATTTCAATCTTGTGGAAACCCATATTAAAACAGAATTTACTTGAGTTTGGACGATATTAGGACTCAATAAACAGCATTTTATAAAGTCAAATATGGAGAAGATTGTATCTTTTCAGTGCATCATTAATCACAAAAGCATAGTATTGTTGGTCTTCTATTAGTTGTCAACGAGTAAGAAAAAGTATAATATGCAGCAGTTTTAATTTAAATAATAAATATTAATTTTAACATATTTGTATGCTCCAACCTCCAACTTACTTCCATATAAATACAGTGGGATATTCTATATTACCGAGAAAATATAGTGTTCTTGCCTTCAAATCAATGTGCATTATTCTATTGAGCACATTCTTTCAATTTTCGATTGCGCGTGTTTTAATTAACTAAGGCTAAAGAGCAGACGTCATAGAAAACATGATCGAAGACCTCTTAACAAGAAAATGTACTTTCATAACGCATTCAAACGAACGGGTGCAACGTCGAATCGATTACCTGAGACATAGAGGCGATGCAGGAAGCCAAGGAGTAACACGACAAGGAACCATCGCTGGAAGCCACGACGAGGATATCAGGGTTAGGGTTCTGGGAAGGGGCGAAGGCAGTTCGGAAGACAGTTCGACATCGCAGTTCCCTCTCCTGGAGAATGCTCTTCCTGTATCTTTCTTCGTCCCAAGACCTAGCGTCACCACCTGCTGCCTCCTGTTCTGTGGCCATTCCGGCATCGCCCACGATGGTCGCCGCTGCTTCTCACTCTATTTCGACGAGCAAGAGCTGGCCTTCCTGGGGTTCCAATAGCCCAATCGGGTCACTTGTCCCAGCCCTTGTTCGAACAGTTTGTTTACCCCGAGGACAAATTGAAATTTATTTAAAAAATTAAGTAACTTATAATGATAAGAAAGTAATTTTCACTATTACTTAAAATCAATATTATAAAAAAAATATTCAAATTTTTTCTATTAATCGTATTATATATATAACATCTTAAAAAAAACGAACTTTAGGAATAATTTGGTAGGCGGGTCCCATTCTTGATATTTGGTAGATGGAAATTAGAATCAAAATATGGATTTGACATTCCTAATTTCATAATCCATCCATCCTTAGGTTAAACTCATTCCTCTCTATTCATTTTTTTTTTTAACGGTCCAGCCTTCCTCCTCCGAACCTTTTCTTTTTTTCTCTTTTGCTTTCCGCGTTTCATCTCAGTGCCTTTCTTCCTCGCTCGTCGCCACGTCTCTGCTTCCCCAACTGCCCGCCCGATTGCCAATGCTTCTTCTTCCCCGACCCCACCCGCGATTCTTCTTCCCCGACCCCGCCCATGGCTCTGCTTCTCCGCTTGTCCGCTCGCCCGCGCTTCTTCTTCCCTGATTGCCCATGCTTCTCTCTTCCCCGACCCCCCCCCCCTCTTCTCCTCCTCCTCCCTGCTCGGTCGCCAACGCCTCTTCCTCTCGGCCACCCCTAGTAAGTTGTGGCAGGCGATTTCTTTATGTGTACGTATCAATAAAATTAATTGTATAACTTGTCGTATATAAAATGTGAATGCATTTAATTTTGTACACATAAGTAAAATGTGAATACAATCAAATGAAACTTGTCATAATAAATTAATTAACATGATATTAATTAACTGCTAAAGCATATGCATTTTCTTTAATCATGTAAAAAATTAAAATGGAGAGGCCATGCGAAATCTATTCATCATATTTTGTTTAGATCAAGAGCTTACTGCTTCTACTCATCTACGGTGATGAATTAATGTTTCACAGAACTACTTATTCCTAATGAACCAATGGGTAAGAAGGTCTCTTCTCTTTATTTGATTTCTAATTGCCTTTGTGAAACATATCATTCCAACTGAATTTCTAAGGCCCGATATTTAGGACAGTGGTGAACAAATTTAGACCAAGAATTGTGAATACATAATCAAGTAAATTATAATAATGCAGAAAAGTAAATAACCCACATAAGAAAAAGAAAAAGAAAAAGAAAATCATACAAACTAGTTAGTTATGGCCTAAATATATACCACTTTTCTATACCTTAGTTTAACTTGAGCCACTATTTAAACCTAATTTTCTAGATAGGAGACATAAGTCAATGAGGTTAGATGTTTTTTATCTGAATGTTGAGCATTGTTATGATTTAGTTCTGTATTTATTCATGTATGCATGAGCTGTTTAATATTTATTCATGTATGGTTTTGGTTTTGACTTATTATTGGTGACATCGATTGTTATATGATATAGATAAACATGACACGACAATCATTAAATTATAAAAGACATAGATTATTATACACTTTGTGGAATATGTATAGAATGCTCATGGTTGTTTGGTTGTCATACTTTATCAAATTGTAATACTTATATATCGTCGAAGTAGGATTCGTCAAATAAAAAGTAGGGAGGATAAATCAATTGCACGTGTGAAATGGATGGTCAACCTTACAAAATAGAGCGATGAAATAAGTATTAGTGAACTTCGAATTGATAGGAGAACATTTAGAAATGTGGAATCGCCACATCAGCGGCCCCCTAGAGCCGGTCTCACGGATATGGAGGGAGGTAAATGCAGGTACACAGCTGAAAGTAGGGGTGTTCATTATTCGGGTCAATCCATTAACCCGCCCGATCCAAATAACATTCGGGTTATTTGGTTTGGTTAAATGAAATTCGGGATCGGTTGAATGAACTGACCCAAAACGTTAATTGGGTTAATGGTTTGGTTTTGGATTTAACTCCCCATCAGAATAACCCGCCCGAAACCCGAATAAGGAATTAATATATATTTTTAAATTTTTTTTAGTATAATCTTTGGAATATTTGGAATGTGTAAGTTTTTTTTCTTATATTGAATGAAACTATTTTATCAAATTTGGAGCTTATTTATTTATAAATGTAAATTATTAAGAGTTTATTTATTTGAAGAAAAATTGAAATGAAAAGAAAATTGGGTTAATTGGCACTCGAACCGAATAACCCGAATTAGTTTCAGGTAATTCGGTTTGGTTTATAGCTAATTCGGTTTGGTTTATGGCTAATTCGGTTTGATTCTTGGTTGGATTTAGAAAATTATAAAATCCGAATAACTCGAACCGAATAACCCAAATAATCCGAACCGAACCAAATGAACACCCCTAGCTGAAAGCGCATAGCCGGGACGCTAACCCCAGGCAATGACACCCCGAGGATCGAACCGTGGACCTTTCGGCCACTAAACCATGGATAGGAGAACATTCAGGATATTATGTGATATGGTTCAAGATGTTGGAGGTTTAAAAGCCACAAAAAATGCCACAATTGATGAAATTGTGGCCTTATTTGTCTACGTGTTGGTACATCATAAAAAAAATTGAACGATGAGTCTTTTTTTTAAACGAAGTCGGGAGACAATGAGTCGTCATTTCAATCTATGTCTTCGAGCAATTTTATAACTGCACAACATATTGTTGAAGAAACCTGAACCAATACGCGATGACTACGAAGAAGATAGATGAAAATTATTTAGGCTACGTTGGTAGAGTTAATCTGCCTTGTAATGTACGGTTGATTATTTTGTTTGATTTAATTTTAAACTTGTAATGTCATGTAATATGGATTACAAAAGGTAGTGAAGTTTTATAATTTGGATTACAAAGCAAATACTATATAATCCGATTACATTACGAGGTCACTGTTTAACAAAAAATTAAATGTCGAATATATCCCTAGTCCACCGCGGTCGTCGCCTGCTGGCACTGCCCGCCGCCTGATGGCACCGCCCGCTGCCCCCCGTCGCTGGCGGTCGTCGTCGGTTGCTGGCGCCCAGCGGTTGCCGATGGTGGCGGTCGGCGGAAGAGGCCAACGGCGGAGGTCGCTGGTTGCTGCAAGCTCCGGCAGATATGCGGCAGCTGTCGATAAAGGTCGTAGGATATTTTTGTCATTTTATAATAATACGAATTACATTTCTTATAAAAAATAATGGACATCAAACAAAAGAATGTAATCACTCATATAATCAAATATTACATATATTACATTATCAAACGTAGTAATATAATCAAGATTACATTATATTACAAATTTGATTACATTACAAGTTAGATTACATTATACTAAACCAAACGTAACGTAAAGTAAGTATTTTTTAATCACCTATAAATCTTTAATTTAATTGTATTTTTTTATTTCAATATATAATTCTTATAATTAAAAATTATTATAGGATTGTTTAGGTGCTTTAGACAGTACTTTTATCTAAGTGTCACCCCCTAAAGAAAAAAAATAATGTTATCACACAAGAAAAAGGAGGGATTTGCAATAAATGTGTTGGGAGTGTGTTGCCCATAATATAATTCATATATGCGTTAATTGAGTGGGAAGGTTCTGTCTATGATGGTCGAGTACTTTGTGATGCCATCAATAGATCATCGGGTCTTAAAGTCCCCCAAGATAAATAAAAAATAATTTTTATTTGAAGTTGAAATTATGACAGAGTTTCAAATTTTCAGAATATTTGTATTTATTAATTAGTGTCCTTGGTTTAGACTGTTATTATTTGGTTGATACTGAATATTGCACTCAGATGGATTTCTGACATTTTAATGAAGGCATAAGTCTCACCTCAATAAATGATAAGGTTATCGTCCAGACGATTAACGTTGGACCGAACCCATTTAACGTTGGATCGAGGGCATAGGTATCACCTTACTATTTTATCTCAACAAAAAAAAAATATATGGAATAAATTACTTGTAATCCGAGCGATTAGTTGCTGTGGTTTCAACGTTGAGTCGTATTTCAATTGACCCGAGCGGATCGGTCCAGACGGCTAACGTTGGAGCGAACCCATTTAACTTTTGCAAATCAATTTGTTTGTTGTCAGAAAATAGCGTTCCAATTTGACTCGGTATCTGTGTTGACGAATTCAAACGTGGGTTGATCAAGTTTCAATTGATAAATTATTTCACGTTGAAATATTATTCAACAACTAGCTTCACGAAGACAAGGAAAGTTCCTGCCTTGAAATTGTTCTAAAACATTTAGGAAGCCAAACTTGGTGGACTCTCTTGAAATATGACAAGTCAGTAACGGAATACTGAGCTCGTGCTGGCGAACAGGCAAAGGTTAAGCGGTTCCGTTTCCGCTACGTGAAAAAGCGATTATCAGGGAACACTGTTCCATCACCGCTGACGATGTTTGTGCTGATAACTGTAACCGCGCTTGCAAAAATTATTACTATATATATATATATATATATTACTATTTTATTAAAATTCTTCCCTCTTTATTAATTAATTGTGATGAAGTCTAAAATAAATTTACGTTACTAAATTTTTTTTTATTTATAGTAAAAATAATTCCAAGATTTATTAGTAATTTCACAAGCGAAACGATTAGTGATCTAGAATTCGAGACTCAACTGCGACATATTATTATGAATTTTTTTCATCATTAATTTTCTCTGATTATTTTATATAAAAAAATATAATTCTCTTTAGTCCCATTTCAACACTATAATCAAAAATTTTTTATAAATATTTTAGGTCGATAATGTTAAAAAGTATATTTTTTTTTAATATTTTTTTAAGATAAATATAATATTAAATTAAATTAATTTTGTTTATAGAAAATCATATAAGATTCAAATAATTTAAAATTTTAAAAATCAAATATTTTATCCTAATGACTCTACCAAAAACTCTACTTTAGTATTTCATATACTTATTATATTAAACACTTTCCCCGCGTATTAACACCGCCCACGGATTAACACCAGGATGCCATGAGGAAATAGTTACTTTTTGCCAGACCAAAGCCAGAGCGATCGCGGGTGACACGGTAATAGCTTGGGTTGCCCGCTGTCGTTGCCGCGGTTTCGATCGGGTCAAAGCGTGCGCAAGCACGGAATCGTAGGATGTCGGTCCCTTCTTCCCGTTCCCCCATCCGAATCCTTAATTTTTGAGCGTTTTCGTCCAACTTCGTCGCTGATTTAGCTGATTGAAGGGCTAATGCCCTCGCGTCCTTAATCTGTTGAGGTTCTCATTGGGTGAACAGGAGAGTTCCTTTTCGCCTTTTCCATCGTTCTTTTTCCGTTGTGTTTCTGGTTTCCAGAGAGATTCTGAATCCGCCGCTGGTGGGTTATCTCCGTGGTGGTGGTCGGATGGAACCTCGCGTTGGGAACAAGTTCCGCCTCGGTCGCAAGATCGGGAGCGGCTCCTTCGGGGAGATCTATTTAGGTATCTACAATTGATTTGTGATTAGATTCGTTCGATTATTTTTATTTACCATCGAGGATTCATTCGATCATTTTGAGCTGTTGCTTGTCGATTCCTGTTGTTGCGACCCTTAAAGTTTACTGCTTTAAGGATGTTTTTATTTGTCATGTCTCGTTACAGGTACTAACATCCAAACCAATGAGGAAGTCGCGATTAAACTCGTAAGTGCAGTCTTTCTTGCCGTCTGCTTTGAAGATCTTATGCTATTGTACATTTGGTAAATTCAAAATTGTTGTTGTCTGCAGTTTTCCTGCATGCATATATATATGAAAGAGAGACGCTTAGTTAATGAGGATTTGGGCTAATGGTTTATTTTAATATTTTTCAATATCAATTCTATTCTGAAGAGTTCTGATCTGCCTCTAATTGTATGGTACAGATAATGTACTAAAAGTCATGTCTTACAAGCTGAATAGAAGTCTTATTTGCTACCTATACTCCATCAACTAGACCCATTTCAATTTCTAGTTATGGCAGTTTCCATGGAAAACTGCAGTTAGGCCCGTGGATACTCCTTTAGTCTGGGACTAAAATGTTAACAAGATTTGACCAGAAATGTTCCTTGTGTTTCTAAGTTATTTTTTCAGAACCTAGTTTTGCTGGCATTCGCCCATGCATGAAACAGGGTCAACCATTGTAATCTTGACTTGTATGTCAACTGAAACCAGTAATCTCAAGCCAAATGAGACAAGCACAATGTTTCCATGTATTTTTCTATTTCCTTCCTAAATACTTCAGACTCATGACTTGCTGGTGCTGTTGTTAGTTTCTTTATGACTGCTTTTAATGCATGGACTGTTCAAGTTTTGATATATTATTCTGATGGGTTCAGCTTTTTTTTGAAATTAACAGGAGAATGTCAAGACTAAGCATCCACAGCTGCTTTATGAATCAAAACTATATAGAATCCTTCAGGGAGGAAGTAATGAAACATTTTATGCCCTCAGTCAAGCAAATTTGATCAAATTTTCAAAGCTCTTACTTTTCACTCCTTTGCTTCTATCTGGCAGCTGGAGTCCCTAATGTGAGATGGTTTGGCATCGAGGGTGATTATAATGTCCTCGTAATGGATTTACTAGGACCAAGTCTTGAAGACCTTTTCAACTTTTGCAGTCGTAAACTCTCTTTGAAGACTGTCCTGATGCTTGCAGATCAGATGGTATACTATTTATGCATCTCGTATTTCTAAACCAACAATTCCACATCTACCATCACTATCTATTCATGGGATTTTTTATCTCTTTATGCATGCATATTGTATTCTTGTATGCCTTGGTATAATTCCTCATCACTTGATCTTGTCAGACATGTTTCCGTGGCCTTCAATTGAAACTCTCTTTCAATGAACTTAATACCTCCTGACAATAGTTCGTCTTGTGTTTTCTATTTTTTTTAACCTATTTTTATAATCAAGGTTGACCCAAATTCAAAAAACTATATTGTAGTATCTGATGTTCTTAGTTGTCTCACTTCAGATAAATCGAGTGGAATTTGTACATTCAAAATCCTTCCTTCACCGAGATATCAAACCAGATAATTTTATTATGGGTCTTGGTAGACGAGCTAATCAGGTATGTGATTTCTTCCTCTTATGTATATCAGTATATCACTGATTATCTTCTTATTTTGCTTTAAATTGTTTTTGCATCTCTTAATAGGTCTATATTATTGATTTCGGCCTTGCCAAAAAGTATAGAGACACTTCCACCCATCAGCATATTCCATACAGGTAAGATAACTTATTCCATGAAAGCAAATCCTCTGTTGTTGATATTGCTACGATGTTTGAAACTGGCAGATTTGTTGACTTTAGCAGACTTCCATAAAGTTTCTCTTACGAGATCAGTTGCAAGCTTGCTAAAATTCAAAGGCAAAGGCCCATGGATATGGTTTTATAGTATTTTCACACTTTAATACCATTTAAGCATGGTTGCAATCTTAGCACCACTAAAGATGGACATAAAAGGTAGCTTGATGCACGAAGCTTCTGCCAATGCAGAATCCCGGGGAAGGGTTTATTGTATGCAGCTTTGCAAGAGGTTGTTTCCGCGATTTGAACCAGTGACTTCCAAGTCACATGGCAACAATTTTACCGGAGTGCCAAGGATCCCTTTCTAAAGATGGACATCAATATCATAATCTTTATGCAAATCTTGAACCTGTTTAAACCAAGTTATCAGTGTATTTGTTATGAGATATTTCTTAGCGAGTTAAATATCCATTTACAGTGAACAAGAACTATGAAAATGATTAAACATATAATTGGTGCATCTTACTTCTCATAATAGTTTTAGCAGTGTAGGATTTTCAGCAAGATATGGCATTCATTCTCGATTGAGTATCAAGGACAGACAATATTTAATTTAATTTTAATTTGCATCTACTTAATTAACCATTGTTCTCTGTATTTTTTATGTACTATTTTGTATGATTTGTAGGTTGTAAGTATCTGCTCTCTCTTTTCATTTGATGTTGCATTTTATTGTAGAGAGAACAAAAACTTAACTGGGACTGCTAGATATGCAAGTGTGAATACACATCTTGGCATAGGTATGGTGAAAATCTTCCTTCATAATCTGGATTTATTGCAGGACTCTTTCTTCAATATTATGTATTTTACTGTTGTATGACTGTATTTTTCTTCTTCTAAGAACAAAGCAGGAGGGATGATTTGGAATCTCTCGGATACGTTCTAATGTACTTCTTAAGAGGAAGGTTGGTCTACTTGATAAAAACTTTTGCTCATCCATCTTGCAAATTTGTGACCTCTGGCTGCTATTACATTTTTCAGTCTACCGTGGCAAGGTCTAAAAGCAGGAACAAAGAAGCAGAAGTATGAAAGAATTAGTGAAAAAAAAGTGGCCACGTCAATTGAGGCAAGTTGTTAACCTTGATTACTTTGGATTCGTATGCCTTTTTGCTTTCGTTATGATGATGAGAATGGTGGTTGTACTCTTGCAGGCTTTGTGCAAGGGATATCCTTCAGAATTTGCATCGTACTTCCATTATTGTCGCTCATTAAGATTTGATGACAAGCCTGATTATGGATATCTTAAAAGATTGTTCCGGGACCTTTTCATCCATGAAGGTTGATTTCTCTTCTGTACATGTCAAATTTCAAAATTGAGTTGCTGTTAATTGTTGAAACAATGATGAATAATTGAAGGCAGTATTTTGCTTAACTGAGGCGTCATTTTTTTTACATTTAACTTTTTTCCCCCCTCTTTGCAGGTTTTCAGTTTGATTATGTATTTGATTGGACCATTTTGAAGTATCAGCAATCTCAGATAGCCGGTGGTCCTCCATGTGCTGTTGTTAGTCTAAAACTCTAAATCAGATGTTATATATGTATTTATTTTTCTTTTCCTGAGCAAGTGGATAACCTGTTTATTCTATTTTCTTCTTCCTAGGGTCAAAGTGCAGGACATAGCTCTGGCTTGGCTCCTGCTTTCTTAAATAATAGGCAGACAGGTGATTTCTCTCACAATTTGTAAACCTTGTTATTATTGATTCTTTATGAATGTTAGCTCCAACTCTTCCATGTTGTTGCTTTACTAGCTTGCATTAGCGTATTTGTTTTTTTTTGTCATTTCATAATTTACTTGGACCCTTTGTTGGTTGTTCTGATTATGTTGCAGGAATCACATTGCCAATTGTTGATAATGTATAAGCTAACATGTTAAAAACAATCTACTTAATTCCCATAATTGGAAGTATAAAATTTGTAGTTTGTGTTTTAGCAGCTGATGAAGGTAGAGCAGGTGGTCGGTTGACTGCAGACTCTTCTCGTCCACGACGAACACCACCAGCAGTAAATGTAGGCAGTGCATCAAAGCAGAAGGCCCCTATGGCGAATGATCCATGTGTCAGTAAAGATGCTATGGTAAAATTTAATGGCCCTCTTCTTCTTTTTTTCTTTTTTACTCTTTCTGCATTTCCATTGGCATAATTTTTTTGTCGATTCTTTAGTTAAAACAAATGCCACTCTTGTGTTACTTGTTTATTGTATTGAAATCTTATGAATGGTTAGTAAACCATCAAATGGGTTCCGATTGGTGTTATATTGATCATAAACACCTGTTTTTAATATCTAATGATGAAAGATAAAAATGTTAGGTAACTGGGCAAAAATATCAGTTAGGCATAATGCTTTTCTGCCCTACTGTTTAGACTCTTACGGGAATTAGTGTATAATTTGCCACTCTATCTATTGGAGTATATGCTTGATTTTGCCTTTTGGATGTTGAGTTATTGGCATGCTTTTGGTAACATTTATGATCATCGTGCCTTGGAGTTAAGTTTCCATCCAACTTAATGATTGAGATTCAAAAATTCTAGTTTTATAATTTTAGGTGCGTGAAACTATACATCCGCTGTTTGAGTTTTATGAGATACACTCATTTTTATGTAATTCCTGAACTTGAACTATGCACAGGTTTCCAGTTCCACTCCTATGGGGTGGCCAAATGGATCCTCCAGACGGACTCCTGTTGCTGGTGGCCAAGACGTGGCGGGGACTGATCCAGATCAGTCTCGCACTCGTGCTGCAGATGCCAGCCCTGTGACTTACCACAAGGTTTCAAGTGCTCAACGAAGCTCTCCAATCATTTCTACATCATCTGGAAGGAAACCATCTACAACCAAGAATTACGAGGTCGCACTCAGAGGCATCAAGGGCCTCAATATTGATAGTGTGGAGAATAACTAGTTATCACTGCCAGTCTGTGGCAACTTGTAACGATCCTCTGAAGAATCCATAAACGAAACTGGGAGAACACTTTGGCATGAAGTTTTTCCTGGTTTATAATTTGTGACATGTCTGCACAGTTACGGAGTGCTGATTTTAGGCGCCCTCCGAATGATGAAAGAAACAGCAAGTGATGCAGCGGAAGAATTGTGTGGATTGGCCGAGGATATATGCTGGAGTCGGGACAAGTGCAGCTTGTTGGTCATTATGTTATTACTCATCTTTGTTATCTCTATTATTTCTAGAATTTTACAATGTTTGATCATGTACCTAAATGCGTCACCTTCTGAGATTGTGTTTTAGATTTTATTATTGTTTCGATATAGGTTTAGATTGATATTCGTAGACTGATTTTAGATAAGCTTCAAAGGAGTGAGGGCCTATAAGTATTTGTATTTGTAACGTTGATCATTGTTTGAGATTCTAAGCTTTACATATTTTTTGTTTTCTTTTTATTTGATGCATAAAGCCATGAAGACCGCCACTACATTGGATGAAAAATGAAACTCTAGGAATGAGTTAATAGATTGTCATGGAATAATTATTTGTTTGGATGGTGATTCAAAATCATCATAAGCCAAGTTGTCATTGTTTTGTATCACTTACTGAGCCATTAGGTGATTTTATGATGTAAAAAATTGATTCATGTGACGGATAATCTTGTTGGATTCGTTTATCAAATATTAAGGATATATCTATATTAAAACATATATTTCAAACATTGAAATTAAAGTGACTTGTCAACTAAAATCAAACAGAAGTAATCGAAAAATACTCAAAAATTACATTTAAATTTTATTTATTTCTTTGTTCTCTACTTAATTTTATTTCCTTATAAAAAGGTAAATTTTAAAATAGTTTCGTGTATAAGCATAATTCATTGTGTTCAAAAGAAACACTTTTAATGATAAAAATATAAAAAACAAATCCGACCTGCCGGATTCGAACCAGCGACCTAAGGATATCTGAATCCTACTACAGTCCTCCACTCTACCAACTGAGCTAAGGTCGGTGTTGATTAATTTTTCAATAAAATTATACATATACAAAAGTAAAATAAAACTAACTAGCCAAAAAATGTTTTTATTAGGCCTAACATCATCATAAGCCAAGTCGTCATTGTTTTGTATCACTGACTGAGCCATTAGGTGATTTTATGATGTAAATAATTGATTCATGTGACGGATAACCTTGTTGGACTCGTTTATCAAATATTAAGGATATATCTATATTAAAGCATATATTTCAAACATTGAAATTAAAGTGACTTGTCAACTAAAATCAAACAGAAGTAATCGAAAAATACTCAAAAATTACATTTAAATTTTATTTATTTCTTTGTTCTCTACTTAATTTTATTTCCTTATAAAAAGGTAAATTTTAAAACCCTAAAACTCGCATCTTCCTCCGACTGACGTTCACTTAGATATTTCAAATTTTTTTCGTGTATAAGCATAATTCATTGTGTTCAAAAGAAACACTTTTAATGATAAAATTTTAAAAAAAAAAGATAAATCCGACCTGCCGGATTCGAACCAGCGACCTAAGGATATCTGAACCCACTACAGTCCTCCGCTCTACCAACTGAGCTAAGGTCGGTATTTATTAATGTGCCAATTAACTTTTACATATACAAAATTATAATAAAACTAACTATCCAAAAAATGTTTTTTATTAGGCCTAACATCCTATCATCACTTTTGGTTAAAAAAAAACTGAACTATTTATTAAACCATCTATCTCAAATCCGTTTTGAAATTAGCCTAAGGAACATATTTAGTTGAAAACTCAAACTCTCATTCTTTTTAGAATAGAAAATTTATAAAATATTATGTTTAAGAGCTTCGTAATGAGAGGAGACTTTTAGAAACCCTTCTTGCCTCCTCTTGAGACAAAACTCTTACTCTTTCTGAATTTCACAGTCTAATATTCTAATATCCCCTCTTATCTCTAATCCTTTATACAGTTCCTTTTCCTGTCCTAATCATTTTAGTTTTTTTGTTTGTTGCTTCTCTAGTTTTGTTTTCCCGTATGGAAGCACCTTCAATGGAAAATAATGCTTCAAAGATATCCAACTAAACCGATAATCAAACAACTTGTTTTTATATACTTTTTTTTTTTAAAAAAAGAAAATGATATAAATATGTGATCTAGACAAAACTTGGTTTAATTTCTTAGTATCAAACCAAGTAGTATATATATATATATCTGCATGTACTTTATATAATTCAATTAAGTTCTCAGTTAATTTAAACAATAATATTATAATTCGATCAATATCAAATTGAATTTATATATTGATTTTTCTAAAAGCAAATATAATCAAATTGGATAATAAAATGGAATTTAAGCTGAGCTAAAATTAATAATTTTATTCAGATTAATTCTGAATTCAAGCCCGTTACTCCGATCTGATTAAACTCCAGCCAGGCCCGTCCAGCCCACACGGTCACCTCAAACCCTATTCTTCAGACTCTCTTCCTCGTGCGTCTTCACGCCGTCGTCCAAATTTGACGAAGATGTCTTCGACGCTACGTGACAGGCCGATCTCCTCTTCTCAATTCAACTATTTTTGATCTGTTAGGATCGATCTCATATACAATTCCCTAGATCTTTCTCTAGCTTGTGCAAATAGCACGGCTTCGAAGGCAACGACCACCTCCCTTTCCCCGTTTCCCAGCGACATAGTATCGTCTTCCTTCCTCCACCTCCTTAAGGTCTATCTTTTTCTCTCTGAAGAATCTCCTGCTAATGATCACATCCCTACCTCTGCTCTCCTCGTGGTTGTTTCCATGCCTAGGTTGTTACTTTGCGGATTCTTAGTGATCTGTGCAACAAGCTAGTGTGGTGACATTAACTTTATCCTCAAGCAACTCTTGTTTGGTTTCTTGTTGTATTGCATGTTTGTGTTTATCCATCTGAGAATGTTAGTTTAATGTCGATGGTTCTTGTGCATAGGCGTTCATTGTTTATGTCCATGTGATGTGTGTGTTTTTTTTCACTCCTCAGACAAGGTCTATTGTTGGGTCATGTAGTGCTTTGAATAAAATCTGTCTGAGCAAATCAGGTTTTTGCCACTGCAGTGTACTTAGTAAGAACTTTCCCTTTAGGGCATTACAGATAAATTTGCAGATATTTGCCTTTTATGTACGAAGAAACAACTAACAGTAACTGTTGGGTTAATATGTTTGCTTGTCTGAACCTGATAATTCAGTGACATCGTGGCAGTTGTTTCTTTCAACTTATGATTACTACTACTTTTGTCGCACTGAATTGTTGTATTGTTATATGCAAGGTGTGAATGGCCTACTTGCTTCTTTCCGAACAAATGTGAATGATATCTTGATGAAGCATGATTTACAAACAACCATAGAAGTCTGAAGTATTGATGTTGATCTATTAGAGATCTTTATTTATTGTTACAGTGTTACTTATTCTCAAACTATTCAATGTTATTGAATGCTAATATTAAATTATGTTTCACTTGTTATAGGGGCACCACTAGTGAGTTAAGCGGTGTTTCATGGTCCTATGCTCAGTAGGTTCAGCACAGTACTATATTCAAAACCTATAAATTTGTTTATTCTGTTAAGAGCAGCATTTCTACTGCATCCAGATACCTCTGTAGGTGTTAGGTCTTCTGGAATGTCGGCCATGGAGTCATTACGCCACACTCAAAAATTTCATTCAACAAATTTATTGTCAGAGAATTTAGATCAGCCATCTAATTCCCCAGAACCTTCATATTTGCATGTGGAGAATACTTGCTCGTCCAGTGTCTGCTCCACTCCAGACATTGAAAAGAAGTATGTTCATCGCATTTATGATGCCATTGCACCTCATTTCAGCTCAACTCGATTCGCTAAGTGGCCAAAAGTTGCTAGTTTCTTGAACTCTTTGCAGCCAGGTTCTGTCATTTTGGATGCTGGTTGCGGAAATGGAAAGTATCTTGGCCTGAACCCTGATTGCTTCTACATAGGTTGTGATATAAGCCCTTCTCTAGTTGAAATATGCACAAGGAAAGGCCATGAAGTAATGGTTGCTGATGCTGTCGACCTTCCCTACAGAGAGAATTTTGGTGATGCTGCAATTTCTATCGCGGTATTGCATCACCTGAGCACTGATAGTAGACGGATAAAAGCAATAGAGGAGTTGGTTAGGGTTGTTCGGAAGGGTGGGCTGATTTTAATCACTGTGTGGGCTGTTGAACAAGAAGATAAATCACTACTTACTAAATGGACACCTCTCTGTCATAAGTATGATGATGAATGGGTGAAGTCAAGCAATCCACCTGTTCGTGGTAATGCTGCAACCAAGTTGGAATGTATCCCCGAGTTAGATGAAAGTTGTAGGCAAACATCCAGCAGATTGTTTGCTGGAGAAGTGGAGTCAAGAACAGACAAAGTTATGGACGGTGCTTCTATTCCATGTTCCATTTCGGAGGGAGAGTATTCTTCCAACGATGGCCTATCTGAGACCCAGCAGGAATATTTTGTTCCTTGGCACTTGCCATATCACCGTGCTGAAATTAGTGGTGCATCAGCTTCAGCACTTGAATCTGGACTAGCAAAGAAGGATGATAAGAAAGGAGCGCTGGTATACAACCGTTATTACCATGTTTTTGTTGAAGGCGAACTCCAAAGGTATGCCTGTTTGCCTAGTAGTTACTATGTTGCCAATTTTGGTTGATAATCTACCCTTTTTATGCCCGTCTTTAGCTTAGTTATTTCATAAAAGTTGCAAAGTTAAAATTCTGTTCAACGTTAGGTTCACAACTTTAGAAGATCTAAATATTACCTCTGAAGTGTATATTTTAGTTTTAATTTAATTGAATTATTTATGGTGGTGCCGAACTTCGAAATAGTTTATACAGTTCTCCACTTGGATTATAATCAAACAGAAATGAATATAAGCTCAGTTTCTAAGTTTAAGCTTTTAAAAACTCATGACCTATTTAATAATCTGATTTAATGACATAAAACTTCTCTATGGATAACAACTGGTTCGTTGTAGGTTTATTTATTGGAAAGTTTCCTCCTACATTATTGTTCTTAACTCGTGTTTTTCTTTTTCTTAGATTTCTAACTTTTTTCGATTTGATTTGATTTGTAGGTTGGTTTCGGGCATAAATAATGCATCAATTGTCGACCAATTTTATGACAAATCGAATTGGTGTATTGTTCTCGAGAAGATCTAAGACTGTGCACGATAATTGTTGAATATTGTAGATTCATTTGAGAGAATTTTGGCTGCGACTTCGAATCCTCCCTAAGTATTAGAATTATTTGTGCGCTGGCAATGGTTGATTCTATGGTGTCCATGCTTTGTATTGCTAATTGCTATTGACATGAGCAATCAGCTTAGGTCTGTAAAACCTGAATTGAGCTTAAACTGATGACATTAAAAAAGCTCTGGGTTTTTTTTTGCCGTCCGCTTGCCGTCTGCCGCGAGCGAGTGTTTCTTGATTTATTCTAATGTTTAGTGGGAAAATTTCATATCGTTAGACCGGTCATTCCAGGATTAGCTGTGTTAATTATTTTTTTTTCAAATTTATTAAAGAGTTAATGAGGTTGAGCTTTTATAGATATTATTATTATTATTAAAGAGTTAATGAGCTTGATGTCAACCACAAGCAGTGGAGGCACGGGACGTACGCAGTGAAGTCCTTGGAGCGTTTGATCCATCAAGAAAATCAACAATGTCATCCCAGGTCAATCTGTGCTATGCTCATACTAAACAGTCGGAGTATCTGATCATTTGTTATAAACGTTCCATCATCATTGTCCGAGCTCTCATCTCTGTCTGAACCTTCCACCATGCTTTTATAGAGTTTGATTAGCCATATAGTTGTCTTTATAATTTTATTTATTAATTGAGTAAATAAAATTTATGTTGATACATTTTTAATAAATTATAAATAGCTTAAAAGTATTTGATATTAAAAACTAATTATAACTAGTGGTAGATTGTTGCTTTGTGCGATTGAAAGAATATATAAATATATAATTGGCTATTGCAAATAGTTAATACGATGAAAATTATCAACATCTTCAAATCTATTTATACATATTTTGCTATGAATTGAATTCTAAAATGGTATTTAGAAAAATAAATGAAATAACTAAGATTTTACATTCGAATGATAAAGAATACTAATTTTGGCATATTATTTTAAATAGTGTTGTTTATTAATGATTTCAATAAATTTTGATTATGTTAATTTATGAATTAATTCATTATAATAGTCTTACTTTATTGTAATGAATTAATTCATTATCATAGTCTTACTTTATTGTAAATAGATGTAAATATGTAATATTTTTTGTAATTGACTTTTCTTACATAGATACATAAATTTTACAAAAAAATCGTAAGAATAATATATAATTCAAATTAATTTAGAATTCTAAATATACGATTTTATGAATATTGATGTTGAAAAATAAATCTGTATTTATCTTTTAAAAAATAATGTCAACCGATTAAATGGCAATTAGTGCTAATATATCTATATTATCTGTATAAAAAAATATCAATAACAAATTATTAACATCCTCAAATCAATTCATATTGATATAATTTTTTTTTTCTGTGTTGGTCCTTAGACGGATTGGCGGGGACGTCAGGGGTGAGCATATTCACCTTTTGCCACCATATCGATATAAATTTTTAAAATGAATCAAATTTAGAATGCATATCTAGAAATACTTCACATCACTTTCGATCCAAATTGTTATTCATAATTGATACAAAAAGTAAATCAGACATTATCTACCGAATTGATCAAAAGTCTTACCAAATGAAAGTCAGAGGGGCATGTAGGATCAGCCCTGCTCTTGGGTGGTCAAGTTATCACTTGGTTAGCCCATCGACTCCTTCCAATCGATCTATCTAATTTTCGAGGCTCAACTTTCCTAGTATACTGTTCCGTTTAGTCAGTTCAGCTCTCTTAACTCCTAGTAAGCTTACCTGACTCAGAGCTCAACTTCCCCAACTCCTTCAGATGAGTCTACTAGACTTTTGGGTCTCATTTCTTCCAACATATTCCTCCGCTTAGTCAGTTCGGTACCATCGACTCCTCCAGTCAATCTACCCAACTCTTGGAGTTTAATTCTCCTAACATATTGCTCCGCTCAGTCACTTTAGTATCACTAACTCCTCCGGTTGATCTAGCCAAAATTTGGAGCTCAACTCACCTTGACTCCTTCAACTTAACATCTGACTCCAGTGGCTCAACTCTACCCACTTCACCAGATCGATATACTTGACTCTTTAGTTCAGAGCCACCAATTAACCTCCATTTGACATTCAACCCAACACCCTTCTCAACTCCTTCTCTCTGCTCAACATACTCCTAACCCATTTTTTTCAGGTTCTTCGATCTTATTCTCCTTGAAATTAATAAGTCAGCCTCTTCGGCCCAATTGATCCCATATCTAGTGAACTAGCGCCATAAATGATCCCATATATAGTGAACTAGCACCATAATAATGATATAATAAGTGAATTGTCAAAGTACGCGGATGCTTAGGTGACAATCTGGATATCCTACCGCGATACCATGCCCCGGGAACATGAACTAGCACCATAAATGATCCCATATATAGTGAACTAGCACCATAATAATGATATAATAAGTGAATTGTCAAAGCACGTGAAACAATATGATTATGAAAACATCTCTTTTATAAGAATATGTCAAACATCTCATAACCAATTAATATTTAGAGAGAGGTATTATATAAAGGAAGTCCGCTCTCACGGGACAGATGCATACACTTTGCATACAATGACATACTCTTGCTTACTATTCATCTTCTCTAATTCCCCACCTAAAATCTTACTTGAGCATCGGAATGACTGAGTGGCTGAACCGATAACCTGGCGTCCATTCTAATCCTCTTGTTTTCTCTCTCTTTTCCACCGGCTTGAGAGAGTCTCTGGACAGCTGGTTCTCCTTTCATCATACGAAGACTTTGTTGATACCGCACCCGTGGCTCATCCAACAGAATTTATTTCTAGGATGTCATAACACCTTTCGATTTACACAAGCTACTTCTAGCCAAATAACCTTTGCTGAAACATATTAAACACACATTTCACAAGATATCAGGGATTTTAACAAAAAAAAAAGTACATTGACCACATTGACATCTGGTTTAAATTCGAACAATATAACAGGATGTATTTCACTACTAGCCAGTAATATGAACAGAGGAATTGATGACTAGCTGGCGAAAATTCAATGTAGAAGATAGAACTGAGATCTAACAGAGTCAAAACAAGTGTCCACCCATGGATGAACCACTGCCCACTGCAACACATTCACAGTGGTCGATTATCATAAAACTGGGATCTATGGCTTCCATATCTGCACACAGAACAAACATCTGAAAAAGGTTAAGACAATTCGTCATCAAACCAGCGAGAGCACATGGATTTCACAATGGCAAAAAAAAGGGGGGACACTAACCCTACCGATAGTGGTTTGGAATCACAATGGATTCTGTGTTACTGCCACCTGTTCTTGGAAGCTCGTCATCAGTCTCAACAAATCTGAAGCCTCTTATATCTACTGATCTTGTAGAGTTTTCACCGACATTTGAACCATCAGAGCCCGAATGATCACTGCTTCTTCTTCCACTTCGTCTGGATCTTTGTCGGCTTCTTGGACCTCTATGGAATACCTTACAAGATATGCAAGACGTCAACCAGTTACCCCTGCTCCGGGGGAAATCTTCATGCTCGTCTCCGGTCTCAGCATCACCATACTCGATGACATAGTCACCTAAAACCACCCCGTGTGGTACTTCTGCATGTATAGTGCTCAAAACATCTATAATCTCTGTAGACTGCTGGAAGTTATCCCAATCAAGTTGTCGAGCAGGGTCGATTTCTGAAGGGCACGAATGAGGATGCTTTAGCTCAGCGTGCTTTTGCAGCTCAGTAAAATTTCCAATGTATGAACACTGCTTCTCTTCACAGCATCGCTTCTTCATGTTCAAGTATACACGGGCCTTGTCGATAACAACCCAACCAGTTACATCCCCTCTACATAGTGGGCAGGCAGGTCGGCTGCCCGAGTTTGAAGAGATGTCTTGAATACAAACTACAGTGGCCCCATGTGTTGTTGATGTGACTTTGACAACAATAGGCATCCCATATGCACTTTTGAAGCGCTCAAGACAGTTTGAATGGGCCTGGTTAGTATCACACATGAAAGGCCGGCATCCCTTGTCATAAGAAGAGCACTGAAGCATGACCCCATTGTGAGGGAAATCCAGACAAATAGGGCAAGTCACATCTTCCCAGTTACAATCTACTTGTACATCATCCAAGTTAGGAGGATGGGGTTTGGCATGAAACTCCATCGCATCAGAGGAGCACAAGGCTGTCTTTTTTTGCTTTCTAAACCATTACCGTAGGCCTGAAAATGTCAACAAATGATGGGCTTGAACATCAAAATAATGACGGGCTTGAAAATCATTAACACAATGATGTGATTGAACATCAAAATAATGTCAAGTATCACATAGCTTGAATCCACCAAACAAATTTAACAAAAAAACAATATTAATCATTTTAGATCTTTCCAACTTGATCAGTACTACCAAATGAGGCCCTAACATACCAGTGTTACTCAGGTTCTTCAAATGAACCCTCTATCCTGGACCAGACATTCTATTGTTTTTTTCTAAAATAAGAAGCAATGACCTCATTCAAGACAATGACTGCTTACAGTAGAAAAATTCAATCAAGTTCAAAACCTGTACAAAATCTGAATAGTGTGCACGAAGGCAAGCTCAATTTGGTGTTAACAAATCACAAGAAGAAAGCTCTTGACAGCATGTAGCATCATATAATTCAGCACTTTAGATACTACAAATAGAATCAGATAACGAAAGTTCAGAAAAATTGAGCAATGAACAACTAGATATCTGGGATGGCATTGAAAGAAAAGAGACAAAATATGTTCCTGATCCGATAGGTTAACTAGGAAACAATTTCCTTAACCAAAATGGTTTAAGCTGTTAGGACTCTTGGCGGCCGGCTAGAGAGGGGTGAATAGCCCCTGCACAAATCCAAACAAAAAGAACTTTCCTCGGACTTATAACTTAAAATAACACTTGCATAAAAATAATAAAGAAACTAAAAAGAAGAGACTGCAGATTTACTTGGTTACAACCGGGGAGATTGTTAATCCAAGGAAGTTGAAACGCATTAAGAATCTCCTTCAGGCGGAGAAACCTCTTACAACAATGAACGCACAGAAAAGAAGCTAAACAAAAATTAAAGCGCACAAGTGTTGTTTCTTTGTATTTCACGTTGTTGTTTAGCTTTGGGAGCAAGACTGCTTATATAGCCTTGCTCGGGGCGCTTAGAAGAGTTCCAGGCACCAGGAGGGGATAAAATTTTATCCCCTTCGCAACGGATCGCGGTCAAATGCGATCCGGATAAAATTCGATTCCGGGCGCTCGGATTCCGGGCGCTCGGAAAGTCAACCAAGTTGACTTTTTTCAGTCCGGGCATTTTGTTCCGGTTTCGCTCGCCTCGGTCCGGGACTTCCGCTCCGGTTCCTCTTGCTTGGGTGATCTCAGCTATCCGAAATAGGGATTTCCCGAACCCAAATTCCGGCCTTCTTGAATCTCGAGCAAGCTTCCGCTACTGGCTTCTCGTCCCTCGGAAACGCCGCGCGCCTCCTTCTCGTCCGCCCGCGTACTCTTCCGCAGCACTCCGTCCCTCAGACGCACCGAGCCCGTCGGCTCTCTCCTCGTGTCGTCCTTCTCGCTAGCTACGTCTTTTGTTCGATATCCTGTGCTCCTAAGTTTCTGCACACTTAGACACAGGATTAAACACAATAGGACCTAACTTAGCTTGTTTGATCACATCAAAACTACCTTAGGGTACCAACATAAGCTACTAATGTGTGCAGAATCCAATAGTAAGGTGACCTATTTTTATTCTCTCAAAAAAATAATGGTATGTGTTATTTTGTAGGATGAAAAACATAACATATACCAAGTTTGGCTGCTGAAGCATTTTCTATCTACAAGTACCAAGCTAGGCTATGGAACTAGTATATGGAATTGCAAGTTGCAATTTGTGTCCCCTATTCAGCCATGATGAGACTATCAAATTGTACAAACACTACACATCCAATATCTTGTAGTTTCTTCAGATAATAGGGCTAACTTTCTGTTAGTCAGATATAAATAAGTGGTGGGTTCATTTTTAGAATTTAAAAAAATGAAAAAAAAGGTAGCATCTGTAGTCTACAAACTCTGCAACAAGTAACTGTACACGTGACAGTTACAGAATGCTTTTGCAAGTGTGTGATGCAGAAAAGATATAAACGAGATGTATATTGGAATCACCTTCTTAAGAATTACAAGGATAGAAGAAAAAACCCAAAAAAAATACAGAGAAAATTATTTAGTTTCAGGGTTGTACCATCCATATATGCACAAAGTCTCCATATTATTCAATGTGTGAGAATGATGTGCGAAATCACTCGCCTGCTAACAATATAAGGAGTTTGGGCTGAATACACATAAATTCAAGTTGGTTTAGAGAAAACATGCATCCTATCAGTACTTGGACAAGATGCAGGGAGGAAGATGTGAATACTTTGTAAAGTGAATAGAAATTCCATGTAGTTCTTGGGACATAGTGAACTGTATCACCCAGAAAATTGCTATTCATTGGAAATCAATTGAGCCATGGCATCATAGTGTTCGGTTGAGAAAGATAAAGTAGATGAAGCTGAAGTAATTAACAATATCTAGTAGCAATTGGACACAAATATGTTACATTACAAGTTTGCCTAGAGTTGGGGAATATTCTACTCAGTTCATTCAAGCAAAATGCACTGCACTTGCAACATACAAGCCTAAGACTTGACATATATTAGTAAGTTACTAGTACTATAGATTCATACAATGCCATTTGATCTCCAAGGGATCAGTAAAACTGTTTTCCAGTAGACCAAAATTATATTACATTCCAATTCTCTCCTACTCCAACCATAGCAAGACATAAAAATAAATCAATTCAATGCTATAAAAATTAATATTGAGAAGGAAAAGAATAGAACTAAAGATTCTATTGGACTGGCTTACTACCTCCTTGCAATTCTTTGCAATAAAAAATGTGACATTATTGTATTATTATTAAACCAAGTTCATTAATGGATCCATCCATTAAGGAGATCTACAAAGCTTCAAATTCCATCCCTACAATATATACATGTTAAAGATTGTAACTTTGGAGACTTTCATTTTGTTTCTTCTTGAATTACATCATTCTTTATCATTCCTCATGCATTATCCACATGTTAAAGATTACAGTATTATAGAATCTCAATTCATTCTCTTTTTAAACTACTACAACATCATTCTCTGCACTTCCTCAAACATTATAAATTACCTACATGTAAACAATTGCATATTAGGAGAATTTCTTCATGGGAAAACAAGGATCTTCCCTTTTTCAATCAATAAATAAATTCTAGAATTGCTAAATTAGTTTTCTAATTCCCAAGTATCCAATTATACTCTCCATACACGCAATCCATCAACACAAGAATTCATCTAATATTCATCTCTGGTCTCCAATTTATAGAAAACCTAAAGAATAAATAAGCAGATAATCAATAACACCAGTTAGAAAATCCACAGAGAGACGGTTCATCTTGACGTATCTAAGTAAGCAGAACCAACATAAACATCGACTGAATTTCCAGTTCATCAAACAGAACCCAAGTTTATCAATCAAATAGATCACAAAATACACTAGATGATATTCAACATCAACCGCAGTTATAGTTGTGACATCGAATACCAAAAAGACACCACCTTTGAATTTTCATGAAGAGATTCAACGAAACCGCATAGAAACCGAACTAGAAGGAATCAGGGTACCGAGTGAAGCAAGAGCGGACCTCGTTGAAGATTCCTACAGAGGGTTGATGTGGTACTCAGTCCCAAAGCAGAAAACCCTAACCCTAGATCTTTAAACGAGGGGAAGAAAGGAAAAGAGGGAGAAGGAAGAGGGGAAGATGATGCGGGAGTCGTAGAAGAAATAAAAGGTCCTCCTTTATCATATGTGCAATATTAAACACGATGAATTTCAACCCAAAAAGGAAAAAGGAAAAAAGAAAAAATAAACAATGTGATTGTAATTTAGGCATTTCAATCTATTTTATGTTCGGTCGTGTGATATTGTCATAACATATTTTTAAAAAATATTATCAGAAATACTATTCTTGTAATTTGGTAACACAATGAAAAAACCATATTAATTTTTGTATTAAAAAACAATTACTATATATATAATCCTTATGTAAATGCTTAATGATTAATTAGATTGAAAATTATAATAAAATTATTTTCTAACTAACAAAGTCACTTGACTTTGAAACTACATTATATATGATAAGTATTGATTTGGAACAATTTTTCAATAATAAATAAATAAATATATTTAATTTTTTATCTATAAAAAACTATGCAAAACACTACATTTTTCATTGGAGTGCCTTTTTTTTGTGAACTAGTGAGAATAGGTTTTGTGTGCATTTGAAACTTCTCACTAACATCATGCCACAACTCCAAACGCACACCAACGCGACAGTCAAAGTGGTTGACTTTCTATTTAAAGTCAACCAAGTCAACCTTCTACAGAGACAAAATGTCAGCACCCTATTTGCGCATCTCACTAATCCAAACCCAGATTAACAAGAGATTGAGCTGAATTAGTAAACGTTGAGAAGTTCCACCCCAACGCGATCCCCAGAAGTATACCCACTTTAAAATACGTGGTAGGGAGGCGGTTCGGTCAGCTGAGTATGAAAGTTGAGTCATTCGTTGCGCAGAAACAAGGATCCGCCTGGATCCTTTGTGGCTGAAGTTTCTGCAAATCATGAGGCAGGTAATTATTGGGGTGTGGTTGAGTAGCCATTCAGTGATGCGTAAGAAGAGAGAGAAGGAAACGAAAAAGGCGACCGATTCAGCTCGATCAATTCCTAATTCAACGCGACGTCGAAGAAGAGAGGTGTGGGTGGGATTGGTGGTACCTGCGCCGCCGGATTAAAACGGCGCCCGCCAGAGGCCAACGCGGCTGCCGCCTCTCGTAGCTCGCGCAGAGGCCAGGTACGCTTCGCTCTCCCCTTTTTAAGTTCTTCGCACGAGGTTTGAGTTACCTTGTCTATTCGTTTTCTCGTCTTGCTACCGAGATCTGCTTTGCTCAATTCCGTCTCCCGCATCTCGGACCCGGTGCGGATCATCTCTTGCTTCTTCCGTCCAGTTCCGGTTCACAATGAGACGTTTTATGATTGACCGGTGTTAAATTGGTTTTGATTCTGGTAGTTTGTTGCTTTATTAGGGTTTTCACTGTCTCTTCGTTGAAAATTTAACTTCAAGTTCGCACCTTTTTGGGTCAGGCTTCTCGATCTTGATCTTCTCGAGGGATCTTCCCTTGGAACGTCTTATTACCGCCTACATTGCTGTTATGGGCCTGACGACTGTGTATAATATTTGTAAGAAAAGGCGCAGACCCTGATAAAGGTTGAACTCACAGAGTTGATATAAGTTGGGAAGTTCTAGCTATGAGTTTATTTAGTGGTTGCTTCTGTGGTTAGTGTTCATTAAGAGATGCCGGTGCCGCCGCTGCCAACTTTGCAGCTGCACCCTCAGCCAACGTCATCACTACCAGGCACAAAGAACTCTTGGATCGACCTTGATGATCTGAAATCTCAGATATTGAAGCGCCTCGGTCAGGATCGTTCACACATATACTTCAGGTTTTTGAATGGTTTCTTGTCACAGAAGCTGAGCAAGAGAGAGTTCAACAAAATATGTATTGCGTTACTCGGTAGTGAGAATATCCCCTTCCACAACCATCTCATTCGTGCAATCCTTCAGAATGCTACCCAAGCAAAGACACCTCCACCACTTGATTGCGGCAAGTTTGCACAAAAGCCAACTGAGGATGTACCAAAGAAATCACTTCAAGTAGATGATGGTTCAAAAGCTCCGTCAGCAGTGCCTCAAACTTGGTCTAATGGGGATATATTGCCACCATCACCCTGCAAATCCAGGACTGGCATTGATAGTTGCAGGACAAAAGACTGGCCCAGCTCCCTTGGAGCAAGTCCAAGATCAGATATTGTTGCGCATCAGCCTTCCATACCACGTGCTGAGACTGTTTCCACTGAAAATGGTCAATTGTATTTGTTAAAGAGACCATTGCAGCAACAGCATGTTAATTCTTACCCGCCAACAGTAAAGAGGAGGAGAGAGGGAACACCTCTGCTTGATGTGAGTACTGTACATAGCAATCCTCATGCAGAAGCAACATCCATAGGAGATGAGGAGGACATCGATCATTCAAGTTATTTGGATCCCTTCAGAGGCCCTCTTCAGGCTCCACTTGGGATTCCTTTTTGTGCTGCAAGTGTTGGTGGGGCACGAAAGACATTTTTGTCAGCAGGTACTTCTACCAGTGACAGTTATTGGAGAAATCATAATGCTGGCGAACTATGCCATACTGAGGTTTTGAAGGCAACAATGTCAAAGATTGCTGAAGCACAGGGCTTGGAAGATGTAAAATTGGAATCAGCTCACGTGCTGAATCATGCTCTTGATGCTTATTTGAAGCGACTTATTAGGTCATGCATCAAGTTGAGAGTGGGTAGAGAACATGCAATAGCGAAGCAGTCAAGTCCTAGTCTTCAACATTGTACAAAGCACATAAATGGTATTTGGCCAAGAAACAACATCCATGTGCGAGGTAATGTTGGAATTGTGGAAGATACGTGTGCGATTAGTATGAACAACTTAAAGGTAGCAATGGAACTAAATCCACAGCAACTTGGGGAGAACTGGCCTCTGCTTCTCGAGAAAATTTGTTTTTGCTCATTTGAGGAATAGAAGTCAGGTCCAATTTTCTGTTTTCCAGAAACTTTGGCACTTTGGTGTCCTTAAACTTTTAGGACTTCTAGGTGGGTAGGCGATGAGCAGATACAAGCTGTTTGGCCAAAAATTACTCTTTTTTCTTTCAGCGTTGAAGAAAAATTCCAGATTCTGGTACGAATAATAACATACTCATTTCATTAGCCCTTGTAAATTGTGGAAACTATACCTAGTTGGCTTTTGATTGTAGATTTGCATCCTTAAGGAGGTCCCTTTCTGACATCCATAAATCAAATCCTCATGTGACCTCATAGAAGTCTTCAAATGAACTTTGCAGAAGCATTCCCTCGTTTATCTTCCCAATCATCTTCTGCAAGCTTACATGTTGCAGTTATACTTCATCATTTGGTAATTTACTCCACCCAGCCTCAAATGTCAGTTTGTGGTTCTGCTCTATTTTCAAATCCTGATCATTCAATGCTTCTTAGATACACACACAACTATATATATACCCTTTATTGTTATTGTTACTGGTGTACTTTTGTCAGGTTTATGTCACTATTGCAAGATCTTAAAACTATTTTTTTGAAAAAAATCTAGAGATCTTTTTCCTAGATTGCAAATAACATTACAATAATATATTAAATTGTGGGTTTTCAATTTTTGTTTCCATCAGTTTCTTTGGTTCTATTTTCAGTGGTAGCTATGGTAAATTGGAAAATATTGGAAGAACCCTCTTGTAAGGAAGAATAATGAAGTTTCCTTCTCTTGCTGGTCAAATTTGTTTAAAATGGATTTAAGCTTTATTTTGTCAAATAAGATAGAAGTAATATAGAGGAAATTTAAGGAAGGGTTTTCAAGATGCTTCAGGATTCGACCGTGTTAGGTTATTAGCCGAATAGATCCATTAAACTATTATGCTAATGCTAGGTTGTTCCCCGGAAGGAATGCATTGAAGGTTCAACTGTAACGTCTCAGCAAAGACTGCTACATTCGAGAACTCGGGTGTAGTGTTAAATATACAAGAGTCGCGTTGCAAGTATCGGTAAGGACCACTACATCTCCATGAGAACTTGAGTGTAGTATTAAATAAGCAATAGTTCTTACACTATAGATTGAATAAGAACAAATATTATAATAAAACTAATAGTCTAACATTTGGAATATAGAAACCCTCATTGATAATGCAACGAAGATAGTAGAGACAATGATTAACAGAAGAATTAATATTTTGTGTGTACAAGAGACAAAATGGGTAGACAAGAAGGAAAAAATGATACAAAACTCGGGTTTTAAGTTATGGTACACAAGAAAGAATAAAACAAGAAATGAAGCGGGTATTGTTGTAGATAGTTTTTTTTGTAGGAGTTGTTAGAATGGAGGATAGAATTATAGCTCTCAAAATAGTAATGACGAAAGAAACTATGAACGTAATTAGCATATATGCACCTCAAGTAAGATTAGATGAAAATATCAATTCAAAGTTTTGGAATGACTTTGATGAAGTATTACAAAACATTCCGCCAAATAAAATGATTTTAATAGGAGGCGATTTAAATGGACATGTTGGAGTGAAAAATGAGGAATATGGAAGGGTGTATGGTGGTTATGGGTTTGGAACAAGAAATGAAGAAGGGTAAACTATATTGAATTTTGTGATAGCATCTGACCTTATACTAACTAATACTTTTTTTAAGAAAAGAGAATAACACCGGGTTACGTTTAAAAGTGAAAATAATAAATCGCAAATTAACTTTTTTATGATTAGAAAGGGGGATAGAAACATAAGTTAATAGTGTTGGATATACGCCTTAATCATAGTATCAATATAAGAAAAATATACTCGATTCCTAGAATTAAATGGTGGAAGTTAAAGGATAGGAAACAAAGCATATTTAAGTAGAATGTAGGAGCACAAGTATTAGGTGAAATATATGGTGATTCTAATACGACATGAGATAAGATGGTATAAAAGTTGAAAATAATAGCAAGAGTGTACTCGGTGAGTCAAATGGGTATGCACCACCAAGTAAGGAATCTTGGTGGTGGAATGAGAAAGTAAAAGAGAAAGTAAGGAAAAACGAACCGTCAAGAATTATATATCTGTAAGAACGAGGAAAATTTAAAAAAAAATACAATAGCCAAGAAAGAGACTATGAGAGCATTGAATGAAGCAAAAAAAATGAAACTTTTGAACGGTTATATCGAAAATTAGATAAAAAAAGAAGGAATGAGACATTTATAGAATAGCTAAAGTGAGAGAGAAGACAAGAAATCTGATCTAAATAAGATGTATTAAAGATGAATGCAATAGAGTATTAGCAACTAAGGGAGAAATAAAAAAGTTTTCATCAACTTTTTAATGAAGATTTAGGCGATTAACTTAACTTAGGTAATTTAAGTAGCTCAAATAAGTATATAAATTTAAATTTTTATCGTGGAATTCAAATTTCAGAAGTAGAATAAGTTTTAAATGGGATACAAAATAGAAAAGCGACCAGATGATAGTCTGATAAATGTATGGAAGTGTCTAGGAAAATAAGGTATTGAATGACTTATAAAATTATTTAATATGCTATTGAATACGAAAAAAAATATGTCTGATCAATAGAGGGTAAGTACTCTAGTTGCCTTATATAAGAACAAGAGAGACGTACAAAATTATACAAATTATAGAGGCATTAAACTAATGAGTCACACCATGAAATTTTGGAAAAAAGTAATAGAAAAAAAATTAAGGAGACCACGGTGACCGAAAATCAATGTAGATTCATGTTTGGAAGGTCGACAATAGAAGTTTTATATCTTCTCATACAACTAAATGAAAAGTATCGAGAGAAAGCAAGATATGTCAAGTAAAGGCGGTAACTCACCACCTTCTGCCACTGTCGTGCCTGGAATCGCCATTGCTATTGTCGTTTTGCCGCCGCTGTTGCCGTTTCACCACCGCAACACGTCCGAACGTGTCGCCTGGCTTGACGATAAAGTCCTGATCCATCACGCGAGCCTGGATGCGTCGTCCGAGCTCGACGATTGGCCGGATGCGTCATCCGAGCTCGGCGACGGGCTCGGACGCGTCATCTAAGCATGGTGACGGGCCCGAACGCATCGTCCAAGCCTTGCAGCGGGCCCGGATGCGTTGTCCAAGCCCGGCGACGGGCCTGAACGCGTTGCCTTGACGCAGGCCCTATGATGCTTCCGGACGCATAGTGCGGTTTTGGCGATGCATCGAACTCGTTGCCTAATCGAAACATGGTACGCGGTTTAATTAAATTTTATGTTAATAATTTTAGTCAACTCTAACTATAATTGAGATAATTTAAATAAACTTAATTAAAGCTCTTAAAATTATCTCATTAATTTAATATATATATATATATATATATAATTATTTTATTTTTATTTTTAAATATTTAGATTACTTTTTTTATTTTAAATTAATATATTTTACTAAATTTGTATATAAGAATAATGATTATTTATAATATTATATATAAAAAAATAGTAAAATAAATTCAACCATCTAGGCGGTCGAGGCGGTCACTGACCACCCCGCCACCGTCTATTGTCATTTATAACATTGTGTACACATGATATTAAAAAACTTATAATAGAGTCACAAGAAAAATTATATAGAGAATTCTAGAAAAAAGAGATGCACGAGGATATAATAATATAGCGTAGCATATATTGAACTAATTACGGATATGCATGAGGATATAATGACCAAAGTGAATTATTCATGCGGATTAACCAAAACATTTCCAATAAAGATAGGGTTACATTAAAGATCAGCTTTAAGCCCTTTTCTTTTTACACTAATCATGGATGAACTCACTGGACACATTCAAGATACAGTACCGTGATACATGTTGTTTGTAGATAATATTGTTTTAGTAGATGAGACACGTGAAAGAGTAAAGGCTAGAAGTAAAAGGTTTTAGGTTTAGTAAAGACAGAATATATAGAATTTAAGTTTAACAATATTAGACGTAATGAGATTGTAGGATCGAAAGTGCTAGAGAGGGGTGAATATTGCTCGTGGATTTTTCACATTTTTCGTAAATCAATAATAGTATACACAACGGAGAGAGAATTCTAAAGAAGAATCAACAGAGACAAAGCTAACACGTTTTTTACTTGGTTTAGAGTCTGACGACTCTTACTTCAAAGCCCGCGATCGTCGATTGCTTTCGTTGGACAATCCATTAATAATTCTGAATAAGTACAACTATAAAGTGATAATAGTTTAAGTGCTATAAAGGAAATTATACTGACAAATAAACATACGGAGATTCGTGCTTTCAGTCGTCGAGAGCCGTGCGCAAATGACTAAATCATTATAGTTGTTATCTTTAAGGTGCTGGTCGAAGTCCATTTTATAGGCCACCTCGGGGTGCTTGGATTGGTCTCCAGTGCCCCCAAGTGGCATCCTGTCGTCGAAACTCTATCCAGCAACTTTGATCCTTACCCAGGCGCCTGGACCACTCTCGAGTGTTTGGACGCTGATGTGTGCCTACCAATCAGAACACGCCAACTCATTTGCACGCGTGGCTGAGTTTGGCTCAATCTAGGTGCCTGGATGTCAGGCGCCCTGGATGCCCATTTTCCGGCCAATCTTCCAGCTTTGATTTCCTGCACCACAGAGTTAGCACAACGAGCAAAATATATCATTTTGAATGAATTTGACAGTCTCGAGACTATCTGGTTCTGACTTTGAATTTCACGTGAAATCCTAGGTTGAATCGACGTGTACTGTTTCCTAAATGGAAAACGCGTCCACACCTACTCCTCTCAGGAGAGTTTACGTGATGTCAAACCAGTCCTCAAGACCGTTTGGACTTTTGCTTAGCATCCGAGACTTTAAGACTTTCGGCCGGACGTCCGATCTCTGATCCGTCCATTCTTCTGCCAGGTGTCCTCGACCTCCAGGACTTTTAATGCTTGACTCGTAGGGTTTTCTGCCCAATGTCTTCAACCTACTAAGACTTCCGCCAAGTTCCTCGGACCAGGACTTCCTTACCTAGCCACAATTAGGATTTTCACCTACCTAGTATTCACTAGGACTTTTACCTTGCCTAAACTCACTTAGGACTTTCCTGCACACTCAATCAAACTTATTAGAACTAGAATAACCCTTAACTTTGAACCCTTTGTCATTATCAAAACTTAGGTTCGATCGTCTGATGCTTCCTGCACCAACAAAAATAATTGTTAAGATAGGAGATGATGAGTTGTCTAGAACCGAGAGTTCTAAGTATTTAGGATCTTTTTTACAAACAATAGAGTGATTGAAAGAGATGTCTTTTATAGTATACAAGTAATATGGTTGAAATGGATGAGAGCGTCGGGTATTTATGTGATCATAAAGTACCTTTAAAACATAAAGTGAAGTTCTACAAAAAAGGTGGTTATACCTGCTATGTTATATGGTGTTAAATGTTGGGTTATGACTCAAGCATATGAATAGAAGATGAGAGTTGCAGAGATGAGGATGTTAAGGCCGATATGTGGATATACGAGGATGGACATGATAAGAAATGAGAGCATTAGCAAGAAAGTCGGAGTTGTATCTATCATAGTTGTAAAAAGCGGTCGCTTCACTCGCTTAAGCGCGAGGCGCAGCGAGGCGAAGGCGGCTCGCTTCTGTGAACTCGAAAGCGCAAGCCTTCCAAGAAGCGTGCGCTTCGTTGCGCGTCGCGAAACTTTCTCTACTTTCCTTTTTTTTTTTTGATTTGTTTTGTTTATAAGTTTAAAGCCCTAAACAACCTCATTAATGTTCATCTGCTATTCTGCTTCAAATCGCTGCTGCCTCTTCGTCTTCCTCACGTCGCGATCGTCCCTTCCAGGTAAGCTTCGTCGTCTTTTCCTTGCTTCGTTTCTTCCTGTGAAAATTAAAAGCTTCTTCGGTGAAATCCTGCCGTCGGAAGCTTCTCCGGCGTCCGGCGACGCTTCCGGCGCCATCGGAGGGATCCGGCGAAGCTTCCAGCACCGCGGGACGATTCCAGCGGCAGCGACCCGTGATGCCTCCGGCGGCTCTGGACGCCTCTGGCGGCGCCGGAAGCATCGTCGGACTCCTCCGACGGCTCCGGCATCGTCGTCGGACGCCTCCGGCGTCGCCGACAGCGTCTTGCGACGGTTTCGGTGCCGCGACGGTGTCGCGGTCGGGCGTGAGCCCTGTAGCGCAGCGTCAAATTTTTTTTTTGCATTTAATTAAATTTTTTTTTGCATTTAATTAAATTAAATTTTTTTTTGCATTTAATTTTCGAATAGGTTTTATAAAGCCTAATTAAATTATCCCAATAAAATATATAAAATTATATTTAAATTAAAAAAATCTAATAATTTTTATTACTTAATATAAATCAGATTTAAAAATTATTAAAAATATATTTAAAATATAAAAAACTAATAAAGTTTATTAATTAATATAAATCAGATTTAAAATTTATAAAAAATATATTTAAAATATAAAAAAATTAATTAATTTATATAAATCATATTTAAATATATTAAAAAATTTTATTAATTCAAATAAACCAGTAAATTAGTTTTAAAATTTAAATACATAAAAAAAATTAAAAAAATTAAAATATAAAAATCTGATAGATTTTATTAATTAGATTTAAATATATAAAAAATATATTTTAAATATAAAAAATCTAATTAATTTATATAAATCAGATTTAAATATATACAAAATTTATTTAAAATAAAAAAATATTAATTCAAATTTCAAATAAATCAGTAAATCAGAATTAAAATTTAAATACATAAAATATATATTTAAAATAAACAAATTTGATAAATTGTATTTATTAGATTTAAAATTTTAAATATATAAAAAATAAATTTTAAATTTAAAAAACTACTAAAAGTTTTTAATTCATATAAATCAGATTTGTATTCTATATTCTATAATTAATTTTTTTTTCCTGTTTTTTATTTTATTTATTGATTGATCAGTATTATTGATTTCATTTTCAGCAGTATTGATTCTTAACCATGTCAAATACAACAACTCCATCAACTCGAAAGGATATTGCTTGGAATTATGCAACATGTTCGGATCCTAAAAACCCAAATGTTGTTGGTTGTATTTTCTGTGGTAAAATAACAAATGGTGGAATTTATCGACACAAGCTACATTTAGTTGGGGGCAATAGAAATGTAAAAGCTTGTCCGAAATGTCCCGAGCATGTTAAAGAAGAAATTAGAGAATTCATGCAAAAAAAAGACTAATTTGAAGAATCAAATGGATAAAATTCCTCATTCTGATGATGTTGATAATTTGGAAGATTTGAAAGAACATGAAGAAGATGATCATCAAACTAAAGTGAAAGGGAAACGACCAATATCTGATTCAAGCAACCATCCTACGGTCCAAGGTAAAAAGTGTAAACAAACTGGACCTATTAACCTTTATTTTATGAAAGATGTCGATGAAATTGTCTAGCAAAGACGTGCAAAAAATAAAGGACAATTTGATGAAAATAAAAAGAAGGTAAGAGATATTGCAGTTGAGAAATTTGCAAGATGGATGTATGATGCTGGAATTCTCTTTAATGTTGTAAAATATGATTCTTTTGAGCCTTGTATTGAAGCTATTGGACAATTTGGATCGGGGATGAAACTTCCATCATATCATGAAGTGAGGGTTAAGTATTTGAAGAAGGAGTTGGCAAATACGAACTCGCTTCTCAAATCCCATGAAGAAGATCATGCTAAGTTTGGGTGCACAATCATGGCAGATGGATGGACCGATAAAAAGGATAGGACTCTTATAAATTTTTTGGTGAATGGTCCTAAAGGAAGTGTATTTGTCGAATCAGTTGATGCTTCAGGCTATTCTCACACAGCGGACAAGATGTTTGAGTTACTCTCTAAATTTGTGTATCGCATTGGAGAAAAAAATGGTTCAAATTGTAACAGATAATGCAAGCTGCAATGTCAGTGCAGGTAATATTTTAAATTTTTGTTACTTTCAAGTTTCAATTATAATTGAATTATATTTTTATTATTTTTTTATTAAATTTATTTGTTTTTCAGGTCGTCTTTTGGAAAACCGATTTCCACACTTGTACTAGACACCCTGTGCAGCTCATTGTTTAGATTTGTTGCTCGAGGATATATTCAAAATTCCTCATCTCAGAAAATTGCATGAACGAGCGTTGATGGTTAATGGTTATATTTACAACAGACCACAAGTATTGAGCATGATGAGAGAGTTTACTGGACAGAGAGACATGGTAAGAACCGCAAAGACACGTTTCGCAACCGCTTTTTTAACTTTAAAGCGATTTCATGTACAACAAGCAAATCTGAGAAAGATGTTTACATCTGAAAAGTGGGCAAATAGTCGATTTTCTAAGGAGGTTGCAGGAAACGTGTAGCAGAAGTGATATTGATGCCTTCTTTTTGGAAAAATATGGTTTTTGCATTAAAGGTTGGTGGCCCATTGGTGAAAGTATTACGGCTGGTAGATGGTGAAAAAAGGTCTCCTATGGGTTATATCTATGAGTCAATGGACAGGGCCAAAGAAGCTATCGCTGCGTCATTTAACAATAATGAAGAGAAATATCGTAGCATTTTTGAACTCATTGACAAAAGATGGAACATTCAACTCCATCGACCTTTGCACGCAGCTGGATATTTGAATCCAGAGTGTTTTTACTCAAACTTTGATATAAAAAATGATACAGAAGTGATAGAGGGTTTATACAAGTGCATAGCCAGATTAGTGAGAGGTGAGGATTTACAAGATAAGATCACGAATCAATTGGAAAAATACAAGAAAGCAAAAGGACTTTTTGGTTTGCCAATGGCTATCCGACAAAGAACTTTAAAATCACCAGGTAAATTTATAAATAATAGATTATGCAATATTAATATTGGATGGTAATAAAGTTAATCTTATAATTTATATGTTTTTGTATTTTAAGCTGATTGGTGGTCTTCTTATGGTGCATCAACTCCTGAATTAAAAACATTTGCAATGAAGATTTTAAACCTCACATGCTCTTCTTCAGGCTGTGAACGTAATTGGAGTGTTTTTGAACATGTAAGTTGGAATTTTTTTTATACATATTAAAATTTATATTATGAACTTAACCTTTTACTTTTTAATTTTGTTTTGTAGATACATTCTAAGAAAAGAAATAGGTTGTCTCAACAACGATTGAATGATTTGGTATATATCAAGTACAATAGAGCTTTGAGGAGAAGATATGACATGCGAGACAAAATTGATCCTATTACTTTGTCAGAGATAGATGATAGTAATGAATGGTTGTTGGGTAAATTGGATGACAGTGATAAAGACAATGATAATGATTTTGTCTACGAAGGTGAAGATTTGCGTTGGAGTGATGTAGCACGAGCATCTGGGGTTGGTGAAAGTGCATATGACTTTCGATCTCGAAATGCATCTTCTTCAAAAGGGGCATCATTATCTGCATCAGCAAAAAGGAAACTGTCTTCAGCTCAAACTAGTCTTGTTAATGAAGAAGAAATTAATCTTGATGATGAAACTGAAGAAGAGGATACTGATGGATACAAATCAAGCGATGGAGCTGATGACGTAGATTTGGACAATGAAGATGAAGAAGATGATTATTTTGATATTTGATATTTCCTCTATTATATTTTCAAAGACTTGTGATTTTCAATAATCTACAACTTCATCAAAGAATATTTGTTTATGGTTATTTGGATTTTCAAAGACATTTTGAAAGATTTTTAATAAATATAAGAGTCCTATTGTTTATTACGCTTTTTTCCGTAAAGCCCGCGCTTCGCCTTGTGCTTTGCGCTTTAAGCCCCAAGTCCCTTGAGCGCTTTTTTGCACCTCGCGCTTTTGATAACTATGGTATCTATTGAGAAAAAACTCTGAAAGACACGTTTAAGATGATACAGACATCTACTTAGATGGTCAATAAATGCTCCAGTTAGACGATGTGAAACGAGGAAGAAAAAGACTTGGTTAGTAATAATAAAATAAAATAAAATTTATTTAAGTATAGATGTTGATATAGAGGGGGATAAAGCCCAATGATGTAGAAGCATCCATATAGCCGACCCCACTTAATGAGATAAGGCTTGGTTTGTTGTTGTTGTTTTCTTTCGGAAGCTTCTTGAAAGAAAAAAAAACATGAAGATTCCTTCTCTTCTTAGTTGTTACTACAAAGGTTGTGTTTCAACTAGTTATATGCACATTAACTTATTTTTATTAATCAAAACAGTCTCTCTATTTTCATCTAATAACCATGCTAACTATGGTCCTGCTAGAAACAGAAATGCATTGGCGCCACATAACCTGACTGTAGTGCAGACATATTTATGTAGGCATATCACATAGTAACATGCATTTCCTTGAAAAAGTTGTTCTTGTAAGTTGCCAATTTAAAGTATGATGAACTACTCTCTTGTAGAATCATTCACCATATAGAATATCTCTCCTCTCTGTTGGAGAAATTAGTCCTATAATTTGGGTTTTAGTTATACTATCAATCACGAGGCACCTATAAAATTATTCCCTACGTACATTAATTTTAATAGTCTAATAAATAATCTAGTTGTGTTATCTTATTGAGTTGGACCAAGGTTAGCTATGTTCAGCTACTCTGACAAGTATAATCCATTTGACAACCCATCAAACAAATGCTGAGTAATCATATAAGTACCACCTTTAAGTGCTTAGTTAACATGAATGCACACCTAATATCAGTCTGACGGTTTCTCTTTTGCGTTGCCTGAATCATTCACTAGCTAAGTATGTGAAAGGGCACAAGACTAACAGACACTGATTGGCTTGCTACCTTTTTTAATATAAAAGTAGGACCTTGTCGTGTGAATAATCATGTTCTTTGTTGTTATTGAATCTCATCCGTGTGTGATATTTCTGAATTAGATTCCTGCCTTTGGCACAGTTGCATATATTCTCACCTTGGTTTCATCTCTCATCAGTCTCACAAATATTTTGATGACCCAAGTATCAAAAGGAAGCTGACGAGCTTGACTTTCCTTACTACAGAGTACAAAGCTGTTATGGAAGGAGCAGTTCAGGATGGGTGTTGGGCGTGGCTAACTAGGCACTCTGCTCCTCTAATGGGAGGAAGCGCCAATCGGAGGACCCTGGGAGAGAAAAGATAAATATCTTTGTTGATTCTTCCTGGTGTTCCAACAAATCTCAAAGCGATGCTTATGGTTTTGTTTTCAACAAAATGAAGCCACCAATTTAGCTCCACGATAGTCTTATCTCCTTTATTTGGAGTCTTATTGGCAATCAAAGAAGTTTTTTCTGGAGCTAGGAATCTGGATTCCAGACTTCAAATTTTGGATGTTGTGGTGAGGTGAGTGCTTTCCTCTTGTTCAGTTGCTGCGTTTCTCCCTTACAAAAAATCAGTTCTTCTCACAAGGTTTTCTGTGAGGCATGTTTCCCTAATTTCTTTGCAAGGGTCTCTCTGTGAAAGGACTCTCAGATTTGCAAGATTTTTCATATTTGTTGCCCCTGATAACACTACTAGTTACTAGTTACGAGTCTCAGGCTTTTGTTATTCTTTTATCTAGTCCAGAAAGGAATACCAAGAAGCAGGGCTAATTTATAATGATCCTAGATGACTATCATTCCAATTGAGAACTTATCTAATGAAGCCTAGAAATATTGTGGAGCATCTTTACTTTTCCATTTTACATATAGCATGATTAAAAGTGAATTTGTAATTGTTCTAAAAAAACCACATCTTATATATTTGTACAGCGTCATTCTAGTGATTCTAATTTGTCTTTGGTAACTGTTTGTGTTATTTTTCTTACTGGCAATAATTGAATACACAAAGCGCAATGATCACGTTAATCTGCTGTTCACATATTACAGGAAAAGGTCTCCTGAACATTTTTTTAACTTTTTTTTTCAAGCTGCTCCGTAATCTATTAGCGTTGGAGGGTTCGTTAGTGATGCATGCTTTAACATGTACTTTGATGTTGTTTCCAATTGTTTCAGCAGATGGCAAGGACAGTTTGGAATTTGCTTTGCTAGCATGTAAAAAATTTCAAAAAGGTTGGGATAAAGGAGCCAACTCCATCAAGATAGCGCACTAGAAGAATGGCATAAAGGCACTTGTGCCCTTGCCCTGCAGCACTCCTAAGTGGTGAACAACTCCGACCTCAAAATACTGGCTCACTTCTGAAAAGATGTTATGAATGTGAGGTACTGGTAAAATATGATTATGCCAATCAATACAACTTTTTTCTGTTATAAAAAAAATATAATTTCTGAAAAATTACATACATTATTTACTTTTCCTTCATTGAACCGTGCAAAAAACAAACAAAAAAAGGTTTCTAGTTCTACAATTATATGCGTTCATTACTCCTGTAAGGTTATGTTGGTTATCAATCGAGTCTAATAATATGGTTAATCTTTTGCTATCATATTTTTATGCAGGATTTCAATTTCCCCCCCTTTTATATTACTTTTTTTTCTCCATTAATTCCAATGTCGTAGAGTTGCTATAATTTATTATTTTTTTCAATGGTTTCTAGACAAAATCAGTCACTCTTCTTCAATGTAACTACAACTAGACGATTTGTCTTTTTCCACACGCATCATTCAGATTGGACAGAGATTGGAAATCACACTAGTGCACCTTGTCATTTATTGCAGACATGATAAGGTTACGATTTTTTTTTTTTAACATCTTTTAAAAGAGCATCTCTAAAGATACCTTGTACAGAGAAAAGATAACCTTTTACATTTCTTTGGCAAATTATATGACTTAATGACGAGGATAATAATTAATGCCACAGGCGATGTGCCATCACCGCCAATCAATTATGTTATTGTCCTAAGTGGAGACCACAAAGCGTGCAGTATCATGTGAGCTCAACTCGATCCCGAGCTTTATTTAGTGGTTAAATCGTGCCATTTCTTCTTCAGTCTCTCTACTTTTACTAGTCCTTTAGAAATTAGCCAATTGTAATAACTTTTAAGCACCTATAATCATATTGCAAGATTTTTTTTTAAAAAAAAACAAAGGCACTGTTTGAGCAATGGATTAGTTGGAGAACTTTTCTCCCAATTATGGAGACAACCTTTGCTCGTAATTATTGTAAACTGATTTGTACGTTAACTATTCTTGATTGCTGGTCGATTGTAGTGTGCAATACTCAAACTATTTAATAGATATATGCATGAGAAACAGAAGGATTATGGAGACATTTTAAGCTGTAATCAACATAAATACAGGGTCAGATAAGATTGTGATCTATGCAAAAAATGACTTCAAACATGACCAAAACATCTAAGTGTTTAAGATCCATGGCTGTTGTCTTGTTTTAGTCCAACACTCTGAGAAAAAGGTAGATAAATACTGAGGAAATCACAGTGTAGATGGGTAGTTTTAAAGGCCATGGACTCAGTCGGTGAGCTGATCCGAATATAAAGCACAAACTCTCCCTTCTCTTGCATCTTGCAGGTCAAGAAGACCAAACTTGTAGTCCTCCTGGTCATCCTCTGACGGATCCAATTGATGACAACAGAGTCATCGAGATCAAACTAAAGAGGCGGCGGCGGGAGCAGCAGCGGGGGCTGAGAGGCTGTGGAGATGAGAGACAAGGTTAGCCTTCATGGTGGAGAAGATGTTGAAGTGGGAAAGAATGGTGTTGCTTCAAAAGATGGAGACCAAGGTGACTCGATGGAGAGTTCTTCCATTGGTGGTGAATCATCCTCATCACCTTTGGCCTCTTCCGAAGAGAAGGAGATCAGCAAAGAAGAAGAAGAGGTGGAGAGTGGAGCTTTGGGGTGTTTAGATTGCCTAGAGGAGTCCCTTCCTGTCAAGTAAGCCCTTTGAATCAATTTGATCCTTAATTATATATATTAACTCGTGAGTTTGACTGGTTCTCAGTTCATGGCTTTCTTATCAATTTCCACAGGAGAGGATTATCTTTGTTCTTCTCAGGAAAATCCAAATCATTCACCAGTTTGTCAGATGTGGCCAACATGACTGCAAACGATCTGACAAAATCGGAGAACTCCTTCAACAAGCGAAGAAGAATTCTCATCGCAAACAAAGTGAGGAGAACTCCTTCCTATAGGTCACTCATCGGCATGTCATTACTGTCACCACCACCATTATTTCAAAATCACATCTCAGAAGAAGCTGGCGAAGCTGATGAAGAATCACAAAGCAACAAAGAAAAGAACAACTCCAAGTGTTTCGGATCCAATAGGTCCTTCTCATTATCTGACCTACAACATGCTTAGTTTCATCGAGGATATTGCTGATAAAGTTAGAGAAAAAGATCGGCATTCCTCTGATTGAGATTTGGGTCGGGGTTCTGATTAAAATTTGTAATAAGAACAAATCGGGGGATTGTGCTAATTAATGGTGTCATCCTTTAGGATCCTATTCTGCTTGCTTCTTTATCAGTGACCTACTCGGTGGGGATTAGATAAGTCCCCCCCACCAATAAAAGCTGATGGGTGCCAACTGCCCTCACAACTTGTGTTTAATCTACATGCACGAGATATACATATAATTTACCGTAATGTAATACAAATTATATCCAACTTAATGACTTCGAATACGCCGCATCATCATGTAAAAGCAGCGGCGATGTTCGAAGCTCTTGCCCTAAAAGAAAGGGGGCGGTTTTGAAGGAACGCACCCGAGTTGTTGCGATCGAGAAGGATGGAGAAAACAGAGGAGTGAATACGACAGGTTCTTCCAGGGAAGATCGAGTCGGGGAATCCGGCGATGACGCAGGCGTGCGCGTATTCGATGACGCCCGACGGCGACTTTGTGATCGACTTCCTCTGAGGCGAGTTCGGGAAGGACGTGGTGGTCGCGGTGGATTCTCCTGACACGGATTCAAGATGGGGAGGATGTTGGGAAGGTTCGTCGCATGCTCGCAGAAATGGCGATCGACGGGAAGCAGAGGAAGTGGAGATCTCGCAGAATGGGAACGCTTCGACGAGCACGCGTCGTCTAGTGAATTTCCTTTTTTCGACGGGGGAAACTGCAAAACTGCCGCTGTTCCCGGCATCCTGCGGAGGAGAAATGATATGCCGATGGAAAGGAAGACACGTAACTCTCAGGATACATTTCCTACGTGGAAAAACAATGTGAAGAAAAAAAAAATAGAATGACATCAAATGTTTTCTTGAATCGAACGTAACCTAAAGTCAGTGTTTTTTTTCACCAGCGTCTTCTTCCGCCCCAACTGCTGGCAGACGATTGCGCCGGTTGCCTTGCCGAGTGCTTGCCAAACGATAAGCTCCGCTTGCTGGCGCAGCCCCCGGAGCAGGATCAACGCCTTCTCCCTTTCCCTAGACGGTATCTCCTTCTGCATCTTCCCATGTATGTTTCTTTTGAATAAATTTCATGGTTCATTATCTTGCTTAAAGGGTAACTTGGTTGCTGCGTTGATGTGTATTCATAATAGCAAAAGAAATATACTGAATTTATTTGCATCTTTAGTTTTTGTCAATAATTTTTTGTTTGAATTTAGATGGTAAAATTGTTATGGAGCAATAACTATTAATTAATTGAGTATGATGTGCTAGTGTGGTTGATTCGTCAAACTAAAATGCAATTGATACTCCATAAACTAGGATGTATTTTTTATCTAACAAATCATATGCCCAAGATCTTGATTTTGATATTTAAAAGTTGGGTTCCAAAAAAAGGAGTATCTTACCATTAAATTAAATTAAGTTAAATTAAAATTAAATTAAGCTAAATTAAAATAAAATAAAATTAAGTTAAAGTTAAGTTAAATTAAGGGAAAATTTGCATGCAATCCCCATTAGCAAACATAACTTTGCATGCACTCCCCATTGACAAAATTCTTTGTTTTCACTCCCTAGTCTAATATACTTACCTAATTGCCCTTGATATTTTAAGTATAAAAAATCTAAAAATGAGTATAAATCCTCTTAAATTCAGTACATTAAACTAGAATCTAGTATATTTTCTATCAAATTGAGTACGATTCTTTTTCCACCTCAATTGGATGAAAAATATACTAGATTTTCTTTAAATGATACTCAATTGGATGGAAAATACAGTAGATTTTCTTTAAATGATATTCAATTGGATAAAAAATATACTAGATTTTTTTCAAATGATACTGAATTTAGGAGGAATTATATTAAATAGGAAAAAAATCATACTCAATTAAATAGAAAATATACTCGATTCTAGTTTAAAATGCTGAATTTAATAGAAATTATACTCATTTTTAGACTATTTATACCTAAAATATATAAAGGGCAATTTTAATAGAAAATATACTCGAATATACTAGATTTTATTTAAATGATACTCAATTGGATAGAAAATATACTCATTTTTGGACCTTTTGTACCTAAAAATCTGAGGGGCAATTAGGTCACAATATTTGCATGAGGGAGTTGAAGCAAATAAAACTTTGCATGTAGGGAGTGGAAACAAAGTTTTTTATGAGTGGGGATTGCATGCAAAATTCAAGTTGTCATTGGGGATTTTTCTCTACTTTACCGTTAAATTAAATTAAAATAATTAAATTAAGCTAAATTAAAATTAAATTAAATTAAATTAAACTAAATTAAAATTAAATTAAATTAATTTAAATCAAATTAAAATAAAATTTAAATTAAATTTAAATTAAAAATCTTTCTAATTAAAAAATCATTTTAAAAGTATTTTTTTTTAAAAAACTCTTTTAGAAATTATTAAAAAATCATTTTAAAAATCTTTTTTTAAAAAAATATTTTAAAAATCCTTTTAAAAAATTCCTTTAAAAATATTTTTAAAAAAATCTTTTAAAATTATTTAAAAATCCTTTTTAAAATTATTTAAAAGTATTTTAAAAATCCTTTTAAAAATCATTTAAAAATCTTTTTCCTTTTAAAAATCCTTTTAAAATTACTTAAAAGTATTTTAGAAATCCTTTTAAAAATCTTTTTACAATTATTTTAAAAATTACTTTAAAATTATTTTTAAAATTATTTAAAAATCATTTTAAATCCTTTTAAAATTTTATTTTAAATTTGTTTTTAATATTTCTTTTAAAAATTAGTCTAAAAAAGATTATTTTAACTTAAAAAGAATTTCAGGTAAACTTAAAGTTAAACTAAATCTAAATCTTAATGGAATTATTAACATTTGATTAACTTAAAATTCTAAACTGAATTAAATAATTAATAAGTAAATAATTGAAGTAAAAACTTCAAAAATTAACTCTAATCTAAATTAGACCTAACCTTTAAACTTAATCTTAATTTAACTCAATCAATCTTAATTTTAACATTAGTCAAAATCTTAATTTCGCTGTAATTAAATCATAATTTATCATTATTAACGATTGATTCAAATTGAACCTTAATAAAATTAATACTAATTCTAAACTTAACTAATCCTAATTAAACGTAACTTAAGTTACTTAATCAAAACTTAAAATCAAGTAAATGAAAACAAAATATAAATTATAACTATTATTTTTAAATCCATTGCTATTAAATCAATTAATATGAAATTTAATCAGATAACTCAAGTAAAATAAAAGTTAATCAATAAATTATTGATAATGATTAATTATTATTAAATTTGTAACAAATTACTTATTATTTATTATTGAGAATAATTGATTATTAATTAATTTCAATAATCTAAATTTTATCAAACAATTATAACAAGTGTATAGAAATACTTATGTAAATAATATACTCGATAAACATAAGTATTACTAGCACTGAATCTCTTAAACACTTAGGTAGAAAAATGTGTTAAGACTTTGAAGTTTAACACAAACTTTAGTGTTAACTTAAGTGGAAGTGATAAATTAAGGGGAGTAATAAATTCAGGAGAATATCAAATTTAGAGAGAGAAGTTCAAGGGGAGGATTAATTGTCCCCATACTTATTTTCCCATAATTAAAAATATTTTTTGAAATTAGTTTTGAAAAATATTTCCTTAAAAGCATTTTAAATCCTTTTAAACTAAGTTTTTTTAAAATTGGATCTTACTTAGTTTTGAAAATTGAATTTGAAAATTAATTGAGGGAGAGTCGAGTTGTTAATTGAGGGAGAGTCGAGTTGTTCCCCGAATTCATGCAGCCTCGTTTACCTGCAACCCTTACTCCATGACACTCCCGACCCTGGGTCGTCCGTCTGCAAGTCTCCTCCTAACCCAGTGGCATCCCCGACTTCATGACACTCCCGACCCCTAGTCGTCCATCTCCAAGTTGCCTCTCGACTCGCCGAGGTTCCCAATTCCATGACACTCCCGACCCCGAGTCATCCGTATGCAAGTCGCCTCCAGACTCGACGTCGTCCCCAACTCCATACACTCTTGATCTTAGGTCGTCTGTCTGTAAGTCGCCACTAACTCGGTGGCATCCCTGACTCCATGACATTCTCGACTTTGGGTTGTCCATCTCCATGTCGCTGCCCGACTCAGCGACACCCCCCGACTCCATGACACTCTCGACCCTCGGGTCATCCTTAACTCCGAATAGCCCTCAACCAGGAACAATAAGGGGTGACCTGTTGAAAATAATCCGCGTAGCTGTTATTCTCGGAAGATCATGGGAAACATGATTGTTTCGTCCGAAATGGGGACAACGCCGCTATTTATTTTGAAAAAAAAAAGTGGATAACACACGCGTGAATCTCGAGTTATTTTGGGAAAAGTGGATAACACAGACGTGGATCTTGAGATTTCAGGTTATTTTAGGAAAAAAGGATAACGCTTGCGTGGATCTCGGGATACGTCAAGAATGTGATAATTAGTCGTTGCTCGATAAAAGTAGCCTTACTCTGGCAGCTGTAGGTACATGCAAAAATGCATCAAAAAAACCCTAAGCTCTTTTACGTTATTTTTCATCTACCTTCATTGAAAACTAATTGGAGTGTCAGAGTGACTGCGTTAGGAAACCTCTGGCCATCACTATAACCTTTTTTCTTTCTGATCTCAGCCAGGCTCCAAAAGATCTTCTCACCGATCCTCGTTGTCACTAGACGATTAACGACGAAATTAGCATCTGCGCTAAACACATTAATGGTTCATTCATCGATGCCCTCAATTGTTGGTAGTTTTGAGAGCATGAAACAAAATATAAATAATGCGATAACCACTCACAGTGATCTCCAGAAGAACCGCAACTGAAGACGCCGGTCGATGAAAAGATTGCCGCTGTCAGAAGCACGATCACAGAGTTGCCGGAAAGCACTTCAAGGTTCACGAGCCAAATCCCAAACTCTGGATGCTCTCCCTTTGCTCGCACACCTCTAATCACGATTGCTCTCTGATCACCTTCGTGAAGCTTCAGCTCACCTCGATCTCTCCTTCTGATTGCCTTGGACGGCATCATATATATCAAGCAAGACATCGGTTACAAACCGATGCCTTGATGGCAGCTTTCAATGGAGGAAGATGAAGGTGAATGGGCACCCCTTCATCTTCCCGACGTTGCAACTGATGCAATGTTTAACATCTCCTATTCGTCCAAGTCAATCCATATGGTCACATAGACCATGTCAGTCACATAGACTACAAGGTGATCATGTCACGAAGACCAAAGCAAAATTAGTCACAAAGACTAAATAAGTCACGTAGACTTTATGAGGATCAAGTCACGAAGACAGAGCAAAATTTAGTCACAAAGACCAAATAAGTCACGAAGACCAAAGCAAAATTTAGTCACAAAGACCAAATAAGTCACACAGACTTTATAAGGATCAAGTCACAAAGACCAGATCAGAACACCATTCCATACATTAGGGAAAATGGTTCGTGCGACAGCAACTACAGTGAGCATTCAATTGCTAAGAAGATTGTCACACCTTACTTAGCTGCTCCATAGAACAAATCAGAGACATAAATGTCCATAGAACGAATCAAAAACATAAATGGCTTGCCTTTACCCCAGATTAAATTATTTACATCATCATGAACATCTCTAATCCCTCATATTGACCATATGTTAAGAGCATGTTCAACATCTCCAATCAAACAAATTATTCACAATTACATTTTATGTACTGAACTAAAAATGTAACTGGTACCAGTGAATAAATGTCACAGATGTAAATCAATCTTAATCTTCCTTTTTAGCTAGAATCCATTCATTCTAATCAGTCGCTTTCCTAGTTATGCTCCATAGACCGAATCATCTATAGCCATTGATAGGATCTTTGCGTTTGACTAGAGGGGGGTGAATAGCCTTTCTTCGATTTTTGACCTACAACTTGTTAGTGGAAGAGAATGGAAGGAAATGAACAAACAAGAAAACAAGAAAGCAATCCTAACTCCCTTTGTTTACTTGGTCTCCACCTCCTTGAGGTGATTAATCCAAGGCACACACTCACACAATCAAGCTCCACTATAAACTTCTCCTTCTCTAATTACAATCGAAGGTGAAGAAACCCTTACACAATCTTTTCTTCCTCTTTACAAAATGAAGATTAGGATCAGAACGAAGAGAGTGAATATCTGTAGACTTGAAGATCACTTGATGAGGACTTTTTCAGTTTTTGAACAGTAGTAGTTTCTCCAAGCTCTAAAAGTTGCTTTTATAGTTTTCCCGATATTAGTCGACTGGTATACCTATCAGTCGACTGATGGGCTTCAACGACACTAAAGATTTGATGAGATTTTGAGCCGCCACTTCATAACGGTCATCTACCAGTCGGCTGGTACTCATACCAGTCGACTGGTGATTAACTCCAATCTGTCTGCTGACCTTCTGTTTATTCTGTCTTGGTATCAGTCGACTGGTGTGGGTACCAATTGACTGGTACCTTATATCTTTGAAATTTACAGCAAACGTACAGTTTTAGATATACATTATTTTACACACTTGAATTACTTCCTTAGCTTAGACTTCATGCCTCCAAGCACCTTCCCTCAACCTTGCGCCCTTAGGATGCTTCCGTCTCCATGACTCCTCATCCTTGCGCTTGCCTTCAAGGTCTACCTTTGGCTTTGTTATGCTAAGTCTCTATTTTGTCAATAGATCGCACCTCCGGAACTTTCCTTGCCAAGTCTTCATACTTGGTCTTCTCTTCATATCTGCTCACTCAATACTTATGTTAGATCACAATTAATGTCCAACTTAAACTAATTTAATCAAACATCAACAATGAGTAATGTCTTGAGCAAGATTGCTCCAACAATCTCTCTCTTTTTGATGTTTGACAAAATTTGTTTAAGTTAGGCCTTCAAATATTCCATAACTATAAGACATGATTATATCCACGAAGCATATAACATGAAGCATGAATGAAGCATAAGCATACAAAGTATCTACATATAACATAAGGCATGAATGAAGCGTAAACATACAAAATATCTAACTGAAACCATCCAAGTCTCCCCCTTTTTGACACACAACAAAAAGATAAAGAAGTATGCTAACAACTCCCCCTGAATCCAGGATATCCTCTAAGAGCAAGAGATAGATAGGGACACATGACAGAAAATAAGAGAAGACACAGCCGAATATAGAGGAACTCACAAACCAGCAATAGAGAAATAGAGAAGCAGCAGCAAATAATAAACGTTAGTCACATAATGTCAGAACAACATGCACCCATCATAGTCAGGAAACCAAGTGTTCGAGATAAACAAAAGATATCACTATCGAAACCAAAACACATCTCGACACTAACTAAAAACTCAGAAGCAACATCCTAGTGATCATCATTGGAAGGAGGAGGGGGAGGAGCCTGGTATGTCAGATCCCAGCGCTACAGCATCACATACACCTCTGCCTGACGCTGCTGAGAAGCAGTCCAATCCTGCCGGAACCCAGGAAACACCTGAAACCCCTGGTGTACTGTCTCCTCCAGCTGAGTCAATCGAGCCTCGACAGTCATAGGAGCTGGATCCGGCGCCAGTGCAGGAGCAGGTACGTCCGCCTCCTCCTCATCGTCAGAATCATCCGCCGCCTGAGCACGCCATACCATCACCCCCTGGTGTCTCTCAATCCCTGCAAGAGATAGCTGGCGGGCTCCGACCTGATCATAGTCCTTAGATAATTGATGTTGTTGACCCCTCATGACATCTATATGCCGAGATGCAAAGAAAAAAGCCAGGAGGTGGCAGTAAGACATGTACAACTTCCCATGGATAGGACTAGAGAAGTGCAAGATGGACTCAAAGACCTGAAGGGCGATGTCGATGTTGAGCCGGTGCTCCAAAGCATACATCATGACCAGATGGGGTAGCCGAATCTTGGCTTGCCCCTAGTGACTATGGGTAAAATACACGCAATAACAATCTTATAAAGAATGTTATTGCGGGCAGACATGCGTGTGGCATCGAAGATGCGCCGCAGAGGAGCTCGGGGGGCATTAAAGTAATACTGATGTATCACTTCGACCGACAAATGAGAGAATGAATCAGTGAAGGGCTCAACAACCGTAGGAAAACAAGTAAAGGAGCTATCAGAAGCCCGACACTCTAAGAAAGATCGGAGAATGCTGGGAGTGAACTCAATGTCGACACCACCTACACGAGACACCCATGCACGACCTCCGCTAGCACTAGGATGCAGATTGTTGTAGAATTCCTTACACATCCAGATTTACCATATGCATGCAATGCACTAACTTATCCAACCCAAAGTATAGAATAGTGTCTATGATATCTGGTACAATCTCAGTAAAATAAGTCTGATTCAGATACCGACAGGGCATTATAGCGAAATCAGTATTCGCGAACCCTTGCCGTGCGGCTTCAGAACGAAATCGATCTGCCGAGGGAATGAGAGCGGACTGCTGGGAGGTCCCCTCACCAGCCCTGCGTTTTTGCATAACCCTAAATGTAGTAATGCAATGCATATGATCCAAATGCAACCCCAAATGAAGAGAGAAAGAACAAACATAGAACAACAAAGCATTAGGGTTTAGATCACAACTGAACTTGAGGAAAACGTGTGAGAAGAATTACATTCGTTCCATAGCCAAGAAATCGAAGAGGGACTGAGTAAGAAGCAGTTGTGGTGAGGAGATGAACGGACTGTCGTCGAGAGGTAGCAGAAGAAACAAAATGGGCAACGAGGGAAGATAAGGGCAGATTGAGGAAGAAGATGAGTTTTAGGAGGCCGGAGAAGACAAGAGACGTCGACGAACTGCTCTGGAACGCAGGCGACAGAAGGAACTAGGGTTTCCATTAGGCCGCCTGTCGCGCGGAAAGATATAAAGACGCGAGGACCAGTCCACTGATGTACATATCAGTCGACTGGTACCTAAAACAGAAACATACAGAACCATTCTGTTCGTAAAATTTACTGTTACCAGTCGACTGGTATCTGCACCAATCGACTGATACCAATATTAGCCCAATTCTGATCCGAATTTCAGAAACTCGCTGATAATTCTACAGACCTCAAAAAAATCTCAAATTTTGTGGAGAGGTCTATTTGAATCATGTCTACTTGGGAAAAATATACATAAAAATATGTCTATCACAGATCCCAAGATTGACACAAGCTTCAAAACTAGTTAGATTATGTAGTATATCCTTGAGTGAAAGTTCCAATTAGGACTTTCCTATAGTTGATGTACCTATGTTAGAACAAAGTTCCTTTCTTGCATGTGTTTATATGGTATTTTGCCACATCATCTTGAATTACATACAATAGGGTATGATACTTGTATCTTTTAAGGAAATATCCAATCATGTTCAAAGAGCTATGTACATATTAATTTTGCACAAGCCTTCCCAATGATTGGTTCAATTAAGGATCAATGTGACTAGATGTCATATTGGCTCACAGTCATGTATCATGACAAACATGTTGAACCAACAACATCATCCTAATCATCTCCCATGATATCTAATTAAAGAAGTACACAAGCAAGGATCCTTAGGTCTATTGTGAGATGCAAAAAAGGGAAATTCATAAGGTGATGTGAAAGCATGTAATGCTATACTCACTATTCTACAAGACACATACCAATTTTTCTCCTAATAAAGGTGAGCTCTACTTCGGGTAAAGGCTTGGTAAAAATATCAGCAAGATTTGATTTAGATTCAACATAAAGTAGTTCAATGTCTCCTCTTGCCACATGATCTCTAATAAAATGATGCTTCACTTCAATGTGCTTTGTTCTAGAGTGATGTACCGGATTTTTGGTTAAATTAATGGTGCTCACATTATCACATAAGACCTTGACCTTGGAATAATATAGCTCATAATCCTCTAAGGTATGCATCATCCAAAGCAATTGGGCTACACAACCACCCATTGCCATATACTTGGCCTCAGTCGTGGACAATGCTACACAAGGTTGTTTTTGACTACTCTAACTTACAAGAGAAGGTCCAAGAAATTAACATCCACCGCTAGTACTCTTTCTATCCAATTTGCAACCCGCATAATCAGAATCGGTATACCCAATTAAGTCAAAATTTCTAGTTCTAGAGTATCAAAGCCCCACATTAAGAGTGTTCTTGATGTATCTCAAAATTTTTTTTACTGCTACTAAATGTGACTCTTTAGCACATGATTGGTATCTTGCACACATTCCTACCGCGAATAATATATCCGGTCTACTAGCGGTTAGGTATAGCAAACTACCAATCATGCTCCTATATTGCTTTGGATCCACTAATTTTCCTTCTTGATCACTATCTATCTTGGTGTTTGTCCCCATAGGGGTAGTTGCTCCTTTTGCATTTTCCAACCCAAATTTCTTGATAAGTTCTTTAGTGAATTTGGATTGGTAAACATAGGTTCCCTCATTAGTTTGTTTGACTTGTAATCCCAAAAAGAAACTCAATTCTCCAACTAGGCTCATTTCAAACTCACTTTCCATGTGTTTGATAAAATCATGAATAAGGTCATTATTTGTTGAGCCAAAAATGATGTCATCAACATAGACTTGGGCAACGAAAATGTCTCCATCTTTAGAATTTAAAAACAATGTTGGATCAATTGTTCCCCTCCTAAAGCCCTTAGAAATTAAAAAAAAAATGAAAGTCTCTCATACCAAGCCCGGGGAGCTTGTTTTAACCCATATAATGCCTTTTTAAGTTTATAAACATGGTTTGGATAATCTATATTTTCAAATCCGGGTGGTTGCTCTACATAAACTTCTTCCTTAATGAATCCATTTAGAAAAGCCGATTTGACATCCATTTGATGAAGTTTGAACCTCATATAGGCCGCATATCCTAATAGTATCCGAATGGACTCTAATCGTGCTACCGGAACATATGTTTCATCATAATCAAGTCCTTCTACTTGATTGAAACCCCTAGCTATCAACCTAGCCTTATTCCTAATGACTCTCCCTTGATCATCTAACTTGTTTCTAAAGACCCATTTTGTTGTAACAATTGTACTATCATTTGGTCTTGGAACCAACTCCCATACATCACTTCTTTCAAATTGATTCAACTCTTCTTGCATTGCTAGAATCTAATCCGTATCAAGTAAAGTGTCATCAATTGTTTTTGGTTTAAGTTGTGATATTAGAGCAATTTGACTAGTGTGATCTCTAAAGTATTATCTAGTCCTTACCCCTTGTGCAATATCTCCAACTACTTGATTAATAGGATGATCTTGATGATGCCTTAAGATCCTCGAGGTTATAGAATCATCATCTTTGGGAGGATCATTGTTTACATTATTTCTTTCATCATCCGAATCATCTTTTTTCTCGAGATACTCTTTTCCCTTGTCTATATACTCTTTTCTCTTGGCCTTCAGCAACATAACCTTCTGGTTGTACCATATAGATTTCTTCGTCAAGATTACCATTAAGGAAAGCCGTTTTTACTTTTTACATCCATCTGATGTAATTCCATGTCATATTGTGTTACGATAGCTAGGATGACACGTATTGACACAGACTTTACAACTGGGGAGAAATGTCTCTTCAAAGTCAATACCCTCCATTTGGGTATATCCTTTTGCAACTAATCGAGCTTTGTATCGATTAATCGATCCATCTGCTTTCCTCTTTACTTTGAAAATCCACTTATTCCCAATAGCCCTTCGGCCCGGAGGAAGATCGACTAAATTCCAAACTTGATTCTTTCTCATTGACTCCATATCTTCATCCATTGCAATTTTCCATTCTTTTCTAACTGAGCTTCTCAAAGCTTCCTCAACTGTTCGAGGTTTCTCATCGTCAACTGGGAGAACCATCAATGCCTCATTCTCAATATCAAACCTTCTCCAAGGAATAATCTGACGACTACTTCTTCGAAGGTTAGACTGTTGAGAAACTGACTCATTCAATGGCAAATTACTTCCACTCGGTTGACTAGATTCAGGCATCTCCTGATCTGTTGATAAAGGAACATTATCCTCCTCCTCTATCTCATATAGAGGAATTGTCTTATCAACTTCATCTCGTGTTGGGAACTCAGTTTCTAGAAAACTGTTGAGAAACTGACTCATTCAGTGGCAAATTACTTCCACTCGGTTGACTAGATTCAAGCATCTCCTGATCTGTTGATAAAGGAACATTATCCTCCTCCTCTATCTCATATAGAGGAATTGTCTTATCAACTTCACCTCGTGTTGGGAACTCAGTTTCTAGAAAAGTAGCATCTCTTGACTCTATTTCAGAGATGGTTCCATCTTGTCGCTCACCAATAAAAACATAACTATTAGAAGTCTCAGAGTACCTTATAAAGATATACTTCTTACCTCTGGGTCCTAATTTTCCATATTCGTGAGTTTTATCATGAACGTAGGCAGCTGACCCCCAAGATCTCAGATTACTCAAATTCGGCTTTCTGCCTGTCCAACATTCATGTGGGGTAGATGGAACTGACTTTGATGGTACTTTGTTAAGTATATAGGTCGTAACTAATAATGCATCTCCCCAATAGGAGATTGGAAAATTAGCATGCGCCATCATAGACTTAACCATTTCAAGAAGAGTCCTATTTCTTCTTTCAGCAACCTCATTTTGCTGTGGAGTTCCAGGGATAGTTAGCCGTCTAATAATCCCTTTCTCATTACACATTGTCTTGAACTGATCAGACAAATATTCTCCTCCACGGTCAGTGCGCAAGATTTTAATCTTACGTTTCAATTGATTCTCAACTTCGTTCAAGTAACGAATAAAGCAATCTAATGCTTCAGATTTGTGAGAAATCAAATACACATGACCAAAACGTGTGAAGTCATCGATAAATGTAATGAAATAAGAACTTCCATTTCTAGCTTTCACATTCATTGGACCATAAATATCCGAATGAATTAATTGCAATGGTGATTCAGCCCTAATAGCCTTGCCAAATGGTTTTCTAGTCGTCTTTCCCGCAAGACAATGCTCATATATAGACAAGTTAATCTTAGCATGAGTGCCTAATAGGCCCTCCTTAGCTAATCTATTCATTCGTTCTTGTCCTATATGTCCTAATCTAGCATGCCAAATTTCATCATTAACATCAGCATTACTAGTAAGAGCAATGTTTGAAAAACAACCATCATTATTATTTGGTTCTACATCAAGAACCATAAAATCATTTGTTACAAAATCATACCCAATTAACACAGAGTTAATTCGAAGTTCCACACAAAGACTATAAAAATTTACATTATAACCTAAATCAAGAAAACAAATAACGGAAACCAGATTCCGTCGAATCTCAGGAGCGTACAGGACATCATGTAGAAACAAGGTGCCTCCACCACGTAGGTTGAGCTAGCAAGTGTCAATTCCTTTGACTTCAATTCTTGCATTGTTTCCTATATATATCCATTTGTTGCCAGTTGGTACCCGACGGTACTCCACATATGTAGCTCGATCACGAGCTACGTGGTTCGTTGCTCCTGAATCTACAATCCACAAAGGATACGAATCAGCTAACAACACTATACTTGCAACATATTGCTCGTGGAAAGAAGGCAAAAATGGATCTACCTTTTTAGGCTCAGTACAATCCCGAGCAAAATGACCCTTCTTGCCACAGTTGAAGCAAGTCAACCTACTCTTAGGTTTTTGTCCATATTTCTTTCCTTTCTTCTTAACTTGGTTTTTCGCAGCAATAACATTAGCCTCCTTTCCTTTCCCCTTTCCTTTCTTAAACCACTTGTTCTTATTCTTGGAACCAGAACCTTCAGCTACAAAAGCTTGACCCGAAATCCTTGCGGATTCAATCCTCTCCGCCTCAAGTTCCACATGGGGTGAGACATCAGTGAAAGTCTTGATACTCTCACTATGGGTCAGGTTCTGTTTCATCGTTTCCTAAGAATCAGGAAGGGAACAGATAACTGCCTGAACCTGTTGTTCATCGGTAACGTATAACCAGCAGTCTTAAGCTCTCAAATCATGTTACCCATCTCCCTGAGATGTTGGGCCATGGTAACATTCGAGCGCTTTTTATAACTATCAAACTTGATAATTAGCTGACGGAGCTTACTCAGACTGACTCCACTGTACTTCTCTCTAAGGGCTACCCAGACTGCATGAGCTGATGGTAATGGCTCATATTCAAACATCAGGTCATCCACCATTGAACTAATCAATATTCCCTTAGCAATAGAGTCCTTCCTTTTCCATACCCTATAGGCATCAAGGTCACGTCTGTGCTGTGCTGTAGAACCATCAACCGGTTCAGCTATGATATTTTTAGTTGCCATGATCTACATAAATAAACAAATTATTTATTATTTCAGTGTAATTCATATATGTGCAACTATTTATTGGCTCAGTGTAAATTAGAGTTAGTTTACAAAATCAAGTGATAACATTGTTTCCACTCATCATTTGTATGTTCTAATCTAATCAACACTGATCAATTATATTACACATATCCCAACTAATGAATGAATCATTTAATATGAACGAATCATATTTATATGAACTAATCATATCATGAAATGAACGAATCGTTTCCAAGTTAGTTAACATATAACATAACTTTTATTATATAATTCTGTTCATACAAAACAACAGAAATTATTACATTACTCAAAACTAGATAAGCTAACACTGTTCATACATAACGACAGTAAACAGAACACTAATAGACTAGATAAGCTAGCACTACTCCCACTAGGATAAATATTAAAGCAGTGGGTAATTGCATCCCGTTCATCCCGGATTCTATGATGGGTGGATCAGCCTCAGATGTATCCATCAGATCTATTTCTGGATCTTCTACGCACTCTTGAGGATCCTCCTCTGATTCTTCTGGATCCATCTCTAGATCCTCCTCGGAATCCTCAGGATCCATTTCTGGATCCTCTTCAAATCCTTCGAGGTTCATTTCCGGATCATCTTCAAATTCTTCGAGATTTGGATCCTCCTCTAAATTTTCAGAATCCATTTATGGATCCTCCTCAGATTCTTCGAGGTCCATATTTTCGGGATCTGGATTCTCTTCAGATTTATCAGGACCCCATTCCAAATGAAGCAACTGTCTGCACATCTCTGAATATGAGATGTGCCCATCAGAATCATCCCAAAGTTAGAATGTTATCTGCCTTAGATGTTCCGATAATGAATAAACCAGATACCATCTTCTTTCTGTTTCCTGGACTGGATACCCTTCTTGCTCAAGATTCCAGAACAACCAATCGAGTCGACCAATAAGCCTACCGACTCCATGATCCGGGTCATATTCCAGCTTCTTGATCTCCTCCCACAGTTCATGTTGTCGTACATAGCGACCAGTCATCGTGTATATCGTTCTTTGTATCTGGAATTGAAAATCATGATGTCAGTACAAAACCGACTAACCAGTAACAAAAATCGGTCAAATTCAATTCCCACATATAGAACAAAATATACAGAATACACAAGCAATTAAAAAAAACAAATTTTCTTATTTTGGGGAGTCTCATGTGACTGACACATTGGATTGGTCGATCAGGAATCCGAATCTTAAGCTTAATCTATTGTCTTCATTAGAACTAATCTAATTGGACCTATATTCTGTTATTGTTTAAGCTCATTATTGTCAATCACAGGCTTATTAATCAAACTCAGGTTCGTTTGATTGTCCAATTGTCCATTGGATTAAGTCTGACTCATTAGAATAAATCTAATGTTTTTGATCAAATCTGACACAACGGAACTAATCCGGTCATATTTGATCAGCCCAACTTCTGTAATAAAAAATACCCCAATTAATTCAATAATAAACCGAACTGGTTAAACCAACAAATAATTTGAACCAGCTTTAGGTATTATTGAATCAAAAATGGTCTGCTTAAATCAGCTAATAATTTAAACCAGACCTGTGTTTGATTGGACAAGTTGGTCTGATTCCATTTTTGGTAAATTGAACCATAAATTAATTAAATATTTATTTATTAATTAATAATACTGATCCCGTCCGGAAGCTGAGTCGGATGGATGCGGGTCTTGATGTACTAGAAGTTGCCGGAAAGTCGCTGTGGCGTCGGATCTATCTGGCACCCCCTGAAAAGGTTCGCACGGGCGGCTGACGGAGGAAGATGACCAGGACGATGACACTACTGCTCTGCGCACACTCAGACGAGCTCACGAGTCGTTAGAGACCAGAAACCAGGGAAAAAGTCCCCGGGTCAGGCCCTCCGACGCTCAAGTCAGGTACTTTTTTCCCAGAAAACACAGAGAAAGGACGAAAAGTAAAGACTAGTGAGAAATGACGAGTGAGCGTACCTGCATAAGGGACAAAACATTCCTTTTTATACTGCAACGGATGTTTCTGGGACTTGGGGAGTGTCAGGGAATGTCGGTTGTCAGGCTTTGTCTGGCGGTGATTGACACGTGGCTCTTCCTAATAGGTCGGTGGCAAAACCAAAGGCGTAGTGAGCCCCGATTGTTAGCATATTCCCTGACACATTGATTATTCTCTGACACTCTCTGACAAGCGGTTACGATTCCTTAGCCTGTTTGTCCTGTAGTGCCTGGACGCTGGGTCTGTATTCCGAGATATGTACCCCGACTTGCTTCTATATGCTGTTATCCGTGATTCGTATGTCCCGATCTGTGCGTTAGGCTTGTATCCCGACCTGCCTTTGTCAGCTGTTATCCATGGCCTGTACGTCCCGACCTGTACGCTGGAGTTATGTCCCGACCTGCTTCTGTCTACTGTTATCCATGATTTGTACGTCCCGACCTGTACGCGAGAGCTGTGTCCCGACCTGCTTCTGTTTACTGTTATCCATGGCTTGTACGTCTCGACCTGTACGCTAGAGCTATGTCCAGACCTGCTTCTGTTTACTGTTATTCATGGCTTGTACGTTCCTACCTGTACGCTAGAGCTGTGTCTCGACCTGCTTTTGTTTACTGTTACCCATGGCTTGTACGTCCAGACCTGTACACTAGGTCTGTGTCCCGATCTGCTTCTGCCTACTGTTATCCATGACTTGTACGTCCCGACCTGTACGCCAGGTCTGTTTCCCGACCTGCACTCACCTATTGTTATCCATGGCTTGTACGTCCCGACCTGTATGCCCGATCTGTATCCCGACCTGCATATGTCCGCCATTATCCACGGCCTATACGTTCCGGCCTATACATCCAGTTTGTTTTGCGCCAAGGGTCTTCTTTCCTTTACCTTTACTTGGCTTGTGGGCTCAATCCTCAGCTATACCTGGCCCATGGGTCCTGTCCTTAACCGCTATTAGGGCTGGCCCTTGCCCGACTTATACTCCTATCCTTTGACCGCCTCATCAGCTGAGACTTGGATCATGACCATGTAAGCTTGACTTCTGATCAGCCACGGAGGCTGGACTTCTGACCTCCACGTAAGCCTGACTTCTGACCAGCCACGGATGCTAGACTTCTGACCAGCCACGGAGGCTGGACTTCTGACCTCCACGTAAGCCTGACTTCTAACCAACCACGGAGGCTGGACTTCTGACCAGCCACCGAGGCTGAACTTCTGATCTTCATGTAAACCTGACTTCTGACTAGCCACGGAGGCTGGACTTTTGACCTGCCATGGAGGCTTGACTTCTGACCATCCTGTGATCTTGACTCCTAACTATATCATCTTACTGACCCCACGAATATACGTAGTATCAAATACATTTCAGTATGTATTTAATTAATTAATAAATAAATTTAATTAAATTTTCAATATCTACTGTTCAAGTGTTTATATACGTGAAGGGAAAAAAATTTAGATACACATACATGCATGGTGAAGATTAAAAAAAAACTACTGTTCATTATTTTTTATTTCTCTTTAATCGAATCGATTCAGTGTTTTTTTTCCCGCATGCTCACTGTGCTTCGTCAAATCGAGCATTGTTCGTTCTGATATTTGCTTGAATGAAAATTCAATCGATTCAATTTTTTTGTTCATCTTCTTTTTCTTCTTCTTCATGATAAAAAAAGAAAAAAAAAATATGAGCTTTTTCACATCGATTTCTATGCTTTCAAAATTATGCATGCTCTGATATCATTATTGATAGTTTTGAGAGCATGAAACAAAATCTAAATAATGCGATAACCACTCACAGTGATCTTTCGAAAAATCGCAACCGAAGATGTCGGTCGATGAAGAGATTGTCGTTGTCGGAAGTACGATCACGGAGCTACCGGAAAGCGCTTCAAGGTTCACGAGCCAAATCCCAACCTCTGGATGCTCTCCCTTTGCTCGCACACCTCTAATCACGATTGCTCTCTGATCACCTTCGTGAAGCTTCTGCTCACCTCAATCTCTCCTTCTGATTGCCTTGGACGTCATCATATATATTAAGCAAGACATCGATTACAAACCGATGCCTTGATGACAGCTTTCAATGGAGGAAGATGAAGATAAATGGATATCCCTTCATCTTCTCGACGTTGCAACTGATGCAATGTTTAACAATATCAAGTAGGATCAATGAACATCATTCATGAAAATTGATGAGCTTAAATCCATTCAAGATTATTCGTTTAATTAAATAAAATATTTAAATTTATTCATTTAATTGTTCTGATATATATTAAATAAATAAAAATAAATTTTATCAAATCAAATACTAAATTTATTTATGAACATCCGCATTTACATCTTGCGTTCATTTTTGGAACTCAAGTTTTTTTAATCATTTTAAATTTCTGTTCAGTTTTTATTATTATTTTATGCAGTTCGGATATTTAAAAAAAATAAGTAAATAAATAAAAAAAGAGAGAGTCAATATTACGTTTTATTTTTATTATTTTCCGCTTTCTTAATTAACGTATGTCAGCAATAATTCGTTGGTGCGAAGTGTCAACGTTAATTTTTTTTTCCAGCGCATTTAATCATCATTGTTAGTTAGCTAAAAGAAATACACGCCAAACAATTAAATTAACGAGACGTGTATTATATTAATGAATGAAGGTATTATATAACTTATTCTTTGTCACATTTTCTCAACTACAGATAGGAACGAATACATCCCTACAACAAGGAGCACATCTTCTTCATCTACTGCAATAAAATATGTATAATATTATACGTCATATATTTTGATGTGCAGAAGTCAGAACTTGAGAGAATTATGCATAAGTTGTGTTGTCCTTTTCAACCATATTAATTATGTATGTTCTATCAAAATTGACTTCTTAATTATTTCTAGACAAAATGAAAATTGAATATCTTATGCATAATTTTTTAAAAAAAGGTACCACAGGTATAGTGTAAATGAAGGGCGTTCAGTTGTTACATAAGATACCCATAGTTCGATTCATAATTACAATATATTTGTAAATAAAAAAATTAAATAGAACTTGCAATTAATGAATGTTGTGTTTTTGGATTGATCGTCATGAGTACTTCTTAATTTAGTACTCATAATTTATTTTGATGACTGATAAAATTTTTTTATAAAATTAAATCGATAGAACGTTGTATGATATGATTAATTATTTTTTCTATTATTAAAAAAGTTGATAGAGTACCAAATGAAATATTCCTCTAAAGTATCACAATCAACAATATAAATATAAATAAATAATCCTTTCTGTTCGATGCAACTCCCGTGTATGCCATTCATTAGAATTCTCTTCTTTTCACATTTTATTTTGAGAAAATTGATTGCCTCCACCTCTTAGACTAATCACCTCTAAATCCTAAACAATTATTAAGAAAATCAAACCGTACCCCTTATCAATTATTGTGGAGATAATTAAGATAATAATAATTAGTGTTAAATTTTAATTAATTATCTCTTCTTTCATGTGGAGTTTTACATTCTTAGGGCGATATGAATTATACTATTATATTATTAAATGAATTATACTAATCGGCCTCTGCTTTCCTCGTGTTCGTGTATATAATTTTTCTGCTCGTTATTGATTGGTATGATGCATTGAATTCTATTTATTCGACACGTACGTCATCATCATAGTAGTTATTATAAGCTATTGTTCGCTCAACATGCACATCATCATCATGTAAGTTAAATCCATAAGATAAAATACTCTATTTATAATGTATTAGCTATCATGGACAGAATGATTAAGCTATTGTCCCAGGACGGCCACGGTTAGATTTTTCAAGTGATTTCATGAAAGCCTTCAAATTTAGCTTAAGTCAATAGAAAAATTCTCGTCAAATTAAATCGATTATTTGTAAAATTAAATCTAGATTAAAAAAACACATCGCATATTAATTTCAAATACTCAAAGTATTTGAAAGTCATCTAAATACTTAGAATCAATCGTTCACATATCGAAGTGTGCATCATATGATTTATATCATAACTCATGTTCTTATATATTCTTGGACGTTTTTCACATATCTTTCACATATCTGAATCCCGTCTAGTCGCCTTCAATTTAAAAAAATGAGTCAAGGTGTCCGGATATTTAGACATGTAAGGGATGTCTAGGATTGTATAAGATAAGAGTATGTATGATATTAAAATTATATCTATATATTGTTTTAAGTTTTTGTCAAAATAAAATGTGAATAAATAAGAGAAGAGATAAAAAAAATCAGAAGACCCACTAAAATTAACTTTTACTCGAGTAAATCAGAAGGGCAGGTGAATTCATAAAATTTTCAAATTCGCAAGTGTAAAAAATGTGAATAAATAAGTACAAACGTGTAATGCTTTTGAGGCTTATAATTTTTACCATATATTTTGTCTCCTTTGTTCCCTCTTATAAAGCTACTATTTTATTTCTCTAGACGTCTTTCCTCTCAAATACGGTAAAAAAATAATAATAATAATTAATCAGGATACCAGGCCAGTTGAGAAGTCAGCATGTTTTAGTATCCTTTAGTGATAAATTTTATTTATTTTTCTTTTAATACGTCGTAACATATTATAGCTAAGAATTAAACCATACCATGAATATCTAGAGACAATTGATCACTTTTACCATTTTACCATAGCCCCGGGACTCTCTCAACATCGATAAAAAAAAGATAAGGAATATTGTAGATAAATTAAAAAAAATAAAGAATGCGTCTTAAATCTTAATTAGTATCAACTATTCAATTCATCGTGATCTCTATATATTCGAGATGGTGCTCTTCGACAATATAATTATATAATAATAATAATAATAATTTCAAACAATGTCAACACGTTATCAATTATACTAAGAACGTCCATATTAATTATCTTATTTAAATATTTTATTTTAAATTTTACATAAGATAATTAATTTTTTTTATTAATAATCTATTTATTTTCTAAATTTTATATTTATAAATAATATTGAATAAATTTTATTCTCTAAATATTATAGAGATGAGAATAAAATAAAAAAATTAATATATAATATAATAAAAAATAATTATTTAAATTTAATAAAATAATTTTTTAAAACTTAAACTATGCATTTTAGGTAGGAAACTGATGTACCACAACGACTTGCAGTAAATTTACAATAAAACGGAGTCCAAAAATGTAGCCTGTTTTTTGAAATTTACTTTAATATTTTACTGTAAATAAAAAAAGAATTAAATCGATTGTGTTTTGTGGGTCCTACCTGCCCTACCACTGTCCGAAAGCCACGACAGCGAAAGAGACAGCTGCCCGAGTCATCGTTTGAAGTTTCCACCCCGTTGGGTGTCTCCCCACTCTCCGTCCTCCGATTGCAAAAGTTCGATCTTTCCTTCTTTTTTACCTCTACTAGTCTTCTCGTCATCAATTCATTCACCAACTTCTGAGGGTTTGGGGAGCAGCAGCGCCTGCTCGCGACTCCCTCCTAGCACCGTTCGTGCAGTCGCGCTTGTGAGCTCTCTCTCTCTCTCTCTCTCTCTCTCCACGGCGGTGCTTTGTGGTTCGTTCCCTGTAGGTTTTTTGGGCTTCTCCAGAAAGATCTAGCATCCTCCTTCGGTGTTCCGTAGTAAGCACCTCGAAAGTTTGACACTTGGAATCAGTCCTGCGCCACTTGTTCTTCGTTTCCTCAGCCTGGACATCGATCCGGACAAAAACAATACTCGGCGCCTTGCAATTTTCCCTATTCTATTGTTTTTCTTCCCTTTTTTCGTTCGCGGATTTGGGATGCGCCATTTATCGATTTGGTGAATCTTTGACCTTCCTCGCTTGTTCCTCGTTCGATCTGCCATCCTTTGCCAGCTACGTCTTTGAGCAAAATTCACTATTTTCCTTTTTTTTACTTCTTTTTTCTTCTGTAGATTTGGCACGAGGAACATTATCTCTTTTGAATTGGCTATATATTTAGTCTCATTGTGCTGTCCCACTTCCGTATTTACCATAATCAATTTCCCTATCTGCTCTTCTCGAGAAGTCAAATCTTGGAGGCGGACGAATTCCTTCTGATCTTTGTTTAGTAGTTTCTAGGAAAAATAAGTTTGATCTACAACCGCGTAGTTGTTGAACTCAGTTTGCTATTCCAAGTTAAAGTGCCATTTCGAGATATAAGGCTATTTGCGAATTGGTTAGTCAGTTATTTAGGGTGCATAAAAGAGATTATTTCTGCTTGCCCGTCAGTTGCCTGCTTGTGTTCACAGCGTTGTTTCTGATCCCCAAAAAGTTGATTGTAGATGCTGGATTGCATATCCAGGCATTTCAATGTGGCTACTTACGCTTCGACAGTCAATCAGGATCTCAGTTCTCATTATCGCTGCAATTACCTTAGTGGTTCTTTCTCATTCGTTTATAGGAGGATGGGCTACTAACCAGAAGCTTGAAGTTGCTGTTAGGCCTCTGTTGAAGGCGCCTTCAGATCCTCCAGTTTTTGCATATTGGATATCTGGTACTGGCGGTGATGCTCAGAAGATTTTAAGGCTGTTGAAAGCAGTGTACCATCCGAGGAACCATTATCTTCTTCACCTAGATGCAAGCAGTGATGATCTTGAGAGGAAAGACCTGGCACGCTCTATTGGATCCGAGAGGCTCTTTAGATCTTTTGGAAATGTTGATGTCGTTGGGCAACGTTATCCGGTGGATCAAACTGGACCATCAGCAGTTGCTGCAACACTTCATGGAGCAGCAATTCTGCTCAGGCTTAACACGGATTGGGATTGGTTCATCACATTGAGTGCTGTGGATTATCCTCTCTTGACTCAGGATGGTGAGTACTATCATAGTTCTCATGAAACTGATTGATCTTGTCATGATTAGGTTTTAATTTATAATTTTCACTGAAATTTTGAGGCATTTCATGGTATTTCCTGCATTTGAAACACTGAAATAAAGAATTAGATGATCTTGGTACTACAAAAAGGGCATCCCTTTACACAGATCTGAATGGTGGAAAAGATCTATGCAGCTAACAGCTGCCTAGGACATGCTATTTGTTGTTGTTAATTGCTACTGTACGGAGTTCAAAGATTACAGTTATAGTCTGACATGGATACAATAATCAACTTTAGTTTATTTTCATTGTTGACAAACTGTGGCATTTCTAACTTCTGTAACTGAATAACTTGTTCTTGTTGCTTGATTTCAGCTAATGAGATTTCTTTACACGTGATTCTGGCTTCTTACTTTCCTAACCTTGTAGTGAACAATTAGTTTCTTGCAGGGAAAATATATTCCATTTTTGTATTAATGTGTCTTGATTGTTCAGTTAGCAAATATGGTCAACTTTTGTACGTCTTGATTGTCTTAAATATGAATGCAGGATTAGACAAGGAGCACTGTGATGCTCTGATCTTGCAAATATTTTAGGCTGTAACACATGTACCGTGCTTAGTTATAAATGTACCCTAAAAATTAATGATGACTAAAAACTTCTGGTTAACATGGGAAACCTTCTGGTTTCCAATTATGGACTGGTTTTTTTATGAGGCCTTGTTGTTTTCTACCTGTTCAAATATATGCTTGTGCATCCAATTTTTTACTTGTTTCAGAGTCAGAATGTTTTATTATCTAGCATATAAACATCAATTCTGAATTACGATCCTAGGTGTTTTTAGTATGTTCTTTCCTCGTAATGATGCTTACAATTTTATCTTTGTGCAGATCTGCTTTATGTTTTCACTTCTTTGCCCAGGAATTTGAACTTCATTGATCACAAAGGTGATCTAGGTTGGAAAGAGTAAGCCTATCTCCATGACACTGAATATATTCATATATTTGCAACCTGAATTTTTCAAGTGTTTATTCTTTCTGATGATAGGCATGAGACGTTTAACCAAATTGTCGTCGACCCGAATCTTCATAGGGAGAAGAAAACGCAACTGTTAATCACTTCAGGAGTTCGCAAGACACCAAATTCCTTCAAGTTATTTACAGGTGCATCAATTTGCATAGTTTAAACGACCATATTGTGCTAGTTTGTGTGTACAGTTAGGGCTGTAAATGAACCAAGCGTTCGTGAACAAGCTTGGTGTTCGGCTTGGTAAGAGCTTGTTTATGTTCGTTCAATATACATTAGATTAATTAAACAAACAAACTTGAACAACTCGTTAAGTTAAACAAACAAGCTTGAACACATATGTGTTCAGCTCGTTAACGTTCATGAACAACGTTCGTGAACAATGTTCACGAACCATATTTATTAATAAAATTCTTTTCAATATGCTAAATAAATAATAAAATAAAATAAAATAAATAAATTTAAATTATCAATCTTAATAACCAATCAAACAATTAAAAGTTTTAAATAATCAAACAAGCTTGAATTGAGAGCTTGATAACATCTAAACGAACCAAGCTTAAACCAAGCTCAAGCCAAGCTCGAACCAAGCTCAAGCCAAGCTTGAATTGAGAGCTTGATAACATCTAAACAAACCAAGCTCAAGCCAAGCTTCAAACAAGCTCAAGCTCATAAAAAATAAACCAAGCCAAGCTTGAACACGCATTTCAAAAGCTTGGTTCATTTTAAACTCGGCTCGGCTCGGCTCGGTTATTTTATCAAACAAGCTTGAACACCCCAAAGCTCGGCTCGGCTCGGCTCGTTTACAACCCTATGTACAGTTTGTCTATTGAGATGTTTGATGTCTTTGATATTGCATCTAGTATTTCTTAGTATAGTTTTATAGCATTCTCATCAAGTTTAAAGCCCAAATTGTATGCAGATATGTCATAAAGGTTTTTGTAAGGAAAAGTCATGTTATTGTGTTTATTACTTATCTTTTAGACATCATAAACAGGTTCTCCATGGGTGATTCTTAGCAGACCTTTTGTGGAGTATTGTGTGCATGGCTCGGACAACCTCCCTCGGAAATTACTCATGTACTTTGCAAATGTAGCTCACTCTACGGAAGCCTACTTCCAAACTGTGATATGTAACTCACCTGAATTTCAAAACACAACCGTCAATAATGATCTGAGGTACTTTGTTTGGGACGATCCACCGGGGTCGGAGCCTATCTTTCTCAACGCAACACATCTGAAGGGCATGATGAAGAGCAGAGCAGCTTTTGCTAGGAAGTTCATGGAAGGTGATCCTGTTCTAAAGAAGATGGACAAGAAGGTGTTAATGTACAAATCAAGACAGCGATGCTTTGAAAAACCTGGAAATAGAGCAGTGAAGAATTGGGAAGGTGAATCCTGCTATAGCCGAGAGAATGTGAACATTATTAAGCCCAGTAACTCGGCAACGAGGTTAAAAAGTTTGGTGACGGAGCTTGTTTCGTCGGATAAGTTGTACTCAAACCAATGTAAATTCTGATGTGGTGATCTATCTGTTCTTTGGAAGTCCAGTAATTTTCTCATCCCACAAAAAGTTGATGCTGAAATCATTCATTGGCTTCAGCAGCAGCTGAAATCCTTATAGAAGCTAGCTTCAAATTCCATGCAACAATTGAAACAATAAATGGTTCATCCATTCCAGCTTTTCGTTTACCCATCACGCATGTTGATATTTAATTTTCTTAATTTACTTTGTTTCTAATTATCGAATTAACACTCAATTTATGAAATTATTGTTCATTTACAGTGTGCTCACAAGTGCAAGAGGAGATTGATACTCTCTTTAGGTTTGACGTAGACTTTTGAACCTTCATGATCCACTAAAGCTAAATTTAGAACAGAGTGATGGATTAGCGTGCATTATTGGCATATTACCGATGCCATTAATTGGATTTAAAGTTAACCAACTAAAGATATGATGTGAGAGATATAGTATCATGACTTATTATTAGGATAGCTGCAACAAAACCATACACATAATTCTATCGATCTCGACGATCACCATTAAAGAGACGGGAAAGGTCTGCCGTGGTCCAATGATAGGGATTTTTGTCGCTTCCCTTCTTGTTTGTTTCTTTCTATATCACCTTATTGAGTTGAGTTAATGGAATCCCTCCGGCGTCCGCCATTTCCAATGTCTTCAAACTCTTTTCTCAGGTCTCTGTTTCATGATTTCAGATCCTCTCTCTTTTTTTTTTGTTTTTCTTCTCTTGCCCTTTTGATCCTCATTTATTTAATTGAGTTTGGGATGGATTCTCAAAGCAAAGGCGTAACCTTGATTTTCTATTCTTGACTTTGAAATGGTTATCCCCAGTTGTGTTTCGAAGCTCACGATTTAAGTTTGCGGATTATGTTTTTTTTTTTTTTGGAAATTTTGCCTGATCTTCCTCCAAAAAGATTGGATTTTGCTGCAGCCGAATTGTTCGGGAGATAATTCCATTCTACCATGACGTCGTGCCTCTGCAGTGGCACTGGCGGTGGCGGCCGGAGCTGCGGCTTTGACATCGTCAAGTCGACGTCTTCATCGTGGAGTCACTCCTTGGAATCTTCGTCGTCCTCCTCCCCTTCTTCCGCCCTCTCTGAGTCGAGCAATTCGCCAACGCTCGCAATATCCATCAAGAGGGAGAGGACCCCTCGGAAGCGGCCCAACCAGACCTACAACGAGGCCACCGCCATCCTCTCCGCCACATACCCCGTCGTCTTCTCCGCCGGCAAGACCGCAAGGCCTTCCGTTTCCATCCCCACCAATCCATTCCACCCCTTCTCGGAACCCCCCGACCTCCTCCCTCCTCTGCCGATTCTCAACGACGCCGCATTCCTGATCCCAAACCCCAATCCACCGTCCCCAGCCGCTGCAACCCACTTCCATCTCAAGAGCAAGACTTACGCCACTGTTTCCAAGGACTCCGCCGAGAGCCCGGCGAGCGAAGTGTCTTGGGAGCCGAAATCGCCGGCGCGCCCTATCGAGGAGGACTTCGATCCAGAGTCCATTCTCGAAGCAGAGGTGAAACAGGGCATTGATAGCATCATTGGAACCCTGGCCTTCAACACTCCAATAACGGACGCCGTCGATTCCCTGATCCGTAGCTTCGTTGAACGCAGAATCCCCAGCAGTTTCGAGCACGGCTTCGGATCCGAATGGGCGCTGAGGAAGAGGGACGAAGACGAGTGGTGGAGCTCGAAGGTGGTGCCGGTGTCGGATATAACACCAGATTACAAGCCTCCTTCGTCTCCGGCAACGGCGGCGTCGCAGAAAAAGAACAAGAAGAAGGTGGAGAAGAAGGAAATCGATGTAATGGACTCAGAACAGGGGAGGTGGAAATCTGCTCAATCTGCTCTGCTGGGCCTCAAGCTGAACCATGAAGAAGTCCTCGGGCATTGGGCCGATCGCGGTTCGGTCTTCTCCGACCGGACCGGCTCGTCAAATTCGTCAGTGGATGCTACGGTGAGTATAAATAGATAGAAGTTATTATTATTATTAAAAAGTACTTTTATTTTAATTATGATAAAAATCATCTCATTAAAAAAAAAAATTAAAATAGTACTCTATCATATTTTTCACTCAAAAAATATTTTATTAACATATATTATAATAGTTGTCATCGACAATAATAATAGTTTTAATTTTAATTAAATAAAAATTATATTAAATTTTTGCTCTTATTTTTATTATTATTGATATAACTAGGAGTTTCTAGGTACTTCTGCCCTCGGACATCTATCGTCCACCCGATCCAGCCGTGGGAAGCGACTCCGGAGAGGTCAGCGTTCAGCGTTGTAAAGGGAAGAGGATCAGCCACGTGTTCTCGAAAATACAACGAAGAAAGCCAACACGGACGAAGGCGAGTATCGTTCTTTTCGTCTCCGATTCAACATTTTTACGAAATAAAGTTTTATAAATTTTAGTATTTATTTTTCTTCTTAATATTATTAAAAGTAGTATAGGAATTTTTAAAAAATAACATAAAATATGTTACAGATTAATTTACTCGTGACATCTTTATTATTTTACACTTCCATTAATTATTATTTTTCCACAGGCAAACCAACCTTGATAAGGGGCCATCTCTTCTCAATAAAAACACCCGAAGCAAAGGGATGAATTAGTTACAAAGTTTTGATTGGGGGAGACCGAAATTTAAAGTTTCTTCTACATAAACATTTCCTTTGCTTTCAATGTCCCGCGGATCTGATTCAATCTAATTTTGTTTGCTATTTTCTTCACTTATATATATATAAAATAATTGACTCATGTACATTGTGCTTTTCGAGTTAAAAACTTCGACTCGCTTGTATTTATTCACGTCGCGTATTATATATTTTCCATACAATTTAGTAATTTATATGCTAGAATACAAAAACAGATTATTGATACATCCTCAGAAACAAAATTCTACTCTGATAATTTCAAGCTAAAAAATAAGATTTTAAATCGAAAATTAAAAACTTAAAAAAACGATCGAGACTCACAGCAATATGAAGCAGTTTTATTATGTTTTAATCAAAACCTGTCAATTTTTTTTATTGTCAACTGTCTATTAATAAAGTTTATTTGTTAATTTATCAAAACTTGGGATTCGATCTTAAATGCGTCCGCTGTATTATTGTCTTGAGAGGAAAAAAAAACTGTTAATTCAGCCTAATAAAATGATGAACCGATAACACCGAACTCGGCTAGATCACTCCGGTGTCACTGAAGCTTCTATCAGTTGTCAGGATAAATTGGAAGTACTCACAATGTACGATCTAAAAATTCAATATCTCATGATTACGTATTCCATTTGGAGGAGAATTCGACGAGATAAATAAAAATAAAAATTGGAACCATTGCATTTACAGCCCCCTATCAGTCGATCATACAGTCATCATAGATGAAAGTAAATCAAAAGTACAACAACTAGACGCACAGCGAGGCTTTAGGAAACCGGTGAATCCTTATGAAAACATATGGAACTGTCATCGTAGTGGAGATAAATCAAGAGCACAATAACCAATTGTGCAGCGGAGCCTTAGACAAATAGTGAAGTCTCACCCGAAATTGATCCAAAATAGAGAATGCGTACATTCCGATCTAACCCTTCCTTTAACGTTGTTCTGGCCCGGCCCAATCAAGATGAAACCTAAGTAATAACTCTTCCGGACGCTTCGATTTCTTTTCTCTTTCTTGATTTCGAGATCTGTCGTGAAGACGGGAAGTCGCTGTGCTCCCGCCATTGTTAAATCCCAGATCGATCTCGTGCTCGCCTGCCAGACGGACCTTCCCTCGATTTCTTCTCTTGTTTTGCTGCATCTAGTGATCAGGTAGATTGGATATCTCTCTTCATGCTTCATCTATTTTCTATGGTATCGATTGTTTTTTTTTTTTTTTCAACTTCACATGTAACTATGCACTGTGGAGGCCTATCTCTCTCTCTTTTTTTTCCTTTCGATTTTGATAATATGTGATTTGTTAGAAGATTTAGATCTTCAGAGCTTGCTTAAAGGTAGTGTTTTTTTTCTTTGTGCGTTTTTCACTGGATCGATTTGCTACTGGAGGGCGAGGGTTTCTCTTGTGTTAGCACGGTATCAACTGTGCGAGTTGTCCATCTGTTAGGAGTTCCTCTTTTTTTATGAATACTTTTATCTTTGTTAGTATGATAGCGTATGCGGATAAGTTGTTATGTGAAGACATCTTATAATTTCTAGGTGCAAGTTTGGGGTTTTGGTGAATTTAATCATTGTGCGCTGGTAGTTCTTCTTTTTTTTTCGTCGATTATTTTTTATAGCAAGATAGAGTATGCCTATAAGTTGTCATATGGCGATGTTGCCGATACTTGATGAAACTTTCGATTTTCCGACCATTTCACTCACCCCAGTTGTTTGAGATACATGGCTTGTAGTTATTGCGACTAAATTATTTATTCTTCAGATTTGAGCTTGATTAAATATGAAGCTATGGATTCTACTCTCGATGGTTGTTACCAAAAAGTAATATTTTTTTCTATATGCATTAGATAAACAATTCATATGCAATTATGTGTTGTTGTATAAGGTACAATTTAATGATTTTATTGCTCTTTATATGAGCACTCTTGCTTAGGTAGCTTTCTGCACTAAATGCACTTTGGCTCTAGATATATATAAGCGGATTGTAGTGCACTTCAGGGTTTTAGTCTTTTATTACAGCTCTTTATATTAAGCCCAAGTTATCAGTATTTTAATTATCTTGGCTTGTGAACCTCTTTATCTGTCCGCAATATCTCTCACTTAAGGTTTCTAGTTCTTATCAATTCTTGTAATCTAACTCATAACTCACAATCATCCCTTATGCAACATGTGAGGCTTCATGACGGCCTCATCATCACATAGGAAATCCTTTCCAAACATATTATAAAAATACATAGATCCACCTTGATTCCAAATGTCACAATCAAGCCAATGGTAATACCTATTAATTTTTTAGTTCCAGTCACCAATATTAAATATTTAAGCCCAAATTGATAGTGGTTTACTTGTCTAGAATCTAAATCTACAATATGTATGTAAAACCAAAGTCTGCTAAGGATACTACCAACTAGCAATACATACCGATGTTATAGAGCAGTGAGACAAATGACCCTCAATGGCAAGGTTGATATTACTCCCAATATGATCATAATTGAAAAATATAAAACATGAATCATTCCCTTCATCTTTGTATAGTATTCATATATATTGAACTATAGTTAATATAAAAAATATAGTAGTTTTTCAGATATATATTTTCTCAAGATTTAAGGTAGGTGGTAGCCTTTTGTAGTATATTTTCTTTGAACTTGTCAAAAATTCTCTGATTGAGTCTATTGGTTTTTTGTTTCTTATATTCCAAATATTTGATAAATCCAGAAGGGGAGCCTTGACACAATGGTAAAGTTGTTGCCATGTGACCAAAAGGTCACGGGTTCGAATCCTGGAAACAGCCTCTTGCAAAAAGCAGGGTAAGACTGCGCACAATGGATCCTTCCCCGGGACCCCGCATATCGAGAGCTTCGTGCACCGGGCTGCCTTTTTTTTTTATATTCCAAATATTTGATAAATCCAGGGTTAACATTATCCATTCTTTTCCTTTCTAGTTTAATTTTTAAAAAATCAAATGTCTCTGCAGACAATGGCCGGATTGGCACCCGAAGGATCACAGTTTGATGCTCGTCAATATGATGCAAAAATGAGTGAGCTGTAATGCATCTTACATTTTGTTTGCTATTGTATCACTTATAGTTCATTTGGTTTGTGGAATAGAAAAGACAAGGAATAGTATAGCAATTCGAAGGGAATATAATTGATAAGGAATATGTAAGGAAATAAGTGTTCCTTTGTTTTAATATAATAAGGAATAATTTGCAGAATGGGACTGTTCTGCTCGATCTGTTCATCTGAACTGTTCGACCTGTGTGAACCACTCTGACGACCTTGCCCATTTAACCCGTCTGGCTTGTTGGCTTGCCTTGCTCGCCTGAATCGTTTAGCCTGACCTGCTCAACTAACTCATCTGGACCAATCAGACCCACCAACCTAGTTGGTCGAGATTGAAGTAATCGAATGTGTTATAAGAAGTGTGAAATAATTAGTGACGAGATATGAAATAACTATTTTATGGGAATAGACATTCCATAGTCATTTTGTTACCAAACATAGGAATAATTATTCTATGAGAATTCATAGGGAATGAATAGTTATAGTTATTCTTATGAACTAAATGTGCTTTTACATAGTGAAAAAAGTTTCAAATTCAATGTTAGTTTTCCAGGAAAAGATACTCAGTGTGTCTGTCTCTTGTTTGGCAATAATATCATAACTGTCTTGTTCTATTTATTTTTTTTATATTTCTGTCATTGATACAGGTTCAATGCTGATGGGCAGGAGTTCTTCACATCATATGATGAGGTTTATGAAAGCTTCGATGATATGGGACTTCAGGAGAATCTTCTTAGAGGCATATATGCCTACGGTAAGCTAATGCAAAAGCACTTTCAAATTATTCACTTATTTTGCAGAAGTTTAATGACGCAAATAACTTTAGGCTGGACATTTATCAATTCTGTTTATAGGTTTTGAAAAGCCCTCTGCAATTCAGCAAAGAGGAATTGTTCCCTTTTGCAAGGGATTGGACGTTATCCAGCAAGCACAATCAGGAACAGGGAAAACTGCAACCTTCTGTTCTGGAATTTTACAGCAGCTTGACTATGGACTGGTTCAATGCCAAGCCTTGGTTCTTGCTCCAACTAGGGAATTGGCTCAACAAATTGAAAAGGTCATGCGAGCACTTGGTGATTATCTAGGTGTCAAAGTTCATGCTTGTGTTGGAGGAACAAGTGTCCGCGAGGATCAGCGTATTCTCTCAAGTGGGGTCCATGTTGTGGTTGGTACTCCAGGTCGTGTCTTTGATATGTTGAGGCGGCAGTCTCTTCGCCCAGATTATATCAAAATGTTCGTCTTGGATGAGGCTGATGAAATGCTTTCACGGGGCTTCAAGGATCAGGTCTCCTCATATTTTTTTTCTGCATGCATTTCCCCTTCCCATGAATGTTTCATTGCATGGATACTTCAAAATTGAATACTAGTAACCTTTTGTTTTCACAATTGGCAATCCATCTTGCTTTTCAGTATAAACATAAAACTAGGATAATTTATCATTGCTATTTATATATCCTAGCAAAAAAATTAGTTGTCTTTTTTACTCGTCACTTTTGGTTCTTTGGTGTTTTTATTAATTTGTTGGTTGTACTTTGACAGTAGAATATTCAATTATTTTGCTATACGATGTAGAAACATTAAATTAAATGTTTTTTTATTTAAAGTCGATGATATGCATTTTTATTTTCTGTTCAGATATACGATATCTTCCAGCTACTTCCCTCGAAAATCCAGGTTGGGGTCTTTTCAGCCACAATGCCACCTGAGGCCCTTGAAATTACTAGGAAGTTCATGAATCAACCTGTCAGAATTCTCGTGAAGCGGGATGAACTTACCCTGGAGGGTATTAAGCAGTTCTATGTGAATGTTGAGAAGGAAGATTGGAAACTCGATACCCTTTGTGACCTTTATGAGACATTGGCCATCACTCAGAGTGTCATCTTTGTTAACACTCGACGCAAGGTGGACTGGCTGACAGACAAGATGAGGAGCAGGGATCATACTGTCTCAGCCACTCATGGTGACATGGACCAAAACACAAGAGACATAATCATGCGTGAATTCCGTTCGGGTTCATCTAGAGTGCTCATCACAACCGACCTTCTTGCCCGTGGTATTGATGTCCAGCAAGTCTCACTGGTCATAAACTACGACCTACCGACTCAGCCAGAGAACTATCTCCACAGAATTGGGCGAAGTGGACGGTTTGGAAGAAAGGGTGTTGCCATAAACTTTGTTACCCTTGACGATGAGAGGATGCTGTTTGATATCCAGAAGTTCTATAACGTGGTGATTGAGGAGCTGCCTTCCAATGTTGCTGACCTGATCTGATCTAAGGAATTCCCATTCGTCGAGAGGATGTTGTTTGACATGCAGAAGTTCCAAACGTTGCTGATCTGATCTGCTGCCTGTGTTATTTGGTATCATTTATGCACTTGTATGTCTGTTTCCCTTGTAGTCTTTGTTAAAGTTTTTTTCCTTCTTTTTTGCCCTTTTCTCAGCGGTAAGAGTTTTTGTTGTAATTTTGAATAACTTATATATCGACATATTTAATTCTGGGTTGAATAGTGAAATATATATACTAGTGATCATACGCGATGAAATTATATTAATTAAAATATTTTAGTATTAAATTACTAAAGTAGAATCATTAGTAGAGCCATTAAGGTAAAGTATTTGACTTTTGAAAATTTGAATTATTTGGGTGTTTGAAAATCCGAATTGTTTGGATTTTCGAGTGTAATCCTTATGACTTCTCTATGAAAAAAATTAATTTAATTTAATATTATATTTATCTTAGTAAAAAAAAATAATTAATAAAAATATATTTTTTAACATTGTCGACCTAAAATATTTATAGAAATTTATTATAGTGTTGTCAATTCTAAGATGTGGGACTAAAGAGAATTATATTTTTTATATAAAATAACCAGAAAAAATTAATGATGAGAAAAATTCATAATAATATGCCGCAGCTGAATCTCGAACTCTAGATCATTGATTGTTTCGCTTGTGGAATTACTAATAAATCTTGGAATTATTTTTAGTGTGAATATAAAAAAGGATATTAACGTAAATTCATTTTAGGTTTCACCAAAATTAGTTAGTAAAGGGGGAAGATTTTTATGATTCGGTGGTAAGGTAGGGTCTGGCCGGCAGAGGTCAAAGTGATCAATGTCCTGGGCAGACGTTCGATCGGGCGAATTACCTTCCCGATCAGCAGGAATAGTAGCCGGTTCGACACTTCGACAACTCGGTCGAACATCGGGCTTTCGACGCTCATAAAGCTCGAAGGAGGGGCTACTGTCAAGCGGTCAATCCACTCGGCTAAGCAGTGGACGCAACCCCGACTTGGCAGGCAAGGCGGAATCGAGTAGCAGGTCATTGATCGAAAGCAGAGCTGGCCCTGGGCCAGGGCTACCAGGGCCCTTGCCCAGGGCCCAAAAGTATAAGTATTTTTATATATACTTTGTTAAATATATTTTTTTTAATAAAATTTTTATTCTTCTCAATTCTCACGGACTCACCCTCGCGTTTCTCGTCGCCCGTTGCCGAAGTCATCTCCAAAGCGACGAAGGCATGAAACCCTAGCTCTCTCGACTTTCACCTTCACGGCGATTCTCCTCGGCTGCCATCCTCACCGACTCGGCGTCTCCAGTGCCTTTAACCTTACCATCGAGAGGATATCGACAGCGTCGGCAACCTCAACAGCTCAATTGCTCCTCCTCCCGTCCTCCAGTCACGGTCAGTACTTCGATTTGGGCAACCGCGGTCTGCGACTGCGATCAGATCTCGATTCTTAGCCTAGTTAATTAGGGTTTTATTGTTTGATTAGCTTAGGCAATCGATTAGGGTTTGTATACCTGAATTTTACCAAAATTTTAATTTTTACTTTTTAATTTGCATCGAAATTGTTCTCAATATGCAGATTCTTCTTCTTCTCTAGTACTTATATTTTTATCAATTTTTTTTTTTACATTTTTCAAGTTGAATAGAAATGTTCTTATTATCCCAACTCACAAGAAGATGACTTTTTCTTCTTATTCCTTGTTACAAATTAAACTAGTTGGTCACACTTACTCTTTTTGTATTTTGTAATAATGAAGATGCCAATGTGCTCCTCCTTTTACATCAACCCTCTCCTTCTTCTCATAATTCATATACAACCAAAGCACCCCTCTGCACCTTTGGCATGGAATATGATGGACGGACCAGCCACCTCTCTTATATTGGTTCCAAAATGTGTAATTAGCCTCTCTTCACAAGTGAGTAATGAAATAGGCCCCATTGTGTTGTTGAAGTTCCCTTCTCTCCTAAGCCAAATTTGCAAGTTGCAACATGTACTTTGTGGTCACATCGCATGCTTGATGACAACCAAAGGTCCATGTTCTCCCCTAGAACAACTTGAACATTGTTAGTGTCGTAAGTCACCATGGCTTGAAATCTCATACGTAAGAAAAATAAGCAGATATCAACAAATGGATTTTTGTGTGTGTGTGTGAGATACAAGAACTTTTTTATTGGTTTACTCTAAAAAGTCTTGGCTTCTAATTGTTTATTCTGTTCAGATGGATTCTTTTAGCTAGTAAATGATAGGTAGATTAACTAAGTTTTCATGTCATTTAGCTAGTTAGATTAATGTGTTTGTGTCTTTAATTGCATGAATAAGGTCCCAACTTCTAAATAATTAAATTGTTGTGTTTTTTTATAAACTTGCAGGATATTCATGTTAGGTCTTATATAAGTGGATCGAATCAAAGAAAAATTCTCCATATCAGGTTTTATTGTTCTTTGTTTATTGTTTATTGTTTATTGTTCATAATTATCTATCATCATGAAACAACTCTCTGGATATCAAAAAAGACAAAAAAAGAAAAAAGAGGAGGAGATAGCCCAAAGCTTAAGAGGTTCATTGAATAAATATTTTAGTAAAGAATCATATAACACATCAGAAAGCTTAGTCCAGATTTTAAGTAATGAATCAAATGCAAATGAAGATTTTGTTGAAAATAATAATAATGAATATGAAGAATTTATGAGAAATGAAAGTGATGAGAATGAGAAATTTGTAGAAAATGAGAATGAAGAGAATACAAATCTTAATGATTTGAATGAAACTGAAATTGACAAAACTAAAGATATTGATAATTGTTGTGATGATGAGCGTATAAATGAATATCAATGTTCGACACCTAGATATGATATAAACATATTTGATCCAAGAGTTTGGGATAACCTTGATACAAAAATGAGAGATTTACTTGTGGAAAGAGGTCCTAAAAGAGAAGATATTCTTAAGTTTCCTTTAGATAAAGAATCTCGACACTTTTCTCATACTTACTATGTTCAAATGCTACCAAATGGTGAGACTCGTGATCGAAAATGGTTAGTATATTCGAAAGAGTTGGACAAAGTGTTTTGTATTTGTTGTAAGTTGTTTAAAGTAATACACACCAAAAGTAATTTAGCAAAAGAAGGAGTTAATGACTGGAAACATTTATGTGACAAACTTAAACAACATGAAAATAGTATTGAACACCTCACTAATCTGAGAGCCTTTGTTGAACTACAAATGAGATTAAAGAAAACATTGACAATTGATAAGGAAATACAAGAACAAATTAAAAAGGACACAAAACATTGGAAACATGTTATGCTAAGAATAATTGCTGTTGTCAAATGTCTTGCTATACATAATTTGGCATTTCGTGGTACACATGATAAAATTTATGAAGATGGTAATGGTAATTTTTTAGGTCTACTTGAAATGATTGCAGATTTTGATCCAATAATGCAAGAGCATTTTCGACTCATTCAAGATAAAAAGATTCATTATCATTATCTTAGTCATAAAATTCAAAACGAGTTAATATCTCTTCTAGCTTCTAAAGTCAAGAATGCAATAATTAAAAAATTAAAAGAGGCAAAATATTTTTCAGTAATTCTTGATTGTACACCGGATGCAAGTCATAAAGAACAAATGACTCTCATATTAAGATGCGTAGATGTTTCAGAGACTCCAATTAAAATAGAAGAGTACTTTTTAGAATTTATAAATGTAGAAGATACAACTGGTTTAGGTCTTTTCAATGAATTGCAAGTTGTTTTACGATCTTTAGAACTTGATATTGATAATGTGAGAGGGCAAGGTTATGATAATGGATATAATATGAAAGGTAAAAACCAAGGTGTGCAAAGAAGATTGCTTGACATTAATCCTAGAGCATTTTACATGCCATGTGGTTCTCATTCTCTTAACTTAGTTGTTTGTGACATGGCAAATTCTTGTGCTAAAGCAAAATCATTTTTTGGAGCATGTCAATGTATGTACACCGTGTTCTCTAATTCAACAAAAAGATGGAATATTTTGCTTGAATATATTGATGGATTAACTTTAAAATCATTGTCAACTACAAGATGGGAAAGCCATATTGAAACGGTCAAAGCAATATTATCTCAAGCTTCCCAAATCAGAGAAGCTTTGTTCAAATTAGCAGAAATAAGTGAAGATGGTAAATTAAGTAGAGATGCTGAAACTTTAGCATCTGGTGAACTTTCAAGTTTTGAGTTTATATTAAGCCTTGTTATTTGGTATGATATTTTACATAAAATTAATTTAGTTAGTAAAAAATTACAGTCAGAGGATATGCGTCTTGATGTTGCTGTAAAATAATTGTCTGGTCTTGTTTCCTTTTTTGAAAAATATAGAGAAAATGGTTTTGATTCTGCTATGGTTGATGCTAAAAAAATAGCATCTGATATGGAAATTGAGCCTGTATTTCCTATAAAACGTAAAATTTGTAGAAAGAGACATTTTGATGAAATTGCTAACACTGAAAGAGAAAATCAATCACCAGAAGAATCTTTTCGAATAGATTATTTTATCTTAGTGGTCGATATTGCTCTTGGGCAATTGAAAAGTAGATTTGAATAGTTGCAATATTTTGAATCTATATTTGGGTTCTTGTATGATGTTGCAAAATTAGTTTCATTAGATGATGATGAATTGATGAGTTCTTGTGTTAACCTTGAAAATACTTTAAGAAATGGTGACACTTCTGATATTGATGCAAAATATATGTTTTCAGAACTACAAGTTTTGCAAGTAATGTTACCAAGTGAATCTTATGAAACAAATAAAAAATGGTCTTCCATTCAAATATTAGATTTTTTAAAAACAATGGATATGTTTCCAAATGTGATGATTGCTTATAGGATATTATTGACAATACCTGTGACAGTGGCATCTGCCGAAAGAAGTTTTTCAAAATTAAAATTAATAAAATCTTATTTACGGACCACAATGACTCAAGATAGACTAAATGGATTAGCAATTTTATGCATTGAAAAGAATATTTTGGAAAACATAGAATATGATGTTATTATTAATGATTTTGCCTTTAAAAGTGCATCACGAATACACTTTAAATGAGTTACCTTTGTGTTTTTTTGCAGGTGTATTACAACCGATAATTTAATTATATCCTCTATATTCACTCTCATTCGCACTTGTAGGTAAACATTTTATTACTTATGAGTACACGTGACATTGTATTTATGCTCTTAAAGTGTTCATAAGTCATAACAACTCTAGTACTTATGCTAATTGGTGCTACTCATACTCTTTTTCTTTTGGTGATTAGATCAATTGATAGTTTGATAAATTGATACTTTTTTGTTTACTGTGGCTTTCGGAGGGAAATGGTGGAGCATTTTCTGTGTTGGAAATTTTATTTTAATGAGCATCCTTTTTTATGGAGTATTCTTGATATGCTTTGATACAAAGAGGTTTTATTCATGTCAGATTGGGTGGCTCTTCTTTTGGTGGTTGGCCGGCTGGAGTATGGATGTTGCAGTGGGTATCTTGCAGGGAGGAGAAGCTTATTTACAGAATGTGCTTCGAATGTGAGTATGATGTGCTGTGTTTATAGTGGTTTTTTGTATTGGTTGTTGGAAATTTGTAAAGGTTAGTTTTTAATGTCTAGTACTTTCCTTTTATTAGAAAATGTGATATTCTGATAGTGTAGGGGTATGTGTATTTGGTTGGTTTTGTTCTGATATGGGTTAGTATTTGATATGTTTTGATTGTGAGATACTATTGGTGTTGGAGTCTCATGTTATGGTTTCTAAAGAAAGTGGAGCAATGCATATTTTTGAAGGGTCGTATATGTGGTTGATTCATTGAGTAAAATTTTATTTGGTGGATTTCTAAAGGTTTTCTTTGTTGGTGGTTTTATTTCAAGGAAGAGGTTGAAATATCTTGGATTTGTTAGAATATTTTTGTTAGAAAGTGTGTAAATAAAGTCTATTTTATATTGTGTTCATGGAATGTAAGTATGGAAAAAATGGTTTTGTTTAGAATATATGTAAGTTTGTGGAGTCCTTGTAAATTGTAGTATGAGATCAAATTTGACCTCTCATTCTATTGTTTTTTTTTATATATGATTTTTTTAATTAAATAAAAATAATGCTCAGTTAAATAAAATTGGGGCATAATTTATAATTTCGCCCAGGGCCTTTGAACAATAAGGACCGGCTCTGATCGAAAGGATACTCGGCCCGACCATCGTATCACCCAGACGACAAGTTATCCAAACGGCTCTCCCGCTCGACCCGGCAGTAGACAAGAGGAGCAGGTGGCGATATCTTCCTAGGGGTCAGTGTCATCGACGGATTGCATGGTCGGTGGCATGGTCGGGCAGAGAATCGTATGGTGGAAGCTTCCACTGTCACGCCAGGGATATGCAGGAGCTATTCGGGTATGGTGTCAGACATGTTTTTCTGACATGTCTTTTCCAGGTATGCTTTGAGAAGCGCACACGTCTTGGGAAGCGTGCACGCACCCCCGGTAGCCCTATATAAGGACCCCAAAGCTTCGACGGAGGTATGTGGTTCACTATTGTAGCTACAGTTGCGCTGCTCCTTTCTATACTTCATTCTTCGTTCGCTTGCTGTCGGTGATTGACTTGAGCGTCGGAGGACCATCATCGGGGAACCCCTCCTTGGCTCGGCACTAACGACTTGTGGTTGCAGGCTCCGCTCGTTGGAGGTCTAGGTCTTCTCTATTCAACATTCAATCAACATGAGCGCCATCGTCTCAGCGTCCATCGACTCACTCTCGGACAAGATCAATATATATTTTTGATACTATACATTTGTCCAGATTATTCAAACTGTAAGTCAAATAATGCAAGTTAAACAAATGGCCATTAAAAACCTAAAAACTTCGAAATATGAAGGCCATTAGGATTTCATTTTGGTCGAATGGTTTTTTCAACTTAAAAAAACGATTTTAAACAGCCACCTAGATAGGAAGCTAAACAAAAAATTCATGCAAGCTTAAACAATAGCCTAGAAGAATCAATTAAATAACACGAACATGATGCAATATATATTTGTGAAACGATTCCTATAACTTTAATAAATAGATTTCATGTGGCTTTAAACAATAGAAAACTCCATCGAATTAATTAAATCAATGCTTGTCAGGTATTAGAATTAAAAATAAATAAATCATGTGACCTTAAATAATAATATTATCAATCTTCCATCTTCATATAATAATTTAGAATGTGGATCGGAAAAGATATGCAAGTCAAGAAATGTGAAACAACTGCAAGCTATTGCTATTGTTGGATAAGGAAAAAAAAAGGGAAATAAAATCTTAGATTTTATTTTGAAAAATTCTCATGAAAATGATCATATATTCCATTATCTTGTCAAAGATCTAATGTTAATTTTGAAAAGATTGATCCACTTCAGCCATACCTCAATGGTTTAGTGAGAAAGTGGCTTAAGAATATGCTAACCATAAATATATTTTTTTTTTCAAATGACCTTTAGATCTAATGTTTATAAATATATCTGCCTATCATTCTATGAATGTGCGTTTTAGAGTCCTGCCTTAAATTATTACTCATATTGATTTGTGTTGCAAACATATTAGCGCATAATTTAAGATGTGATTTGATTCCACTTGTTGGAGATAACGTTGTCTACTACAATCAATTGTTAATTAGGGATATGGAGGATCCACTTCTCCTTGAAATGCCATTCCTTGTGACCGCAACAAAAATAATGCTCCATATTAGTATTTAAAATTGAATCTTACTATAATAAAAAGTAATAATTGTCCAATTGGTCAGGCCAATAAGGATTGCTTGATCACTACATAGAGTGTTTTGATTTCCCACGAGCAATTTTCCTTCTTCCTTGATACATGCCACTTTTATGCTTCTGAGTTCAGACACACTCAGCTTCCAAACGATGCAATCAAAAAATTGAGTAGCCAACATGCTTTTTTATTTATTCGAATTCTATCATATCAAATAAAGAATAACATCCTGACCAAAGAAGAACACTAAAGATTGTATTACGAAGAAAATAGATGAATCTTCTGTCGTGTACTCGCGTTGGTAAAATCTTTCCAAGCGAATTCATGATTAATCCACCGCTGACTCAATGATCGATCAGTCAATGCAGCCGCAGTCAGCATCCACCTCGAGATATTGCTTCGTTCTTGTTGGATTAAAAAAAGAGAGAGTAAAGTGTCTTTTTCTATTACAAAATAAGAATAAAGAACTTCGTTATAAAAAGTCATGAAGGGGCTTTTATCCTCTTACAAACTGATACGGTAGATATATAGATGGTTTATACGTAAGATTAGAAAATCAATCTTGTGATAAATGTAGCAGTCGAAGTCTAAAATAGGATTGAGCAAATCACCGATCGGGGCATAGACCATCATCCAATCAGATTTCTATTTTACGGGGCTATGCCCTTTCACTGGGTTCCCAATTGGATTTACTACTCTCGGGGCTCCCTGTTTTCTTCCGATCGACTCACAAGATCATCGGCCTATGCTCCCTTGTATCCTTCCGCTTGGCTCCCGATCATATTTCCACCTTACAACACTCTACTCTCCTCTGTCCTTCCGCTTGTTCCTGATCGGATTTCCTATTCTCACGGCTCTACTTCCCTATATCCTTCTACTTGGTTCTCAATCCCCGGGATTATGCTTCCCTTCCTCTTCCCGATTGACTCACAAGATCATGAGGCTATGCTCCCATTTATCTTGCGGCTCGATTCTTGATTGGCCCGATCACATCTTTGACTCACAGGGTCTTGCTCCCCTCAACTCTATATTAGATGAATATACATATAAGCAAATACATCAGCTGATGATTAAAGATTGAACCATTTTTTTAACTAACTCATTATATCATTATTTAGGTCAGACCTAGAAAGTCCAATGAGTCTTTCAACGCAGGAGCTCATTCCACAATTAATGTTGCGCATGAGATTATTAGACACATGAGATTATATTTTTGTACAAAATATGGGATACCAGTAACATATAAGCGATGAAACTTCATATTACAATAGAGATATACGAATTTGACATATCCCTTACGTTGATATAACATTTAATCAATACGGGCATTATAAGTTATAAAAAGGTCTTGTCCCCACAGACACAGGTACATCTTTTATTTCACATACATCTTACATTCTTCTACATCTTCTACATTTTCTCCACCCCACTAACCCTCTGTTTGGATGGGGTGAGACAATGTTCATTAATGGAAGGGGGAAGGGAGGGGAAGAGAGGGAAAGTAATATATTTATCTTACTCTTGTTTGGAAGGGAGGGAAGATTCATTTGAGAGAAAAGGGATGGAAATAAAGGTTAAATATATAAATTTACAAAAATATCCCCTTATTTTTTTAAAAAATATGCATGTGAAAAAATAAATATGGTTAAAATTGGAATAATTTTAAATTGGGGTGTAAAAAATTTCGCTGATTCCCGAGCATGCAAAGGGAAACTTTACCCTTCTCTCCCCTTCTCCTTCCCCTTCATGATTCACTCTCTCCCAAACAAATGTAAAAATTCTTTTTACCCATGTTTATCCTTCCCTCCCCTTTACTCACCTCAACATAGGGTAAGTATCCAAATTCCACCTTGCTTGCTAATGCTCCTTTCTCTTCCACTTGTGATTTTACCGATGATACTCCTTCGAGGTTTTTTCTCCTTTGAGATTCTCTTACGGTCAACTTCAAAACCATCACGCCGATGACTCTCCCTTCTTCTCCTTTGAGGTCATCTTGCGATTAATTTTAAAGTCATCTCGTCCATGATCTAGCTTTCACCGATTTCAAACGGATCACAAACCTTTTCATTCCTCTGCGCTCTCAGCATAATACATCGTTTTACTGTGCACAAAAATCATAACGGATCTTCTAAGTGGCTGTTGATATGAGACAGAGTTCTAAGATAAAAACAAAAAAAATGCATTGTAGACATGACAAATGTAAGAATAGGTTGATAACATTCCTTACAGAAAGAAAATTTATGATTTCTTAGAAAAATAGCCAGCCTTTTATGAATCCAATGAGATAGAGCCATAAACAAAGGACAAATGGCCCATTAAAAGGTCGTGCCGTAGTGGCATCTACTAGGAGCTCACTGACGACAAGACTAGATTTATGGTCTCAGTCCTTCAAAAAATTATGTTCATCTTGTTTTTTATGCACATTTGTTTGGGTTTGGCTGCCCACTATGAACTTTGCTTGCTTTACTTAAACCCTCTTGCTTCTCTATTGTATTCACCATCAACCAGAGCCAACTCCTTCCATGTTCTGTTTTTTTCTTGGTAAGTATTCACTTTAGTTTTCTCTTGATTTATGCATTTTACTTAATTTTTTCTCACGTGCTTTGTTTTTCCCCCTTTCTTTAAAACAACCTTGAACGAACAACGATCTATATATATATATATGATAATTTTTTCTATGCTTTTGATGCAGTATTTGACCTTCTATCTGTGAAACTCCATATAAATCAAACGGCACCGCTCATGGCAGAGAAGCTAAATGTGCTTGTGCCACATATGTGAATGGAGAGAAAATAAGTGGCAAAATGGGTTGCTAAAACCAAGACGGAGAGCAATAAGTGTAGGACGTCCCTCAAAGTTGATGCCAGTAGCTTTTCTTGGCCATCTACTTTCAGGTAATTTATCAGAAAGAGCTGCACTTGTAACTTTAGAGGGCTTTTCCTTTTGGATGTTTTCAAAATTTGAAAAACAGTTTCAATTTTGTTCTTCAGATTCTATTTTCCTTCAAAACAAGAATAAGAACAAGAACAGAATTTAAGTTGTTGCAATCTGACGTGCATTGTGACAAAAGTGAGAGTTCGGAAAGATAAGCTAGACACTAAAAACCAGAGTCCTGCAGATTCAGGACAATACAAGGTAGATTTAAGTGAGAGAAAGAAGAGAATTATATTATTTACTTCTGTTTTTTTTTTCATCTTGTTTCTTAGGTTCGATTCTCACTTGAATCAAATTTGATCAAAATTTAAACGGTGTGTGCATTCAGCAACTGTTGTGTGATTAGCAAAGGAAAAGATGGGTGAAGAACAAGGCAAAGACAAGAAAGCCAAGGAAGCAAAGTACCACAAGAGCTACTTCGACGTGTTAGGCATCTGCTGCACATCCGAAGTCCCCTTAATTGAGAAGATTTTGAAGCCTCTTAATGGAGTCAATAAGGTTTCCGTGGTTGTTCCAACCAAGACGGTGATCGTGGTACATGACAGCAACCTCATCTCGCAGCAGGACATACGTGAGTCGATCTGAACATATCAGAAAAAGGATTTCCTTTAACTTCATCTGTACTCGAAAATACAACTAAACGCTTTCATTTTCAATCTGATGAGGTTTGCTGTTTTCATCAGTTAAGGCTCTGAACCAGGCAAGACTCGAAGCTACAATTCGCACACATGGATCTGCAAGCGTTCCCAAGAAATGGCCAAGTCCATACATTTTGGCTTGTGGAGTGCTGCTGCTGGTCTCGCTCTTCAAGCACTTCTTCCATCCTCTTAGATGGTTTGCTATAGCAGCTGTTTCAGTCGGCATTGTGCCGATTATTTTGAGAGGCGTCGCAGCAATTCGACGGCTTACGCTGGACATCAACATCCTTCTGCTCATTGCAGGTATTACTGCCCTTGCAAACACAGAAATTTTGATAGTTCCACACTTTGATCAAGCATCTCTTTCTCACAAAACCTTCGCATTCAAGGTGATCTGTCTCATAAATGCTATTTAATGTCCCAAGCTGATGCCTTTGAACAGTTGCTGGGGCCATTGCGCTCGGGGACTATTCAGAAGCAGCCTTCGTTGTATTCTTGTTCACAGTTGCTGAATGGTTGGAAACAAGGGCCAGCCACAAGGTTAGTATGAGTACTCTGTAACAGACCTAGGGCCCTTAGTCTGTAACAGAGTTCTTTTACCCGGTTGATGCAATTTCTTCAGTCTCAGTGCAGCTGGTTTTAAGAGCTGAACTGAGCTAGATGTATAACCTGCAGGCTACTGCTGGGATGTCATCACTGATGAGCATGACTCCGCAGAAAGCTGTTCTAGCTGAAACAGGTCGAGCTGTGGGCGTCGACGATGTCAAAATCAATACCATCATTGCTGTCAAAGCTGGAGAAGTAATCCCAATAGACGGAATTGTAGTTGACGGACAGTCTGAAGTTGACGAGAAAAGCCTCACCGGAGAGTCCTTCCCAGTAGCCAAGCAAGCCGACTGCCCGGTCTGGGCTGGAACACTCAACCTAGATGGTAACATCTTCCCACAAGTTCGAAACTGAAGAGTGTAAGACTTCATTAGCGATCTCTAACTAGCTTTGCAGGTTATATCAGTGTCCGAACGACCGCTCTTGCTGAGAATTCCGCCGTTGCTAGAATGACAAGGTTGGTCGAAGACGCACAAAACAGCAGATCAAGCACACAGAGGCTGATAGATTCTTGCACAAAGTATTACACACCGGGTCTGTAGGCCTTGTTATTTTCCCAATTCATGTTATGTTTCTTTGATCTTCTAAATGAAGATCAGTTTGTGTTACGAAGCATCAAAGGCTCCTTCCTCATCTCAACCTATCTTTTCACAGCCGTGGTGATAGCAGCTGCAGTAATCTCAATTATGCCTCTGATAACAAAGGTTAAACATCCCAGAAGCTGGTTTCAATTGGCACTGGTCCTTCTTGTGAGCGCATGCCCGTGCGCACTCGTGCTATCGACACCTGTGGCAACCTTTTGTGCACTCCTGAAAGCTGCAAGAGTAGGGCTTCTCATAAAAGGTGGAGATGTTCTTGAATCCCTCGCCAAGATAAAAGTCGTGGCATTTGACAAGACTGGAACCATAACAAGAGGAGAGTTCACCATTGTGGAATTCCAATCCACAAGCAGTAAGGTCACCCAGGATACACTTCTTTACTGGTACGTACAAGTAGAATGTGATTTCCACTTGACATTGGAGATGGAAGTATGTGCAGGAAGTTTGGAAATTGAATAGATGTTTACTTTGTTTCAGGGTTTCAAGTATTGAGAGTAAATCTAGCCATCCAATGGCTGCTGCATTTGTTGAACATGCTAGGTCACGTTCCATTGAACCAGAACCAGAATATGTAAAAGAATTCTGCATCTACTCTGGAGAAGGAATATATGGAGAAATGCAGGGAAGAAACATTTATATAGGAAACCAAAGAATAGCAGCAAGGGCTTCATCTGAGACAGGTACTTTGAGAACATTAGCTATCAGGTGATTATTTAATGCAAAATTTGGTCATGTTGCATTTACATCTCGTTTTAATGATCTCAGTTTCGAGCTCGGAGAGACATGAAGGAGTCACCTTTGGATATGTGTTCTTGGACATGGTTCAAATTGGAAGATATGCCCTCTCTGACACATGCAGAGCAGGGGCTGCAGAAGCTATCAAGGAGTTGAAATCACTAGGCATAAAAACAGTAATGCTTACAGGAGATAGCAAAGAAGCAGCAATGCATGCACAAAGCCAGGTACTTGAAACTGTTGTCTTTGAAAAAAATTAAACGACAGTAATCAAACTGTTTGCCTGTTTAATATATAGCTAAACCATGGCATAGAAGAAGTGCACGCAGAGCTTCTACCCGAAGACAAAGTGAAACTGATAGGTGACCTCGAATCGAGGGAAGGCTACACGGCCATGGTTGGCGATGGGATGAATGATGCACCAGCTTTAGCTCTGGCAAGCGTAGGAATCTCAATGGGGATATCAGGTTCAGCAGTTGCCATGGAGACAAGCCACATCACTCTCATGTCAAATGACATCGGTAAGATTGCCAAGGCCATTAGGTTGGCAAGGAAAACACGTTACACAGTCATCACAAACATAATCTTCTCCATCGTCACTAAGATTGCCATTCTAGCACTTGCATTTGCCGGGCACCCACTGCTATGGGCTGCTGTCCTTGCCGACGTTGGCACTTGTCTGCTGGTGATCTTAAACAGCATGACGCTGCTGCAATCAAAAACTTCTTCAGGGAAAAAATGCTGCGGCTCGTCCCACAAGCCAAAAAGTGCATGTGGATCATCAAGCACTTGTGCCCAGTCCGGCTGCCATGACCACAGGAAGGCTAATGATGAAACAGTCGACCAAGATCATCATGCAGAATCACCATGCCGTTCCCGCTGTGGCCATGCGCGAGGTGTAAAGGAAGAAATTATGCACGACAGTTGCATGGAACAGAGTCGTCAAGCAGAATCACCATGTCATTCCCGTTCTCACTGTGGCCATGCACAAGGTTCAGAGGAGCAAACTGTGCACGATCATTGCCATTCTCACTGTGGCCAAACAACGCATTTGAAGGCAATTAGTACTCCAACACAAGAACACTCGGTATCAATTGCTGATGATGCATGCCAGAAACATGGTTGTGAGCAGGACACAAGCCTGGCCTGCATAAACGAAACCAGTCAAAAGAATGCTGGGTGTTGTGGCAGCGACGCAAATAAGTGTGGCAAGGAAGAGGGTTGCTCATCTTCACAGGGAATAATAACAGGGAGAAGAGAAACTGGTGGATGCTGCAGGAGCTACAGAAAGGCCTGTACTGGAAAGAAAGATAGCTGTTGTGCAAGTGAAAGAATACAACTACCTGAAATCATAACAGAGTAGAAGATCACGAGTAGTCTATCTATATTAGGATGAAAAAGATCACTTTGAAATGGAGCCATCCATCTAAGGAGCTTTTATTCTCCTTGTCGAATAAGATCAGGAGTATGATATTGAATTTGGAATGGGATTCCTTGGGTAGTCCTCTTTTAATCATACAGTTTTAGAGCCCAAGATGATCATTCAACCAACCTAATATTGCAAATTGTAAGCTTCTTAATTAGTGATCTCCTCGTGATGTATTTCAGAATTGCAAACATACAGATAACTCTACTACGTGATATTGTTGGATGATTCTTCTGTCCAAGATGGAAACGTAACTATAATTTTTCATGGACTAGAATAGTTTTCTTTGATGATTAACAATAATAGTGTTTTCATTATACGGTTTTACAGTGAACTTAAGGTGAGACATCTAACTAATGTGATGGCCATTAATCTCCCACGTCGAAATGATCTTGAGCTAAAAGAAGGGAGAGAAGATAGTGATATTTGGGACATAAATACTATAAAGTTATCTTTTCTAAATTTTTATGCTAATTTATCAAATTAAAAAAAAAACTTGAATTTTTGATAATTTAAAATTTTAAAGAGTATTTAAAAAGGAATTTTTGATAATTTTTTATAAGCAGTTGACTTCTGATTGAGTCCTCAGAAGACTTCCAGAACAAACTAGCTTCGCCGCCCACTGTGCACGAAAGGAATTACCTCTACTTTTCATGCAGGCATTTAACCGAACAAGACGGAGGCGATCGGCCGAGCGAGAAGAAGAGGAAGAAGGGGTCAATGTCTGCACGATTTCTCCTCTTCAAGCTCTCTCAATATCGCAGAACCCTGCCAACTCTTCCTGCTATCCTCTTCTTCCGATCCCCGCTGGGCGCTCTCCTTCATTGCTCTCCGCCTCTTCCTCTTCTCCCTGCCTCAGATCGCCTTTGTGACTGCCCCGTCCGATCCCTCGTGTCCTCCGCTGCCTCGGCTTCCGGCGGAGAACGGACTGAGAAATCCGGGAGAAGCGACGGAACCCCACCCCCGCCGTCCAATGTAGGGGGAGATTACCCGACGGGGGAATTCGAGATGAAGGAGGTCGGATGGTGGAAGAGGTTGGGCGTCCAGTTGAGGTTGTTCTTCGCTCTCCCTTGGGAGCGGATCGAAAAGGGAAGCGTGCTCAAGATGCAACTTCGCGGAAAGGTCGCTTCTCCCGTTTCTTGTCGAATGTTAATTCTTTATTTTCTTTATCACTCAAAGAATTTTTTGTTTTGGCTTCTTTTCTCAGCTAACTCATCTCAGCTCTCTTTCTATGGCTAATCGGCTATTTTACTCGGCAACAATTCATAGTTGCATTAACATTTTGCGCACTATGAGCATACATGATTGAGTAACCGGCATTAAAAATGATTCATTACATAGATTACTAATAATATTAGTATTACATGAAACAATGTGTCGAAGTATTGTTATTGCAAAATATGCACCTCTATTTAATACTTTGGTAAGATACTATGAAATACTTTTCTAAGATATCAAAGTTTACTATGATATTGAGTGCCAAAGAAATGCTATGAATATTTTACTACTTGTGGTTTGAAATCTCATATTGTGTTGGGTGGCACAGTCCAAAGTTCGTTCCGTTAAATTACTGAAACTCAATACTATTCAACATAGGAAATATTGTGTTAATCATGTCGATGACTATCATATATCAACATTCAATTCGCTTTGACATGCCACAAAACACTTCAAGATAAATTAAAATAATATTTGTGTTCTTTTTGTAACTTGTGGCCGTACACAGTAATTTAAAATTTGTATCATTCATTGGGTGAAAGTTTAAACTTTTTTTTCTTTTTCATCTCTTTCCTCCTTCCTCTCTAATTCTCCACCAGCACCATACGTCAAAACATCAACACATTAGTGAAATAGTATTGTTCCAGTCAAAGTCCAAAATTCTGGCACAGCTTGAGATTTTGAACCTTGTACCTACTATTAAACTATGGCCAAATTTGTTAATTGTGATACTTCTATCGATGCTACAATACTTGTTCAGGGCATAACAATTGGTAGTTCTTTTTAATTTTGAACTAGCATGTTAACAGCACCTTTGATTGCTTCAGTTCATTGGAGATGTGTTGTATTTGCAGATATCTGATCAGTTATGGACACGCTTCTCCTCGGGACTATCTCTGCCACAAATATGCGACTGTTTTTTAAAAGCAGCTTATGACCCTCGTATATCTGGTATTTATCTTCATATAGAACCACTTGATTGTGGATGGGGGAAACTAGATGAAATACGAAGGCATATACTGAACTTCAAAAAATCAGGTGAAGATACAAAACCATTCTATGAAATATTTAGGAGTTTTTAATCAGATAACTTCCCTTTTTAGGTAAATTCATTGTGAGTTATGTACCTGTGTGCCGAGAGAAGGAGTATTACATTGCATGTGCTTGTGGAGAGTTATATGTTCCTCCAAGTGCTTATGTTGGATTATATGGTTTGGCACTTCAAACAACATTTGTTGGTGGTATGTATGCCCACCAGTATATTGTGCATATATTGAAATATCTAACTCTATTTTCCAAGTCTTTTTCCCTTGTTATATAAATGCTAGTGATTTTTAACAACTTGCTAAGCATTGGAGCAGGTCACGATTGTCAATTGAGTTTGCCTTGGCTATTTGTATGATTTGTTGTGTAATTCTCAATTTTTGCATATTAATTGTTTGCTTTGATTTGTTTTTTGTTCGCTTTTCCCTAAACTATTCATAAAAGTTGAAATAACAACAGAACTTTAGGAATGAAAATGCATATAGCATTTTTTTGTGCCTCAAACATTACATGTTATAACAAATTGATACATGAACTAAGGATTTTACTGTTTTACTATCTGATCTTTCAAATCGCAAAAAATGCATACCTCTTTACACTCTCCTTCATAAGTTGCCGGAAATGATGCATGACACTCACCTGGTGCCCTATCAAAATACAACTTGCCTCTCTCACAGGAAAACTCGTGACAAAAAATTTGATAGATTGAAACATAAAACATTTTGATACGAGTACTGAGTATCAGTGCTTACAAATATTTCTGATGCTGAAACTGTATCACTGCAATGATTTATTTCCTCACAATGATTAAGGTCCATAGATTAACAGGAAGAGATAGACTACTCAAGGGAAAGGCATTCAGCACTACTGAGGTTTGCTTGAGCTTCATCCAAGGATCTTATGGAAGTTTCCAGTGCAAAAGTCAATGACTGTTAATTTTTTCGTGTGCTTTCCTGTGTGATAGGTCAATTGTGATCCGAGGTGCCAAGCAAGAGCCACATGGCATTTTTCTCATCTTATGATGGAGAATCCAAACATGATGCATATTTATAATAGTTTTGAAAGATTGGATTGTCAAAGTTTGATATGCAGTTGATATATTGTGTAAATTCATTTTTTTTAAACTCTAGTATGTGAAATGGGTCTTCTCTCTCTCTCACACACACACACAGGATTTTCATGTGCAGTTGTTCAAATTAACTTAATGTTCTTGTCACTTGCGCATGATTGTGTCTATGGTTTGTTAAGATTGCATATAATTTTGTAGGTGTACTAGAAAAAGCAGGTATTGATCCAGAAGTTCATAGAATTGGCCCATACAAGAGTGTGGGAGAGCAGCTCACTCACAAAAGCATGTCTAAAGAAGTTCGTGAAATGTTCAGTTCTCTGCTTGATAGAATTTATGAAAATTGGCTTGAAACAATATCTTTGAGTCAAGGTATTTCCTCATGCATATTGTCAGGATTGAATTATCATGTTTTCTACTTTACTAATTAGTATCTTGGAATCTGAAACCTTTTTCAAGGAAAGAGAAGGGAAGAAATTGAGAACTTTCTTAATTCTGGAGTTTATCAAGTTGAAAAACTTAAAGAAGAAGGTTGGATAACGAACATAATGTATGATGATGAGGTGAAGGTTTCTGACTGGCCAATTAATTATCTATACATGAGTTGCATGAAATAGTATCTTCAAAAGTCCTTTTTGATAAATCTTATTATTTTGTTAGTTTAATATTATTTAATTAGTAATCCTTCTAAGATCAATGTCTAGACTACAGTGATCAGTTTTCAAAGTGAGGTAGGTATCAACATAACTTTTGAACTGCTTTTCTGTGATTAAATTTACTTATTTTTTAAGTAGTGAGACTGCTAAAATGCATATCCATTGTTTTAGAGTTTTACCTCTTATCAGCATGCATTATGGAGGCACTTGGAGAATTCTTTATTTCCATAGAATAATTTTTCATCTTGATTATCTAGTTGTGGTTTATGATAAACTTTCTGTTTAATGGGCTTCTATGGTTTGGTCCTACATGTGGATCTATGTGATATTCTTTTGTCAAGACTCCTTTCAAAATGCTCTAATATATCAAGTTGCTAGCTCAGCAATTTAATTTAAATATTTGTTAATAATGTTGTATTTTGATCAAACAGAACGTACGTTTTTATGCCTTTTTCTAAATTTAATTTAAATGTTTGTTCAGAATTTTGTCTTTTGATTACATAAAATGTATGTTTTCTAGCTTAGGATGCAAGCATGATTTACTTCACTAGACGAACTGTAGAAATTTATAAATATCTTATGAAACTTCTAACTATTTTCTATAAAATAATCATCTAATACCAAATGTGAAAAGATACGGGCTTAGAAATACTTAAGCAAACTTACAAGTATAGAAAAATTATGTCACACGCCAGGTAGCTAACACTAATAAGTTATTATCAAACATATCTTTTATGACATCATTATAATTAATGGATATTCCTTTCTTCTTGAAACCGTGTTAAAAGGGTCAGCTTGCCAGCAGCCTGACTCAGCTTGATACATGATGGTCCATGCTATGCCTGACATAGCCCCAAGAACATAAGCCCAACCAAGTCAGCAGCCAGCAGCCAGCAGCCAGCACCAACAAACACTTCCTAGTATGGGCCTGGACTTGCATCAGGCTAGCACCCTCTTCAAGGCTACATCAGCAACGAACATGAGCCTGAAAGTCACTGAGTTGACATCTCCTGAGGTGATGTGCTCTGGCCAGATCAAGGTTAGGAATGGATCAAGAGCATGACCCAGGTCAATTGCTGGCAAAAAGAACTACAGGAAGAGGCCTCATCAGTTCAGCCTCAAGAAGGATTCCATTGTCTATCTCAACTCTGCTCCTCAGAACTCCACTCCAATTCCAAGAAGCATTGCTTCTACTCATTCCATAGTGACGTGGATTGCACCATCACAATCCTTAAATAGAACATAGCTATCTAATGTGCACTGCTCAGTCACAATTTGTAGCATTAAGATTGTTGCTGTTAATCTTACTTCTAATGACAGACTGTTTTCATGACTTAATCTAACTGGTAATCATTAAATTTAGTGTATTGTCAAGGATAATTGAATCAAACATTTTCATGATGGGTAAATTAAGTTGTCAAAATTACTGAATCAGGACATGCATCAATCTAATTATCAAATTTTGTTTGTAATGATCAATTTTCTTGCCTTTCTTGTAGACCTTCCACTTTAACATGTTTGTGTCTTCTCAAAATTGTTAAGTTATCTTTGAAGTTAATTTTACCTTGTATTTTGGTTTCAAATATATGATTGTTATTGCTACAGAGTTGTCAACCTTAATCCCATGTTTTTTTGCTGGCCTCCAACATTGGAGTGATACCTCTATCAAATATAGTTGTGATGTCTTCATTAAAGGAAGGCCCTTACATAGAAGGATGTTACCGACCAGGAGACATCACAAATGGTTGTGTATCTCCAATATGGAAGGTCCTTACAGAGAACGATGTGTGTGGGTCAGGAGACATAAAAAATCATTACAGTACATATTGTAATGGATTTATTTTAGGGATAACATGTAAAATTGTCTTTTCCATCTCATTGGCCTTGGAATAATTTGAATCACAAGCTGATCCTGGTATTACAGATATTTCCAACTTAGCTATCTCTTTCAGGAAGATGTATTATTCTTTATTCCAGTGGATAGGCTAGCAGAAAATTTTCTATATCTATTATAGTGATGTCAATCAATGTTAATTTTCCAGCTACAGAGGTTGTTGAAGGTAATAAGGGACCAGTCAAGGAATTTCTTTTGACAATCTCAAAAACGTTTGTTCTTCTTTACCATAAACTTTGGTCACTTTACGATGCTTGAACTAAGGAAAAGTTTCATGTTCTATGAAAAATTATTGAGATTTTAAACTTCAAGCTTATGGAAAGTTACCCAAACAGTATGAGTTAGTATTACTCCTATATTTCCAATGAAAAATGCTTTTCATCTTTTAGTTGCATCCATTCCATCTTAGATTAATGTACAAGCATCTTTTATATAACTCCTGTATCCAGAGTTCAAACAACTATGGAATTAAGTTTACAATATTCTAACAGTTTTTTCCTTTTTCTATTTGCTTTCTTCAATTTAAAGAATTTTTCTTAGTAAATTCAATGATTTTTTATGACATGAGGTAGGTCTTGTCAATGCTAAAGGAGAGATTGGGCCAAAAGCATAAGAAAAAGCTTCTTTTGGTGGGCTATAGGTAACAAAAATCTTCAAGAACATTTATGTTTTACTCTGGTTGGATTGCACTAGGTGTTCTTATATGTCAAACATAGTGTAGATGGTCACAACTTGCTCAACAATATGGAAATCATGAAAATAATAATTGTGGATACATAATTTTGTTTCTAATGTAATGTCTCTTTCTGTCCAACAATTGCAAGCGGAAACCAATTTGTATTATTTCCTTGAGATGAATATGCTAAAAGAGAGTTACACTGTTATGGTCTTTTCACTGTTTCAGTATTATTTCATTGTTATTATTTTTACTAACTGCGAACTAATGTTGTCCCCCTGGGGTCAATATTGCTTTCTTTTCATCTTGAAGCTTTGTTTCAAGCAGTGAAAGCAGTCATTTTTATTCTTTGTTGTTGCAGCTTTCACTGGACCATCTTAGAACTTATAGTTGTTGGGGTGCTTGGGGCTGTACTACTTAGACAATTAATAAGAATAACACATTGCCTAACCAACTAATCATACAAGTGTTTAATTTGTTGCTTCAACAGCAAATACGTGAGAGTAAGAAAATCAACTCTTGGTTTAGATGGCGGTAAAGAGGCAATCGCCATAATCAGAGCTTCTGGGGCCATTACCCGTACTAGAAACCCTTTCAGTTTTGCTAGTTCTGGCATCATTGCTGAACAACTAATTGAGAAGATTCGCAGTGTTAGAGGTTGGTTCACTAGCTGCGTGTTCTTATGCCAAGTTGTGAAATTATTGCTCTTTGTTTTGCAACACTATTTCACGCTTGTAAATTTAAAGGATTTATCTGTATATTTTAACTTTTTGCCTATCAAGCTGCCTACTTTTCATTTTTAATGGATTTAACTTTTCTTCATTTTTTTGCCAATTTATGTTGCCAGCATTTTTCGTTAGATAGCATTTGAGTGAATTAAGACTTCTATCATACACCAAACTCTTTTATTCAAGTTATGGGTTCAAGTTGAAATATCTTTACCACCTAGACTTCTGGATTCTGGTGCAAAGCTGGAAAATTAGCTTCAAGCGTGTCTATTGAGCTTCACATTCGTTATTCAAACAAACAAACAAAAAACTTTGTTTAGTCAAGTTTAGCTTTGTTGAAACTTGAGAGCTCAGGCTGGAATTCATGTCTATGATTATTCTAGTTTATGTTTCAAACTACTGTGTATGAATCCTGGATGATGGATAGTGTCAGCTTTAAAGAAAATTTGCATTTTTTTTTACTTTTGATCAATGTGAATATTAATGATTTTTTATGGATACATAATCTATGGTTCTTAAGTGGGAGCAATTTCTTTCTTTTCTTGCAGAGTCAAATAAGTTCAAAGCTGTTATTTTAAGAATTGACAGCCCTGGTGGTGATGCTCTTGCTTCTGATCTGTAAGTATTTATGGATAAACCTTTTTTAGTTTTACCTTTGTAGCACTATTGCTAACAGAAACTGTCATCAATAATAGAAAAAACACCACAAAAGTTGTTCAAGAACCTAGATAGTTGGCATAATTTTGTCAAAATCCTCATGGACATGGATCTTAGGCTACGTTTGTTTGGGTGTGATGTAATGGAGCTTGTAATGTAATCAAATTTGTAATGTAATGTAATGTAATCTTGATTACATTACTACGTTTGGTAATATAATGTATGTAATCTTTGATTACAAGGGTGATTACATTCTTTTGTTTGGTGTCCATTATTTTTTATAAGGAATGTAATTCATATTATTATAAAATGACAAAAATATCCTGCGACTTTTACCGACGGGCCGTCGCACCTCTGTCGAAGCTTGCGGCAGCCACCGGCAACTAGCGACGTCACCACTGGTCGCTGCCGGCGGCGGGCGGGCGGGCGGTCGGCGGGTGGGCAAGCGGCGGGCGGGCGGCGATCCGCGGCGATGGCGGGGGGCGGCAGTTGATTAGGGGTATATTCGGCATTTAAATTTTAGTTAAGCAGTGACCTCGTAATGTAATCGGATTACATAGTATTTACTTTGTAATCCAGATTACAAAACTTCACTACTTTTTGTAATCGAGATTACATTACATTACAAGTTTAAAGTTAAAACAAACAAAATAATCAACCTTGTAATGTAATCTACAAGGCAGATTACACCCTACCAAACGTAGCCTTAGTTATATTTATTACAAGTCTAGGATGTCACCAACAACCTTCATTATGCGGGTGCTATGATTTACCTCATTCGTGTTGGTACTGGAACGGATTGGCGGGGGTGCTGGGGGCGAGCGTATTGACCTTTTGCCATTATGATATAAAAAGGATGGACTTGAAGGCGCCCTACAAATGATAGATCACATGCACTTTGATGCATGATAAAAAAAGGGTTCTTAAATTGTTGTGGGCCAAGGTCCATCATTATAAGATTATATAGTATCTTGGAATAGAGGTACAGTTTCAGGAAATGGATTAGAATATGTAGATATGATGTTTAAGAGAAGAGTAGGCATAATATTGCAAGTTTTTAATTATGGTATATATATATATATATCTATATATATATATATATATAGCTTAAATACTATACCCTAAATTCTAAACCCTAAACCTTATGTTCTAAAAAAAATTACACTAGGTGTTCATGGGTGTGCACCATAAGGTGTGCGGCATAACAAAATCCATATATATAGGGGGATGTTATGCCGCACACCTTATGGTGCACAACCCGTGAGCATTTTAGGTATTTTTTTTAAAATTTCTTTTGCTTAAATACTATACCCTAAACCCTAAGCTCTAAAAATAAATTCAAAAAAAAAATTACACTAGGTGCTCACAGGTTGTGCATAAGGAGTGTGGCATAACAAAATCCTATATCTATATATCTATATATATATATATATATAATAGGTGTGCTCTGGTGGGTAAAGATTGTAAGAATAATTTTGTCAATGTTAAGAAAATAATCTAAAATTATAACCTGAAGTCTATTTTTGAAAAAGAGATACTAACTGCCCCTTAAATAGGAATAACTGATCAAGTCAAAATAAAATGAAAAACTGCCACCAATCGAGACTGAAAATATCGTTAGCATTGGGATTTCAATGGAGAAATAAGATCCATATAGCATATAGTAGAGAAACTTAATAGTTGATACTCAACGTTGTTATTTGTTGTTCTAAGTTAATGGAAATAGAAAATACATGATGAACTCATATGTCATCCTGTCAGACGTTAGTTGTAAGGCTGACATAGGACATTAGTTTTTGTTGATCACATACAATATCAAAACTAGAGTAAACAAGTTATTCTACAGTTAGCAATATATTTGTAGATGACAAGACCTATTCCAGAACAAAAATGGACCATGTCTTTTTCAATAACTCACTATACCTCTTGCAGTTGATAGTCAATGATCGCTCATATTAATGAACAAGAAATTGTGAAATTTTGTTTGGATCAATACATGAATAATGTATGTGCATGATGCAGTATGACTGACAAGTGACTATGATTTGTCAATTTCTTCTAATTGGTTATCATTTTTTCTCTCTTATTTTTTTGTTTGATAATGTCAGATGTCATGTTCAGTTAGTTGTCTAATATGATTTCTCTTCTCCCAGAATTTGGAGGGAGATCAAGCTACTTGCTGCTTCTAAACCTGTGATTGCATCAATGTCTGATGTTGCAGCAAGTGGAGGATACTACATGGCTATGGCAGCAGGAACCATCTTAGCTGAGAATCTCACTTTAACCGCTTCAATTGGAGTTGTCAAAGGTGATTTTACTGCTTTACACACCCCTGTTGTCTATCTAGGAAGGTATTGCTATGCTGTTGAAAAATTTATTTTAGAATACGCCTACACTGGAGATTCGGACTCCACCCAGGTAAATTGGGCAGGCATCTATGATCTCCAAAAGAAAGTAGGTGTGCTAATCCCTAGCACTTGCAGGGAGGTTTAGTTTACACAAACTGTATGGAAGGATTGACTTGAACAAGGAGATTCTGTCTAGGGGTCATTATGCGGAGCTTAATGTTGCTGATCAGCGTCCTCTTAGGTGAGAATTTGTCACTTTTAAAACACAATTTTAAGTGCTCCATTGTGAGAGAGGTATTGAGTGACGACAAAGAAAGAAGTTCAAGAGATTCAGAAATTAGTTTCAATTATTGACGACTTACCATGTTTGGATTGCAATCACAACTATATTTATCATTATTTCTATATTTGTTATTACCATAGTTATCGTAAAATATTATCATATTTATCATAATATTTTTTTATATATTATTTGACTATCTGTATAAATAGACTTCTTAGCCTATGACAATTATCAATAAGAAAGCAATTGTCTTCTCTCTATTCTTGCTATGTCTCTATGTTTCAACATGGTATCAGAGTCATATTTCTCTTTATTCTTATTTTTTCTCCTTAAATATTTTTGGCCTTTTCGAAGAGTTTCATCTGCTTCAACACCACCACCTACTTTCTGCCTATTTCCGACATTGTTATAAATCTCTCTCTCTCTCTCTCAAAAGAACAAGTTTGTCATCACCTCCTTCTTCCTCACTGCTCTCTCTCTTTTCTTTTCCTTTTTATTCTCCTTCTTCCTTCCGCAAGAGTCTTCTACTAGAAAATTTCTTCCTCTTAATCTTTTTCTCCCCAAATCAGCAACAAGTTGCTCTAAAACTCCTTCCTTCTCTGTCTTCCTCTCATTTTCTTCTCCTTCTACCTCTTTTGCAATAGCCGCTTTGCAAGTAGTATTTCCTCCATCAAGTGTTGTCTTTGTTTTAGCCATCTTCTAGTTGTCCAATGGCAAGCTTTTTCTAATTTTTTGATCAGCATACAACAACAAATTTTCTTCCTCTGCTCCCGTATATTCAACCACCAAATTGTAGTCCTATGCTCCAATATATTCAGCCACCAAATTATAGTCTTCTTTCTTTGCTGCTCTTTTTTTGACAACAGATCAAATTCCAGCCTTTAAATGACAACTCCTCATCTCCTTATAGTTGTTGTCTTCTTTCATTAAAGACAAAGTTCAATAGATCTATCGTATTGTTGATCATACTAATGATCTTTGCTCTAGAAGATTTGATTGGTCATTGACAACCAGACTTAACGTTCAATATCTTTTGGTTTCAATTACTAATGACTTACCATGTTTGGATATAGTTATTGTAATATGTTACTATGTTTATCATAATATTTTTTCATAATTATTTTGACCATTTGTATAAATAGATATGTATAAATAAGCTTATTAGCCTATGACAATTATCAATAAGAAAGCAATTGTCCTCTCTCTATTCTTCTTATGTCTCTATGTTACAACGTTGAGTGCGTAGCTAGATAATGGACATTTTAAGTTGAAATCTCACCAGCCTAAAGTTGGGAGATGTTTTTTTTTTTATGTATAGTATCATGTCTTATTAGTGATAGCTATTCGGTGGCAGAAAAATATGTCATATTTAATGTAGGTACAGACGAATTTGTATTTTAATAGTTAAAATATACTTTATAACAATGTTACAAGATGGCCTTGTGATATGGGGTCTTCACCTTCTTGTGAAAATGTTATAGTTTCAACTCCATTTGGTTTCTTTTGCGATTTTAATTTATTTGGGATGACATTGACACAGACCAGATGAAGCAGAACTCTTTGCAAAGTCCACGCAGTATGCTTACAAGCAATTCCGTGACAAAGCTGCTTCATCACGATCAATGACCGTAATGATTTTGGCACATCCATTGTCCAGCATATTGCTTTTCATTGCCCTGTTACCTTCACTAAGAGATGTTCTGTGACCAGATAGATCAGATGGAGGAGGTTGCACAAGGTAGGGTATGGACAGGCAAAGATGCAGCTCCTCGAGGATTGGTCGATGCTATTGGTGGATTCTCACGAGCAATTGCCATTGCAAAATTCAAAGCTAACATTGATCCTGATAGTGAGGTTTGCTTCACTAATTTCATGATTCAGTCATTAGTTCCTTGGTACCATAAAATTGAGTGCCATTTTCACCTGAATATCTTGTGTTTTCACTAAAAGGTTCCTGATCGAATAGTTAGTTGAAGTAATTCTTTGTTAACTCTATAACGATTGGTCTTTGCCAATGGTATGCCCTTGAACCCCCTACATAGTTTTTGTTTCAGAGAAGCCACCATTGTTTTTTTTTTTTCAAATTTTACTGACATATCTTCTTTCTTTGTCAAAGTGTGGTATATAATTTCTTCACTTCTGAATATCTGGAACCAGTGAAAATGATCCTTAATTTAATCGCAGACTCATCCGCCTCAGTTTGATACATAACTATCACCTAAAAACTTTACCGTCAACTGATGGCAACATCTGTTCTTCCATCCTCTATTCATATTGCAGGTTAGATTAGTTGAAGTGTCAAGGCCTTCACCGACATTAACAGAAAGATTCAGCGCCATAAAAAATTCTCTGTTTGGGCTGGACATAGCAGTGAATGAAGTATTGCAGAATCTGAGGAACTCTGGCGAGGTTCAAGCACGAATGGATGACGTTTTGCTTGATTTAACAGATAGCACAGCAGAAGCTAAACGCCTACCACACCTGATAAAGGATTGTTTTGGCTAATTATATTCTGGATCTTCCACAAGTGCTCAAGTTGTGGAGGCACGAGCATATCAGGTTCGAAAACTATGATTTCATACATATGCTATAGGTCAACATTGTGGAGGAAATAAAGATTATTCACAGGACATCACATCTTTGGGGAAAACCTTTAAAAGCCATACAAGCTGTGAACTCACTCTGGCATACGTTTGTCTAAAACTGTTATATATAATGGGTGATGTCTTCCAATGCATGATTGACATCAAACATAGTGAATTGGTTAACAATTGTCGATTTGTCACAAGTATAGAAAGATAGCATGCCAGCATTAAATATTGCATCAATAAATTAGCTAATTTGTATTCTACAAAAGGTAGATACAGACCTCAAATATTTACGTATCTTTGGCGCTAAAATCTTCCGGTCTCTAGAGGATAGGTTTTGTTGCTACTATAAAAGCAATCCAAAGAACAGATAATACCTTACATTAAATGGCCATTGTGCTACTCGCATAGCACTCGCTGCATTAACAGATCTTTAAGCTTCAGGTACACTGGGCTGCAACACCTCGTCCCCCTCCTCAGTTGCCGCCGCCCTCATCTCCTTCCAGCTCTCATACTGAAGATCATCCGTCGGCAGCTCGAACCGGCAAAGGGGGCACGAATTCCGAATTGCCAACCACGGCAAGAGGCATTCCTTGTGTTACAGGTGAGAGCAAGATAGCCGCTTGAGTCTTTCGTTCACCAAGAACTCGTCTTTGCACACTGCGCACATTGCAATGGATCTGGCGATGTCCTCCGCCGTGAAGAACACAGACGGAAGACTTTCGACTACCGATTTGGCTGCAGGAGGGCAGGCCTTGATGCCGACGTCTTCCATCAGTACTTCATAGGAGTCTAAATCCGAGGCCGCCTCGTCGGGGTAGTACGTCATCTCGTCTTCGATCGTGCTGCCACCTAAGTCGTCGACGTCAGAGAGCATCTCCCATGCTGCGTCGTAGACGTGGTGCTCGAGTTCTCTAATCGTTGCAAATCACTCGTAGTCCCCGACGAGCGAAATGCGGATCGAGCTCCTTCCCTCGACGCGAGTATCCACCTCCTCCCACTAGAACTCCTCGATGGGGAGCTGCGCGCCCAGTTCAAGATCATCGGCGGCTTGATCTCGTCCTTTTCTGTCGTCTACATCCGCGATTGCCAAGATCTGCTGGTTGACAGAGTCAGAGACAGATTTGGACCCGGCGGCGCACGGCACTTGCGAATCAACCGGGAAAGGCACGGAGAACTCCGTCGAAGCAGATGGGATGCCCATCCTCCGGCCGTTTGAGAACTCGTCGAGTGACCAATCGATCTCGCGCTCCTCCCACTCGGACATTAACCCTGACATCGAGGGGAGGCAACCGGAGCCGATCTCTTGCGCCGACGCCCCGGAAACCCTAAATCTATACAAGTTAGGATTCCTGGGTAAGAAGTAGGAGGCCAGATCTTCGGAGCAGAGTGTCGGTGGGAGCGGCTGAAGGAATGCCTAAGAAGCGTCCGCCATGGATGACGATGAACCGTTTGGACAAGGGGACCAGGGCAAGGCATCTGTTTGCAAGAGAATGGTCACGCAGTTGGCCCGCAAACTTATATATAGAGGATCGGTTGCCCGTCTGTTTTGTTTTTTTTTTTGTTTTATTTTTTTTTAATTCAAATTAGTTTTTAATCAGGAAATTCTCATGGAGACGTAATCAGGTAAGTATTATTAGACCCACTTCTCTAATTTCTTACTGAAACGAAAAAAAATATCTACAGGGTTAGTGTAGTGTAGGTTTTTCCGTAATTATAATGTATTTATAAAAAAATTTCTTTTAAATGGAATACTTAATTAACAGATGCTGAATTTCTAGAATGTTTCTTCTATTCATTTTTTTTTATTTATCTGGATGATCAATGAAAAAAATTTATGTGCCAAATCGATCATCTCAAGATTTTGAGATTAATTAATGAGGTCAATTAAATTTATCATATTATTAAAGAAATTTATCATTTGTTACCTGAAGAAAAAATAATGTCTAAGTTGAAATTCGAATCCATTGATTATCTATTGAACGTCTAACCAAGTGGAGATTCTATTAATTTACTGTTCAAATTGAACTTTGGTCTTACGTCACCCACTCAGCGGATCATAGCGGCTCCGAACCTGAAGGTATTAGCGGATCACTGGCATGCATCGCTGACGCAAGTCGCTGAGATTTATCTGGATGAAAATAGGAGAAAAATAGAAATAAAAATACGAAATATGATGTTCAATCTTTATTATTTAGTTAAGAAGGAAATACAAATTAACATAAAATTCAATTTTTAAAAATTATTTTAAGCAAAAGTTAAAGTTATTTTCAATCGTCCAATGATGTCACTTTGAATCACTCTATGGTTTAGTTGTTCAGAAATCCAATTAAATAGTTGTGTATATATATATATATATTTATTGAATTTAAGAAAGTGCAACTATTTAATTGGATTTCTGGTAAAAAATCCTTTGATAAAATATAGTAAACTTTTCCTGTCTCTCTTCTGTTGATAGTTTTTGGCCCGTTGGATGTTTTTCTTTTTTAATAATTCAGGTACTTTCCAATCTCTCGGGAGGATCTGAAAGGCCATCCACGTCACCGACAACCAACGGATTTACGTGGGGCCAACCCGCGATGTGTCCGGGTACACGAGGCGGATGACAATGGTTCGAATCGGAGGGATCGTTTTGGGCCGCACTTCCCTTCCTCTTGCACCCGCTCAACCCGCAACGCCGCTCACCTCCACGGCCACGTTGCTGTCTCGGCCGCCGAACTCGGCCCTGACCAACTACCCCTCCCGCCAATATAAACTAAACCCTCCGTATTCGTCTCCATCTCCCATTTTTTTTTTAAACTTGTAATATTCCCGTCCGCCATCGATTTCGCCGGAAAATGTATCGCGCCGCCGTGATTGCCGTCCTCTTCGTGACCGCGGCCGGATTCGCCGCCGCCGCAGACGTCCCCGCGCCTGGTCCAAGCTCGAATCCCGATCACGCTGGGCCTATTCATTCTCCGGAGAAATCCCCCTCGTCCGCCGTCCCCGCTCACTCCCCTGCCTCCGCCGTTCCTGCTCACTCCCCTGCCCTCGCCGTCCCCGCTCGCTCCCCTGACTCCGCCGTTCCTGCTCACTCCCCTTCCCTCGCCGTCCCAGCTCACTCCCCTGCCAACGCCCCTGCTGCCTCGAGGGGCCCCGTCGCGGCCAAGGCTCCATCCCTTTCAACTGATGCTCCGGCGAGTGACGCCTCGCCGTCGTCCTCCCCAGCAGCAGCGCCGGGCATGGACTCCGACGACTTGGATGACGAAATCCTGACTGACGCTCCGCTTGCAGGAAGTCCATCGGAGCCACCCACTGACGAATCCCCGGAAGAGGCCATGAGCCCGGAGGGAGATGAAAGTAGCGGAGCGAGTGCACATGGGGCTGCCGCCGGCGCCGCCCTTGGCGCTCTCTCCGCCGTTTTCCTAGCGTTTATCGCTTAAATTAGGGGACACGTTACTCCACATAAATTAAAAAAAAAAACAAATGGCGGGAAATGTTCCTTTAAATTCTGTAACAACTTGATGAGAATTGTCGAATGATTTCATTCATTCAATATATTGTTAAATTTTTTCATAAATCAGAATGGGCGAATAAACCAAAATAACTCAAGTCAAAAAGTGAGGAACTGCTAAAAGGAATCGAATTCAGGAGAGGTATCAAGCCCTTTCTCATTGCTAATGCTAGCAGGTTCAGCCTTCTCTTTTCTTGACGACGAAGGCTGTGAAAACCTTCGAGTATCGAACGGCCTTGGGATTTCCGGGGGACTTTCGCACCGTATTAATGCCCAATTTATGCCGTCGAAGAATGGATGCTGCTTGATTTCCGCAGAGCCACGCTTGTATGCGAGCCTGTACTGTGGTTCTTTCACAAGTAGCTTCCTTATGAGGTCCCTTGCAGAGAAGCTCACCATTGGGGAGTCGGGGAAGCGCAATGGCTGCCCTACGACATTGAACAATGTGGCCCTGTTGCCCGATCCCTTGAACGGGGTCTTTCCGAACAAAAGCTCATACAAGAAGATGCCAAAGGTCCACCAATCGACAGCACTGCCATGGCCCTCGCCCTTGATGATCTCCGGGGCTAAATACTCATGTGTGCCGACGAAGGACATAGACCGAGCATCTGTGGGCTCTGCTACAAGCTCTCGCAAGGGAGTCACCTGGTTCCCTGTGTCAGTTTTAACTTTGTGGCTCTTCTTGGACTTGGAAAAGAAACGAGGTCCGAAGCATGTTGCCGGAGCAATACAAGAAGGTTGGACACACGATGTCGGTGGTTCGATGCAGGCAAGGTTGTTCCCCCGTGATGTTTCAGATTTGAAGTTGGATTTTCTGATCAATGATGGGCTAAATGCACATTGGAGGGAAAGGTCGAAGTCGGAAAGCATGATGTGCCCGTCCTCCCTAACCAGGACGTTTTCCGGCTTGAGGTCGCGGTATATGACGCCGAGCATGTGTAGGTATTCAAGTGCAAGGAGGACCTCCGCTACATAGAATCTGCAACATAGTTAAAAAGCCATACATTGGACATCAATCAAAACAAATCAAAGAACGCAAATGATAAAAAAAAATTCAATCCCAAAAGACATTTATAGGGACTTACTTGGTTGCTTGCTCAGAAAAATGTTTCTCAGGCTGCCTTTGCCGTAAGGTGTGCAAATCTCCCCCTGGACAGAACTCCATCACCAAACATGAGAATTTTTCAGTCTCGAAGTGTGAATACAATGTGGGAAGAAAGGGATGGTCCAAGCATTGTAATATCTCCCTCTCTGTCTGAGCTCTTAGAAGTTTCTTACGACTCGTTAAGTGTTCCTTGTCCATGACCTTCATGGCGAAATAATTCTTTGTCCCAATCAGTTCTGACAGATAGACACTGCCTATATCTCCATATCCCAACTTTGTTAACAGCCTGAAATGGTTTAAACCAAGAACAGTAGCTCTAGCACGCACAGTTTGAATTGCTTCCCACCTCAAATCATTTGCCTTGTGGGGTTTGCTGAGGCTACAACTCAAGCTACTGTGTGAGCTCTCATCACTGTTAATGCTTGTGCTGGGCTTGCCCGAGCTACTTTTTCTGTTCTCAGTAGCATCTGCTTTGTCATTAGGCTTAGCACTTCCGACGATCTTTGTTAGATCCTCACTTGTACTGTATTCCCGGCTGTTTCTTTGGTCTCCATTACATTCCAAGATCATGAACATGTTTGGCTCTACTAAAGCTGCAAGATCTTTTGATCGGTTATTACTACAAGTTGAAGGTGCATCATTAATTTCTAATGAGAGGACAGCCATGGATGGAACCTTTTCTGCAGCAGGAACAAGAGATACTTCGGAAACTTGTATCTCAACATGATCGATTGTGTTGTCTGCAACGGCCGGTGGTCTTTTTGATGGACCATATTTAGTAGCATGAATATTTAGCTCTGCTTTGTGATTGCTAGGTAGCTTCAATTGTTTCTCTGGGATGGAGATAGACCTTGAAGCCATCAATCGACAACGTGCCAAACCAGCTGAATGACCGAAAACTTATTTTGCTATCTATATGAACATTCCATTACAGAAGCAAGGATTCTCCACAACTACATGAAACCAGTATCTGACATCAAAAAACACAAATATAAAATCTGCATGAAACCGCCACTACAGTTTGTATTAAAATTAAACAAACAAATATACAACAATTGCAAGATCTACATATGTAAATGAGTAGAACAATGTATAGAGACTGAGTAATCAAGATGAATTACATGAAAAAGCACCTTTCGGAAACGAGTAAACCAAATGAAAACTAAAGCACCATGCATCAACGATCGTGTCGTCGAAAGACTTGTCACTGAAAGGAAATAGCATCGGATCCGAAGCAAGGAACTCACCAGAAAAAACTAAATCCGAGAGCCGACGCGAACACAGCTAGCGCTCCCAAATGGAACGACACTGGAGAAACTAATCAAAGTCCAATAAAAAAAACACGACAAAGCGAAAAAAACAAACACGAATTTGGAGGTCTCAAAACGCAAAAGCTGATCGACTTGCCTGGGAATCGACAATCGAAGGTAAGCAGGAAGCAGCTGTTGGGGAGCAGGTCGCTGAGGGTAGAACGGAAAGGAGATGGAGGTTTTTAATTCATGTGTTGGGTGGCAGCTTTTGTCCCTCTGTGCTGGACGTGGTTAATAAATAGTCAGTCCTTAGAGTTAGTGGGGAAGCATTAGAGAAAGCATGAGATAGAGGGAGAATTAGCAGGAAGTAATTCCTTTAGAAAATGATTTGCAGAATAGAATTCATATAATCAAACAAGTAATTGAAATACAATATTTTGTTAATTTAATATTTTTGTTATGGCTTGATTTACTTTAAAACGATAGGTATAATACTTTAAATGTTATAATATTTCATTTATTTTAGATGTGGCAATGGATCGAGTCTAATTCTGTACAACGGCCCCACTTAGTCCAGATGACTCTGACTCGATTCGACTCGACTCGGTCTGTGTTAATTATGTCCTAACATAAATCAGTTGCCTCTAATCATGCCTGGCAAGCCCATGAGTATCACGTGCTGAGCTAACCAAATCTAATAGTTTAGAAGGAAAACAAAATTAAATATATCCACAATTTGACTTTTAATTAACAGAACTAAATATATTAGCCATTGCTTTCATGTGCAAAGATGCTCTTCAATGATGGAATGCACTGGATTCCGACAAGAAACAGAGCATTTAATTATTACAAAAAAAAAAAGAATAAAAAAGAGGCAAATCAGCAGCTTAATATCCAGGCAATACAATAATTTGAATGTTCAATATGTTCCACAATCAAGTCTTAGAGCTTAGCCAGTATAGGAAAAAGTAACACAAACTCTTAAAAACTTTCATGTGAAGGCTGGAGCAGGGACGAAGGTGGTCTCATCAACATGCTAGCTAGGAGTGCAAGGTGTTTTTGATCTTGTCGAAGCCATGGGAGAAGATGCCGAACCCGAAGAAGAAACCAATAGCAATGGTCGCCAGGACCAGCAAGATCACGAAGCAGCAACACCTCAAAGGGAAACACATCTCAGACCTCCTCCAAGTTTACTTGCAGAAACTTAGAAGCCTTTTCACAATGCCTTGTTTAATCTTGAAGAGGAAGGTGGGAGAGAAGAGAAGAGAAGAGAAGAGAAGATATATTATTGCAGTTAATTTATTTGTTGTTTGGTTACACTTAGCATTGGTACTGGACAATTCAACCACTTGAAAGGAATGATTGGCCTATGAATAGTTGACCAAACCTCCTAAACTTTTTTAAATGACAATTACAGTTGATAAAGGCATCATATCTCTAGGTGTACCAACTGGAGAAGGGAAAGAAGGTGAAGTGCAAGTCAAGGTTAGTAGCATCATCCCATTCCTCTTCCAAATCTCATTTGGAGGAACCATTTCACTCTATTCACAATGAAATAATTGTCTGGTTCAATTTCTGTGTAACCAAGAATGCAACGAGACCTGTATATAGCCCTCGGGCAAAAAAAGGAAAATTAACATGAGGACTACGTCTCGATTAATCGACCCTAATTTGAGTTTCAAACAGCATGCATGAGGACTAAAAGTTTTGGCCAAGTAGAGGGAGATGATAAATCAATAGAAAAGAACATCACATTTCAAAATAATTTCACCATTAAGTCTTCACATTTTTTATTTTATTAAGATATTCTTTTGTGAAGTAGCTACAACAGTCAACAGAGGGAAGAAAAAAAGGGTTTCGATTCATGTACCAATCCTACTCAATTTGCACAACTTTGAAGGTTGATCGACAAAGAACACTTGGCTATTCTATAACAGTGGAGACTTAGTATACACTTTATAGATAGAGAAAGATTATAGTCTCAAGCTTCCTGATAAATTACTCGTCTCTTAGCTGGATGTCAAAGGTCCAAATAGGGATATTTTTTTTTGAATTTCTAGACTATTTTTCAAACCAGGATAACATATATAATTTAGAATAGCAATGAGCATGGTATCAGCCAACTGATACGGCTAATAATGTGAGGTTCCTGGAGTCGGGGTCAAAGTTAAGGAAGACGGATGAAGTGACGGTCAAAGTTGGGGAGGAGTTAATAGTCGTGGCCAGCACGATCATAAGTCTTGACCGAGTGGATAAGCTAATCGGGTCGCTGGCCCGATCATGTCTTAGGTCCCTTCGAGTCGGGAGCACCCCGAGCAAGGTCAGCGCCATTTAGAGCCGGTCTTTTGGGCCACTCAGAGATACCTTGTTTGAATAGTGATTCTATCTGAAAACTGTAGAGATGATGCGTTGGGCCGCGATTCACATCTCAATCGATCAACCGATCGATTGGGCCTTCCCACAATCGCAACACACACCAATCGATCGACTGATCGATTGGACCCTGGTTCAATCGATTGCCCGATCGATTGATCAGCCTGGACTTGACTCAACTCAAGTCCAAAGCCTCCAACCCAACTCCCGGTCAACCGTGACCTGTTGGGTCTCCGTGCCTAGTATTTGGCCACACCCGACCAACCTCGAACTAGCCTTCTAACCTCCTCCATCAGCCTTGCGTCTCTCGGATATCTCTCATCCTTCACACCTTGCCTTTAGGAGCTTCCTTTGGCCTTATCCTAGTTGTCGGATTATACCACCACACTCGACTAACCTCGAACTAGCCTTCTTGCCTCCTCCATCAGCCTTGCGTCCCTCGGATATCTCTCCATCCTTCACGCCTTGCCTTCAAGAGCTTCCTTCGGCCTCATCCTAGTTATCGAGTTCTTCTTGCCAAGTCACACTAGGACTTACCTTGCCAAGACCACATGCTTGGACTTACAACCTGTGTCAAGATCACACTTGCACTTTCCAAATGCCTGGCTCCTCACCAGGACTTTCTCACTTGCCAAGATCACACTTGGACTTTCCACCCTTTGCCAAGATCACACTTGGACTTTCCAATTGCCTAGCCTCCAGTTAGGACTTCCACTATTGCCTAAACTCCAGTTAGGACTTCCACCACTGTCTAAACTCCAATTAGGACTTCCATACGCCTAACCTCCAGTTAGGACTTCCATACGCCTAACCTCCAGTTAGGACTTCCATACGCCTAACTTCTAGTTAGAACTTTCCCAGTCAAGTCTCCTGTCAACCTTGACCTACTTGACTTGTATTCTCATCAACCTGGTCAACCCTTTGATCATCTACATAACCGGACGATTGCCTTAGCAATCTCTATATATTGTCAAATATCAAAACTCAAACCCCGACTCAAGCTTGACTCAACTCAAGCTTAGTCAAACTGGTCAACCTTGACCAAGGGAAATTGCCCCAACAGAATCTGCTCTGTTGTGTATTATATACCGCATGTATCTTGGCCGGTTAGTAAGGCCAGTCGCCTTTATATCTATCTTTGCATTAAGCCGCTCAATTATATTTTGTGCAGTTTTGAGATATTCGTTCAGAGAATAATATAATGTCTTGGTTATGCTAGGAATCTACTTGAAAAATAATATGATGCCTTAGACACATTCAGAGTCTGTTTAAGAAACAATATAATAACTTGTGCGTGCTAGAAATCCATTCGGTCTACAATATGAAGCTAAGCGCCTTAGACCTGACCGATATTTTGTCTGATTTGACGCGTATAATGAGCCTATAGAGAAATACTATATTCTGAGAGGTTCGGTCAATATTCTGAGCAAAAGTGTCTTATGCCCGGTCAACCTTTCGTCCAGTCGGGAGTATAATAACTTGTAGGTAAAGTGCATCCGACTGTCTAACCAGATTTATAAAGCTATCCCACTTATACATAGAAGAGATGTGTATGGAGTCATATAAACTTGATCAGTTCTACTATTGAACAGATACCCATAAAGCTGACCAGTGATCAGATAGACCAGGCATATGTAAAGATGCTCCTACAAAGTAATGAGTTTGTCCCTCTCTTTGACCAGGTCTATGGCTGGTCAAATGTGAGGTAGGTCGATTATTCCAGCCAACCTATAAGGGCGGCCGTCCTTAAACTTGATCAGCTATTGAGTGACCAGACACGCTGCTTCTTTAGTTCAAAGGTGAAACACTGAAACCTTATGTCTGACCGGCTTAAGGGTCGGTCGACCTTTTTTCCACACGGCTCGAAATCCGGCCAAACCCTTCCAACGAGCCCTAACACCAGGCAGTCAATTAGAGCTAGATGGGGAGAAGTTCTCCTTCGTTGACTTTGACTGCCACGTTATCTTGACTTTGACCGCCACATTACCTTGACTTTGATTGTCACATTATCTCCTGAGTCCACTCGTTATAACCCATATCAATTAACTTGGTCTAGTGGTCTATTCGATCGGACCATAAGTCCGATTGAACATTCTGGACATATGGTCTGACAAGACTCTTTAGCCATGTGGAGAGGTCGAGCTAGCGAGGGTCGAGTTCAGGAGTGTGACATCATTCCTTTGTTGACCTGACCCTCGTTTGCAAATAGGTCCAATCAGACGATAGGGGGCTCGGTCTCCTGCCACAAAAGTATATCAAGGGTCCATAAACCCAATGGATTAATGCTCCTTTTTGGCATTTAGCATAACTGCCGTGCGGGCCTATTTTAGGAAAGATATCATAGTATCATAATAGTTGGTCATTTTTTGGAAAATACCTCAAGATTCATGCACAAAGGAAAGATACACTATAAAAGGGGTCTCTATCTACAGGCGCAGGTACTCGAGATTACGTTGGTGCACTCCTTTTCTACTATTCACTACCTTGCATCTTTCCTCTCGGACATCTGTCTGACTTGAGCGTCGAAGTGACTGCGCCGAGGACCACTCGCTGGCCCAATTAATAACACTATCTTTCTCTACTCTCTATTTTTGGCACGCAGGATTGATTGGTTTTGTCAGTGCAGAGTATTTTTCACAGATTGATCAGTATCATCAGCGTAGAGTCTTTTTCATAGTCAACATTAGAGTCACGTATCCTGTTGGTGTTGCAAGGTTGCAAACATAATCTGACATTGAAAACATATGGAAAAGATCATGAGTTTATAAAGAGAAAGATATCTCCATTGGCATGAGGCATTTTGGGGAGAGCCCAAGAACAAAACCATGAGGGCTTAGGCCCAAAGTGGATAATATCATGTCATTGTGGAGATATCTAAATTCTTTTCGATCCTACAATTGGTATCAGAGCCCAGATTGCTAGAAGGTTTAACCGTCGACTGTGCACAAGAGCTATGGTCTGATTGAGCCATGTGAGTATAATATTGACCTTGAACAAAGAAAGTGGGGACTCCTATATTCGGATCAAGAGGACCAGACACCAGACAGGAAGTCCTAGTTGCGGCTAGGCAAGTAAGTCCTAGTAGGTCGGGTGGACCGAGGGGCAGGAAGACCTGGTAGGTCGAGGATCGGACATGGGAAGCCTGTGGTTCTTTGTTTGAGGGGGGATTGTTGGTGTTGCAAGGTTGCAAATATAGTCCCACATTGAAAACACATGGGAAAGATCATGGGTTTATAAAGAGAAAGATATCTCCATTGGCATGAGGCCTTTTGGGGAGAGCCCAAGAATAAAACCATGAGGGCTTAGGCCCAAAGTGAACAATATCATGTCATTGTGGAGATATCTAAATTCTTTTCGATCCTACATATCCTGTTTCATCTCCCCCAATTCTAGACAGGATCATCAACTATGATTTAGTATTCAAAATCTTGTCAAATGGGAGCAATGACACTAGAAGATAGGCAAATATCCTGTTTCATCTCCCCCAATTCTAGACAGGATCACCAACTATGATTTAGTATTCAAAATCTTGTCAACGTTTGGGAAGAAACGCCATTGTAAATTCTTATTAATCAAAAACTTCCTTACATCAACTCAAATATTGTTTATATAGACACCAAACCCAAAAACACACAAAAAAGAATGATCCTTCTACATCATTCTCTCTCTCCATGATGGAGAAAATTCACCCTCAAATTGTTAATCATATCATCATCAAAAGTGTTGTCGACATTTTGATGTCTTCTTGGTTTGATGCAACAAAAAGTCATTGAATGCATTGATTCACACGTTAATATTGTTAGGATCCTTCGTACGGCTAGAGAGGGGGGTGTGAATAGCCGACCCCAATCTTTCGCGTTTCTTCCTACGATTGGGTTAGTGCAGCGGAAATACAACGTAGAAAGAAAACAGGAGAAGAAAGACAAACCATATAACGAGGTTCGGAGATGAACTCCTACTCCTCGGCGTGTCCGTAAGGTGGACGAAGCCTACCAATCCGTCGGTGGATGAGTCCCCGGAAACCCGGCTAATAGATACTCCTTGTGGGTGGAGAAACCTCACCACAATCTTTGCAACAGCAATAGGAGTACAAATAGGAACAAGAAAACAAGAACAGAAATGTAAACAACACTTGCTTGCCTTCTTGAAGTCAGCAGGAACCCTGGTGAAGCAGCAGCTTCTCGGATCCAAGCCTAGCTAGAAAACCAGCAACAGGAAGAAGCTCACGCGAAGCTTTAGCACCCAACGAGCTCAACAAAGCTCAGCAGGAAGAAGAAGCAGAAGCTTCAGGCAGGAGAGAACTTCCAGAAGGAAGAAGAAGTAGCTGCGGAGAGATCTTTCACTGAAGTCCTGTAGCCCTCTTTTATACCTGCGAAGAAGAAGAGCAGAGAACTAGCCGTTGCGTCGCAACGGCTAGATTCCTGATCGGTCCATGGACCGATCAGGGAACCTCCTGATCGGTCCACAGACCGATCAGGCTTCGGTCCCTCGTCTGATCGGCGTCTCCTGATCGGTCCATAGACCGATCAGGCTTCGGTTCTTCCGCCACTGATCTATGCCTGATCGGTCTGCCAGACCGATCAGGCCATGGGTGGATCGGTCAGCAGACCGATCCACGGCTTTCTTCTCGCGAGGTTGCGTTGCCTCCTGATCGGTCTCCAGACCGATTACTGATCTGATTCTGATCGGTCACCAGACCGATCAGGGAAAACGCAGTATCACTGGATCGATCACCAGACCGATCCAAACTTCTCAGCCCTAAACCTAAGGCTTCCACACCAACATCCGGTCAACCTTGACCTGTTGGTACATCATCCCTAGCATCTGGTCACTCCCTTGACCTGCTAGCACTCCCTGCTAAGTGTCCGGTCAATCCCTTTGACCCACTTAGACTTTTCCACACCAGATGTCCGATCATCCCTGATCCATCTGGATTTTCCTCTTCGTGCCAAGTATCCGATCAGTCCTATGACCTACTTGGACTTCCCATCACCAGATGTCCGATCACCCTTGATCCATCTGGATTTTCCCTTGCCCGGCTTCACTCACCAGGACTTTCACCTAGCTTCACTCACTAGGGTTTTTACACTGCCTAACATCCCAGTTAGGAGTTTCTCACTGCCTGGCTTCACTCACCAGGACTTTCCAACTGCCTAACATCCCAGTTAGGACTTTCTCACTGCCTGGCTTCACTCACCAAACATCCCAGTTAGGACTTTCCCACTGCCTGGCTTCACTCACCAGGACTTTCCACACTGCCTAACATCCCAGTTAGGACTTTTCCGTGCCAAGTCTCCATACTTGGACTTTTCCTGTGCCAAGTCTCCATACTTGGACTTTTCCAGTGCCAAGTCTCTATACTTGGACTTTCCATGTGCCAAGTCTCCATACTTGGACTTTTCCAGTGCCAAGTCTCTATACTTGGACTTTCCATGTGCCAAGTCTCCATACTTGGACTTTTCGCGTGCCAAGCTCCCTGCTTGAACTTTTCCAGTGCCAAGTCTCCATACTTCGACTTTTCTAGTGCCAAGCTCCCTGCTTGGACTTTTCCGTTGCCAAGTCTCCATACTTGGACTTTTTCCCGAATCAGGTCAACCAGGTCAACCTTGACCTACAGTTGCACCAATAATCTCCCAAACATCTATTCTTGTCCCATATCAAGAATACAACTCTTCCACGAGTGTCAAACATCAAAATATAACTCAACTAGGTCAACCTTGACCTAAGGTTGCACCAACAATCTTCCTAAGTCAAACATCAAAATACAACTCGAGTCAGGTCAACTCGAGTCAGGTCAACCAGGTCAACCTTGACCTAAGGTTGCACCAACAATCTCCCCCTTTTTGATGTTTGACAAAACCCATAATCAAGTTAGGTTAACCCGACAACCTAACTTAGGTTTTCCAACCATCTTCCAATGTCCAATGTTCTTTCCTTGAACATTCTCTGGACATTCTCCCCTTAGGTTAACCCGATAACCTAACTTGGGTTCTCCAATAATTCTCCCCTTTTTTGACACACATCAAAAAGAATTCCAATGTTCTTCCTTGAACATTCCTTGACATTCTTCCCCTAGCTTAGGTTAATCCGATAACCTAACTTGGGTTTCTCCAATAATTCTCCAATGAACACTCTCCCCTTTTTGACACACATCAAAAAGAAAAAGGAGGCTATCAAGGTCAAAAATTTCTTCCTAATGAAAGTCCCATACCTTTCATTGAAACTCTTAATTTCCCCCTTGATACTAAACTCAACAATCAACTTAGTGATAATCTCATATCACTAATCCTCAAAAGTCTTAAGGAGTAAAAACTCCCCCTAAAAGTCAACTCCCCCTTGACAATTAGGTAAAACTCCCCCTAAAGGTCAACTCCCCCTTTGACCATTGCACCAACAATGTCTTTGAGAGTTCCAAACCTTTAAAATCCAAAAACACCACTTCCATAACTGAAATTTCAGACAATAGCTGAAAAATCAGAAATTCGGCACGCCCTGATCGGTCCCCAAATCGATCAGCCCTTCACCAGATCGCACTCGTGCTACTGGAACTCACTGGATCGGTCTGCAGACCGATCCACAATACTCTGGATCGGTCCGCAGACCGATCAGATCTTCCCTGGATCGGTCCCCGGACCGATCCAGCCACTGAAATCAGAGATTTCTGATTTTCTCTCCGGGAGAAGTTCAGAAACTCATAGAAAATTACAGAAAATTCCAAAAATTACGAAACTTTGAGGATACATTCCTCATATCATACACTATCAAGGAAAAATAGTTTTATATGAATATAGTTTCCATTTTTCAATCTTGATACAAAGTTCAAAAACTTTGAAATAGTTCAAGTTTAACTCAACTTTGTATCACAATGTTCAATGATGAATGCTATCACTAGGAAAGCTTCATCAAGGTTTTTCAAATCAATTTTAAAATGCTTTTAAAACCATTTGAATTTAGGACCATAATCTTAGGGCTAGATGTACATGACTTGTACACAAGCTTTCCCTATGATCCTTAATTTCTTGAATTAGGGTCATCTAGGTACAAGGACAATGCACCTTGATCCTAACTCATGATCCTAATATCTCACACACATCTAAGGTGTATCAAACCACATTCAAGTCAATTTGATGTGAGATATGGGTTAAGGTCAACTTAGGCTAAGTTCTCATGCATTTTCTAAACACCAATTTGATCTCAATATCAAATTATATGTTTGTCCTCAAATCAATTTCATTGATTATAATGCAAGAGATGATGACATGGCATATAATGATATCATAAGTAAAAACATGTGCCAATGTCATGATGTCATGGCATAAAGTTTGAAAACTTAAATAAAGCATGACATATAAACTAGCCTAAGCATTATCATGACATTTCAAATGATAATAAAATGAATATGATGTCATGGCATGGCATATGGCAACCAATCATGGCAAGTTAGCACAAATAAAATACCTAAATTCCCTATCTAAGTATCCTTAGCCTTAGCTAACTTAAAATCTAACCCTAGATTGCCCATATATCCCTAAGAGAAAACCAAAATCCCAATTATGGTATTTCTCTAGGTTTTATTAAATTGTGCCAAATAAGATTAAAATCGATATTTTTCAAATATGGCACAATTTACTCTTCAAGGAGTAAATAATAATTCTTTTTCATTTTCAAAGGTTATCAAAACCTTGAAAATGCTCCTTGAGTGTCAATTTCCTCAAAGTTGGGTTAACTACCCTTCTAATTGGAGTTGACACTCTCTAACCCATCTATGGGATAGAGAAGATACTCCTAGGAACCCAATATCTATGTGAGCTCATTGGGTTCACTAAATATTCACTAGGGATGACTTCCCTAGCAACCCTCCTAATAACCCTCCTAGGCTTTGAAGCCTTGGTCATTTGGGACTCATCAAGATCAACTCTAGGGGTGACTCCCCTTGTGACCTTGGTGGTGGTCTTCCTAGCCCTAGGTTTTGTTCCATAATCGAATGGAACACTATGATAAGTGGGCTTGACCACTTGGGACTTAGGTTTGTGACCCAAACCTTTCTTGTCCTTGGACTTGGGTTTTTGACTCTTAAACCCTAGAGATGACTTCTCCATGTTTTTAAGAGCCTTTTCTAAATTATCAAGTCTTGACCTCAAGACTTGATTTTCCCTCTCTAATACCTCAAGTGTTAATTTGTCATTTTTCTTTGAGGTATTCCTAGGCATATGTCTAGATGATTTGGGATTTCTACCTAGATTTTCCTTAGCCTTAGATGAGTTAATTCTAGGGTTGGCTTTCCTAGTGTTATCCTTATCTAGGCTCACATGTTTGGCACCTAAGCATGTGTATCGATTTCTATAATTAACATGCTTATCATTTCTTGACAATAGCAATAAGGCTACTAGCATGCATCCTACTAAAATTGCAAGAATGTGCCTTAGAGATTACCTTAGGGTTTGCCCTAGCTCCCCCTATACATGTGCTCGATCTCTTGTCCTTGTGAGATTGCCTCCCTCTCGGACATTGGCTCCGATAATGTCCCCTTCGCTTGCATTGGAAGCACACCACGTGCTCCTTGCCCTTGCGTGTTGGGACTCCGGCTTCCTTGACCTTTGGTGCCGGTGGAGTCTTTCTAACCCTCTTTGGACATTTACTCTTGTAATGTCCATACTCCCTACACTCAAAGCACATTATGTGTAATTTATTTGAAATTGAAATGCTTGAGTTACCTAGGGTTGAGGTGGGATGTATGCTTTCTTCTTCATCCCTTCCGGAGATAGAAGCTTCTTCCTCTTGCTCCATTCTTGAAGAAGAACTCTCCTCCTCTTCTTCCTAATATGTTGAGTAGCCCTCAACTTCTAATTCCTCTTCTCCATGATGTGAGCTACTTGGCTCACTTGACTCCTCTTCATGGCTTGAAGTGGAGTTCCCCTCATGGAACTTAGCCAAGTTGTTCCACAACTCCTTGGCATTGTTGTATCCATCTTTCCTACACAATATATCGTTAGGTAATGAGAATTCAAATATTTTCATTACCTCGTCGTTGATTGTGGATTGGTGGATTTGCTCCTTCGTCCACTTCTTCTTCTCAAAAGGTTTTCCTTCTTTATCCATCGGAAGAGTGAAACCTAATTGTACACAAGTCCAATTTTCAATGTTAGTCATAAGGAAATACTTCATCCTTACCTTCCAATACGCGAAGTCGTCGCGATCGTAGAAGGGTGGAATGGTGATGTCTTCTCCGAGTTGATCCATCTCTAGCTTGTGCTCCCTCGGGTGTTAATCCGGCGAAGAGCGACCTTGCTCTGATACCACTTGTTAGGATCCTTCGTACGGCTAGAGAGGGGGGTGTGAATAGCCGACCCCAATCTTTCGCGTTTCTTCCTACGATTGGGTTAGTGCAGCGAAAATACAACGTAGAAAGAAAACAGGAGAAGAAAGACAAACCATATAACGAGGTTCGGAGATGAACTCCTACTCCTCGGCGTGTCCGTAAGGTGGACGAAGCCTACCAATCCGTCGGTGGATGAGTCCCCGGAAACCCGGCTAATAGATACTCCTTGTGGGTGGAGAAACCTCACCACAATCTTTGCAACAGCAATAGGAGTACAAATAGGAACAAGAAAACAAGAACAGAAATGTAAACAACACTTGCTTGCCTTCTTGAAGTCAGCAGGAACCCTGGTGAAGCAGCAGCTTCTCGGATCCAAGCCTAGCTAGAAAACCAGCAACAGGAAGAAGCTCACGCGAAGCTTTAGCACCCAACGAGCTCAACAAAGCTCAGCAGGAAGAAGAAGCAGAAGCTTCAGGCAGGAGAGAACTTCCAGAAGGAAGAAGAAGTAGCTGCGGAGGAGTTCTTTCACTGAAGTCCTGTAGCCCTCTTTTATACCTGCGAAGAAGAAGAGCAGAGAACTAGCCGTTGCGATGCAACGGCTAGATTCCTGATCGGTCCATGGACCGATCAGGGAACCTCCTGATCGGTCCACAGACCGATCAGGGAACCTCCCGATCGGTCCATAGACCGATCGAGCTTTTCTTCCGCCATCGATCTATGCATGATCGATGCGCGGACCGATCGGGCCATCAGGTGGATCGGTCGGCGAGACCGATCCACGGCTTTCTTCTCGCGAGGTTGCGTTGCCTCGATCGGTCTCGGGCCGATCGATCGATGAGCCCGATCGATTACGATCGGTCACCGACCGATCGTGAAAACGATATCCGGATCGATCACCAGACCGATCCAAACTTCTCAGCCCTAAACCTAAGGCTTCCACACCAACATCCGGTCAACCTTGACCTGTTGGTACATCATCCCTAGCATCTGGTCACTCCCTTGACCTGCTAGCACTCCCTGCTAAGTGTCCGGTCAATCCCTTTGACCCACTTAGACTTTTCCACACCAGATGTCCGATCATCCCTGATCCATCTGGATTTTCCTCTTCGTGCCAAGTATCCGATCAGTCCTGTGACCTACTTGGACTTCCCATCACCAGATGTCCGATCACCGTTGATCCATCTGGATTTTCCCTTGCCCGACTTCACTCACCAGGACTTTCACCTAGCTTCACTCACTAGGGTTTTTACACTGCCTAACATCCCAGTTAGGACTTTCTCACTGCCTGGCTTCACTCACCAGGACTTTCCAACTGCCTAACATCCCAGTTAGGACTTTCCCACTGCCTGGCTTCACTCACCAGGACTTTCCAACTGCCTAACATCCCAGTTAGGACTTTCCCACTGCCTGGCTTCACTCACCAGGACTTTCCACACTGCCTAACATCCCAGTTAGGACTTTTCCGTGCCAAGTCTCCATACTTGGACTTTTCCTGTGCCAAGTCTCCATACTTGGACTTTCCCTGTGCCAAGTCTCCATACTTGAACTTTTCGCGTGCCAAGCTCCCTGCTTGGACTTTTCCAGTGCCAAGTCTCCATACTTGGACTTTTCTAGTGCCAAGCTCCCTGCTTGGACTTTTCCGTTGCCAAGCCTCCATACTTGGACTTTTTCCCGAATCAGGTCAACCAGGTCAACCTTGACCTACGGTTGCACCAATAATCTCCCAAACATCTATTCTTGTCCCATATCAAGAATACAACTCTTCCACGAGTATCAAACATCAAAATACAACTCAACTAGGTCAACCTTGACCTAAGGTTGCACCAACAATCTTCCTAAGTCAAACATCAAAATACAACTCGAGTCAGGTCAACTCGAGTCAGGTCAACCAGGTCAACCTTGACCTAAGGTTGCACCAACAAATATCAGAAGTAATTTTTGAAATCTTGTTGATTTTCCCACGAATACTAGGAAATAGAAAAACAAAACTCATAGTTCCTAAAGAACGAGACGACGACTAACTCCACAAGATCAACCTCACTCTGATACCAACTGACATAACGAATACTATAGGATTTGTTGATTCGTGCACAAATACCAGAAGTAATCTTCTAAACCTTATTGATTCCACAGAATGTCAAGAGATAGACAACCAAACCGTTTGAAAAAATGACAGGATCACATATTCTTATTAATCAAAAACTTCATTACATCAACCCAGACAATTGTTTATAGACTCTAAACCCTAACACGCAAAGAAAGGAAAAAAAATACTAACATAAAAAAAATTATAAACATACTAAAAATTTAAAATTATTTTAAATAGACTCAAAATCTAAATATATAAAAAAATAGAAATTACCAAAAATATCTTAAATACCAAAAAAAACTCTAAATATCAAAAACTCAAAAAATACTAAAAATAATAATAATATATTCAGATCCTGTATTATTCTCCTCATGGTGGAGAAAATGTGCCCTCAAATTGTTGTTCATATTATCATCAGAAGTGTTATCGATGTGTTGATGTCTTCTTGGTGTGATGCAACAGAAATCTATTGAATCTTTTGATTCACGAATACCAGAAAATAGAAAAACAAAACTCGTCGTTTCTATAGAAGAAGACGACAACTAACTCCAGAAGATCAATCTTGCTCTGATACCAACTTACGCATCGGATAACTATCAGATTCATTGATTCGCACATGAATGATAGAAGTGATCTTTTAAACCCTATTAATTCTGTAGAATACTAAGAGATAGACAACTAAACTCAACGTCTAGAAAGAAACGACACAAGTCTATGGCCTGTGTACCTGCATGAACCTCCCTCCATATCCGTGGGGCCGGCACTAGGGGGGCCGCTAAGGTAGCGGATCTACCTTTTAGAAAGAAACGACACAACTACAAATTCTTATTAATAAAAAACTTCCTTACATCAACTCAAATAATTATTTATATAGAATCTAAACCCCGTGCGATCAAGAAAAGAAAGAAATAATGATATAAAGGAAAATTTAACATACTAAAAATCTAAAATATCCTAAATAAACTCAAAATTTAAAAATATAAAAAATAAAAATAATTAAAAATACCCTAAATATCAAAAATAATTTAAATATCAAAAAACTCTAAAACTACTAAAAAAATAAAAAGATATTTGGATCCTTCTTTAAAAAGATTTTGCGGAACAACAAATCTTTTTAGTGGAATATCACATAGTCAAAGCGCTTGCACTAAAAATATGGATTTAGGGGAAAACATGGAGGTTATGTCCTCTGATCAAGAAGGAACAATTTCTAGTGCCACGGGATGTAATTGGCTCATGTTGTAAATGTTGGCGCAGCAGGGGCCGACAAGAGGGGGTGAATTGCCTGTAAAATTAAAGATACCCTCCTCAAGACTTTCAACTCAAAATAAATAGCAATAATAATAAAGTAATAAGGCGAAAAGAATCAGAGAAGACCAGAAGTTGACTTGGTTACAACCAAGATGATTGTTAATCCAAGATGATGAAAAGCGCACTAACGATCTCCTTCTCTGAAGGCGGAGAAGCCTTTTACATACTAAAAGTTCAGAACTATTGTTAGAAATGAATATAGAGTTGATTGCATGAATTAGTGAAAAGATCTGGACCAAGGCTTTATTTATAGCCTTGGTCGGAGCGCCTTGAAAGGTTTCGGGCGCCCTGGGGGGATAAAATTTTATCCCCCAACATTCAGATCGAGTTTTGACTCGATCTGGTCAAAATTCAACTCCGGGTGCCCCGGGCTGTTCCGGGCGCCCGGACATGAAAGTCAACTCAGGTTTGACTTTTGGTCCAGGCCTTCTGCTCCGTTTTCAGCTCGCCTCGGTCCGGGTCTTTTCCGCTCCAGCTCCGTTTGCTTGAGTGATCTCCGCTATCCGGAATATGACTCACCTGAACCCATCTTCCGGTCTTTTCCTCGAGCAAGCTTCCATCCCGGCTTCTCGTCCCTTGAACGCTGCGCACGTTCTTCTCATCCACCGGAGTACTCTTCCGCAGCTCTCTTGTCCTTCGAACGCACCGAGCTAGTCGGCTCCCTTCCCGTGTCGTCCTTCTCACTAGCTGCGTCTTCCGCTCAACTTTCTGCGCTCCTAAGTTCCTGCACACTTAGACACAGGGATCAAATAACAAGCAGGACCTAACCTAACTTGGTTGATCACATCAAAACAACCACGGGGTTCAACAGTAAATATCTCAGATGGTTTTGATGTGATCAATCGAGTTAAGTTTAGGGCATGTGTTGTTTAGATACCTTGTGTCTAAGTGTGTAGGAACTTAGAAACATGAGAAGTTAAGCGGAACACACAACGAGCAAGAAGGGTGGTATGGGAAACGAGTCGACGGGCTCAATGCATTCGATGGATAAAAAGTTACGAAAGAGTACACGGTGGAAGTGCGCGAAGCGTTCAAAGGATGAGAAGCCGAGAAGGAAGCCTGCTAAAGGAGAAGATCGGAGTTGAGTTCAGGTGAACTCAAATCCAGATGATTGGAGTATCACTCAAGCGCTTTGAGTTGTTCATTCTCGGATGAACAGTGCTCGAAGTTCTTCCATCATGGTTGGAGGCGCCCTCGTGCCTCTTGATGGAGGCACCCTTGCGTCTCTTGATGGAAGTGTCTTGATGAAGGCTAGAGACACCCTCCCCCCTCTCTTGGAGGCGCCTTGGAGCTTCTATAGAGGTACTTCCAATGAACAATAATCGTTAGTTGACCATTGAAAAGTGGATAAACTGTATTCACTTGGAGGCACCCTGAATGACTTTGGAGGCGCCTCTAAGCAATGATAATTTATCCCATGAGGCTATAAAAAACCTCCTGAAGCTTGGAATTAAATAACAACTCTTGTATTAATTTCTTAAGTAATTCCTAAGTGTTCAAAGTCTATAAAAGGCTATTTCACCTTTACGAAGGAGTCTTTTTAGTGGAGCTTTCCAACTTATTGGATTAACAACGACTAGGTTGCCTTCTTATTTTTTAAGTTATTACTTTGATGTCAATTGCTTATTTTTAATACTGTGTCCTTGCTCTATTCAAAAGCAAGAAAAATTTCAAACTTGTTTTCAAGGCTATCCACCCTCTCTAACTGACCTACATAGACCTACACATGTAAGGGTGTTGTTGTCAATAAGTTTGAGATCGACTCCAAGCAGGTGTGAAATGATCTGTTGGTTATCTAAACTCCTCCTTGCATGCACTAATATTGTTGGACGAAATCTCTCATGATTTACCTCCCTTCCAGATAGTGGAGTACCCTGAAGTAGTCGTCGAGGTAATAGTTTTACCTTTTGCTGCCAAAGAAGGGACGATTTCTAGCATCGATCAGAATACTCCAAAACTAGAAGTAATCAAACCAGAAAAAACAAAACTTTAACAACATAAAAAAAATCATCTGAAATCGCTTGATGAACCATAATAAGTATTTCGACCGAAATCGATTGATAGACCTAGAGAGATCAAAATAATATGAAATCAAGTCTTATGTATTTGTCTAGTTCTTCTGATTATATATATGCCTTTAAGTATCAATTTAACATAATATATTGAGAGCGATGATTTTTTAAATACAAATCAAATTTTTAATCATTTTAAAAAAGAAAATAGGTTTAAATCGATTGCCACCCGGTAGCAATCAATTAAAGTTGTTTTCAAATAATGAATAGTAAGATCAATTTCTATATATTTCTTTAGTTTTTCTAATTATATTACTACTTTCAAATACATTGATTTTTTTTAATGTGAATTAGATTTTTCGAACATATTGTCTTTAAAAAATTACTACTCTCAATATATTATGTTAAATTAATATTTGAAGATATATATATATATATATATATATATATATATATATATATATATATATATATATATATATATATATATATAATCAGGAGAACTAGAATAACACATAGAATCTGACTGATTTTGATCGATTTCGGAAAAAATTAGTAGATAGACTTAGAAAACTCGGAATGATCTAAAATCATATTTTATGCGTTCTTTTAGTTCTCCTGATTATATCCATACTCTCAAATTCCAATTTGACCCAATATACCGAGTACAATGATTTTTTAATACAAATTAGATTTTTCAGATATATTCATGTTTAAAAAATTATTGCTCTCAATATATTATGCGAAATTAATGTTTGAAGGCATATATATAATTAAGAAAACTAGACGAATATATAGAAATTAGTTTCATATCATTCCAATCTCTAGATCCATAGTCGGTGTTGACTGAAATTTACTGATGAATATAAAAATCTCAGAATGATATGAAATTAATTTTTATGTATTCGTTTAGTTCTTATATATACACACTCAGATATTAATTTGGCATAATAGGTTGAAAGCACTAAAAATATCTGTGTATTTTAAAAAATAAAAAAATAACTTAATGTAGCACTCTATTGGGATAAACATATGAAGGGGTAAAATGAATATTTGATACATGATTTAATAATTTCAAAAGTAGAATACATAATTTAAATATTTAGCAAAGTTAACTGCGTGATTGGATTAAAAAAATGTTAACTCTCCTTCTTTAATTGAGATTCCATTTCTCAGGTATTACTAAATTTTTAAACGGTAGAGTAAAGTTTTTCAACTTTGCAGACACACAGCACGGTGCCCAGTCCTTTCCAAGGCTCCTATTTCCCCAATAAATGCATTGGCTTTGCGCTGCCATCTCCACGTGCCGCACTGCTACAATATTTCACCAATCCCGACACATGCTTGTGTTTTGTTACTGTTCGATTTTGGTCCTTTATGCCCTACATATATTTAAGTATGGTTTTTACCAATACAAGGCTCATCCCCCTCATCGGGGGACAATCAGGAAAGTCACTTGAGGATAAAAAACAAGCACAAGGAGAAAGTAACATTTGCATCTTCAGTTAATAAATTTAACAAGTTTAATTAAATGGTAACATTTAACAATTTAGAAACCCATTAAATTTAAAAATAGTTGTTAATTTGAAACAATGAATTGAATATTCATGAATAAATTTAATATTTGATTTGTTAAAAATTTATATATGATCGTTCAATATATAAAAATAATTAAATAAATAAGTTTGAATAATTTATTAAACTAAATAAATAAATTTGAATATATATATGTTTGACTTATTAACATTCATGTACAACCCCATCTTAAAATTTAGTTTGATTTGATTTGATTCAGCTTGACTTACTTAAAATTATACCTTGAATGTAGTTAGAAATGGATATATATATTTTCTCCTAATCATTTGACGGTTGACTATAATTTAATTTTATGATTTATCTCTCTTTATATAATTTAAAGATAAATTACGAAAGACCTTCAGACATTTCTTTTAAACTTTTGCTATAATTTAGAGGAAAAATGATATGCTCAAGGAAAAAAACTCAAGGAAAAACTCAAGGATATTGAGTTTTTTCCTTGAGCATATCATTGCTCAATTTAGAGCGACATGTAGTCCTAAGTACTGCAAATCTCTAAGTATACATCTCTTTCCGACTTCCCACGAATGAAAGCCGCACAAAAGCCTAAAATCCTAGGCAAGAGCCGAAAAGATGATTTTGATCGTATTATTTGGATAGATAGAATATTGTACGTCACAAGGTTATGAGGTTGAGTCAATTTCACCTCAAAGGACGCAACAGCGATGATCAGGACTAGTCATTTATTGTGCCAAGTGGGCTCTGTGAAGTAGCATGTATTCGACCTTAGCCAAAATTTATAGAGTCAACTATTCGTATTTTTTTATAATAATTTTGAAGTAGTCCAGTCACTTTAACTTTAATGGTTGAACATGAAATTTATGTTCCCTGTAGCATTAATGTGCATGAAACCAATAGCAGTTACGCTACTTTTTGTCTTCACCTTGCTGTGTACTTGCTGCCGGGGAAAAAAAAGACGATCACTCGTGATAAAATAAAATAAAAGCTTGACGAATTAATTTATTTTTATTTGTTAAATAATTGCCCTTCACCGATAACCATGCAGAATAATAAGGTTATTTTATTTATTGGATTTTCAACGTTGGAGAATATGGCATTAAATGCTCCAATTATTTGGTGATGAGTAGATGTGCCGGTATATTCTCCGGCGACAAAATAGTGTTTCGTAGCAATAAGTCTGCTTTCGACTTTTTCACGAATACTTATTTAACGTTTTCTTCAAATTGTGTATACTCAATATTGAAAGTTTAGCAAAATAGGCCTCCTAAACTTTTGAATTTTAACATTTGATAAGGCATATTTATATTTTTTCGGGAAAAATATATTGAATATGTAAATATTAAAAATGGAAAACAAAAAACATGCTAGAGCCTAGATGGAGAAGATAACAGCTACAGCAATGGCATAGCTAACCTCTATCCTAACCCTCTTCCTTCGAGCCTTTACATTACTCTGACTCCTCGATTCCTCCCCTCCTTCTCTCTCTCAAACCACAAAAAGGAGCAAGCAAGTAACTTCAGGAAAGCAGACGAAACCCATCCCCGAGAAGCAGTGGAACCAGAGGAGCAGGAGGAGGAACTGCAGGAGAAGGAGAAACGGGTGGTGAGATCTTAACTGATCTTCCTGTTACATTCTAGAATCTTCGCCGATCCTTCGATAAGGTAGAGATCACATCCCGAGATTCGAGGTTTAGGTTTCGGATTTCGATTGCTGCGAATGGGTTCGCGTTGCAATGTACGTTGGATTTTGTAGTTCGCTTATTATGTTGGACGGGGCCACATTTGTTTGATCAGAGGGTGTGGTGTTCGATGAGGGTTTTTTTTTTTTTTTTTTGAGTTTCGGATTCGATTTACGTTGAGTCATTGAACCATGAAAAGAGAATAAGTTACTGAATCAATTCTGGTTGTGACAGTCCTACTTTAGTGAAAATTAATGCTTGTTTATTTTGAGTTATCTGGTCTTGAGGTATTTAAGCTTTTTCCTTTTCCTCGGTGTTGTTCAGTTCTTTCCCAAAAAAACAAGACGATTCAAGATGACTTCTAGCCTCTAGGCGTCTAAAATTTTGATTGTGGAATTTGTATCAGTGTTCGATCTTTGCGTTTGCTGAGTTCGATGAGTCTTTGTTTCTGCATTCGACCTCTTTTCCTTAAGGTAAATGTATTCCCGCCGATTTATGATTTTTGAGAATATATTGTTTGATGATTGACTTGTTCTCCTGGTTTCATGTGCAGTTAATATCTTAAAAGAGTTCTTGTTGAGTTGTTGTGCCTCCAGTGAAAATGATAGGTAGTTTTGTTTTCTTGTCTGATAAGTTCTCACAACAGTGAAATAACACTATCGGTTTTGCTAACCAATCTTCTATTCAGATTTTGTTGAAGGCTCACGCAGTTACGAGGGGAGTAAAGAAAGGAGATCAGATATGGAGAACTCCGAGGACGAGAGATGGCAGACAAGAATGGGGTCCCTGAAGAAAAAAGCGCTGAATGCTTCCTGCAGATTTACCCACTCTCTAAAGAAACGGGGGAGGAGGAGAGTCAATTTCAGAATTCCTTCGGTGTCTATTGAGGATGTGAGAGATGCAGAAGAGGAGCAAGCTGTCCATTTATTCCGGAGGCAACTCATTGATATGGCCTTGCTGCCTAATCAACATGATGACTATCACACATTACTGAGGTTAGAATCATTTAGTGATTTGCTGGTCCTTTGGTCAAAGAGTTGATGCAACTACTGAGTGAGCTTTGATTGCTAAGTCGTACTCCTTATGTTACATGGGGTTTCCTAATTATTCTTGTTGAACAGATTCCTCAAGGCAAGAAAATTTGACTATGAGAAAGCAACTCATATGTGGGCTGACATGCTTCAGTGGAGAAAAGAATTTGGAGCAGACAGAATTCTGGAGGTAGAGCATTATTAAATTTTTAGAAGCAATTAGACATGGTGGGCTACTGTACCTTGTGGGGAGCTGAAATTTCACTTGTTTTTTGCTTTATGGCTTTCTGCAATGTTACTGGAAGTACTATTTTTTTTTTTCATTCCAAACTCCAAAGAACTTTAGGCGTAATAAAATTTCTTCCCGTAAATGAGTTTCTTTTTATTATTGAACATTATTTTTTAAAAGAGTAAAAAAGGCAATGGAAGTACTTCAAACTGATTTTTTCTTGTCATATTTTGATGCAAGATATTGGTTACAAGGACTAAATCTTAGCCAGTAACGGCAGCATGTTAATGTAGCACATGAATTTTCTACTTAGAAAAATTTTAGTATGTTTTAATAAACAAAATTGTTGGTAGATTATCAAAAACTCGTAAATTTCAGTTTTCAATATATTTCAGAAGGGCTCTTATGGTGAACAAGTTGGCTGTGGTTTTCTGCCAGCAAATTCTTATGATGCCAGGCACCTAAAAGCTTATCCTTCGGGCCAAAAGACCAGCTACTGAAGTGCAACTAATGAATTTTAGTCATTGTCTAATCACGGTCCATGTACATAATAAAAAAAAAGTGGCTCTAATACATGGAGTACATTGCACCACATCCACTCATCAAGTGGTGTCTTGAATCAATGATGTACATTGGTTTCATCACAATCACAGGACACACTACACCAAAGGTGTCTACAAGTAACTAGTATAAAAAAAGCCAGTGATATCTTTGGTTTCACAGAAAGATAATCAGAAAATGTGTAAATTGGTTGGTCCAATTTTGCTTTTGAGGATATTTCCATTTATTTAATTATATGTAGTATCTGATGGATCGCATAACTCTTCTCTTTGTTTTTAATTTTTATGTGCTTTTCCACATCAATTTATACTGCATGACATCGGCAGATATCAGTAAAGTGTGCATGTCTCTATATTCATGTCTTCAATATGACTGATTCTTTCTATCATGTCCCGAAAGAATTGTTTATGGATGCTTTCTGACTGATCATGCTGCTGAAATCTCTTGAGTTAGGACTTCAAATTTGAAGAAATTGAGGGAGTTTTACGCTATTATCCACAAGGGTACCATGGAGTTGACAAAGAGGGTAGGCCAATCTACATTGAGAGGCTTGGGAAGGCTGAGCCAAATAAGCTTATGCACATAACAACAGTTGAGCGATACTTAAAGTATCATGTACAAGAATTTGAGAAAGTCCTGGCTGAGAAATTTCCTGCATGCTCAATTGCCGCCAAGAGACATATCGGTTCATCTACAACAATTTTGGATGTACAAGGAGTGGTATTCTTCTCTCAACAACAACCTATAAAGTTTGGCTTTGGTCATTTCTTTAAGGTCAATGTTAAGCGCTCATGATCAAAATTATTTTCTTGGATGCAGGGGTTGAAGAATTTTAGCAAGACAGCCAGAGATCTCTTGCTCAATATACAGAAAATAGATGGTGATTATTATCCTGAGGTACCTTTGTTTAATCTGCTTTCCATTTTGCTTTTTCTGTGCGTTATTTTTTCACTATTTTATTTTCACAGACACTACATCAGATGTTTATTGTTAATGCTGGCCATGGATTTAAGCTTCTTTGGAATACTGTAAAAGGCTTTCTTGATCCTAAAACTACTTCAAAGATACATGTAAGAAACTTGTCTATCATAAAAAATATACCTAAAACTTTATTTCTTGTCTCTTCAATTATTTACAAAGTTTGGAGTTGCAGGTTCTAGGAACTAAGTACCAGAGTAGACTTCTTGAAGCAGTTGATGCAGGGTTGATGTTCTTGACCATATGTTTTCATTTATTTTTTTCTCTACCTTATACTGTTTAATCCATCATATTATATGCTTGCAGCCAACTTCCAGAATTTCTTGGCGGTTCATGTACATGTTATTATGATGGGGGATGTCTTAGATCTAATAAAGGCCCCTGGAAGGATCCAGTTATCATAAAGGTAGGATCTCACTGAACTGATCTAGTGAAACATTAAATTAATATATCATAGCATGTTTGTCAGCCAAGGAAGAAAAATAGTTTTTGACATTGTTTCACCTGTAGCTTGTGCAAGGTGTTGATGCAGCCTACCTGATGGCAAGAAAACATGCTTGTGATGGAGAAAAAATTGTAACCCCTTGTACAAGGCTGCATTGCTTGAAGGCAAGATTACGAGTTTCCGAGCATCGCAACAACTGTTAAAAAGCTTTCTGTTATAAGTTTGGTGTTTCTAATTACAGGGAATATATAGTGATACTTCTGCAGCTGAATCTGTTTCTGATGTTGATATTGGCTCTCCTGTGATATCAGGGTCTTTTGAGTATGCTTCAGCTCATAAAGTGAGTTTGAATTAACAAACACTTCACCTTTTTGTTTACTCTGTTTTCTTAGTGAACTGCGTGTTGCTGAGTATGCACATCTATTTAGAGTTCAAGAGTTTGAGATGCCTTAAAATTGATAAAAGCAAAATATATCAACCAAGTTTTGTTAAGGGAAAGATTTAGGGAGGAGAGAGCTGCCCCAAGCCCCTTGGTTTGACTCTGATAGATCCAATTCCTGGTAATTGGATTTTTATTATTTTTTTTTTTTTTCAACTTCTTGTTCTAAAACAGTTCCTTGTCAACAATAATTAAAGGAAAATCTACTCACTCAGGAGTTAGGACAAAACTTAGATTTGTTCCTGCCAACTCCTACATCCAAGTGGTAAAGCGAATGATTATTAGGGAATCAAATGAAGAAAATATGTTCACTAGAAAAAATCATTAGGACCTTGATTATTTTGGAATCAAAATTTAGATTGTACAGAAACTCAATCAACATCCCTCTGATCAATAAAATTATAAAGTAAAATTACAAACCAACCAGATGCAAACGGAAGGGCTAGCTTATGGTCCTAAGTCAAAGACTGGATCGTAGTACAGATGATTTTGGTCCTAGCTTACAGTCCTAATTACAAAGAGTAAGTTGGCCAAATTAGTTTGTCAAAGACTCATGACAAACTAATTTAACCAACTTACTATTCTTGAGAAAGAACAAGTTGTTTTATTCTTAAATTAATTCAGATATAAAGAGTGAAGAAAATCTTAAGGATAAGGCCTCTCCCTAAAATGAAACAACAAATTATAACAAAAAGCAGTCACTCTGATTGGACATGAGATAAGATATTAAAGCTTTGAGTTAATGGGCTATCTCAACTTAGAAGTTCTAGATTTACTTGTACCTCTATACAAATTAAGAAATATTTGTTTAATTTATAGGAAAAGGGTGTGAAATATTTTGATTATGAGGTATTTAATGACGTTTGTGCTTTTGAAGAATACTGTAAATGGCATATCAAACTATGAAGTTCTCTGCGAAGTAATACTGGTTCGCTTGCAGATTTGACACACAAATGTAGGTCTATTTTGATTTGTTGTGCACTCTTATCAAATTATGCTAATTTTTTATGGATATAATTAGTGTTAGATAAATTTTTTTTAGAACAATGACTACATAGATATTCACATAGGACCTGAACACCCCATGCATTTTGGGGTGAGATTAAAACATGTTGCCTACAAATATTTCTTATAGCCTATTATTTTGTAATTCATTTTTCCATTATTGGATTTGGCAGGTTGGGGAAGTTAATCATGGCGAATATCAGAATTGCAATGAACTTTTTTTCAAGGTTGATAAAGATATACACGTTGCTCAAGCTGGATGCCAGCTTTCTGTGAAGACATCAAAAGCAATAAAAGACCTTGCAAATGCACCCACAAGCGCACTGCCAAATTCATTTGGTACTGACCATTGTAATTTGACTAGACAGTAGTGGTACGAGTCACACCTAGTCAAGGACATGCAATGCATACTACTTCTGATCATTTTCTATACTACAAAGATTCCCATGACTTTAAGTTGATGTTCAACCTTGTAACCATAGAAATAAACAAAAGATGCTAATTAACCCTTCTATTCAGAATTTCCTATTTCTCTTTGATTGTACTATAAATTTCAAGTTATTTCATTTGTTAAATTCAGGGAATGCTGCTGTTGATAGACACAACATCAAGGATCATTTAGATGAGGGAAAACTACACTGTTTTGCAAGAATGTTGACTTCATTTCTTGTAAAAGTTCTATCCTTTTTGCGTACATTAAGGTCTAGGCATGATACAAGCTCAGAGAATATTCATTCATTAGAAGCATTGGACTTGGCACACAATAAAAACTCTACTGCAGAAACCATCAAGAAAGATTATGTCACTGCTTGCATGAACCGTCTTCAAAAGGTTGAGTTGATGCTGAATGAACTTAGCAGTAAGCCAGCAGAGATTCCTCCAGAAAAAGAGCGGATGATAATGGATTTGATAGACAGGATAAAGTCTGTAGAGTTTGATGTTCCCAAAACAAATAAAGTAAGATTATTCTGGAATCTTCTCTGAAAAAAGACAAACTATTAGCACTATATACTGCATGTTGACAAATCATTGTGCATTATGATTTTCTCTTTGCAACGAGTTGTGAAGTTTATTGGGGTAATACCAATGCACTTGGCTCCAGCTCATTTCGTGTCTATGTTTATTCTTCATTCTATTTTATAAATGAGTAATGAAATTTTTCTTTGTACTTCTATTTTTCCTGCATTGGCTACTGTATTTCAGTCACATTTTCTTCATTCAGGTACTGCAAGCAACATTGATGAAGCAAATGGAGCTTGAAGCAACTTTAGAAGCTTTGAAAGACTCTATCAACCGCGTAAGTAGAAACAAACTAAAATGTGTCTTGATGTCTGTTTTCCACCATGTCTAATCAGATAGATAGGAAAAACTTGTCAGATATTATAGACATACCTTCATCTTGTGATAAGTGAGTATTATGAATGTGTACAGTTAACAAGTGTAAATCAATAATGGAAGAAGAGTTGGTTAGACTCTAGGAACTTTTACTTAAATTTACTGTAATCACTCCTAAGAAGTATTTGGCCTCCATCATATATTTTGGAATGAGGACATAACAGCATGCCTTTCGATCTTCTATCCATTTTACTTCTAATTACTTGGTCATATTTCTACCTAGTCATTTTTATAACAGAGGAATATCCTTAAATGCAACTATAAATTTCTGATTTTCATATCTTGCTCAGCTGAGGTATATCTATAAGTTACAATTCACTTTTTTTCCTTTGGTACAAAGACCATACTACTATATTTACTTCAACAACATACTTGAGATATTGCATGCTTTGGGTGCTAACAACAATTATGATGTAGTATTTTGCAAGCTTGGAGTTGCGTTCTTCTCCATTTGACCGAAGTTGGTCATGATATAAGCTTACCTTTTTTCTTTTTCTTTTTATTTATTATTATTATTATTATTATTTTGCAGAGGAGAATATTTTGTTGATTGACGGAGGACAGAGTAGCTGTAGACGGATGAGATTTGCTGCAAAGAATACTTCCATACTTCATCCTCTTCTCTTTTGGCCATCATGGAAAAAATGGAAACAAAGTGTCAGAAAAATAGATTTCAGAAAGAGCTGCAGGCATTTGTGCAAAAGTGACCGCATTGTGATTTTTTTTGATAGTAGCATTTCCAGTATTACTTTTCAAGTGCTATAAGAATACGAGAGAAAGGTTTGGTTAAAGTGCCGCAATGGTTTATGATTTACCAAACTATCAGTGCTTGTAATTTGTGTTATGTATCGCGTACATTTTGATAGCTATAAACTCCCTATGTATACTAGGTTGTGTAAAGGGGAAGATATTTAAAAGGCAAGTGCTTGAACTATGATTGAGCTTTAGAGAAATCATCTCATCTTACAATAGTTTACGGTAGGGCAAAAGCTTAGTAACCTATTTGTTCTGTGTCTTGATCTTTTTTGGTTCTATTTTCCTGCACTCATGATTCATGCGTGTTTCAAAATAACAACAAAGCAATTATTTCCCCCAAAATTCCCACATTTTTAAGAGTATTTTTTATTTCTTTTCCTCGGGTCATATTTATTGAAAATACTTGTGCATTTATCATAGTCAATACTTACAACGTTTTGACAAGAAAAACTCCTGAAGAGTCGGGAAACATGGATTAGGGCAGTCGTTTCTTAAATGATTCATATCACCTTTTCAACTGAATTTTGTCCACGCAACTTCTAAAAAAAGTGTATTAAATGCGCATTGGGTTCGGTTCGATAGTCTCAAATTGATTCGGTTCAGTTTAAACCAATTGATTCGGTCGGTTCGGGTCCGTTGCCTCTATGTGACAGCACTGACAGGGGAGTGAACTTGTTTGTTGATAGTAGACGACCAATAAGTAACCGCCATTATTTACTCACGGTTTGGCCCACTGCGCGCCGCGTAGTAGGCCCCACTGGAACAACGAATAGAAGGGAGAGTGAATATGGTTTCGCCTTTCGCGGATTGCAGAAGAGAGAAATGAAGGGGCGGCGAGTCTACTCGCTCCTCGGCATCCTCCTCCTCGTCGCCGTGGGCTACCTCAACTGGTCGTCCGGCGGAGGCGGCGGGATTCGGGTCCCGATCCCGTGGCTGCAGCCGCGAATGGGGTTCGTCGGCCGGAATGGGACCCAGTTCGTTGACCTCGACGACGGGTCGCCGATCTACGTCAACGGTTGGAACTCCTACTGGCTGATGGTATCCGAATCCGGATATTGGATGGTAGAGATGCTAAGGCGCGGGCGCGCCATGGGGATGTCGGTGTGTCGGACGTGGGCGTTCAGTGACGGTGGCCCTAATGCGCTTCAGATCTCCCCCGGACGCTTCGACGAAAGGAAGTTCCAGGTTGGTGATTTTTTGATTCTCCTGTAAAGTTCAGATATTTCGACTGGAATGCGGCCTTTGGATGGAAAAGGTTTCATTCGGTTTTGTTCATTCAGTTAATAAAAACCATAACCTTAATTAGGCTGTAAAAAGGACTAAAACTACAAATTTCTCCTATAATAAAATCACTATATTGGTGGGTTTTTTACGATTTTCAAACAGTTACTGACTGTTAGAATTGTCGCTATGTAATCTGGTTAAGCATGTTTTTCTCACAGTGAGAGAAATGCGCGATCAGTTTTGGGGTTTCTAACTATTATATTATCTACTGGAATGGGATTTTTATTAGCAACATCAAATTTCATAGCATAAAAACTACTAGAAATAACATTTTAGCTATACTAGCTTGTTTTGTCTAAAAGGAGCTGATATTTGTGAGTTACTACCACTTTCATATCAGGCGTTGGATCTTGTCATATACGAATCAAGGAAAAATGGCATCAGGTTAATTCTTAGCCTTGTCAATAATCTCAAAGCATTTGGCGGGAAAGCTCAGTATGTCAGGTGGGCACAAGCTGCTGGGGTTAATGTGTCAACTTCCTTAGATCCATTCTTCTCGGATTCAACCATCAAGGGATACTACAAAGACTTTCTCAAGGTATGCTGGTAATTTCTAGTGTAAATGTTGTTGAAGTTCATTCGATAAAGATGCTACAGGTCTTTGTTATGCAATGTTAAGCACAAGTTCCTTGGTTACCCAATTCGGATTTTATAATTAAGAGCTTAAGAACAAACTTAAAGGTGAACAATAAATTTAGATAGTTAGCTATTATAATTTAAGTTTAAGCATTTTATGGCAGCGGTTGAGCTTAGTCTAGTTCTCTTTATTGGGGTGTGATAAAAGAGGGTTTGTATGCTTAGACAAGTGAACTACTATTATAACGGGCTAAGTATTTTGGACCAATGGTTGGGACTACAAAAAGGTTAATGTACAAGTTCTAGTAAAAAATGTTCATGTGAAAATTATCTCATTTGGGAAGCAGGTTGTGGTATATCCTCCTTTGAAATTGGATGGCTTTATTATTATTTGTGCAAAATAAATAACTATGTTGACCTAGTTCCTATGTAGCACGAATACTATGATTTTTTTTTTTGAAGTATCGAACATGGATACGACACAGATACGGATACGATACGCAAATACACGTATCAGATACGACAAAAAACGTGTCGTGGACTTTTTTGAGGTTTGACCATGTGGATACATTTTGGACACAACAAGGACACTACAAGGATATGGTTAGGATACGTTTTTCCGGATACATTTGGCCAAAATTGCAAATATTTAAAATTTTTAGGGGTTAATTGAAAAAACTTGGAAATTTTCTAGGACTAATTGGAAAATAATTAATAAAAATGAACTGGGTTGTGGGCTTTTAAACCCTAAACCTTAATCTTTTCTGCTCACCTCTCATCTTATTCGCCTCTTTGACGTCGTCAGCCAACCGCCATACTCGCTATGTAAATCATAAATTATTATTTCTGATTTCTGCTTCACTCCTCTAAAGTGCTTAAACCCTAATCATTTTGTTAAAAAGATTTGGTTTAGAAATTTGAATATAAGCCCTAATCTTTCAGTCTCCTTTTTCTTCTTTTTTGCTTTCAATTGTTTTGATGAATAATATCTAAAAGTCTCGGTTTTGATCATCTTTCATGATCTTTCAATACTATATAATATATTTTAATGATTGTTGTATCCTAGTCGTATCGTATCTTATTCGACACGATACCCGTACCCATATCCATGCAACATAGCCTAGTTCATATGTTATTCATTTGTTTATATTGTACTTGTACAGGCAATCATTTCCAGAAAGAACTCCTACAGTGGAGTCAGATACTCTGATGAACCTGCCATATTTGCTTGGGAACTAATAAATGAACCTCGATGTGATTCCAACTCATCCAGCTCACTTCTTCAGGTTTTGAATTATTTTTCTCACACATTATTACCTTTTCACTCAGTTGAGCATGATGAATTTTCATAGGATAACAGCCATTGAAGTAAATGCATATGTCTATGCTCTGACTTATAGATGCCTAGTCCTGAAATTCTTAGCTCATCAAGCTGTTCTTACAGGAATGGATTGCTGAGATGGCATCATATGTAAAGAGTTTAGATGAGAAACATCTTGTCACAGTGGGGCTTGAAGGGTTTTATGGACCTGGAAGAACAGAACGGTTGGGGATAAACCCAGGGGCATGGGCAGCTTCACTTGGTTCCGACTTTATAAAGAACTCAGCAATTGAGAATATAGATTTTGCTTCTGTGCACGCATATCCTGATAGCTGGTTTCTAACCTTCTTCACTCAGCTAAAATATTAAATGTTTCATGCTTGCTATATTACACATGGGGCTAACTTTGATCATGCCCACTAAAGTTTAACATGACTCTTCGTATGTTTAGGCCTTTGTTTTAAGTATTCAATCTCAATGCAACACTTTCCATTTAAATCATGCATGATTAATTTGTTAGAAACAATTTACTCTAGATCTGATGGTGGAAAATTTATGAATTTTTTATTCTGTCTATTTTGTTTTCTAAAAATTTCCATTTAAAAGAGATCAGTTGTGATACTTGAAAATCACATTTTCAAATTGGCAATCCAATAGATTTCAGAAGAGTAAACTGAAACCTCCCCTTTAATAACTTTCTTGTTTCATGTCTTCTTGTAGGATACCAAAGGCAACGCTGGAAGAAAAAGTAAAGTATCTCTCAAGTTGGGTTGATTCTCATATCAATGATAGTGAGCATTTGCTGAAGAAACCAGTCTTGTTCTCAGAGGTTGGTTCACAATTGCATGTTAAGAAAAATGGGTCATACGACAGAGACATATTACTAAAAATAGTTTATGATAAAGTGTATGAGTCAGCCAGTAAGGGGCATGCTGGAGCTGGTGCTCTCATTTGGCAATTGGTTGTTGAAGGAATGCAAAGATATCATGACGAATTTTCTCTAGTAGCAAGGGAGCACCCCTCCACATATAAGCTGATATTGCAACAATCTTGTAGATTACAGAACTCGCTTAAGAAAAACGAAAATGCTAGTCGAGAAATCAACCATATCTGCATGGATTTGCCACCCTAAGAACTTGGAACGTTGTTTGTTTCCTTAATCATTGCAATTCCAAGGATGATCAAAGGCATTAAATTGACAGAGAAGACTTTTTGCAACATGGAGAAGCTACCGTGGAAATTTGCTTATCATACTGAAAATGATCATTGCTTGCTTATTCCAAATGAAATTTACCTTCAAATTCATGTTTTGTGAATCTGAGCTGCCACCAAAGTCATTAGAAAAGAAGGATGCAAGATGAAGAGCAGGATGTTTCTGTATGGTATATACGCAATTCTACAATTATTTTTTTTCACACGAAAACATATACATTGTACCTCAAATTGAAAATTCAGTAGTGACTGCTAGTGAACTTTTTCATTGAAAGATGAATTGAAAATTTTGAAGAATTATGCTACTGCTCCATCAGTGTCAACTAACGAGTCAAATATTTTCTCATACATAACAGTTTGTTGCATTATATTGTTGTTTTATGTTTGCCATGTTTTAGGTATCTATTGTGCTATGCAAAAATATGATAGATAGAGAGCATGTGGAAGGAGAGTGGAAATTTCAGATGGTATGACAAACCTTTTTGTGGCTTTGAGCCAGCATGTATCCAAGTTTGTAGTTTCCCAATCTTATATATGTTTGCTTATTATTAACTTAGCAACTAGAGAATAAAACCCATTACTTTAACTAATAGCAGAAGTTTAGGGACCAGAGAAATTTAATCTAACCACTGAAATATAAGTTGTTGACAAGGATAAGGAAATGAATACAGTGAAACCAGATGAGATTGGTATGGCTTTGAACACAGTTTAATTGATACAGAGATAATAATTCACCAATATACATTTAGCTTGAGAATTCAAGGAGTTCATTAGTATTCTGGTCCTAATTGATCCAAGCAAAGAACCAGAGTGGTCCTTATATTCGAGAAGGTATCATAGGAGTACTGTTCTGAAGGTAAGTAGCTGCTGCGCCAACTCCACTTCCTAGCTTGACTGGGTATCCTACATCTTTGAGCACCATTTCCACACCACTCAGGCAACCCAACAATTGAAGCTGCAAGACTCAAAAATGATAGTTAGGTCTGCTAATTTCTATTTCGACTATGGAGCCGGTTATCCCAAAAGCATAAATTGAAACTACTTTGATCAGAAAAAATATAGGGAATCAATACCTCATTAAGGTTGCCCAAGTGCCCTATCCTAAACACTTTGCCTGCCACTTTGTTTAGTCCCAATCCTAAGCTTAAGTTGTATCTCTCCCAAGCTCTCTTCACTATATCAGCACTGTTAATGTAAGAGGGAACTAACACAGCAGTGACAGTATTACTGAACCATTCTTCCTTCTGTGTGCAGTTCTTCAAGCCCCAAGCCTCAACAGCAAGTCTGTGTCAATTTTTTTGATACAAACATCAGAATTTAGCTTATGTTCATTGCAATGAAAGGAATACGAACAATACATGTCAGACAGTTATTGTCTGTTTACCTTGTTGCTTTTCCGAGACGGGTGTGCCTAGATATCACATTGTCAAGACCCTCCTCAAATATGAGGTCGAGGGCAGCTCTAAGTCCATATAGCAGTTGGATGGAAGGCGTGTAGGGCCAGTAAGTTCCCAATTTGTAGAACTTTAAGTAGTCATTCCAGTCGAAGAACACTCTCAGAGACTTAGCAGTCTTGGCGGCTTCAAGAGCTTTAGGACTGGCGCATATAAATCCCATACCAGTAGGCATTGAAAGAGCCTTCTGAGATCCTGTCAAAGCGACATCGACTCCCCATTCGTCCATGCGGAAGTCAAGAGCACAGATTGATGAGACTCCGTCGACAAGGAGCAATGCAGGATGTTTGTACTCATCTGCAGATCCAGATTCATTGAGGGAAATGTGTCTATTAGAAACAAAATCTATACAAGAATTGGAACCCTGATAATTAAGATTTAAAATCTTGTGTGTCAAGACAACATCTGATAATATGCTATTAAGAGAATTATTTTTTGATGACTAGATTGTTTGACATACCAAGCAATTTCCTTACAGTTGCCAAATTGTTGGTAACTCCGGTTGCGGTCTCATTGTGAACAATGCAGACAGCCTTGATCGAATGAGACCAGTCAGCTTGTAGCTTAGAAGCCAATGCATCAAGATTGGCACCTTGCCCCCAATCACTTTCGATTACATCGACATTGAAATTAAGGCGTTTCTGTTGATCAATCCAGAGAAGACTAAATTGTCCAATGAGGAAAGTCACAATCTTATCTCCAGGTGATAGAGTATTAGTAAGTGCACTTTCCCAAGCCCCAGTACCTGATCCAAAGACCTCATTATAAGAAACGATTTGCAAGTCTGAACAATCAATCAAGGCTCAACTTATAATCTAGATTTGTTTTAAGATTATTCGACATAGTTTGGAGTGGTTGTTAAAGTTCAGAATCATCCCACAAGGAAATTTTGTCATTGGCAAAATGAAATGGAGGAAAAAAGAACAAACAAATTATACCTGTTGTTGGGATAATGAATGGTGTTCCAGTAGTCGTCTTGAAGATCTTCTTAACATCCTCAAGAAGAGTCTTTGTCAACGCAGGCACTGCAGGTGAGCGATAGTCCTCATTGTTCCTATTCATTGCCCGTATCACTGGCTCAGGAATATTAACTGGCCCTGGAACAAACAGGTGGTTCCTCCCAGCTCCATAGACGAAGTCCATTTTTTTTCCTGGTGAATCTTTTTTCCACAGAAGGATTACTCTGCTCAGATGGCTGCTATAAGCTCACCTGAAAGTCCACGAGAAGGATGATAAGTTTCTCATTTCTTAGCTCTGCAGTCCAGTGCACGCAATCTTGGTCGTGCAACAAAAGAACAAACAACAATTTTTTTACTTCAATAATTGGTGACAGTCCTTTTTTTATTAAGAAAAAATTATCTTTATGCTTTAGAGGATAACAAAGCTCTCAGATTTAACGGATGAAGCTACCGTCTGTGAGCTTATCTCCTTGAGGAGAAAGGATATAGCAACAATTATCTAAAGGATAATTGTGTAATAGATGTTAGATTATGTTATCCAATAAGAAAACTTGATAGGAATTTAACCTTGGATAACAAAATAAAGGATGGAAATAAACACTTAAACATGAGAGTATAAATTTCCTACATCCTGCACAGGCTGATTCTGAAATATAAGTTCCAAGTATCACAAGTATTTTGGCTTTCACATGTACCAAATTGCAATTAAGTTGGTGCCAGAGTTTGTGGTGTCTGAGAGAAAACATGTTAATTTACTTTTACGATCTTAAACTTCATTTATATTCCATCGTTTCTTTCTTAGAAACTTGGATTTTCATATTCCTGGCGAACAAATCCCTCAGAATTGATTTATTTCTCCCACTACCAACTCTTTTAAATAAACGTTGAGGAAGAAAAAGGACTGAATCAAGAAAACCTTTAACAATTACTGATACGTACCTTTGCGTTTCTTCTTCTTCTTCTTCTTCTTCCTCCAGGTGTGGGTGGAGGGGAGAAAGAAACTTGAGGCGAGAGCAAAAGCAGTGTCTAAATGTTTATAGTAACGGAATGGCGCCTACGCACAGCGCTGTCATCTGGGCCCTGCGCGGTGGATAAGAGGTTCCTGAGCTTTACAAATTAAGTGCGTTTTCGGGAAGAGAAGATAAAGTGGAGGGCTTTAATTTGTAATTTGTATAAACTGTGGCGTTGCTCGTTTGAGGAACGCTGACCACAGCTTCATCATGACTATCTCCTTCCTAATTAACGTGACTTGGAAAAAAAATAAATAAAGCAAAGAAGCAAACAAATCCTGGAAATTAAATTAAATGAAGAGAGTTAAAGGAGTTCCTTTTAATTTGGTCGTCGGATTCTACCAGTATAAAATTAAAAGAGCGATCGTTAACACAGAAGATTAGTGTTTAACCAGATCGTACGGGCAAAAAACAAGCAGTGGATTCTCGTTCCCGTGTTGATGCCTTCCCTGCAATGGGACAAAAGCTCAAATTCCGTTCATCTCAAGTGAGATAACGATGGATCTTAATTTCACGTCGTCCACACAATTAACTGGTGACTTTGAAAACGGGCCCAAATGCTTGGAGAAGATGGCTAATTGAGTCGTGGCAATTGTTGTTGTTGTTGTTGTTGATGATGATGATGAAGAAGAAGAAGAAGAAGAATTGATTTACAGGACCAGACCCATAATATAATCTCTCGACTGCCATACGTTAATTTTTAGGAGATCATAAGTACTGATTAATAATATAATACAAACAAACAACTAAAGGTGTCGTGGTGTAGTTGGTTATCACGTCAGTCTAACACACTGAAGGTCTCCGGTTCGAGTCCGGGCGACGCCAAATTTTTATTACTTGACTTTAATAATTATTATTTACGTTTATTATTTTGAAGTAAAGTTTCCTTATTATTATTATTATGAAGTAAGGCACTGAAGATCTCCGGTTCAAGTCCGGGCGACGCCAAATTTTTATTACTTGACTTTAATAATTATTATTGACGTTTATTATTACGAAGTAAAGTTTCCTAGGGTTGTCCGATTGCCATGCACATGCGGGCAAGTAACCGATCAGGCCATTTACAGCACACAGTCGGCTCGAAATTTTAATTAATTAGCTAAAATTGATTATTTAATTTCTTCTAAACTCCCTATAAATTCTCTTCGCTTCTTTTCATTACTCCTCAAGCTTGAAGGGAGAAAAAAAAAGGGGAAAGAAAAGCTAAGCTCAGCAATGGAGATGAAGAAGCTCCTCAGCGCTGGTCTCATCGTCATGGCCGCCTCCGGCACTGCTGCACTGGCCGTGGAGGCACCGGCTCCGGCCCCCACCAGCGAGTCGTTCACAGTAGTAGCACCGGTCTTCGGCATCGCCTTAGCAACCTCCCTCGCATCCTTTTTCGCTTTCTTCTTGTACTAGATGGTGGTGTTGGAGAAGAATATGTGTGGTGCTTGCCTGTCGTTGTTTGTTACCTTTCTTATTTAGTTGGGATGTCCTTAAACATCGATGCATTTGTTCTTCCAGGAGCTTTAATTGATGCGTACGTTCTTGCTAACTACTGATCATTTTCTTCCAGGAGCTAGGATGTTTCTCCAAAATAATGAATAATTTCATGGCACGCTGTGATTTGCAGATTTTTTTTTTCGCCTTAATTCTTTATGTGCAAATTAAAGAAAACTTACAAATAAGTCTGCAAGAGAATCCAGTCGATTGACCATATGGCCTGGTTCATTTAATCAATTAAGCTTCTGAAAAGCAATCCATTTAAAAGCTATGCAAGCGTAAAAGGTGACTTAAAGTGACCAAGCATCTCAGCTTTGAACTGGCATCTAAAACCTTTACACATAAGCAACAGAGATCATCATTTTTTTTTAGAAAAAAAATAACAATAATAATTGATACGGGGCGGACCCATAGATCGTTGAGGTTTAGTTTGTTTTGTGAATAGTATTTGTATTTTAAAAAATTGCATCCTTTGGTCATCAATCATTTTATAAACAATGTTTAAAATATGAATAATTACATTCCTTTGTGAATAACGGTTTCATTGTAAATGATTATGTCCCTTTGTGAACTAACATGGCTAATCAATAATTATATCTTTTCATGATTAATTGAAAGAACTCTATAAATAAATGTTCTTGTAATCATTTTCTATTCTTACGCAAACAATCAAAGAACTAGATATTTTATTGTCTAAGAATCTATTGTATCCTATAAGAGATTGTCCATTATAATCCGGTCTAGCAAGATAGTGGAGGCAATAAACTCTTTAAGGAAAATGATTCCACGTCTTAGATTTCCTCGGGTTCAGTATCTCGACTTCGGGTCTCGATCTCGGGTCTCTTCCAAAGCCTCTCTGAAGAACTTCTTTCTACGATCCTAAAGAGTTTATTTATTCGTAACCATGGAGTCTACTCAAGAATCTACCATAAAAGTTATGAATCATGACTTTGTCAAACTAGATAGGTTTGATGGGACAGGAACAAATTTCAACCCGTGGAAAGACAAGTTGATAATCTTTCTCACCATATTGAAGGTCTCTTACGTGTTCAACCTTGATCTTCCTGCCATTCCACCACCCACTAATGATGATTCGGAAGAATTAAGGAAGCAACGGGCCAAGCGGGAGGAGGATGAAGTGTTGTGTAGGGATCACATCCTCAACACACTTTCAGACACGTTCTATGATCTGTTCACGGTGGCGAAGAATCCAAGAGAGATCTGGACAACTTTGGAGAATGAATATGCCACTCAAAAACAAGGATCATATAAGTTTCTTATTAAAAAATATTTTTAGTTTTAAGCTAGATGATAATTCTCCTCCAATGGATCAAATTCACAATCTGCAAGTGATAGTTTCAAAATTTAAAGACTATGGAGTAAAAATTTCAGAATCTATGCAAGTAGGTGCTATAATTGCTAAGTTGTCATCTTTATGGAATGATTATCAAAAGAAATTACTTCATACTTATGAAATTTTGACCATATCTTGTATGTTGAAACATCTTAGAATTGAATAAGGTGCTATGATCTTGCATAAGAAAGAAAAGGGAAATTATCCTGGAGTGAATTTGGTTGAGGAAACTAGATTTAATAAAAGAAAGAAATTTGAAAATGTCTTTTCTAGTAACAAGAAGAAGAGTAGAGTTTGTTACAATTGTGGCAAAAAGGGACATTACAAGGCTAAATGTAGGGCCAAAAAGAAATAAAAAATTAATAATGCTCCTAGTGCTAATGCTATTGAAAGTGCAAAAAATATTGTAGCAATGGTTACACTTGGTGTGTCAACCGAACTTCACATGGAAACACCTTCCTCATCAAAGGATTAGTGGTATGACTCAGGTGCAATCATACATATATGCAGTGAAAAAGATCAATTCAAGACATATGAAGTGTTTGAATGACATGAAGTGATTATGGCAAATGGTACAAGAGCCAAGGTGCTTGGCAAGAGTGATGTGCATCTTCAATTCACATCCGACAAAAAATTTGGTCCTTACCAATGTGCTTCATGTCCCTAGTATAATCAAGAATTTTATCTATGCGAATATCCTTAACAAGAAAGGATTGAAGGCTATAATAGAGTCAAACAATGCAATCTTGTCTAAGAATGATATTTTTGTAGGAAAGACATATGCTTGTAATAGTATGTTTAAGTTGAGTATTAATGAAAAAAACAATATTTCTATTTATATGCTTGATTCTTTTTATTGTGTATGTCATGGTAGATTAGAATATGTTAGCCATAAAGTGTTAAAATTTATGTCTAAAAATGGACTAATCAACTATAGTGATCATAGAACATCAAATAAGTGTGAAACATGCATACAAGCAAAAATAACTAGATTGTTTTTTCCTAAAGTTGAAAAAATAAATCAAGTTCTTGAGTTAATTCATTTGGATGTGTGTGAACTTAATGGTTTACTAACAAGAGGGGGTAATAAATACTTCATTACATTCATAGATGATTTTTCAAGAAATCAAAGGATGAAGCATTTAACCTTTTTTAGACCTATAAAGCTCTTGTAGAAAGCTAAATAAGCCAAAAGATTAAAATTTTGAGAAGCGATAGAGGAGGTGAATATCTCTCAAATTTGAGCACCAACACTAAGAACTTCCATCTTTTCAGAAACCTTCCAGAGACACAAGTTTAAGCACAAGAATACAACAACAACCAAGCATTTTCCCACTAGGTGGGGTCGGCTGTATGAATCTTTTTACACCATTGAGCTATATCTTCTATTATATCATCATCTATATTTAAATAAATTTTATCTTGTTTTATTGTTGCTAACCAAGTCTTTTTTGGTCTTCCTCTTCCTCTTTTGATATGCATATTTATCATAGTTTCACATCGCCTAATTGGAGCATTTATTGGTCATTTAAGTACATATCCGTACCATCTTAAACGTGTCTCACGGAGTTTTTCCTCAATAGATGCAACTCCGACTTTCTCTCTAATGCTCTCATTTCTTATTTTGTCCATCTTCGTATGTCCACACATCCACATTAACATCCTTATCTTTACAACTCTCATCTTCTGCTCATGTGCTCGAGTCATAGCCCAACATTCAGCTCCATATAACATAGCAGGTCTAACTGCGGTTTTATAGAACTTATCTTTAAGTTTAAGAGGTACTTTACGGTCACATAAAACACTCGGCGCTCCTCTCCATTTCACCTATCCTGCTTGTATTCTATGTAAGACATCTCTCTCAATCCCTCCATCATTTTGTAAAAATGATCTTAAATATTTAAATCTCTTGGTTTCGGACAACTCGTCCTCTTCTATCTTAACAATTGTTTCATTACTTCTAATTTTGCTAAACTTAAATTCCATATATTCTGTCTTTAATCTACTAAGCTTAAAATCTTTCCCTTCTAGTGTTTCCCTCCAAGATTCTAGCTTAGCATTTACTTCTTCACATGTCTCATCTACCAAAATAATATCATCTGCAAAATAATATCATTTGCAAACAACATGCACCACGGTACTGTGTCTTGAATGTGCGCAGTGAGTTCGTCCATAATTAGTGTAAAACGATAGGGACTTAGAGCTGATCCTTGATGTAAGCATATCTTTATTGAAAATGCTTCAGTTACTCCGCCTGAAGTCTTTACTCTGGTTGTTACATCCTCATACATATCCTTAATTAGTTCAATATATGTTATGCTAACACCTCTCTTTTCTAAAATTCTCCATATAATTTCTCTTGGAACTCTATCATAAGTTTTTTCTAAGTCAATGAATACCATGTGTAGATCTTATTTTTGCTCCCGATATTTTTCAATTAATTGTCTAAGAAGATGTATATTTCTATTGTTGACCTACCAGGCATGACCCCAAATTGATTTTTTGTCACTGTGGTCTCCTTCCTTAATCTTTTTTCTATTATTTTTTTCCAAAGTTTCATAGTATGACTTACTAGTTTAATACCCCTATAGTTTGCATAATTTTGTATGTCTCCCTTGTTCTTATATAAGGGAACTAGAGTACTTATCCTTCATTGATCAGACATTTTTTTCGTTTTCAATATCATGTTAAATAATTTTGTAAGCATTCAATACCTTGTTTCCCTAAGCACTTCCATACCTCTATCGGAATATCATCTGGTCCAACGACTTTTCCATTGTGCATCTCATTTAAAGTTTGTTTTACTTCTGAAGTTTGAATTCTACGATAAAAATTAAAATTTCTATGCTCATTTGACCTAATTAAATTACCTAAGTTAAATTGGTCACCTAAACCTTCATTAAAAAGTTGATAAAAATATCTCTTCCACCGCTCTTTTATTTCTCCATCGTTTACTAATACCCTATTACATTCATCTTTAATACATTTTATTTGGCTATGATCTCTTGTTTTCCTTTCTCTCACTTTAGCTATTCTATAAATGTCTCTTTCTCCTTATTTTGTATCCAATTTTTTATATAACCGTTCAAAAGTTTCATTTTTTACTTCACTCACTACTTTCTTAGCTTCTTTCTTGGCTATTGTATATTTTTTTAAGTTTTCCTCGTTATTACAAATATATAATTCCTTATAAGCTATTAGTTTTTCCTTTACGTTCTCTTGTACTTTCTCATTCCACCACTAAGATTCTTTACTTAGTGGCATAATTTGTAGAATCGCGATCCTACATAGAATCGATTTAGGGTCAGGATCGGATCGGTCAGGATCGGATCGTAGAATCGTACGATCCTACCAAAAACCCTTAAAATCTTATCATACATGATTAATAATTAGAAAAAATACTTAAAAAACTCATTTACATATAAATAGATAACTAATTTTGCATATATATGCAATCATTTACACTCAACACCTTAGATTACATTACTACATGTACAAATTTAAATTAACTAGTAATTTAACTACTATTCTCACATAGTAATAATATTTATATTTTCATATCATAAAATCAAAGAATATAAAATTTCTATTAACACAATAATAATAACACATTCAACGTCAAAAATATTTCCTTGGTTTATAAGATGATCCAATTTAAATGCCAATAAAGCACCTAACGTACATAACAAAAGTTATTGGATCCTTTGATTCAAATATGAACGTCGAAAATAATCTTCTAAAGATTGGTTGATGTCACACAATACTAGACAATAGACATCCAAAAATTCATCATTTTGGGGGGAAAATGACAGAATATTATTGATAAAAAACTAACTCAAAAATAATTAAATATATGTTTAAATAATTTTAAACCCTAACAAGATGAAAAAATATAATAATAAAAAATAAAATCTTCTAGGCATCCGAAAAGGATTTAAATAATATTTTTTGGGTTTGAAATAGGGTGGTTAAGGATAAACTTTGAAATTTATTAAAGATCTCTGAACGAGCTTTGATTTGATATATTATAGGCCCCGTGGTTCAATCCGAGTCAAAAGTTATGACCTCTCAAAGCTTCCACCGATCCTGCTCTGATTCTGCTCCGATCCTGTTACGATCCTATCGATCCTGTTCCGATCCTACCGATCCTGCTGCGATCCTGCTGCAAAACTCGATTCTGCACGATCCTGGATCGATTTTGGGTCTTAGGATCGTAGGATCGTACGATCCTACGATCCGGATCGCGATTTTACAAACTATGCTTAGTGGTGCATGCCCCTTTGACTCACCGAGTACACTCTTAGCTACTATTTTCAACTTTGATATCATCTTATCCCATGTTGTATTAGAGTCATCGTATATTTCACCTAATATTTGTACTTCTACATTCTCCTTAAATATATTTTGCTTCCCATCCTTTAACTTCCACTACTTAATTCTAGGAATTGTATATATTTTCTTTCTATTGATACTATGTTTAAGGCATATATCCAACACTATTACCCTATGTTGGGTAGTTAAGCTTTCTCCAGGGATGACTTTACAATCTTTACAAATCCTTCTATCCTTCTTCCTAACCATAAGAAAGTCAATTTATGATTTATTATTCCTACTTTTGAATGTGACTAAGTGTTCTTCTCTTTTCTTAAAAAACGTATTAGCTAATATAAGGTCATATGCTATCGCAAAATCTAATATAGTTTTCCCTTCCTCATTCCTCGTTCCAAACCCATAACTCCCATGTACTCTCTCATATTCCTCATTTTTCAATCCGACATGCCCATTTAGATCACCTCCTATTAAAATCATTTCATTTGATGAAATATTTTGTAATATTTCATCTAAGTCCTCCCAAAATCTTGATTTGGTAGCTTCATCTAATCCTACTTGTGGTGCATATACGCTAATTATGTTCATAGTTTCTTTCACCACTATTATCTTAAGGGATATACTTCTATCCCCTTTTCTAACTACTCCTACAACTTCATCATTTAACAAACTATCTACAATAATACCCACTCAATTTCTTGCTTTACTCTTTTCAATGTAGCATAACTTAAAATCCGAGTTCTCTATCATCTTTGCCTTCTCGCCTGTCCATTTTGTCTCTTGTACACACAAAATACTAATTTTTCTCCTAATCATCATATCTACTACTTCTATTGATTTACCAGTGAGAGTTCCTATGTTTCATGTTCCAAATCTTAGATTATTAGTTTTCCTATCATATTTGTTCTTATCTAACCTATGGTGTGAGAACTCTTGCCTATTTAACACTACACCCAAGTTCTTATGGAGATGTAGCGGTCTTTGCTGAGACATTACAATCGGATCCTGTAACGCGAACTCTTGCATATTTATCACTACACCTGAGTTCTGGAGATGTAGCGGTCCTTGTCGAGACGTTACAGTCGGACCCTGTAACGCGTTCCTTCCGGAGAACAACCTAGCATTAGCATAATAGTTTAATGGATTCATTCATTGAATATTTGTCATAGTTTGACGCTGGCTGGCAACCTAACGCAACTCTCCTCCTTTATCCGAGCTTGGGACCGGCCATGATCAGTCGTCATGGGCGGAGTTTGAGCACAAGAATACAACAAGAATGAAAAGATAAACGAAATCAAAAATAATTTTACAATGAAGAACATTGCTTTACTTGCTCTTTTCTTACTTTTGATTGCCTCTTAGTGGTAGGAAATGCAACAACACTTTCTTTCTAAACTCTCAAGAACCGACTCTGAAAAAACTCCACAAAATCCCTTCTTATTTAGCCTTTAGGTCGAGGTTGATTTTCACCTATCAATCGACTGATCTTATCCATCAGTCAATTTATATGATATTTGACCATTGAATGACCTCTGAACTGTTGGATCAGAAAGACGTTAGGGGGGTGAATAGTTTTTGTCGAAAATCTTGTTTTAAAACAAGTCACGTAGCGGAAAAGAGAGAACAAAAGCACACGTTAATACAAGTAATTTTTACTTGGTTCGGAGCCTTCAACGATTCCTACTCCAAGGCTCGCACTCATTGAGTGCTTTCATTGGCCAATTTACTAATAGTTCGAAAAATTACAATAATAAAGTACAAGAACTATAATGAAGGTTATCGATGACAAAGAAAAATAAATAGAGCTTGATGTGCGGTTGTCGGTGGAACGTTACAACGTCTTAGGAGCTTTTCCAGAGTAGCGCGTAGGAACGAAAGTTGTAACAGATGTTGTTCTGAAGCAGTTGGTCGAAGGTCTTTATATACACTCATTTCAGACGCCTGGAACCCCTCTCAGCGTCTGGACTGCTGTTGATATGACAATTTCTCATTAAAACTTGATCCGTTAAGTTTATCCACCTTCGGGTGCCCGAACCCCCTCTGGGCACCTGGACTGTTGATGTGGGTTCGGCCAGTCATTGCGCTCCAACTCAACTTCTGGATAACTTTTCTGCTCCGGGGGCCTGAACTAGCTCCGGGTGCCCAGACCACCCGGGTGCTTGCCCAGGCCGCCCGAGCAAAGATGCTTCGGGCGCTTAGACCAATTCCTGGTGCCTGGATCATCCGAGCGCTTGGATCTCTCCAGGCGCTTGGACGCCCTCTTTTTAGCCTCTTTTCTCTCATTTCTCTCTTTTCTTACAACAAGGTTAGCAAACAAACAATAATAGGAAAAAGGAAAAGTACTAATTTAACAATTTTCGGACTGTCCGACCCTGACCTTCAGTTTTGCTGAAACCCCTGGGTTAGACCGATGCCTACTTTCTCTCAATCGGGAACGCGTCCTCACTGATCTCTCCTCTGGTTATTTATCTCTTACTTACCACTACAATTGCTTGACTTGCCTTTAACCCACTAGGTCTTCCCGCAGTTGTCAGGTCCGCAAATCTAATTGGACTTTCTCCAGTTGTCAGGTGCCGCAGACCCAATTGGACTTCTCGCTTGATATCGGGTCCCGTGGATCTATCTGAATTTCGCACCAACTATCGAGTCTCACAAACCTAGCTGGATTTTAGCTAGTGTTAAGTCCTTTAGACCCGTCAACTCCTGCACACTTGGTAAAGTAATTAGAGCACAAATACTCTAGTTTTAATTCACTTGTCATTCATCAAAATTTAAGTTAGATCATTAATGTAAATTGTATCAACAATCTCTCCATTTTTGATGCAATGACAACTAGCGTTAAAGTTAGAAAAAAATAATATTGAAAGGCAATATACAAAATACAAACAAATGATCTAAGTTAGTTTTGCATTTGACTTACTTTATCAAGTTTGTTTATTATTTTTCTACATTAACTCTTACCCTTCCCCTTTGGTATTCATAAAAAAACCAAGGTAAAAGAATAACAAGCATAAAATAAGTAATATCAGACATTAATATTAAAATAGAACTGAAAGTATACACTTTGTATATATCAGACTTAGACAGAGGTTTTGAACAAAAGTTCAATTTAGGAAAAAAAAATCCAAATATTTGTAAGAGCATTTTCGAAGTCAAAACTATGTTCCAAGTAATGCCTTAAAAAACTTTTAAGTAAATTTTGTCAAAAATTTTTGAGTAATTTGTTTCCAAGTAAACTTTTAAAAAAAAATTGATTAAGCTTTTCCAAACATTTCTAAGTACAAAAATTTCTAAAAACTTTTCTAAGTAAACTTTCTCAAAAATATCTGGAAAAAATTTCTATGTAAATTTTCTCAAAAATTTCTATTTAAAAAATTGAATAAACTTTATTAAAAATTTCTAAGTAAACTTTCTTAAAATTTCTTGTGTTCTTAAGTTTTTAGACACTTAAGCATAATACATCAAATACACAGAACCTAACTTAATTCAGTTGATCAACATCAAAACTAACACAAGATACTTAATATCTTCCTATTTGATGTGTATCAACCCGAGTTAAAATTTGACATAACAAACAAGTAATTGCAGAAAAAAATAATTTTACAATTATAACATCAATTTTTATAATTAAGCCCTCCCCTAAAATTAACACTTATTAATTTTCCTTCTTTAATTACATAAAAAATATGGAAAAAACTAAAGTAGCATATAAAAAAATTTGAAAAAAAAATCGAGGGGATGTACATATGTGATGCAAGTCTGTCTATTTGTTCATAAATATTTTTCAAATAAAATAATTTCTAAGAATTATGCTCAATTTTTCCAAATAAAATCTAAAAAATATCTTGAATTATTTAAAAATTCTGAAATTTTTTATTGAGATATGGCATATTTTTCTTTTAGCGAAAATAAATATTTTCTTATAGACATAGTTATTTTGAAAGTAAATGCTTAAAAATAGATTTTAATACCAAAATAACTTATTGATTTTTCTAACCATTCAAAATATAATGTTTATCTTTAGAAAAATTAAAACTTTCAAAATCAATCTCCAAAAATTTTTAAAATTTTTATTTTTTTAAAATCATAAAAAATATTTAATCGTCGAAGAGTCTCGAAAATTTTTCTACTAACGGATAACATATTTATTTATCAAGAATTTTCATGGAATGTCATTTTTTTATCCTTTTATGATTTGACTTCAATGATTTTTTAAATATCAATTTAGTCCATTATATAGGTGTTGGACAATTGAATTTGGACATATAGAATCTTTTCTTAATTTCACTGTTCTATTTGTTCTTTTAATTTCTTGCTTTCATTTTTCATTTCTTCAATTCTTTCTTGGAAGCATGCATTATCTTTCTTTGTATCAATATGCTCAGTCCTCAATTTATATAGTGAATGATATACTTAAAATTTTAATAACTTCATACAATTTATCGGAGGGTAAAAGTCATATCTCACTTATCATGTTAGACTCGTAGGAAGATGCTTTATCAATGCTCTCCTCTAAAGTGCTTTCGTCGTCTTCTTCTTGGTGATTGATTATTAGTGCTAGTCCGACATATTCTTCCATCTTGAACTCAGATGATGACGATCCGCTCAGCGTCGCTTTAAGGTTCTTTTGCCTGGACTTTCTTGATCTTTTGTCCTTTTTTTTCCTTTGTTTTTTAATTTTGGACAGTTGTCCTTGATATGTCCTTCTTTATTGCAATTGTAACACCTTATTTTTTTTCTTCGTAGAAGCTTCTTAGCTTGTGTCTTATCAATATTATTAGAATTAAAAAAATTTTAAACTTTCTTATCATAAATGCTTCTTCATCTTTGTCGAGAGATGACTCTGAATCTGGTTCGTTCTTCTTAGCTTTTAGCACTAGGTTTTGATTCGACTCTTTTTCTTTTCTTAGTTTTGTACATCAAAATTCATGAAATTTTAAAGTTAAAACAAATTTTATAAACTACTTACTGTAAATACTCCGGGATAGTTTTGATGTGGGCAATCGAGTTAAGTTATGTTATGTTATGTCTGATCCTTATCTTTAAGTGTGCAAAAACTTAAGAACACAAGAGGTTGAGCAGAAGACGCAGCTAGCGAGAAGGATGACATAGGAAGTGAGTAGACAGGCTCGGTGCATCTAAGGGACGAGGTGCTGTGGAAGAGTACACTGACGGACGAGAAGGATGCGCGAGGCACTTCCTAGGGACGAGAAGCTGGAATGGAAGAATACTCGAGGAGAAGATCGGAGTTGGGTTCAGGTGAGCTCAACTCTAGATGGCTAGAGAATCACCTAAGCGATCGAAGTAGGAGTCGGGCAAGTCAACATGAAGTTGACTTGTCTAGGTGCCTAGACCAAGTCCAAGCACCCGAACTCCAAGCCCCTGGACCAGCCTAGTACAGCGCAGGCACCTCTTTGGACCGTTGCGACGAGGATAGCTCTCGGAGTCCACATCAACACCAATCTAGTTGCTCGGTCCAATCCAAGCGCTCGGGCAAGGATAAAATGTTGTCATCAAGTTGTTGAAGAGTCGTTACGAAGTAGATAATGTGCATTGCTATGGGTGCCCGAACTTGCTCCAGGTGCCCAGAGCTACACATCAGCCCATGGATAAATTCGACCAATAGGTTATAAATAGAGTCATGGTCTTAGGAGTTTAATACAAGACTTGTAAACGAATTTAGTGCTTTCTCATCTTTTTAGTCTGTAATTTCTTTACTGAGCTTTCAGTGTTTGAAAGAGGTTTTTTCGCCTTCCAAGAAAGAGATCTTTAGTGTTTTCGTTGCCTTGGATTAGCAATCTCTCCAGTTGCAAATCAACTAAAACATTCTTGCCTCTTCTTTATTCTACGCTTTTATTACTAACTAATTAAAGTGTTTGTCTTTGTTAAATAGAAAGCAAAAGAAAGTGTATTTTTAATTGTAGGGTTATTCACCCCCCTCTAATCGGCCTACACGAGATCTACAAGTGATATCAGAGTGAGGTTATTTTAGAAGGACCAATCGTTGTCTAAAGCACAAATGGCTAGAGCGAGCATTCAGCCACCAAAGTTTGAGGGGGATTTCACCAATTAGAAAAGAAAAATAGAGGTAATTTTTAAAACTGACTTTGATATTTTATTAACTATTAAGTGTGGTTTTGTAGCATCCAACGATAAGAACAACGATGAAAAGAAGAAAGTCACTGGACCAAGAAGGAGCAAGCGGACTTTTACAGCTAATGACAAAGCAAAGTTCCATCTTATCAACGTTATGCAACCCCAAGAAGTTAATCGGATCTGAGCCTAGGAGTCAGCCAAAGAACTCTGCGCGAAGTTCCTGGAGTTGTACGAAGGAACCTTGGAGGCTAAGCTAACAAAAAAGGATCTGCTCTAGAATCAACTGACAACCCCCCGGATGTAAAAGGGAAAAACAATGGCTAAGCTGCACACGAAGATCAAGCCACTGATCACCGGACTTAGCAACGTCGGAGAAGTGGTAACAAATAGAGATTCAATAAGGTATGCTTTAAATGCATTTCCGAGAACTCTCGAATGGACCACGATAATAGATGCCTACTACATTTCAAGGACTTCGAGGTAAGTAGTTTAGAAAATTTATTTTCTACCTTTGAATTACATGAATCTAGATGTGCAAACATAAAAAAGGCCAAGGAGTCAAACAACAATGTCGCCCTGAACACGAGAAATGTTGAATCGGATTTTGACTCATCTCTCGACGAAGATGAAAAAGCTTACATGGTAAGAAAATTTTCAAAGTTCTTTAAAACTAACAAATTCAACAAGTCTCGGGCTAAAAAGCTTCCACGAAACAAGAGAAGAGTATGATGCTACAACTGCAATGAGGAAGGACACATAAAAGAAAGCTATCCGAAATTAGAAGGCAAAGACAAAGGATCAAGCGAGTTGAAACAAAGGAACCTCAAAGTAACGTGGGATGTTGGTTTTGACTGTTCGATGTGCAACGGAAGATGTGAAAAATAGATTAAACGTCTTTTAAAATTTTTTCACAACAAAACAATTTTGTTTAGATCGAACAAGTGATCTTGTTTAATTATAAGAACTATTATAAATTCTCTTATAATTTAACATACAAATATTATAATATTTTATTTACAATTCTCTAAAAAAAAATTAGAATCATTACCTTGAGTTCGTGTCTAAGATTTACAGGTCGCCGAAGTTCTTTCAACTCCATGATCTTCCTCACCAATTCTTCGAATCAACCGATGGACAAAAGTGTAGGCTAACTCTCCTAACTTTTCTCGCAAAAATCAACTATAGAATTTTTTACCAAAAATTCTCTTCCCCTTCCAGGGAGAGAGAGAGATGTGTATTATATAGCACAAGAGGGAGGGGAACGTGTATATAAAAGTGGGAGAGAAAGAGGGGAACGTATTATATTATAAAGTGGGAGAGAAAAAAAGGGGAACGTGTATTATATTTTGTGAGAATATTTATAATATTGTCAAATATTTGATTTCTCTCTTTTATATTTTATTTGTAATCAAATTACAAATAGAATATCTAAATATTTGATTTCTCTCTCATATATATTTTATTTGTAATCAAATTACAAATAACATATCCAAACATTTGATTTCTCTCTTTTATATTTTATTTGTAATCAAATTACAAATAGAATATTCCCTTTAGTTAAAATAATAAATAATTTTATTAGTTAATTAATTTTGTGAGAATAAATAATTAATCAAATTAATTATTTAAAAGTATCCATCATGATTATATGAAGATGGTTTGGGGACCATGGACCCATAATTTCAAGCTCCAATAAATTTAGATAAAATTAATTAAAGCTCTTTAATTAATTATCTAATTTATCAACTCCAAGATTATTCCACTAAAATCCGGAATTGCACTCTTGAGAATTATGGAATATATTTACTCAAAAGATTTGAACAGACCATTGACATAATCATTACATGTCGATCAACCCTCCGTTCATGGTTCACAAATAGAGTTGGGTGAAATTACCGTTTTACCTCTCTGTTTGTATCTAAAATCTTAAGTACCATTGATTCACTAGTGAACAGTTAATTCATAATCTAATTATGAATTTGAGCGCTCAAACTATTCAGTGCTAGAATAAACACTTAAGAGAACCATTTTAGCATCCTTTCGGAAGTTACGGATTCCGTATCTATAAATCATATTCCCAGCTGAATGTATAACTGAGTCTCCAAAATGTAAGTGTTACACCTATTATTTAAAATAGGTTTTAACAAACAAATCAAGAGACCTGTTAATACAAACAAGGAGTATATGACAACTCAGGATTTAGATTGATCTACATATGATCATCTTAGCGATATTGATTCGAGTCTTTGTAATGGTACTTAAACATAGACACTTAAATCACATCTGGTCCTTGTCCTATATAATCATATTATATAAAATGTCTCTGCTTAGTGTCATTACACTGACTGCCCGGATAAGACTATCATATTCATAATGTCAGCAGACTACATTTATGATTACCAATTAAAGATCCATACTTTAATTAATCATGGACATTTTAAATATATTATCTATGATTTTAATCCTCTTGTATATAACAATCTTATATACTAAAATCATAGTTACAACAATATATTATGGATTTTATATAGATATTCATTTTTATATAAGTAAGCATAAAACAATCAAACAATAAAATAAATGATTCTTTTATTTAATTCAGTAATTAATAATAAATATCTATTTTATGGGCATATTCCCAACAGATGAGTCATCAGAAGAGTCCGAACTCGAGAAATATGTCGAACTAGAATTAATGGTGAGTCACCAAACGGAGAGTATCAATGAAGGAGGAGCTACATCAAAAGATAGCAGCGATGAAGAGGGAGAATTCAGCTTCAGATAAGATATGATAAGTGAGGTATGTCTTCTACCTCCTGATCAGTTATATTCTGATATAACTGTAATGTCTAGATCAATGTGTAAACTCAAGTCTAAAAATAATACATTGAAAAGAAAAAAATATTGATTTGAAAAGAAAATTAGCTAATGTACGTTCATTAGAACTTTTTGACAAAGATCAAATGGAAAATTTTAAGTTAAAAGAACAAATAGAATCATTAAAAAAGAATAATACAGGTTCAAAATTTTCAAATTTCAAAAATTATAATGGACTTAATTGGTATATTAGAAATCATAGAGGACAAATTATAAAAGTAGATAGAAAATATATAAATCTAGTAGGTAGAAATTTATTTTAGGTTCCTAAATCATGCTTAATTTAAATTTTTATGTATGTCAAATATAAATTTAGTTCAACTTTTTTGCTGGCAAAATTCAATTATTTCGTATAATTACTGTTCACAATTTGAGTTGAAATTTTTTTATGTGCTACTAGATGATATTTCTTCTACTAATCAAAAAAAAAATTACTTCTATATAATTTTTAAAAATTCTTGATTGGAAAAATAAATTTCAATGATTAAAAAATATTGTAAAAAATTATTTTTCAAATTTTCTATTATAGTGAATCAGATGTTCTGTTAGAATATTTTTTTTTCAAAATTTTTTAACAGTTAAATGATTTTTTATTTATAAAAAAATATAATTTAAATTTTAAAATTCTTTTAAAGATAAATTTTAAAATTTTTTATTTTTTAGGAGATTATCGTTATATTTTGAGTGTTGAGAAAAACTAGTCAGATTTTGAGACCTAGAAAACTACTTTTAAAATTTTAATTTTAAAAATAATTCTATATGTTCAAAAAGATTTATTACATTCAAAATTAATATTTATTTTTACTAAAAAAAATTATTCCTAATCATATTGTTTAAGGTTGAGTTTGACAAAAAAAATTACATAATTTTTCGATACATAAAAGTAATTTTAAATTTATTTTTGTTAAAATAGCAAATTAATTGATTAACATATTATCTTTTTGAAAAATATTTCCAATAAAAAAAGTTATTTACTGAAACTTTGTTCCAACACCCTAGAAAAAGTTTTCATATTTTTCTAACTATTTTTTCAATTATTTATCTGATATGTTTTGTTTATGTGATCAAAGAAAGAGTAATATAAGGATTAAATTTAAGGGAAGATTTTTACTATAATTTTTTTTGTTAAATTCATGGTTTAATTGTTATTTTATTTCACAAAATAAAATATCATGTCTTTGTTTAATTTACCCTAACTTTAACTTGGGTTGATGCACATAAAAAATGAGAAGATTATAAGTATTCCATGATAGTTTTGATATTGTCAACCGAGTTAAGTTAGGTCATGTTGTGTTTGATCCTTGTGTTTAAGTGTACAAGAACTTAAGAACACAAGAAGTAGAACGGAAGACGCAGCTAGCGAGAAAGATAGTACAGGTAGCGAGTTGACGAGCTCAGTGCATTCGAGAGACGAGATATTGTGGAAGAGTACACCAGTGGATGAGAATGATGCGCATAACACTTCCGAGGGAGGAGAAGCCAGAGCGGAAGACTGTTCGAGGAGAAGGTTGGAGTTGGGTTTGGGTGAGTTCAACTCTGGATGGCCAGAGAATCACCCAAGCGACCGGAGCAGCAGACGGAGTTGGATTTGGCACGTGGACCAAGTCTAGGCACCCAAACTTCAAGTGCTTGGACCAGCCTGGTACAACGTAGGTGCCTCTTTAGACCATTGCGGTGAGGATAACTCTCGGAATCTACGTCAACACCAATCCAAGCGCCCGGACCAATCCAAGCACCCCGACGAGGATAAAATATTATCATCAAGTCGTTGAAGAGCCATTGCAAAGCAGATAAGGTGCACCGCTGGGGGTGCCCAGACCTTCTCCAGGTGCCCAGAGCTACCACGTCAGCCAACAGATAAATTCGACCAGTAGACTATAAATAGAGCAATGGTCCTAAGAGTTTAGTACAAGACTTGTAAACGAATTTAATGCTTTCATCTCTTTAATCTGTAATTTCTGTAGTGAGCTTTCAACGTCTGGAAAAGGCTTCTCCGTCTTCCAAGAAGGAGATCTTTAGTATTTTCACTATCTTGGATTAGCAATCACCCTGGTTGCAAAGCAAAAAAAAAGCTTCTTACCTCTTCTTTATTCTATGTTTTAATTACTAACTAATTAAAGTGCTTGTCTTTGCTAAATAGAAAGCAAAAGAAAGTATGTTTTAAATTGCAGGGCTATTCACCCGCCTCCTTTGTCGGCCTACACGGGACCTACACTTACCTCAAGGCCTTTGGAGATGTAGCAGAAATCTAAATTGATGTTCATTCCAGGGTTCTTGGAAATGTGTTTAATACTTACCTTAGTGAATCTTTGTTTGCTACCAATTCATCAAGGTTGTTGAGTCCTGTGATTACCTCATTTAGCTTGGCATGTAGCTGAGCATCCGTTTCTCTTTTTTTAAGTCGGAGGTTGCTGAGTTGGTTTCTGAGTAGATCTCTTCTAGTTAGTTTTGCTTCAGATGTACCTTCATATAATTCTAGGAATTTCTTCTAAAGATCCTTGGCAGAGTTGTAGGTGCTGATTCGATTGACCTCTTGAGGTAGTAGTACACTCAAAAGATGGAACTCGGCCTTATCGTTTGTCATGAACTCGATCTGCTTCTTTTTATTCCATTGGTGCTCTTCCCTTTTTTCTCCATTCTCGTCTTTGGGTGTTTCAAAATCATATTTAATTGTTAATAACATACCAAAACCTGTTTTGAAATACCTCCATTTGATGCTTCCAGAGCGTGAACTCTCTCTCGAACTTTGATGGGTAGATGCTTGATCCGCCTATCTTCCTTGTTGCTTGAGTTGGTTGTTAGTCTTTCTAAAACGGTCAGGTTCTAATACCACTTGTTGGATCGGGTGAACCAGCTAGGAGGGTGAATAGTCTGCAAGTTAGAATTATAATATCTTACTAGCTTACTTTAGCAAGGATATGTAGGACCAGTGGCATTAATCGTGGGGGGTGAATATTGACTCGTCACTTTTCTTTTACTTGTTTTGTCATGTTCGTTCTATCAAAGTTAGTCGTAGTAGAATATAATAAAAACAATAATGGATGAAAAGAGATGTGCAAATTTACTTGGTTCCTAACCCCCCCAGGGTCAATACATACAGGATGTGCTCATCCACTAGTTTTTCTCCTTTCCAAAATTTTTTCGGAGGCGGAGAAACCGCTTACACATTTAAATCACAAGCACAAAGATAATAAGATAAAATATGACTTGTAAATACAAACAAACTTAGTCGATGACCAATCTAGAAGTCCTGAGCACAATGCACCCTCCTGGAGTTTCCCCAATCATAGAGCTTCACTTTGCTATCTTTTCTTTCGAGCATGGAGATGGAGTAGTGGAAGAATGATTTTCTTATATGTAGAGCCTTCGTCTCATTTTATAGAGTTGAATCATATTCTTATCTAGATCTACTCTTATTTGAATGAAGTCTTATCTGGATCAACTCTTATCTAGATGAAGTTATATCTAGATCAAGGTTTATCTTTATCCACATCATCTGACTTATCCTTATCCTCATTGACATCAAAAAGTTGAACCTGATCAACTTTTATATCAACATTTTTGACAACTCAGCAATCTAGAACAGAACCCAGTCGACCTATCGAACCGCTGGTTCAGTCTACTAAATCAATTTGGGTCTGGTTCGACCTGAGTCAAGTCCAGTTCACTCATTTATGTTTGTCTACTCTCTATTTTGCTTCCAGCTCCAAGTTCTTGTAAAACAAGCATACAACAACAAACAAGCAACCTAAGCCTTAATCCTGTAAGTCTACCTAACCTACCAGGCTTACATTTTACTTGAAGGTCTCTCTTCCAAGTCTATCACCTAAGGGTCATTCCCTTAGGATTAAGTCGCACTCCTATATGTCTACCCGGCCTACTAAGCTTTATACTTGGACTACATCCAAGACTTTACTACCTAAGGCTTACTCCTTAGGATCTCACCACCCAGATTCACTCCCTCATGATTTTCCTTTATCAAGCATCCGATCACCTATGACATGTTTGGACTTACCCTTGCCAAACATCCGATCCTAAAAACTTGCTTGGACTTTATCGTACCTAACATCCAATTAGGACTTGTCCTTTCCAGACATTCGGTCTTGCAAACCTGCCTGAACTTTGTCTTGTCTAACCTCCAGTTAGTACTTGCCCTTGCCAGACATCGAACCCTACAAACTTGCCTAGACTTTGTCTTACCTAACCTCTAGTTAGGACTTACCCTTGCTAGTCATTCTGACTAGACTTTTCTCTTCCAAACATCAAGTATTGTTTGGATTAATCATTGGTCAAACTGACCAGATTTAGGTACATTATTAAACATCGAAATCCTAAAGGCTGATTGCGCCAACAAGACACACTATTAATTAAATCAAAAATAAATGACATAAAAGTAAAGTAAAAGGCAGGGCTTTTACTTGGTTACAACCAGGGTGGTTGTTATCCAAGACAATCATAAAGCATTAAGAAATCTCCTTCTTCGACAAGGGTTGGAGGCGGAGTAGCCTCTTACAGTAGTTGAAAGCTCAAAATGAAAATACAGAAGTGAAAGACAAGTGTGTTATCTCACTTTGAGCTCAAAGACTCTATTTATAGCTCACTGGTCGAAACTGACTGTTTGTTGATGTGGCAATGGAGGCGCTTCAATTCCAACAGAGGCGCCTCGGTTGCAATGAAGGCGCCTCGGTTTGGCTGAGGTGTTATCCGCTTTGCCAATGTTCGACTGAGGTGTATTCCTACTTCTTATCCTCGCCGCAATGTTTCCAAGTCTTTGGAGGCGCTTCGGATAATCGGAGGCACCTCAAGTCCCGAAGCTGGCAACAACTCCTGCCTGCATACAAGGCGCCTTAGCTCCATCTGAGGTGCCTAGAATGGAGGCACCCTGGGACATCCGAGCCATCTTGAATGGTCAACCTTAGAAGTTGACCATTATTCGTTCTGCTCGCTTGAGTGATGCTCCGGTCATCCAATCGTCTAAAGTTGAGCTCACCTGAACTCAACTTCAACCTTCTTCTCGAGCAGACTTCCTCCCGGCTTCTCATCCCTCGGACCATGTCGGCAGCATGCTCTTCTACAATCCCTTGTCTCTCGAATGTACCGAGCTCATCGACTCTCTTCTCGTGCAATTCTTCTCGCTTGCTGTGTCTTCTTCTCGACTTCTTGTATTCCTAAGTTTCTGCACACTTAGACACAAAGCATCAAATATAGGACCTAACTTAACTCGATTGATCAACATCAAAATTAACTTGGAGTACTTACAGTTTGCTGTGTTGGGACTTCCTCATTTCATATCAACCCTCTGTTGAACTTCTGACCGCTAAATGTCTGGTCAACCTCGACCTACTTGGACTTTCAGTCTCGTGTCAAGTGTTCAGCTCCCAACTGGCCCACTTTGGACTTAACCTAATTCCCAACTAGGTTTGCCTAGTTCCCAACTAAGTCTTCCACCGCCTAGCCCTGCTAGTGTTGGTGCAATTTCCAGTAGGTCAAGGTTGACCTAGTTGACCAAGCGTAAACCTTGGTCATGGTTTCGATGTTTGACAATACAGAAAGACATGTAGACATGGACAATGCAGGTGCAGTTGTCCATGCGGAGAGATACTGATCAGGGTCTGATCAGGTTGGATGAAAAAGAGTTGAGTAGGTCAAGGTTGACCGGATACTTGACTGGGAAGTCCTAACTGGGATGTTAGGCAGAGTGGAGAAGTCCTGGTGAGTGAAGCCAGACAGTTCGGAAAGTCCTGGTGAGTGAAGCCAGGCAGTTGGAAAAGACCTGGTGAGTGAAGCCAGACAGTTCTGAAAGTCCTGGTGAGTGAAGCCAGGCAGTCGGGAAATCCTGGTGAGTGAAGCCAGGTGAAAACCCTAGTGAGTGAAGCTAGGTGAAAGTGAAAGTCCTGGTAAGTGAAGCCAGGCAGTGGGAAAGTCCTGGTGAGTGAAGTCAGGCAGTTGGTGAAAGTCCTGGTGAGTGAAGCCAGGCAAGGGAAAGTCCTGGTGAGTGAAGCCAGGCAGTTGGGAAGTCTTGGTGAGTGAAACCGGGCAAGGAAAAATCCAGATGGATCAAGGCTGATCGGACATCTGGTGTTGTGAAGGTCAAGTAGGTCAAGGGAGTGACCGGATACTTGGCACGAAGAGAAAAGTCTAAGTGGGTCAAAAGGATTGACCGGACACTTGGTAGGGAGTCTTAGCAGGTCAAGGGAGTGACCAGATGCTAAGCATGAGATACCAATAGGTCAAGGTTGACCGGATATTGGTTTGGAAGGCGTGGGACTTGGTTTGGGCAAAAACCAAGAGCTGGATCGATCGCTGGATCGATCCAGATACCTTGGATATTGATCGATGCGGTACCGATCGGTAACTAAATGTAATGCTATCAGATAGTTATCGATCGGTCCGCACCGATCGTAAAGCGAAGGCAAAGAGAAGGAGGATCGGCGTGGACCGATCCACATGCACCCTGATCGGTCCACAGACCGATCAGGAGATGATCAGAGGGTTCTCTGTGAAGAGTGTTGATCGGTCTGGGGACCGATCAGCATAGGTCCTGATCGGTCCCCAAGACCGATCAGGGAGGCCTCGGACCGATCAGGGTGGAGCCTGATCGGTCCAGATATAGCCGTTATGAGTGACAACGGCTATCTCCGTCTTCTTCGCTGTCTTCTTTGCAATGCAGGTTATAAAAGGAGATCGAGGGCTTCTACAGCAAAACTTCTTCTTCTTCCTCCTCTGAACTGAGCTGTTGTTCTTCTGAAAGCTGTGCTCTTGAGCTTTGCTGAGCTCCGAAGCTTCGTGTGAGCTTCTTCGACTGAGTTGCTTGTTGGCATTCGTCCGTGAAGTTGGTGCTTCATCCGGGACTTCAGTCGACGAGAAGGCAAGTGAGTATTTGTACATTCATTGTGTATTTTGTTCTTGCTCTTCTTTGTATTTCCATATTGCTGTTGCAAGCTATTGTGGTGAGGTTTCTCCACCCACAAGGAGTATTTATTAGCCGGTTCTCCGGGGGCTCATCCACCGACGGATTGATAGGGCTCGTCCACCTTACGGACACGCCGAGAAGTAGGAGTATCACCTCCGAACCTCGTTACATCCATCGAGTTTGAGGTTTGTCTTCTTCCTTTTCGTTTCTACGGTTTCATTTCCGCTGCGCTAACCCTAATCGTAGGAAGAAACGCGAAGAATTTGGGGCGGCTATTCACACCCCCCCCTCTCTAGCCGCGTCCATCGATCCTAACAAGTGGTATCAGAGCAAGGTTGCTCTTCGTCGGATTCACACCCGTGGGAGCACAAGCTAGAGATGGATCGGCTTGGGGAGGACATCACAATTCCACCCTTCTACGATCGCGACGACTTCGCGTATTGGAAGGTAAGAATGAGGTATTTTCTTATGACTAACCTTGAAAATTGGAGTTGTGTTCAATTAGGTTTCAAGCCTCCGATGGGCAAGAAAGGAGAAACCCTAGAGAAGAAGAAGTGGACCAAGGAACAAGTCCACCAATCCCTAGTCAACGATAAGGTATTGAAAATTTTTGAATTTTCTTTACCTAATGATGTTTTGTGTAGGATAGGTAGATATAACGATGCCAAGGAGTTGTGGAACAACTTGGCGAAGTTCCATGAGGAGAGCTCCAATTCAAGCCGTGAAGAGGAGTCAAGTGAGCCAAGTAGCTCACATCATGGAAGTGTTGAATTAGAAGTTGAGGGCTACTCAACATCTAAGGATGAAGAGGAGGAGAGTTCTACTTCAAGATTGGAGCAAGAAGAAGAAGCCTCTACTTCCGGAAGGGATGAAGAAGAAAGCATACAATCATCCTCAACCCTAGGTAACTCAAGCCATTTAATTTCAAATAAATTACACATAATGTGCTTTGAGTGTAGGGAATTTGGGCATTACAAGAGTAAGTGTCCAAAGAGGATTAGAAAGTCTCCACCGGCGCCAAAGATCAAGGAAGCCGGAGTCCCGATACGCAAGAGCAAGGAGCACGTGGTGTGCTTCCAATGCAAGCGAAGGGGACATTATCGGAGCCAATGTCCGAGGGAGAGGCAATCTCACAAGGACAAGAGACCGAGCACATCGATAGGGGGAGCTAAGGCAAACCCTAAGGTAATCTCTAAGGCACATTATTGCAATACTAGTAAGATGCATGCTAGTAGTTTGATTGCAATGGACAATAATGATAAGCATGATAATTATAGAAATCGATACACATGCTTAGGTGCTAAACATGTTAGCTTGAATAAGGACAACTCTAGAAATGTCAACCCTAGGATTAACTCATCTAAGGTTAAGGGAAACCTAGGTAGGAATCCCAAATCAACTAGACACATGCCTAGGAATGCCTCAAAGAAAAATGACAAATCAAGTCTTGAGGTATTAAAGAAGGAAAATCAAGTCTTGAGGTCAAAACTTGACATGTTAGAAAAGACCCTTAAAAATTTGGAAAAGTCAAATATATGGTCTAAGGGGCAAAAACCAAAGCCCAAGGACATGAAAGGTTTGAGTCACAAACCTAAGTCCCAAGTGGTCAAGCCCACTTATCATAATGTTCTATTCGATTATGGAACAAAATCTAGGGCTAGGAAGACCATCACCAAAGTCACAAGGGGAGTCACCCCTAGAGTGGATCTTGATGAGTCCCAAATGACCAAGGCTTTAAAGCCTAGGAGGGTCATTAGGAGGGTTGCTAGGGAAGTCATCCCTAGTGAATATTTAGTGAACCCAATGAGCTCCAATAGGTATTGGGTTCCTAGGAGCGTGATTTCATCACGCTAGATGAGTTAGGGTGTGTCAACCTTACTTGAATAGGTAGTTAACCTAATTGATCCTGTCCGAACCGGGAATCAGTGGACGCTGGGCACGTGGCGCTTCCTGCTAGATCCTCGAATGCTCCGGTGAACCTGCAACGAAACCGAGCCGGGAGGGGTATCCCGGCGACGGCCCTCCAACGCTCAAGTCAGGCGAGGAATAACAAAAAGGTGGCTTCAAAATGAAGATTTTTCATACCTCCAGTGGAGAAATGGAAGCCTTATATAGATCTCTCAAAGAAGCCTGGGCGTGCCAATCAAAGCAACCACCTGCCTTTGACCATGCCCAGGTATGGGTCTGTCAGAAGGGCCATGTCTAAATATGGATCTGTCAGGGAGACGTCCATGAGACCATACTGCTACTGTATCAGCCTCTCCATGATGTGACGGCAAGATCGTGCGATCTTGTGTACGACCTAATCATTAGACATGCTTCGGCTGACATCTCATATCCTAAGTCGAGCGCATAGGCCGCTCGACCCCCTTTATACCCTCGCCCCTATTTTGGCCGAACGGACAACCCCCTCGGCCCTTGGCCCCTGCCGAGCGGACTCCCGCTCGGCCCTTCGGTCTTCCTACCTTGGCGTCGGAAACATGAGCCCATGGATGGGCTTATCTATAGCTCCGTTCGGACCTACCCATCCGCTCGGCTCGGCCATCCACCGCACAGCCTTTCATCGGTCCTCAGGCTGAGACCCTTCAGGAAGTGGGTCCCCCCTTCTTACGGCCGGATCACTTGCCTTCCCTTCAAGTCTAGTCGAAGGAGGCAGTGAGTCCGACTGACTGGACTATATGTGTCCGAGCGGGCGGTCGCCGCTTTTCCGTAGCTTATAATATCACTGGGGTCGTCCGGCCCTTCTGCCAAATTCAGCCGCTCGGCTCTTTATTTTGGTTGTCTTGTCGCTTAATGTTGACATTTGCTTGTCTAGATCTCCTCAAAAATTATGCAAATCCTCTCCATTAAGTCGGAGCATGCGCGGTATGGGCGCATTAATTGCACTCGGTGACAGGGCGCCACGTGTCGACCCTTGTGTGGCGGCGGCGTCACTTACGATGGGACGCACCCGTTTGAAATGGACGACCCGATGGCGTCCTTGTTTCTCGTGACCTGGATCGGACGGCGGAGGCTGACCGGCCTCGGCCGTATAAAGCCTCCGTCCCTTTTTTGGCCGTATATTCGCTCGCGCGTTGCCTTCTGCTTCGTTCTGTTGCTGCGGCCTCCGACGATCTAGTGTCTGGTTTTAGGCGGCGATCACCTCATCGGTGATTCTTTCCACCCGTTTCCTTCCCAGTGAGTCCTCTGCCTTCACTTAATAGGTTTTCCCTGCACATTTCGCTCCTTTCGTTTCCCTTCCTCTGATTTTTTTCTGAGATGGCGAGTTCCTCCGAACCCGCTGTTAACATTTCGGGCCCCTGGTACCTGACCATGGAGAGCCGATTCGATGAGGAGCATGCCCAGCGCCTTGTTCGGACATACGGGCTTCCTGATGACCACGAAATAATTATAGCCGGCCCGTCCGACCGTCCACATGACCCGCCGATCGGCTCCATTTGTTTCTTTTTAGACCAATTCCAAGGCGGCCTTAGATTTCCTACCCATCCATTTATTCTAGAGGTTTGTAATTACTTCCGCATCCCACTCGGCCAGCTTGTGCCGAATTCCTTTAGGTTGCTGAGCGGGATGGTCGTCCTCTTTAGGTTGCACAGTATTCCTCTTGACCCTAAGATATTCCATTTCTTCTTCTACCCCAAACAATCCGAGCCTGGCACTTTTATCTTCCAAAGTAGAATAGGCTTTAAATTTTTTGATAACATGCCGACCTCCAACAAACACTGGAAGGAGTTTTTCTTCTTCATCCGACTTCCCGATCGGCCAGCCTTCCGCACCCAATGGCAGACCGCCGTGCCGACCCAGCCGGAGCTTGGCAAGTTCAGAAGTAATCCAGCCTATCTTCATGCGGCGAACTGGTTGTCCGGCCAGCGATACAAGATCGACCAGTTGCTCCTGAAGGGGGTGCTATATATTTTCGGATTATCTCCCGTTCGGGCGAATCTCCCCTTCCGCATGAGTAAGGACTCTTTACTCTCTTAGTCTTTTTTGTCTAACTGATTTTAATTTCTTTCACTGCAGCTGATGTCATGTGGCGATCCAAGGCTACCGCTCACTTGAAATTGAAGTCTGTAGAAATTGAAGCGGCCACCAAAAAGGAGCTCGCCGAGCGGGGTTTAATCCCTAGCCGCCCGGCAGGTGCAGGAGAGGGAGGGGCACAGTCCGCTCCTGAAACAGAAGCTGCCTCATCCGCTTCGGCGGCGGTTGAGGCGGAAATCGATCCTGAGATCCGCCTTTGGAGGTTCGGCGGAAACGTCGAAAAGACCCCCGCCTTCACTCAGCCCAAGAGGGGGAACCACAGGCGCCGATCGGCGTAACTTCGCCCGACCGCACGCCGTCACTGATCGGGACCCCTATGGCTTCGCCTGCCGCACAGTCTTCTGGCTCTCATCCTCGACCTCGCCGCCACGCCGGTTGGGCGAAACTTCCACCATAGGGGAGTCTCCGCATCAGGCGACAAGAAGCGCCACCGGCCACCCTACTATCAAGACTACTCCGATTCCCATCGAGGAATATTTGTCTGCCGATCGCCATCGAGCCCCTGCTCACTAAATAACCCGATCGTCCGCCGCCAAGCTCTTCGAGGACGCCTTGATTCAGTGGCCCTTATGACGCCTAAGCAACTCGGCGATAACAATATGCAGCAGCCAGGTAAACCCATCTTCATTCCCGTGTCATGCTATTGTTTGATTCCTGACATTATTATTTCCCTTACAGCGCTGGGCTGAACAAATTGCCACTAGCCGTCGGCTAGCCGAGTTGGAGGGCCTTCTGGAAAAACTCCAAGTGTCGGAAGGTCCCTCGGCCGAGCGGGAGAAACAAGCTCTTGAACAGAAGAAGGCTGCCGACCTGGCTGTTGAGGTAGCTCGGCTAGAGGACTTGGTGAAGAAGCGTGACAAAGAGGTGAAGCGCGCCGGTAGCCGGAAGAGACAGGCGATCGCTGACCTGGACAGAATGAAAGTAGATGTCCACGCGCTAAATCAGCGATCTAAGGATCTGGAGGCCCAGCTGAACGCCGAACGGGAGGTCCGTTCGGCTGAATGCACAAAGGCTGAAGCAAACTTGAAGGCCCTCCAAGATTCCTTAACTGCTTCCCGGGCGTTGCTCAAAAAATACAAGGAGGGAGAGCCGAGTCGCCTAGCCGTAGCGCGCCAAGAATACATCCGCTCAGAGCGATTTGGCGAAAAGTTTGGTGGCAACGTCTCCTCAACCTTCCTCGAGGCGGTCAAGGTCACCACGGCGTACTTCAAGAAGGGGGGGCATCTTCCTGCTGACCTGAGCATTCCCCCTCCTGAACTGGCGGCCATGATCGACGACATCCCTGACACCTTTTTTAATTTTGAGGATCCGGAGTGATGTGGGTTATTCAAGCACTTTTTGTACTTCCTCCGCTCGGCGGATGTGAAATTTTTGTACGTGCCGTTCGGCATAATTTTTCTTCTAATGAAACGATGTCCCTTTTCCTGTCTTCTTACTCATTGTCCATAATATTCTTCTGTTTGTTTAACATTAATGCTTGTAAAATTTTCGCCAGTCGTGCTCTTAAGCTTTCTCCCTTACGCGTCCGATCGGCTTGGCTCATTGCATAAAGTGCGAGTGAGCAGACCTACTCGCTCTGCACGTATCCTGCTTGCGTGGAGTCAATAGACGCCGAGTGTCGAAGGACCAACCCCTTCGGCCCTGAATGCTTTAATATTTATAGTTTCCGCAGTTTCTTACTCCGATATTCGCCTTCCGCTTGGTATATTTATAGCCGATCGGGCTCTCGATTTTAACGACGGTGCTCGTCGGCCTTCCGCTTCGCCGGCGCGCCCCTCGATTTTTAACGACGGTGCTCGCCGGATATTTATAGCCGGTCGGCGCGCTCGATTTTTAACGACGGTGCTCGCCGGCTCGGATATTTATAGTCGGTCGGCTCTCGATTTTTAACGACGGTGCTCGTCGGCTCGGATATTTATAGCCGGGCGGCGTCTCGATTTTAACGACGGTGCTCGTCTTTTCGCCCGGATTATTTATAGACGCCGGCTCTCGATTTTAACGACGGTGCTCGTCGGCTCGGATATTTATAGCCGGTCGGCGGCTCTGGTTTTAACGACGGTGCTCGTCGGCTCAGATATTTATAGCCGGTCGGCGCGGCTCTCGATTTTAACGACGGTGCTCGTCGGCTCGGATATTTATAGCCGGTCGGCTCTCGATTTTAACGACGGTGCTCGTCGGCTCGGATATTTATAGCCGGTCGGCGTGACTCGATCTTTAACGACGGAGCTCGCGGGCGATTTTATCGGCGCGGCTCTCGATTTTAACGACGGTGCTCGCCGGCTTTCCGCCGGATTATTTATAGACGCCGGCTCTCGATTTTAACGACGGTGCTCGTCGGCTCGGATATTTATAGCCGGCCGCTCTCGATTTTAACGACGGTGCTCGTCTCGGATATTTATAGCCGGTCGGCTCTCGATTTTAACGACGGTGCTCGTCGGCGCGGATGTTTATAGCCGATCGGCGCGGCTCTCGATCTTTAACGACGGTGCTCGTCGGCGCGGATGTTTATAGCCGATCGGCGCGGCTCTCGATCTTTAACGACGGTGCTCGTCGGCGCGGATGTTTATAGCCGATCGGCGCGGCTCTCGATCTTTAACGACGGTGCTCGTCGGCCTGGAGGTTTATAGCCTTCTGTTTCGAGCTCCCGGCTCGGATATAAACCTCCCGGCCGATCGGCTCGGGGGCCTTCTGTTTCGAGCTCCCGGCTCGGATATAAACCTCCCGGCCGATCGGCTCGGGGGCCTTCTGTTTCGAGCTCCCGGCTCGGATATAAACCTCCCGGCCGATCGGCTCGGGGGCCTTCTGTTTACGATGATATAAACCTCCCGGCCGATCGGCTCGGGGGCCTTCTGTTTCGAGCTCCCGGCTCGGATATAAACCTCCCGGCCGATCGGCTCGGGGGCCTTCTGTTTACGATGATAATGCCTTATATTCGCTCTTTTGACTTTTCATCTCTGCATTTCAAGTATTTAGTCGAAAAATGAAATACACAGGGTGATCTACAGTGATACACCTTTCACCCTGCCCGGTAAGGCTGGAGGTGGTTCGCGCTCCACGGCCTATCTAGCTGCCGTCCGTCCTCGTCCTCCAGATAATACGCGCCCGAGCGGAGCTTTTCGATGATTTTGAAAGGGCCTGCCCATGGAGCTTCAAGCTTGCCGACGTCGCCGACCGGCTTGACTTTCTTCCAGACAAGATCGCCGACTTGGAACGATCTGGGAATTACGCGCCGGTTGTAGTTTTGCTTCATCCGCTGACGGTATGCCATCAGCCGAACGGACGCCTTTGCCCTCTCCTCTTCTACAAAGTCCAGCTCCATGTTTCTTCGTTCGGCGTTGTCATCATCATAGCTCTGGATCCGGGCTGACTCAACGCCGACTTCGACCGGTATGACAGCCTCACCGCCATATACCAAATGGAACGGTGTGACTCCCGTCCCTTCTTTTGGCGTCGTTCGGATGGCCCATAAGACGCTCGGCACTTCATCCGGTAATTACACATACAGGAGCGTGGCTGTATTGTCGAACTTACCCAGATGATCATCCGGGTCTGTTGTTCCATTGTATTCGCCGATCGTCGGAGGCACGTAGTGCTTGGGCAGAGGGTCTCGTAGGATAGCCTCCGAAAATTGGCGATTGATCCGCTCGGGAGGAGTCGGGAGCTTTCCCTTCCTGTCATCCCGTCTTGGCATTTCATCCGAGGAAGATCCTCTATCTCTTTCGGGTATGGCTTCTGCAATAAGGCCCGATGGAATGGGACGGTGGCTGGAGGTGCTTGCTCGGCCACCGACGCAGATGTCGCTTGTTGCTCCGCTGCTCGCCGCCGCTCGCTTTTGTTCAACAAGTTTGCGGCCCTTATCTAGACCAGAGCGCCGAGCTCTTCCTCAAAGCGCCACCGTGTTTTGTCGCCCGCCTCGTCCATTGTTACCGATCGGATGCGGGAGCTGCCCCGCACGGCGCCATTGATCCCGTCCAACCGGAATCGCGGACGCCGGGCACGGGCGCCTCGCTAGATCTCGAATGCTCCGTGAACTCGCAACGAAACCGAGCCGGAGGGGTATCCCGACGCCTCCAACGCCAAGTCAAGCGAGGAATAACAAAAAGGTGGCTTCAAAATGAAGATTTTCATACCTCCGGAGAAATGAAGCCTTATATAGATCTCTCAAAGAAGCTCGGGCGTGCAATCAAAGCAACCACCGCCTGACCATGCCTGTATGGGTCCGAAGGGCCATGTCTAAATATGGATCCGCTGTGAGACGTCCATGAGACCATATCACATCAGACGCCCTCCATGATGTGACGGCAAGATCGTGCGATCTTGTGTACGACCTAATCATTAGACATGCTTCGGCTGACATCTCATATCCTAAGTCGAGCGCATAGGCCGCTCGACCCCCTTTATACCCTCGCCCCTATTTTGGCCGAACGGACAACCCCCTCGGCCCTTGGCCCCTGCCGAGCGGACTCCCGCTCGGCCCTTCGGTCTTCCTACCTTGGCGTCGGAAACATGAGCCCATGGATGGGCTTATCTATAGCTCCGTTCGGACCTACCCATCCGCTCAGCTCGGCCATCCACCGCACAGCCTTTCATCGGTCCTCAGGCTGAGACCCTTCAGGAAGTGGGTCCCCCCTTCTTACGGCCGGATCACTAATCATGGCAAAAGGTGGCACTTTAGGAATTTTCAAGGTGTGATCAAGCCTTGAAAATGAAATTAAGAATTATTCCTAAGGTGATTAGGATGTACCAATCACATTTGAGGAGTTCTCTTAGGTCAATCTAGTTGGCACATAGTGATCTAAAAGTCTTGAGGATATGATTTTAGGTCTATTACACTTAGGAATATAGAACCTATGGTAAAATGATCAAAATTATCAAAAATGACAACTAAGGCTAGAATTAGGTATTTTCTATACCTTTACATGTTATTTGCCATATATTGTTTGTCATATGCCATGTCATGACATCATATTTAATCTATGATCATTTGAAATGTCATGATAATGCTTAGGTTATTTATATGTCATGCTTTATTTAAGTTTCATACTTTATGCCATGACATCATGACATTGGCACATGTTATTATGTATGATATCATTTTATGTCATGCCATCATTTCTTGCATTTATAATCAATGAAATTGATTTAAGGTTAAAAACACAATTTGATATGAAGATCAAATTGATGTTTAGAAAATGCATGAGACCTTAGCCTAAGATAACCTAAACCCATATCTCACATCAAAATTGACTTGGATGTGTTTGATACACCTTAGATGTGTGTGAGATATTAGGATGATGAGTTAGGAACAAGGTGCATAGTTCTTGTACCTAGATGAGCCTAATTCAAAATTGGGGATCATAGGGAAAGCTTATGTACAAGTCATGTACATTTAGCCCAAAGATTGTGGTCCTAAATTAAATGGTTTAAAATCATTTCAAAATTGATTTGAAAAACCTTGATGAAGCTTTTCTAGTGATAGCATTCATCATTGAGCAAAGTGATACAAAGATGAGTTAACTTTGAGCTATTTCAAATACTTTTGAACTTTGTATCAAGATTTGAAAATGGAGCTTATTTTCATAGAAAACTATTTTTCCATGATAGTATATGTTATGAGGAGTGTATCCTCAAAATTTTACAATTTTTAGAATTTTCTGTGATTTTCTAGAGGTTTCTGAATTTCGGGAGAAGAAATCAGAAATCAGAAAACAGAGATCGTGGACCGATCAGGAGGTTCCCTGATCGGTCTAGGTCTGTGTGGATCGGTCACTGGACCGATCCAGAGGGAGCCTGATCGGTCTGGTGATCGATCAGGGCGTGCCAACCTGCTGAATTTCGACTGTTTGTCTGAAATTGCAGCTATGGAAGTGGTGTTTTAGAGTTCTAAAGGTTTGAAACTCTCCCAGACATTGTTGGTGCAATGGTCAAGGGGGAGTTGACCTTTAGGGGGAGTTTTACCTATTAGTCAAGGGGGAGTTGACTTTTAGGGAGAGTTTTTACTCCTAAAGACTTGAGTGATATGGGATTATCACTAAGTTAATTGGTGAATTTAGTATCAAGGAGGGAATTAAGGGTTTCAATGAAAGGTATGGGACTTTCATTAGGAAGAAACTCTTGACCTTGATTCACTCCTTTTGATGCGTGTCAAAAAGGAGAAGAATGTCTAGAGAATGTTCAAGGAAGAACATTGGAGTTAGTGGGAGAGTTTGTTGATCACGACGAGTGAAGTTGTGAACAACGATAACTTACTCTTCAGGGGGAGAGTTTGTTGATATGTGCCAATAGGGGGAGAATGAAGGGTTTAAGTTAGGCCTTCATTATCTAAGAAGGAGGTTGCCTTCTTAGAAGGAGAATGTAAGGTTGTAACTTATGTTTCATTACCTAGTGGCATGAGGAAGGTTGAGGCCATTGGATTAGCCTAACTTAAAGATATTGTCAAATATCAAAAAGGGGGAGATTGTTGGTGCAATTTCCAGTAGGTCAAGGTTGACCTAGTTGACCAAGCGTAAACCTTGGTCATGGTTTCAATGTTTGACAATACAGAAAGACATGTAGACATGGACAATGCAGGTGCAGTTGTCCATGCGGAGAGATACTGATCAGGGTCTGATCAGGTTGGATGAAGAAGAGTCGAGTAGGTTAAGGTTGGCCGGATACTTGACTGGGAAGTCCTAACTGGGATGTTAGGCAGAGTGGAGAAGTCCTGGTGAGTGAAACCAGGCAGTTCGGAAAGTCCTGGTGAGTGAAGCCAGGCAGTTGGAAAAAACCTGGTGAGTGAAGCCAGGCAGTTTTGAAAGTCCTGGTGAGTGAAGCCAGGCAGTGGAGTGAAGTGAGGCAGTGTGAAACCCTAGTGAGTGAAGCTAGTGAAAGTGTTGGTGAACATTGAGTGGTGGGAAAGTCCCGTGAGTGAAGCCAGTTGGTGAAAGTCCCGTGAGTGAAGCCGTGCAAGGGAAAGTCCTAGTGAGTGAAGCCAGCGGTGGGAAAGTCCTGGTGAGTGAGCCGGGCAAGGAAAAATCCAGATGGATCAAGGCTGATCGGACATCCGGTGTTGTGAGTCAAGGAGGTCAAGGGAGTGACCGATACTTGGCCGAAGAGAAAGTCTAAATGGGTCAAAGGGATTGACCGGACACTTAGGGAGTCTTAGCAGGTCAAGGAGTGACCAGATGCTAAGCATGAGATACCAATAGGTCAAGGTTGACCGGATATTGGTTTGAAGGTGGGACTTGGTTTGGGCAAAACCAAGAGATGGATCGATCGGTGGATCGATCCATGATACATCGGGTTATCTCGATCGGCCCGTGACCAATCAAGAACCAAATGTAATTCTATCAGATGTTATCCGATCGGTCCGCATACCGATCGAAGCCAATGTAAGGCAAAGAAAGGAGGGATCGGGGACCGATCCATGCACCCGACGGTCCACGCACCGATCAGAGACGATCGAGAGTTCTCTCAGAAGAGTGCTGACGGTCCGGGACCGATCAGATAGGTCCCGATCGGTCCCCAAGACCGATCAGAGGCCTCGACCGATCGGTGGAGCTCGATCGGTCCGTATATAGCCGCTATGAGTGACAATGGCTATCTCCGTCTTCTTTGCTTCTTCGCATGTTATAAAAGGAGATCGAGGGCTTCTACAAAGAACTTCTTCTTCTTCCTCCTCCGAATTCTGAGCTGCGCCTTCGCTTCTCTCGTTGAACGAAACCTTTAGTTTTCTTCGACAGAGTTGCTTGTTGGCATTCGTCCGTGAAGTTGGTGCTTCATCCGGGACTTCAGTCGACGAGAAGGCAAGCGAGTATTTGTACATTCATTGTGTATTTTGTTCTTGCTCTTCTTTGTATTTCCATATTGCTGTTGCAAGCTATTGTGGTGAGGTTTCTCCACCCACAAGGAGTATTTATTAGCCGGTTCTCCGGGGGCTCATCCACCGACGGATTGATAGGGCTCGTCCACCTTACGGACACGCCGAGAAGTAGGAGTATCACCTCCGAACCTCGTTACATCCATCGAGTTTGAGGTTTGTCTTCTTCCTTTTCGTTTCTACGGTTTCATTTCCGCTGCGCTAACCCTAATCGTAGGAAGAAACGCGAAGAATTTGGGGCGGCTATTCACACCCCCCCCCTCTCTAGCCGCGTCCATCGATCCTAACAGCTAGGACTTCCATTACCAAGTTTCCAACTAAGTCTTCCACTGCCTTGCCCCACTAGGACTTCCATTGCCCAGTTCTCAATTAGGACTTTAATTTCTTAGTACTTAATTAGGTCTTCCATCACTTAATCCTATTAAAAATTTCATTGTCTACCTCCCAACCAGGACTTCCCTCTGTCTAGTCCCACTAGGATGTTTACTGCTTCGCCTCACTAGGACTTGCATTGTGTATTAATCAAACATCAAAATCCCAACTCAACTTAACTCGAGCTTGGTCAACCTTGACAAAAGGTTGATTACACCAATAGAACAACCTCTCTATAAGAGAAGGGCTTAGACAATTAGTGAATGTAAGCAAAAAAATTCAGAATAAGTAGAATATACAAAATCAGGTAATTGAGTGGATATGAGATAGTTGAGGGTAACGAAGAGGAGGATCCGCTATTACAGGAGCATCATGGAGAGTAGTAAGAGAAGAGGGATCATCGATAAGTTGATGACTAGAATTTGTATGAGTGGCAATCCTGCAAGTGGTATCATTACAAGAAGAAGTGCTAGGATGGTCTAATTGTGAGAAAACATGGGATGACATATCATTAAAGTCAGTGAAAATGGATCAATACGAGTGAAATCGGATTTTTGAAGATTAGGAGTGTCAGAGGGAATGGAATAGAATATGATGTGTTCAAAAAAAATAATACGACGTGAGACATAAAATTTTTGACTAACTGGATCATCTGTATCTTTTTTGACCCTTGTCATAGCCAAGAAAAATACAGAGTTGACCGAGAACTAAGCTTATTACGCTCAACATGAGGACGAAGGACAAAACATATGGATCCAAAAACTCTTAAGATAGAATAATCAGAAATATAGCTATATAGTTTTTCAAAAGGATACAAACTAGATGTAATAGAAGATAGAATTCTATTGATAAAATGAATTGTAGTAAGAATAACTTTCTCCCAGAATTTACTAGAAACATATGCAAATAATAGGAGAAAATGTACAATTTCAGCAATATGTCTATGTTTTCTTTTAGCAATATCGTTTTGTTTCAGGGTTTTAGTATAAGAACTTTTATAAAACGTACCATCTGAGACAAGTAGTTCAGAAAAAAATATTGGATGTATATTCACCACTCAAATCACATCGAAATAATTTAATAATAGCATCATATTGAGTTTTTACCATGACACGAAACATATGATAAATATCAAGAAAATCATAATGATATTTAATAAGATAAACCCAAACATAACAAGTACAATCATCAATAAAGCAAATATAGTAACGGGATCCACCTTTTTTTTTAGAAGATGATCCCCACACATCTGAATGAATCAACTCAAATTGTGCAAAAGAAATAAAGATACTTTTATAGAAAGGTAAAATAGAAAATTTTGTCAATTTGCAATCATAACAATATGAAATATCATGAGTTTGTAATTTTTAAAATTTCCATTAAAAGCTAAGTATTTAAATGAGAAGAAGAAACATGTTCAAGACAAGAATATCACAAATAAAAATTAGAAGAATAGAGCTTAACCAAAAGGATGATAAATCAATACTAGAAGTTACAACATCTGGAACTTTCAGTTCTTCCAATACATACATTCCCTCTTGCTTATGGCATATCTCAATCTACTTATGAAACCGTGGATCCTGCATATAACATGAAGATGAAGTAAAAGAAACTAAGAAATCAGAATCACATAATTGACCAAATGAGATAAGATTCAAGGTAAAATTAGGACTATGATATACATTAGATAGAGATCAATTAGGCGTATAAATAGAACTAACACTAGGTAATGTCATGGAAGTATCATCAGCGGTCATGATCGACACAGAAGGAGATGAATTTATAAATATAAAATAATTGACATTATGTGACATATGATGTGAAACTCCAGAATCAAGGATCTAGATAGGGGAAGGTATACCTAAGGTACCACTAGAGGGCAAACTTATGTGAAAAGAGATAGACATGATATGTGGTTAAGATGCAAGAAACTTCTGAAACTATTCAGTAAGAGCATTAATTGTGGCATTAGATGATTGAGTCACTCCAAAGTCTGTAGGAGAAACTACTACTGTCATGTTGGGTGTTCCAAGTTTAAGAAATCGTTGTTGTGGTTGGCTACCATATTTTCAAGGAGAAGACTGTTGTGGTAGTAACATTCTATTTAGCAAGTTGGGACATTGTGCCTTCCAATAACCCTTTTGCTTGCAAAAATTGTACTCATCTTAACTTACTTTTGTTTGAGATATATTTGTTTGTTGGAGGGAGGCCTAGGTTGGGCAACAAAAATAGAAGGACTGGGAGGAGGAAGAATTTCTTTTTCTATGCTCACTTTTTCACCTCAAGACTTCAAGCGAATTTCTTCATCTAGCAACTCATTGATTATAGAGTATATAGAAAGAAGTGGATTGCGATGTAGAATGGTTCCACAAAGGCCCTCAAAATCATCTCGAAGAGTCATTAGAAATGAACCAAGTGTTGTTCTTCCCTACAAGCAGCATATGGAGCAAAACCTCACAATTGTGCAAATTTTGTAAGTGCTAACTGATCCTAAAGGTTAGATATTGCGAAGTAAAATTCCTGAACACTCGTACTATTTTGTTGTAGAGCACTAATATCTATCTCCAATTGATATTGTTTTACAAAATCAGATCGAGTATACAATCTCTCCAAGTGATCGCGAACTTCCTTGGCGGTTTAATACTTTGCAAGTTGGACGCCTATCAATTGCAATATAGAGTTGTTGATCCAAATAATAATTTTCGAATTGCAAACTTTCTAGACATCTAATTATTCTGCATATTTTTCATCTTCACTATATGCATGTTTGACAAAGGTGTAAGAGATCGGTGGCCGGCTAGAAGGGGGGTTGGATAGCTAGGTCACCCCCAACTTAGATTTCTTCTCTACACGGTTAGTTTACGCAAGCGGAAATGAAACTAAAACAAGAAAGCAATGAGTAAGAACACAAACGCTAACACGATTCTTTTACGTGGTTCGGAGATTGCTTGCTCCTACTCCACGGCGTGTCCTTGAGGTGGACGAGCCCTTGATCCTTCGGTGGATCAGTCCCCGGCAATCTCCGGCTAGAGCTTTCTCCTTCTCGGTGGAGCAAACCACTCACAAAGGATCTCTTCCTCTTTACAATGATGAACTTAGGTTTATGAGGAAGAGAGTAGGCTTGGAAGCTTTTGGGCAATGACAAGGAGTTATTCAATAAACATTTGTAACCTCCTTCAAGCCCCAAAGCTTCCCTTAAATAAGAGGAGAGAGTTGATCATCATATCAACTCATCTCGGCACCAGTCGACTGCTAAAACATGCAGTCGACCGGTGTTACCGTTGGAGGTAGCCAACGGCTACTTTCCAGCACCAACGGTTATATACCAGTCGACTGCTAAAACTAGCAGTCGACTGCTAAAACTTGCAGTCGACTGATCTACACCGACCGAACGAACAGAACCATTATATTCGCGCCCAGTCGACTGCGCAGTCGACTGCACCAGTCGACTGCTAAAACATGCAGTCGACTGCTACAGTGCTGCTACAGTACTGCTACAGTAACGCTACAGTACTGCTACAGTGGTCCCTAAAATTTATGCTTTTGCTCCGAGTACAATCTCTCGTGCACTCGTACCCTCACCCTTACGACTCTTTTGACGCTTCCTTTGCAGCTTTAACAGAACCTTCAAGCATACTTTCTTTGGCTCTCGCCCCTCGGATGCATTCAAGCCTGCGGCTCGTCCCCAATGTCATCCTTCGCGTATGCCTCGAAATTGCTTCCCTCGGCCCTTGTCCTCGCTGCCTTATCCACGGTCCCTCGGATGCTTCATCCTTCACCGGACCCGAAGCCATCAACCTGAGTCGCATGTGTATCTTGCGAACCTGCACAACTCAAATACACATATCAATACAAGGATGAACCTAACTTAAACTCTTTGACACACACATCAAAACTATGATCGTACCGATCAAAACCTAGGTCGATTGCACCAACAAAAGGTTCCCAAAACATACATCCACATTCATTTGCCTTTCAAAAAATTCCTCATCACATAACTCCAATAGAAGTTATTTTGCTCATTCAATTGCACATTAATAGACTCAAGTGAATCATCTTAGCGGTTGGCTATAAATTGACCCTATGATTTACCTCTATTCACATAATCTAAAGATGGAATGTGAGGGACGACTGGGATAAATGTTATCACCTTTTGTTACAATAAAAGTAATCTACGTACCAGAATCAATAGTCATGTTTTTTTATCATCAAGTGAACTTAAAAGCCTCAAAATCCTATCTCCACCATTCAAAATGTAGCCCTGAATGTGAGAAACGTTTTCTCAAAATTTCAAGGCGATCTAATGATTGAAACTCAAGAAAATACAATTCTTCTAACACTACCTGGTAATTTCAAAAATAAAATTCTTTTCTTTCTTGTTATGCAACGAGATGGATTTGCTCTGATATCAATAAAGCAAAGAATACAAACAAAATACAAAAGACAACACAAAGAGAAAGAGATAACCTCAAAAGGAGACTAGCAAATTGTATTATGAAGTCTTAGGGTTAATAAAGAAAAAAAAGATATAAATGGACAACAAAAGTAATAACAAAAAAACTAGTCTACCCTTACCTAATAATAATAAGCTATACTGACAAAAATAATCCTGAATCAAGATTGGATGACACTTACGGTCTCTTGAGGAATTTCTGAAACCAAAGAGCAGAACTCTTTGGGTATCTCTTCAACCTGTCCTTGAAATCCACATAGTGGAGACCGAATCTGATAGCGTAGCCAGAGTTCCATTCAAAATCATCCAGTAGAGTCCACATGAAATATCCTCTCACGTCTACACCTTTGCTGCAAAATATATACAGCTCATATATATTGATCAGTGTTTTCAAAGTCGACTGATTCAACATGTTGAACCAGAACCATGTACAAATTCCACAATCAGAGAAACCATGAACAGGGGTCGACCCATGCAGTTGTAAAACCATCAGTTGTAGTACCAAAACTAATCATCTAGAAATTATTGTTGGGAGTAAACCCGTTACAATCTGTGTGATAGTCTCAGATGCTCTTTTCCACGCTTCTAAGTGCGTACCAGAGTCACAAGAACTTACAATCAAGTAGATTTGAGCAGATAATCTCAAACTGTCGACTCTAACGAGCCGAGCCACGCACCGAGTAGATGAGTTGCGGACACCGTGAATTGTTGAGCGACGTCACGTTACTGCTGATAGTTGCTAACAGGATGTCGAGAGCTGCAACACGAACTCAGAGTGGATGCCGAGTCCAGCAGAACGTTGTCTCCTTAAAACAGATCCGACCCCTCTGCGGTGCTCAGAGGATTAGATGGGCGTCTGTTTCCCAGGATAAAATGGCAAGATCACGAGCACAACAGAGCACTGGTTGTCGTGACGATCTGAACTAGATCCGAAAACTATCACTATTTCTGTTGAGCAAAAGAAGTGCACAACAGAAGGGAAGGAAACATGGGGATTCAAGGAGGACAAAGCTCACAGATCACTTGAGTTCTTTTTTTTTTTTTTTTTTTGCTTCAATCCTCTCAAGGTCTTATATAGACCTCTGTTGGCCTCTGTTCTGCTTGAGCTCGTTGCAAGCACAACGAGCAAGCCACGTTGTGACTTGCATGCTTGCCAGCAAGCCACAACGTGGCTTGCATGCAAGCTGTGGCTTGCTTGCAAGCTTGCCACGTGTTGTGGCTTGCTTGCAAGCTTGCCATGCAAGCTTGCCACGTGGCGAGCAGGTAAGCTTGTCATGTGGTATGCAGGTAAGCTGGCGACCTTCCTTATCTTGTATGCTGGCCAACAAGTTGTCTGACTGATGTTACAAACAATGGAGTTTACAAAAAGACCCCTCGGGTTAATGTCATCCGGGCCCTGGATTCTCACCCCCTTTGTTCCGAATCAGCCGGAAGGCTTCACTTTCTTTGTGGGACCGAAACCCACATGTCGTATTTCCATTCAAGTTTTTCCAATAATTTTTTCCAACAATCCCCCACATGAATGGAAACAAGGATGTGTGATAGTCTTCAACAGTTGATTCGAGTATAGGATAGGTAGGTGTTATCCTTTGAACCTTCCCTTATAAACTCTGTTTGCTCACTGGCTGATTAGTAGACGTGAGGTCTTTGAACTGTTCGGTCGTTGGTGTAAGCATGGACAAAGGTGTACCCACTGTTGGTGCAACATCCCTCAGGTCAAGGTTGACCTGGTTGACCAAGCTGAGTCTTGGTTTGGGTTTAGATGTTTGACAATAAGATATTGATTGAAGAAGAGTCAAGTAGGTCAAGGATGACCGGATACTTGACTGGGAAGTCCTAACTGGGATGTTAGGCAGGAGGAAAATCCTGGTGAGTGAAGCCAGGTGAAAGACCTAGTGAGTGAAGCTAGGCAATTGGGAAGTCCTAGTGAGTGAAGCTAGGCAGGAGAAAAATCCTGGTGAGTGAAGCCAGGTGAAAGACCTAGTGAGTGAATCTAGGCAATTGGGAAAGTCCTGGTGAGTGAAGCCAGGCAAGAGAAATCCAGATGGGTCAAGGTTGACCAGACATCTGGTGAGAGTCCAAGTAGGTCAAAGGGATTGACCGGATACTTGGCACGAGGAAGAAAAGTCCAAGTAGGTCTTAGGGAGTGACCGGATACTTGGCAAGAAGAGAAAAGTCCAAGTGGGTCAAAGGGATTGACCAGACACTTGGTGAGAGAGTCCTAGCTAGCCAAGGGTGACCGGATGCTAGGTCTTATGTACCAACAAGTCATGGTTGACTAGATGTTGGTTTAGGGCTTGGGCTTGGTTTTGGGCAAAACCAAGGTTTGGATTGATCCGTGGATTGATCCAGCAGGTTTGGATTGATCCGTGGATTGATCCAGCAGGTTTGGATTGATCCGTGGATTGATCCAAAGTTTGGATCGATCGCTGGATCGATCCAGAAGATCTGGATCGATCCGGGATCGATCCGGAGGGGTTCTCTCTCGGGATCGATCCGTGGATCGATCAGAGGTCCCAATCGATCGCTGGATCGATTGGGACGCCGTCGCTAGCGCATAAGGCCGGATCGATCCGTGGATCGATCCGGAAGATTTTCCAGAGGCGCTCCCTGATCGATCCGTGGATCGATCCAGCCTCCCAATCGATTGGGAGCAATCCAATCGATTGGGATTCAACCATTGGCGCTATAGGCGTTCGATGGCTGCGGCAATCTTCTCACCGATTCATTCCAGATTCAACACGGCTCCTCCAGGACTCTCTAAGCTCCTCACCGCCAGTTCTTGAAGGTTCTTGGAGGTTCATCCAAGTCAAGAGGCGAGTTGCAACGAGAAGAAGAAGAAGCTAGGGTTTTACTGCATTTCTTGTAAGCTTTTGCTTATTCTTTACTACCCTTTCTTCTTCTTGTACTGAGAGTCTTGTAGGGCTTCTCCGCCCTCGGTAGTTACCGAAAAGGAGTGTTTTCATAGTGGAGGGTGCGTGCGTGGTGTGGATCCTTGGATTAGTCATCTCCGTTGGAGGTGGATACCAAGTAAACTCCTAGTGTTAGCGTGTTTGTGTTTGTTTATGTATTTTCCGCTGCGCATTCTTGAAGAAACAAGCAACACCGAGCAACGAGCACGCGACGAGCTATTCACCCCCCTCTAGCTACTTTTGGTCCTAACAAGTGGTATCAGAGCGAGGCCGCTCTTCACCGGAATCATCGCCGGAAGGGTCAAGCATATCAAGAAAAGCTAGAGGGTGAAGAAGTTGGAGCAAATTCTTCAAGTTCAAGACTTTATCAAGCTCAACTTCAAGATGCAATTCCAAGATGGGCTTGGATTTGACACAAGGGTGGCTCCACCATACACTTCTACGAGTTTCGATTCTTGGAAATCAAGAATCGAAAATTTTCTTATGATGGAGATAGAGCAATGGTTTGCTCTAATGGAAGGCTTCAAGGCTCCAAGAAATTCAAAGGGCAAAGTTCTAAAGAAAAGCAAATGGAGCCCGGAGTAAGTCCAAAGGTGCGAGGCAAATGACAAAGTGACCAAGCTTTTGGTCAATTTATTGCCAAGCACCATCCTTTGCAAAATTGGAGAGTTTGAAGATGCAAAGGAGCTATGGAGAAAATTGGCCAAGCTTCATGAAGAGATCTCCTCCACTGTACAAGATCATGAAGAATCCAGAGAGGGTGACTCTTTGGAGCAAGACCAAGAGGAGGACTCCGAGGTTGAGAGATGCTCAACCTCCGAAGAAGAGGAAATCCAAGAAGCTTCATCCTCAAGGGAATGCAACGAAGGGAACAAGGAGGGAGCATACTCCTTGTTTCATGTTCAAGATGATGAAGCCTCCACCTCTAGGATTGAGGGGGAGCAATCCTTGGTGACGCCGGATCAAGAAGAAGGAGAAGCTTCTACATCCGGGTCAAGTGAAGAAGAAGAAGATGGTGCCACCTCCGAAATTCAAGAAATAGCAAATGGAGGAGCAAGTGTCATCCCTACACAAGAAGGTATAAATGTTTCAATTAAAAATAAAAATCATATAATATGTTTTGAGTGTAGGGAAAGTGGGCACTACAAGAGCAAGTGTCCCAACTTGGCCAAGAAGAAGGGTCAAGTGACGAAGAAGGGCAAGGAGAAGCCCGAGGAGACCATTCCCGGAACAAAGAAGAGCAAGGAGCATATCATATGCTTCTCTTGCAATCAAAAGGGGCATTACCGGAGTCAATGCCTCAAGGGGAAGAAGATGGTCAAGGCTCAAGGAGGCATTAGTCAAGGGGGAGCCTCCAAGGTAAAGAAGAAGGTAACATTTATTGAGCCTACTCCTTTACATTATGGTAAAAAGCATGATAGTTCTAATTTTTATCATTTTAATGCGATTTACCATAAGAATAGGAAGCATGAGGGCTTTAAGGAAAAGCATGTGGCCCTACATGCCAAAACTACTACACCTAAGGCTAGGAATGTAGGTAAAAGTCTAGGCAAGAACTCTAAGGATTGTAGCTACAAGCCTAGAAACAAAAATGCTCATGGACTTAATGGAAAACCAAAAACTAAAGACTTAGTGATGGAAAATCAAGTCTTGAGGTCAAGACTTGATAAAATGGAAAAGACCCTAAGAAGGATGGAAAATATCTTATTAGGCCAAAATGAGCATAGCCTAGATCTAGGAGCACAAAGGTCATCCAATGGTCATAGAGGTTTGGGATACAAACCCAAAGCTAAAAAGGATGTGCCTAGTTATCATAGGGTTCCATATAGCTATGGAACAAACCCTAAGTCTAGAGGTCAAGTCCAAGATACAAGGAAAGATATCCCTAGAAGTATCTTTGCAACCAAAGTGACTAAGACTTCTAAGAAGTCTAAGAAAGTCACTAACAAGGTCACAAGAGAGGCTATCCCTAGAGTTGACCTAGAAAATGTGACCAAGGCTTCTAAGAAGCTCAACAAGGTTACTAGGAAGGTATCTAGGGAAGTTATCCCTAGTGAGTACCTAGAGCATCCAAGGAGTACCAATAGGTGTTGGGTTCCTAGGAGCATCTTCTCTACCCCATAGATGGGTTAGAGAGTGTCAACTCTGATTAGAAGGGTAGTTAACCCAACTTTGAGGAAATTGACACTCAAGGAGCATTTTCAAGGTTTTTGTTAACCTTTGAAAATGAAATGGAATTATTATTTACTCCTTGAAAGAGTAAAATGTGCCTAATGGTGGAAAATTGATTTTATCTTAAAAGGCATAAATTGGGAAAACCTAGAAATCCCAAGTTGGGATTTTGGTATTCTCTTATAAATTTTAAGGCACTCCGGGCCTTGATTTATGTGATTACTCTTGAGGAAAAATGGAATATGCCAACATTTGAGGATAAGCTTAATTTCAATTGGCATAAATTAATCAAGAGAATTAGAAATGCTCATTTAGGTTTTGGCACTCTCTTGAAGCACTTTGGGCAATCTAGGGTTTAAGTTTTAGGATTAACTAAGATTAACGATACTTAGATAGGTAATCTAGGTATATTTTATTTATGCTAAACCTTGCCATGATTGTTTGCTCATAATATGCCATGACATCATATTTTATCTTATTTGTATTTTGCATTCATGACTTATCATGAAAAATACAAAAATACCATGTCATGCCATACATACATCATGTAGTTATAGGAATCTTTCTTTTGAAAGCTATTTTATTTTGATGTATGCCATAGCATTATCATGCATTATGTTTATTTCCTTAAAAATTAAGGACATATGGCATTAGTTAAACAAGTGGCATTTGTTTACAACAAGTGGAATAAACAAGTGACATTTGTTTAACAAGTAAATCAACAAGTAACATCCTTTGTGGATGTCTACCTCTCAAAATGCCTAGATAGATATGCATGATCCCTAGAATAGGGCAAAACCAAAATCTTACATCTCACAAAGACCTATAAGATGACTTGTATGTGTTTCAGTGCACATTAGATACAAGTGAGATGTTAGGATGATGAACAAAACTCAAGATGTTGATTAAGTGCATTCTTTTGAGTTTTAAGTTCATCAAAACACATAGTTATGTGTTTTCCCATCATTGGGAAAGCTAATGTACAAGTCATGTGCATTATGCCCAAGGAACATGATGGGATATTGGTTTTGAAAATGTTTTTAAAATGTTTTTGGAAAACTTTGGTGAAGGCTATCTTTTGATAGTAATCACCATTGAATAGTTAGACACAAACTTGAAGAAAACGCTAAAGTTTTTGTAAGTTTTCAAGTTTGTGTCAATCTTTGAAAATATAAAGTATTTTCATAGAGAGCTATTTTTCCATGATTAAGTATGCCCTAAATAATTTCTACACGAAATTTCATGATTTTTGGATTTTTATAGAATTTTCTAGGGGTTTCTGAAGTTGACTGAAATGGAATTTCAGCAACTATCAGAACTCCGATCGATCCATGGATCGATTGGAGTTCCTGAATCGATCCGTGGATCGATTCAGAAGGTAAATCTCGCGAGCAGTTTTTT